>NC_049169.1:102591782-103242899 GCF_009769625.2 Cygnus olor
GGGAGGTGAGTGGGGCTGCGCGGGAAGGTTCCGCTAAGAGGTTACCAAGGACGAGGCGGTTGACTCTGTGCATTCAGACTGCCTCTGCCAGGAAAGAAAGAAGGGTGGTTGTGGTAGGCGACTCCCTTCTCAGGGGAACGGAGGGCCCCATTTGCAGACCAGACCCGAGCCGTAGGGAAGTGTGCTGCCTACCTGGGGCCTGGGTCAGGGACATAACTAGAAAACTCCTGGAGCTGGTTCACCCCACTGATTGCTACCCATTACTCATAGTTCATGTGGACAGTGATGAAATCGCTCAGAGAAGCCTGCAAACTATGAAAAGAGATTTCAGGAGTTTAGGGCGAATAGTTCAAGGAGCAGGAGCACAAGTGGTGTTTTGTTCTATTCCTTCTGGGGAGGTGAAAGACACAGAGTGGGCTAGGAAAACACAGGTAATGAGTAATTGGCTGAGAGGCTGGTGTTGAGACAGGAACTTTGGGTTCTTTGACCATGGGGCAGTTTACTCAACCCCTGGCCTGTTGTCGATGGATGGAACTCACCTGTCTCAAAGCAGGAAACGAATCCTAGCACAGAAGCTAGCAGGACTCGTCGAGAGAGCTTTAAGCTAGCTATGATGGGGGGAAAGGGATAAAACAGGGCTCACCAGAGAAGAGCCTAGGGAAACGATACTGAAGCTGGGGGTGAGGTAGATGTCTCATCTGAAGTGCATCTACACCAATGCACACAGCATGGGCAACAAACAGGAGGAGCTGGAAGTGATTGTGTGGCAGGCTAACTATGACCTAGTTGCTATAACTGAAACATGGTGGGATCACTCCCACGATTGGAGTACTGTGATGGACAGCTACAAGCTCTTCAGAAGGGATAGAAAAGGAAGGAAGGGTGGTGGTGTGGCTCTTTATATTAAAGAGTGTTTTGACGTTGAAGAGCTTGGGGTTGGGAACAATAAAGTTGAGTGTCTATGGATAAAGATTGGGGGAAGACCTGTAGGGGTGACATCTTGGTGGGGGTCTGTTATAGGCTGCCTAATCAAGGTGAAGAGATGTATGAGGCATTCTATGAGCAGCTAGCAGAAGTCACATGATCACCAGCACTCGTTCTCATGGGAGACTTCAACTTCTCTGACATATGCTGGAAGTATCATACTGAGCAGAGGAAGAAGTTCAGGAGGTTTCTCAAGTGTGTGGAAGATAGATGACACAGCTGGTACTAGAGCCTACCAAGCGAGGTGCCCCACAAGACCTGCTCTTCACTAACAGAGAAGGACTGGTGGGAGATGTGAAGGTTGGGGACTGTCTTGGGCAGAGTAACCATGAAATTGTAGAGTTTTCTATTTTTGGTGATGTCAGAAGGGTAACTAGCAAAACTGCTATCTTGAACTTTTGGAGGGCGGACTTTGACCTGTTCATTACACTTGTTGCAGGGGTCCCTTGGGATTCACTCCTTAAGGGCAAAGGGGTCCAGGAAGCCTGGACGCTCCTCAAGACGGAAATCTTAAAAGTCCAGGAGCAGGCTGTTCCTGAGTGCCATAAGGCGAGCTGGAGGGGAAGAAGACCAGCATGTATGAACCGGGAACTTTTGTTGAGACTCTGGGGGAAAAACAGTCTATGTCCTCTGGAAGAAGGGACAGGCTACTAGGGCAGACTACAAAGAAGTTGCTAAGATATGCAGGGAGGAAGTTAGAAAGGCAAAAGCCCAGCTTGAATGCAGATTGGCCACTGCAGTAAAAAAGAACAAGAAATCCTTTTACAAATATATTAACAGTAAGAGAAGAACCAAGGGGAATTTCTGTCCTTTACTTGATGCAGCAGGAAATATGATCACTGAGGATAAGGAAAAAGCTGAGGTTCTCAACGTCTTCTTACATCTGTCTTTAATAGTCGGATCAGTTATCCTCAGGGTACTTCACGCACTGATCTGGAAGTCCCTTGTGATTCAGGTAGAGAATCAACCCCTGTGATTCAGGAAGAGACAGTTAGAGACCTGCTCCTCCATCTGGAATGTCACAAGTCCATGGGACCAGATGGGCTCCACCCTAGGGTGCTGAGGGAGCTGGTAGAGGTAGTTGCCAAGCTGCTTTCCACCATCTACGAGCATTCCTGGTTATCTGGAGAGGTCCCAGGGGACTGGAGGCTTTCCAGTGTGACTCCTATCTACAAGGAGAGCCGTAAGGAGGATCCAGGGAACTACAGGCCTGTCAGCCTGACCTCAGTTGCAGGGAAAGTTATGGAGCAAATCATCTGGGGTGAGATCACATGGCACATCCGTGGCATTCAGGGGATCAGGCCCAGCCAGCACGGGTTCATGAAAGGCAGGTCGTGCTTGTCCAACCTCATCTCCTTCTATGACTGTGTGACCAGACTGGTAGATGAGGGAAAGGCTGTTGATGCAGTCTACCTAGACTTCAGCAAAGCCTTTGGCATGGTCTCCCACAGTATTCTCCTGGGGAAACTGGCTGCCCATGGCCTGAACAGGTATACTCTTCTCTGGGTAAAGAACTGGCTGGAGGGACGTGCCCAGCGGGTAGTGACTAATAGAGTTAAGTCCAGCTGGTGTCCCGTTACAAGTGGTGTCCCTCAGGGGTCGGTACTGGGGCCTATCTTGTTTAATATCTTTATTGATGACCTAGATGAGGGGATTGAGTGTACCCTCAGTAAGTTTGCAGATGACACCAGGTTGGGAGGTAGTGTCGATCTGCCTGAGGGCAGGGTGGCCCTTCAGAGGGATCTGGATAGGCTGAATTGCTGGGATGAACTAAATGGGATGAGGTTCAACAAGGCCAAGTGCCGGGTCCTGCACTTTGGCCACAACAACCCCATGCAACGCTATAGGCTTGGGGCAGATTAGCTAGAAGACTGTGAAGAGGAAAAGGACCTGGGAGTGTTGATCGATGCCCAGCTGAACATGAGCCGACAGTCTGCCCAGGTGGCCAAGAAGGCCAACTGCATCCTGGCCTGTATTAGAAATAGTGTAGCCAGCAGCAGCAGAGAGGTGATCGTCCCTCTGTACTCTACTCTGGTGAGGCTGCACCTTGAGTACTGTGTTCAGTTTTGGGCCCCTCGGTACAAGAAGGACATCGAGGCCCTGGAGCATGTCCAGAGAAGAGCAACAAAACTGGTGAGGGGTCTGGAGCACAAGTCTTATGAGGAGTGGCTGAGGGAGCTGGGATTGTTTAGTCTGGAGAAGAGGAGGCTCAGGGGAGACCTCATTGCACTCTACAACTTCCTGAAGGGAGGTTGTGATGAGGAGGGGGTCGGCCTCTTCTCCCAGATAACTAATGATAGGACTCAAGGAAATGGCCACAAGTTGCCTGGGGAGATTTAGATTAGGTATCAGGAAAAACTTTTTCTCTCAAAGAGTGGTCAGGAACTGGAACGGCCTGCCCAGGGAGGTGGTGGAGTCACTGTCCCTCGTGGTGTTCAAGAAGCACCTGGACGAGGTGTTACGAGATATGATTTTATAGCTTAGTGGGTAGTATTGGTGATAGGAGGACGGTTGGACTAGATGATCTTGTAGGTCCCTTCCAACCTTGTGTTTCTATGATTTTATGATTCTATGGTATTGGGACCAGTATATTTAACATCTTTGTCAGAGATGTGAACAGTGGGATCGAGTACACCCTCAGCAAGTCTGCAGACAACACCAAGCTGAGTGTTGATATGCTACAAGGAAGGGATGCCATCCAAAGGGATCTGGACAGGCTTGAGTGGTGAGCCCATGCAAACTTCATGAAGTTCAGTGAGGCCAAGGGCAAGGTCCTGCATGTGGGTCGGAGCAGTCACAAACATGAATGCAGGCTGGGTGATGAGTGGATTGAGAGCAGCCCTATGGAGAAGAATTTAGGGGTCTTGTTGGATGAAAAACTGAATATGAGCCAGCAATATGCTGTTGCATCCCAGAAAGCCAACTGTATCCTGAGCTGCATCAAAAGAAGTGTGGCCAGCAGGTCAAGGGAAGTGAGTCTCCCCCTCTACTCTGCTCTCGTGAGACCCTGCATAGACTACTGTGTTCAGCTCTGGGGCCTCCAATGCAAGAAGGATATAGGCCTGTTAGAGTGGGTCCAGAGGAGGCCACATAGATGATCAGAGGGCTGGAGCACCTCTCCTATGAAGACAAACCGAGGGTGTTGGGGTTGTTCAGCCTGGAGAAGAGAAGAATCTGGGAAGACCTTATAGTGGCCTTCCAGTGCCTAAAGGGGGCCTACAGGAAAGCTGGGGAGAGACTCTGTCAAGGAGTGTAGTGATAGGACAAAGGATAACAGTTTTAAACCGAAATAAGGTAGATTTAGGTTAGATGTAAGGAAGAAATTTTTCACTCTGAGGGTAGTTAGACACTGGAAGAGCTTGCCCAGAGTTGTTTGTGAGACCCCTCTCTGGAAGTGCTGAAGGCCAGGTTGAATGGGGCTTTGAGCAACCTGCTCTAACAGGAGGTGTCCCTGCCCATGGCATGGGGGATGGAACTAGATGATCTTTAAGGTCTCTTCCACCCAAACCTTTCTAGGATTCTATGATTCTGAATGGGTGCAACTATTTAGTAACTAGTAGACTTACAGTTTTGTAATAAACCTGAAAAAGCAAAGTAAACTGTAGCTCACATTAAGGTTTTAGTCGATTGGTTATGGGGGCCAGTTGAATCTATACAAGATAAATTTCAATATGATCATCCTTATAGACACATTGATGGAGGATGGGCTAGATAAGTGAACAGTGAGGTGGACTGAAAAGTGTTTGACCTGGTGGGCTCAGAAAGTGGTGATCAGAAGAGCTAAATCTGACTAATTGCAGGTCACTAGTGGTATCTGGCAGCAGTCAGCCCTGGTTCTGGTATTGTTTAACTCAACGCTAGGAAGATGAAGCAGGCTCTCTACAAGTCTGCCGATGGTACAAATCTGGCTGACACATCAGACGGCTTTGCCGGCATTCAGAGGTACCTGGACAGGCTGAAGAACTGAGCAGACAAGAACATCATGAAATTCAACAGAGGGACCTACAAAGGCCTTATCCTGACAAAGAACAATCCCATGCACCAGTACATTCTTAGGACTGTCTGGAAAGCAGTGCTGCAGGGAATGGTGACCTTGTGATCCTGGTGGACAAAAAGCTGAGCATAAGCCAGCAATGCACCCTAATGCCCCAATGGCAATTAAGGCCAACAGCACCCACGGCTATGTTAGGACAAGTGTCAGCAGAGGGAAGTGATCCTCCTCCTCTACTCAGCATTGGCGAGGCCACATCTAGAGTGTTAGGTGCTGTTCTGGGCTCCCCAGTACAACGGAGACATGGACATAGCAGAGACTTGTGAAGAGCCAGTAAGATGGTTAAAGGACTAGAACATCCTTCATGCAAGTAAGGGCTGTGACAGCTGAATCTGTCCAGCATGGGGAAGAGAAGACTCAGGGGGATCTTATAAATGTGTGTAACTATCTGATTGGAGCATGCAAAGGAGACGGAGCCAGACTCTTCTCAGTGGTGTCTGGTGACAGGAAAAGGGACAGTGGGCACAAACTGAATTGGGAAATTGTCTGAACACAAAATAATTTATTTTTTTTTAAATTGTGAGGGTGGTTGACGACTGGAACAGATTATCCAGAGAGGTTGGGGAGTCTCCTTCTGTGGAGATATCAAAACAATAGAGTCCTAGGTAATTTGCTCTAGCTGATCCTGCTTTGAGCAGTGAGGTGTACTAGACAGCCTCCAAAGGTCCTCTCCAACTTCAACTACTCTATGATTCTGTGAAATACAGCCTTCCTAAGATAACTCTGTTTCTCAGCTCGGGAAGGGAGAGATCCAGAAGAGCTGAAAAGATGATCGTCATCATCATAGTATGGTGATTTGGGATTAATATCACAGCTGCAAGTCAAAGGTCTGGTTTGATCTGAATAATCATTTTCTGAAAGTGACAAAACATCTTCCTTCCTTCTTGCACCATGTCCGTTTAGTGGCCACATCATTCTGAGGTGTAAAACTGTTCAAACTGCTTGAAAGTTTCATTGGCTTGGAAACATACAGAGGTACCTCATCATCTTCACTCTCCAGAATGAGCTGGTTGGGACAAAAGATACAATGCTTGCTGTGAAGGTTGGGTGCAAGGGAGAGGTTATAGCTGGAGGAATCAGAGCTGAAACAACTGGTAGCAAAGGACCTTCTTGCAAGAGAGGTTTTAACTAGCGCTAGCAAGTCATATGCTGGTGAAAAGGCTGTGCATCCCTTGACCAGTAGAAGCCAATAGGAATACGCTTCTTTCAACAGATCAGTTCATTCAGCTCTCAGATGACTTTCTCAGGGTCTCAGGATTCTCTCAGGCAAGATGGCAGCTGAGAATAGATACAGCTAGAGGAATTGTCTTTGTGGGCTGCTGACAGCCCACCCATCTTTGGGGGATGTCGTGGTTTCAGTTAGGACAGAGTTAATTTTCCTCCTAGTAGCTGGCAGGGTGCTATGTTTTGGATTAGAATGAGAAGAGCGCTGATAACATGCTGATGTTTTAATAGTTGTAGAGCAGTGCTTACACCAAGCCAAGGACTTTTCAGCCTCTCTCTGTCCTGCTAGCGAGCAGGCTAGGGATGCAGCAGAAGCTGGGAGGGGACAGACCCAGGACAGCTGACCCAAACTGGCCAAAGGGGTATTCCATACCATCTGACGTCATGCTGAACAATATATAGGGGTGGCTAGCCGGGGTGGAGGGGGGGGCCGGCTGCTCGGGGATAGGCTGGGCATCGGTCAACGGGTGGTGAGCAATTGCATTGTGCATCACTTATTTCGTACACATTATTACTATTAATACTATTATTATTATTATTATTGTTGTTATTCTTTTCCCTGTCTTAATAAACTGTCTTTATCTCAACTCACAGGCTTCACTTTCCCGTTTCTCTCCCCCATCCCGGAGAGGGAGGGGGGAGGGTGAGCGAACGGCTGTGTGGTGTTTGACTGCCAGCCGGGCTAACCACAACAGGGGAACATCCCATTTTTGGCCTGCCTTCCTGTTTATGGTCATCTGGTCACTTTTTTTTTTTTTTTTGAGTCAGCATTTATGCGTTTCACAGAACAGATAACATGCCCAGGAGCAGAACTCTCCACAATCCTCGTTCACTTTCCAGTTCCAAACCAAAATACTGAGGCCAAATCTTTTATGTCTGGGCTTTGCCATTTCTGCTAGCAGCCTCTTGATTTCCCAAATCAGGTGTGTTGGAGAGGAACCCTGTTGCTACACATTTTAAATGCCTTACCTTTTCTTATAGGGCAGATACATTTTGTGTTACCAGCATTTCAGCTAACCACTTCCAGCTTTTCATCAGTCAAGTTCCTTCTTTAACACACACACACACACACACACCAAAAAAAAAAAAAAAAAGATTACGGTTTGTTGAGTACAATGTTCTATGTTTGGTGAACTAAACTGTCTCAGGCTGGGACAGAAGCTTATCTGGATTGATAAGAATCCAGAATGATAAGAAATGGGATTAGATAGATGAATGTGCCCATCTGACAAAAGATGAAATAGCTATAAAACAGTAGCTCAGACACCTAATGATATCATGGTGGTGTTTGTATTTATGATTTACATGAAGAAAAAGTCAGTGTTATGCCAATAGGCAAGACATCTGATTTGCTATTGTGATCTTGTGTTGTCTTATGGAAACTATATAATAAAGAATGTGTCTGCTTATCACTCCCTAGCTTCCTGTTGTTCTTTGACTCGGGACAATATTTTATTTTGACAGTGGTGAAAGGTTTGGTTTGTTTGCTTGCTTGCTTGGTTGGTTTTATTTTGCTATTTTACCAGCCAATTGCCTTCTAAAGCGTCAAATATGAGTCATTGTAAGCATTTCCTTCAGGGCAGAAAGGGTAGTTTGCATATACATGTACACAGAGGAAAAAAGCAGTTCCTAAAATGTTTTGAGTGTTTCTTTTTTTTTCAGTCACTTCAGAGACAGGACTGATGGTTCTCGCTCCCTGACACACCAAAATAACTGTTTTGCTGGGGTAGGTACAGAATTCTGCTTTCCTCTTCAGCTTGCAGTTTTTTACTGTTCACTTCTAAAAGCCTCTGTTCTCCCTCCAATTCTTGTTTCCATCTTCATAACCGCATAGTAGCCCTCTTAACACTCCTGAAAACATACTGTGGACAGCATTACTGTCTTTACAGCATTCCTTGATTCCCTACCCTCTTCATACCACCTTCTGTAGCTATATGGGGAGGCAGCCAGATTCAGCTCTTGCAGCACTTTTCTGCAGTTGTTCCTGGTAAAGTTGCTTCTGCATGTAACAACAACATCACAGGAAATTGAACAAACTTGTTCGAATTTTAAATTAATACCCTAGTTGCCTTCCAGCAACTTATTTCATAGCTTTCTTCATGGGTCACCCTCACCTAAGCCTGTGAGCAATTGTTACAAAAAAGATAAATTACAATGTCTGTTGCAACTATCTCATTTTCTTTGTGGTGAAAGTTTGAACACTTGTGCACCACTCCACATTTAGACTACATGTTATGCAAGAAAGAATTTGATTATTCAGATCTTTTAATAATATTGTAGATTTAGTCCTGCACACAACAATCCCTGACTGGCATCTAAGTACTGGCATGGAGTTTTAAATAGAATTGGTCTTAGCTGTCTTATTCATGTCTCCTCTGTTGCTTCCGCAGGCTGTATTCAGCTCTTGCCTATGCGGTTTCCTTGCCTTCTAATAATGCTTTTAGGGACCATACAGCAACAACACTATCTTCATTGATTTGGCAAGGGTTTAGTTAACAAGGATTTTATAACCAGTTCTGTTAATGCCTACAGGATAAATATTAGGCTTTTTCTCTCGGACCTATCTTGTCTTTTCTAGATTTCTTCACTTTTCCTTCTTAATTTACTAGTATCTAAGTCCAAGAATGATTGAATAATTAGTATTTCCATTGCCACTTTTCATAGTTTTAAAAACACACTGAATTGTATTGTGGCTCAGTTTTGTTGTCATGCAATAGGACAGCTTTTGGTGCCTAATGGACTCAAGAACATTACTATTGTTCTGTATTTTGTCTTCCTATAACTAAATCTCTGTCATTCTTAAACCATTAATTTCTTGTCTTTCTGCTCATCAAGACTACCTTTTCAAGGATCTAGCAGAGAGCTCAGAACACAGATACATAGGCTAGAAAAGCAAGAAGGAAGTGCTTACTGAGACTTCCCTAAAAAATATCCTTTAGCAAGCATTGTTGCTGTCCTATCTGTTCTATTTATGATGTCAAGAAAGTAGAGCAGGGGTCTTTCATTAAAACAAACATTGCTTTCTCAACCTAAACCTATTTCACTGGTTATGCCAGGAAAAGAAACTGTTCATTTTAAAGAGAAAAGGAACTAAAACGCTTTCTGGAACTTAAAAAGGAACTTAAATGTCTTTCTGAAGAAGAAAATTATGTGCAAAGCTGGAAGTCAATCAGGAAAGACACCTGGTGATTGTGTGGGCATGTGAGTAAAGTGAGAGCTCCATTTTAGAGTGGAGAGTAAAAAGAACCAGACTGAAATCAAAAAGGGTGACAGAAATAGAACATAAGTACATATACAAAATCCCTGTTTGAATAGTGCGACTTACATAGCTTAGCCACCATGAGAATGATGAAGCTGTAGAACAGTCGGATCAGTAGAAGTCTTTAGCACAAACTAGTATAGACTGATGCCTTTGTATCCAGCCAGCTCAGTACTGTTTCCTCAGAGATACTTCAGTATAGATTTAAAAAAAAAAAAAATGGAGAGTATGAATTGCCTACTAATTTGCTTTCTGTTTTATAACTACAGAATGCCTCCACTCCTGATTAATAGCAGTTCACATGAACAGGCTGCTGTACATTATGCACCAGAAACCATTGGCTCCCTTGCTATCTTCATCCTCGTTTTCATCATAGGTATTCCAGGCAATGGGTTGGTTATCTGGGTTGCTGGTCTGAAAATGAAAAGGTCTGTGAACATTGTCTGGTTCCTAAACCTTGCTGTGGCTGACTTCGTGTGCTGCTTATCTTTGCCATTCTACATTGTTCACTTGTTCCTCCACGAACACTGGCCATATGGTTGGTTCCTCTGCAAAATCATTCCATCGATCATAATCTTCACCATGTTTGCTAGTGTTTTTCTGCTCATGGCAATCAGCATTGACCGGTGCCTCCTTGTGATGAAACCTGTCTGGTGTCAAAATCATCGAACGGTGAAATTTGTATCACTAGTATGCAGTGGCATATGGATCCTGGCCCTCATTTTCTGTTGTCCTGTCTTTCACTACCGTGAGATCGTCAACAAAGATGGCAAAACTGAGTGTGGGTACAATTTTGGAGATAATGAAATGCTAGATTATATGGATGACATTGATCCTATAACTAAGTTATTGGAAGAAAACTCACCTTTAGTACCGACTATCATGTATGCTAGCACCATCTTCACTCATCAGCCTGCTGACAATTATCCAGATTTCCAGGCAAAGAGTATAACCACCAACAAAGACGCAACCACAGCAGCTCACCTTTTTTATGCCTCTGTAGATATGCACTCCCTATTAACTTCCACTGCCTATCCTGACATCAGGCTATTGGAATCTGGTAGTGATCTACCTAATACTAACTTGTCTGTACCATCCGATGCTGACCTCCATTTAAATCTACTTCACCTTCCTGATGTTTTGCTTGATTTTGACAGTGACTACAGTGGTAATGACTCACTGGGAAATTTTGATGTGGATCATTATCCTGTACCCTTCGCCTTAATGATAATAACTAGGGCTGTCTTCGGCTTCATGCTCCCCTTTGTCGTAATGACAGTTTGCTATGCTCTTATTGCTTTCAGAATGCGTGCAAGTCAGTTTCATAAGCCACAAGGCAAGATGCTGCGAACAATCACGCTTGTGGTAGCTGCATTCTTCATCTGTTGGGTTCCATTCCATGTAGTTGGGATTCTGTTCCTTGTAGCTACTCCTGGAACAGGACTGAAGTTACTGATCCTCTGGGATCACATCTCTACAGCACTTGCATATGGTAACAGCTGCATAAACCCTCTGCTCTATGTTTTTGTGGGTCGGGACTTCAGGGCAAAGGCACAGCAAACAGTGCAAGGAGTGCTGGAAGGAGCCTTTACTGATGAACCAACACACTCAACCCCTTTCTCCTTTGCCAAAAGCAAGACTTCAACGGACAAGGATGTTAGCAGCACAGTCTAATGCAGGACTTCACCAATGCAGAAAGAAAGAGCTCTGTACATCAATTCTCTGCTTTTTTTTTTTTTGCTCCAACACATCTGATCAATCAACACACCTGCACACAGGGCACTGAGATGGTTCAGATCGCATCAGCAAATGCCCTTTACGTCTTGCGATAAAGAGAGTGGAAACTGGAAATATCAAGAGTAATAATCTTTGACAGATTACTCTGGTGAAACAGGAGACCCAGAGTACTTTAAAGTTTAAAGCAGGCTTGGTGAACGATTTGTGGTGTGATCATGTAGTTTAACTTCTGAATTGCTAGATAAGGAACTTATCAGTTATTTGCATATGTCTACTATAGATGTTCTGCATCTCCTGTCTCTGATAAAATGCAGATGAAATCAACAATGGTGTCTTTCCTTGGAATCCACCATCCCACCTTTCCTCTCATTTGACTATACTGGGGCCTGAGAGGGTTTTTTCTGAAGATAAATCTAGAGGGAAGCACTACATTTTCTTACAGCAGTACATCAGAACTTGTCCCAGTGAGCTGCATTTAACAGACTTTCGTGCCCTGGTAGATGACCAAGATATCTCTTTATCCCAACAAATACATCACTGTACAGTAGTAACTGGCCCAGTTCACAATGTATAACTATGTTCATAAGCATGCACTCACTCACTGTCTCCCCAACATTCACTCCACCAGTAGTCCCAAACTTTCCTTTCCGGAGGTGGCCTGAAACAACCCAAATGTCCATACTGCATTTTAGGATATCACAAGCAGAATTTGAGCAGCTGCCTTCACTGATGAACTAGATTAGATGGCTGCTGGACTATCACGCAGTTGGGAAAACTTTGGAATTGAGAAGCGATAACCTCTAGTCTGACTCCCAGGAAGGTGGACAACTAGCCTCTTTCAGCTCAGTCATGTCCTGTTCTCTAGAAGAGAGATGTGCTTATGTCTTTATTGTAGGAGAGGATAAAAATTGCTTCCAATCAGACTTTTTAGGGGTGTTCCCCAGGCTTGAATGTTCCCTGTTCCTTATTAAGCACTCTAAGGATGTGGTTTAAGGAGTAAGGTCAATAAATGCTATGACAAACAACTAAGCCACGCTATAGTTTTCATTGCCTTTCTGGAAAACATGTGAGTTGAAACACTCACTGATCACAGTTTTGGGAAAACAGCTACAGGGACTTTTGAGTCTTTCTCCTGCAACCTAAACTTCTTAGGTTGTCAATGTACATACAGGTGCAAGCTGTTAAGTTAGAAGTTGGGTGTGGACATGGCTATTTCCAAGGTAGCTGGTAACAAGGTAACTGGCAATTTTCCAAGCCCACCTGTCAGGCACCGCCATAAGAAATTCAATACTGGCACCAAAACAGTTAAACCATAAACATTCACTTTTTCTTTTTATTAAGAAAGCATGCACAAAAATAAACTTGTGAGACCGCACCCCTCTCTCCCTGACCATTGAACAAAACATTGTGGGCCACACCCCTGCGGAAGGGCCTGCAAGAGCTCCCCAAGACAGGCTTGCATCCCTTCGCTCCCCGCAGGCTGGTACCAGCTTGCAGCGCAGAGCTCCGTGTAGCCAACCCGATGCCTTCCCACACACTAACAATGCACATTTATTTCAGGGACAGAGGAATGAGGCTAATTTGCACACTGACCGGCACATATTTACATATGCAAATGAAGAGCGATTGAATATGCAAATGAGGCAAATATGCAAATGAGGAGCACTTGGATATGCAGAAGGAGCCATCTTTCTTGTTTTTTCTTCTGGTGGTTTCAGATATCCACAGGGCCGGCTCTCAGTAACATCCTCTGCAAAGCACTAACTGGCACCAACAAGAGGTTGTCTCTGGTGCCACATTCCACAGAAAACCAATCACACATGCTTCCAAGTTGTGTCGTTCCCATCCTGAGGCAGCAGAGATAACAGCTGACTCCATGTTGAAGTTGGTTCTGGAATTCCTCATTTTTCTTGGAAACACTCAATGATGAACTCCCCCCACACACACACTTAAAAAAGAAAAAAAAAAAAGAAAAGTCCCATCCCCCCCCTCCCCAATACAATGAGACTCTGTCCACTTCCCTGACAAAGATCCAATTGGTTCATCCCTACAGCAAATTTAAAAAGCAATGTTAGTTCCCCACCTTCCTTCAGTCAGAGTAGAGGTTATTACCTCCTCTGCCCCAGGTATGTCAAGCCGCCATGATATTTTGTGTGTCTTGTTCCCTTCATTGGTAAACAGGGAATAAAGTCTGGGGGGAGGCTTTATAAAACATGTAAAGGAAACAAAAGGTTTGACAGAACAGAGCCATACCAGAAAAAAGGGGAACAAAGGACACAGTTTAGGAGAGGAGACACCTCAACACTCACTCCTGCTCCTGCACCTTTTCTGCTTTCCTGATTTGCAAGTGCCAACAGAACCCATCAATTGGGATTTACACTCTATTCCACCATCTATCTCCCCAGCTGAACTGCAAGGGTTTGACCCACCCTCCTCATTTTATACTATACTATACTCTGGCTGTTCAGTTTAAAAATCTGCCCCACTTCGTCCTCTCTTCTAATGCATCTCTTACAAAAATCACTTGTAAGGCCTCCCACTTCCTTGACCAGAGGGTTCAAGCCCCTTGACCAGAAGTCCCCTAATTCACCTCTGTTCTGAGCAGCAGCTTCCTCTTCCCACCATTCGCCCGTTCACAAAGTGGAACCACTGACTAAGAATTTACACCTATGCAGCAAGACACCTGTCGTCATTTTCAAGCCACAGGCAAGGACAGTCTCCAAAAAAGTGCAAGGGGGAGAGGGCCAAATAACAACTGAACAAACTGAACAAATACTGATAGTGAGAAAACTTTTGAATTTGTATATGCAAGTGAGAGTCTCACTGCGTATTTTGAAGAAAGGCTTGAAGGGTTGGTTGTGGGGGGTGAAATTAAAAGCTTTGGGGAACAGACTTCGCTGCATCGTGACACCCCCTGACTGCTTCTTTTACCTGATGGGTATGCAGACTTCACCTCCCTGGAGACTGCAAAAGGCAGTGTAGAAAACAGGTCAGGATTCCCTCAAAATCGTTCTTGGTCCTCACAGATGGCACTGCATTCTGAAATCCACATCTGCTACATTCTCATTTCTCCAAACTCAGGTCTTCCCTCCCAGCTCAGCTCTGTTCTCCCTACTTCAGAGATTACCCTCTCTTTGTACTTGGGATATCTACTACTTTTCTTGCTTTTTCTGCGGGTGCGAGAAAGTTCACAGAGCTAAGATCACCCCTCCAGTGTCCCTTTAGCCCCCGACCTTTACAACATTTAAGAAACAACATAACTACAGGCTCCCAGGGTCCACTAGACTCTCTCACTCCGGTAGCCAATATAACAGATTCACTGGCCACCTCGAAGGGAAAGAGGGATTGTTAAACGCAAAACGATGGAGGCAGAGAAAGATGCACTCGAGGATTCAACCTTCCGAGGTCTTTTCGTGGCACCAAGGAACCATCTTTCTGCCCTCCATAGGGCACCACGCAACATGAAAGAGTCAATCTGATGCGTCCGAGGCCACCAGAGGAGGGGAAGGGCTGTGCTCAATTATTGATAATAACAATAATAATAATAATAATAATAAACAAAAGAAGAAAAAGAAGATAAAACAGGACGCAAGGAAGGATTATCTTCGGCAGCATCTTGCGGTGGCTTCTCTGGCGGAGATAGAGAATATATATCTATATACAGGCAAGGTAGGGAGGCTGGGGAAGGTGGTACAGCACCATTCACCCCATGTCCCCCTCACCTCCCGCGTCCTTCACAAAGGACGGGCTCTTAAGTCTGTAACTCGCTAAGTGATCAAGTCCCAGTCGAAATCATCGGGGATTTCCTCATTGGCACCTGGAGGAGGCCCTGGAGGCCGAGGGACCAGATGGTGAGCTGAGCCAAAAAAAAAGAGAGAAAGGGAAAGAACAGTTAGAAGAAAAAACATTGTACTTTTTTACAGCAGGCCTTTGGCCAAAGAAATCATAGAAGCATTGTGGACTTCCTTCCAGCAGTTTAACAAGCAAGAACACTACTGGCATGAATTTCTTACCGTCAGACAGCACCTACTAATGTCTGTAGGTGGTGTGCTGTGTAATTCTCCACAGCAGCTTCTATAGAGGTTCAGTCTCAGCTTCCTTAACTTTCCTCACAGCTAATTGCTGATAGAATACAAAGGACTTCAGCAACAGAAACTTCTCATGTAATCTTTCCTTCGAGCAACCAACTGAAGGTGAGACTGGACTGTACGATGATTTATGTGAGGTGAAAAAAAAATTATTTTTTTTTTCCTTGAAATTCTAAACCCTGCCAGAGCACTAATGGAGGGTCCCTTGCAGTCCAATCTCTCTCTACCCTCAGTGCTTCATCAGAGAAGCACTTTGTTTTGGGAGAAATGCACAGAGGACTTGGGAACCAGTTCTTGCATTTGTGATATTATGAAGAGGCTACCAAGCCTGGTGGGGTCTGAAGACTACCATCCATTCCTACTCTTTCATGTAGGATCAAGTGAGACTGCAACAAAGAGACTCTGAAATATAAAAAAGGACTTTATGTCCCTCAGAAAGATGTTGAAGTGATCAGGAGTGCAAGTAGCGTTCTCCTCTACCCTGCCAGCTGGTGACTGGGACCCAAGAAGGAGGAGATGAATGGACCAAGTGAACAATTGGCTGCGAGGCTGGTGTTAAGCTCAAGGTCCTACAAGCTCAGAGGTACTTTTGAGAGACTGGGCACACTGACACTAGATGAGGTGCACCTGGCCAGGTGGGGCAAGAGTGTTCTGGGCAACAAGCTGGCTGGGCTTATCAGAAGGGCTTTAAACTAGATGCGGCAGGGGAAGGGTACATGCCTCTGAGTGATGGAAGTGAACCTGGGAACACTGTCTCTTTAGGAAACAACAGAGAAATACTGGAGAACTGTCCCCAAGCAGTTAGGAAGGGTTCCTCTGAAAATGCAATGAGACCAATAGCCCAGCTGAAGTGCCTCTACACCAACGCACACACCATGGGAAACAAGGAGGAGGAGTTGGAAACAATGGTGCAATTAGAAAAATATGACCTGATTGCTATCGTGGAATCATGGTGGGACAAATCACATAACTGGAACACTGGAATAGAGGGCTACAAGCTTTCCAGAAGAGATGGGCAGGGAAGGAAGGTCGGGTGTTGCCCTCTGTGGTAGGGAATGGATTGATTGTGAAGAGAAACCTCTAAGGAACAGCCATGTGTAGTGGGTTTACGTGGCAAGGTTTTGGTAGCAGGGGGCCATAGGGGTGGCTTCTGTGAGAAGAATCTAGAAGTTGCCCCATGTTAGGTAAGGGCCCCACTGCTGACCAGAGCCGAGCCACTAAGTGATGTTGTTTTGCACCTCTGTGAGAGCATATTTAAGAAAGGGAAAGAAAACGCTGCGCCACACAGCAGCTGGGAGAGAGAGAGGAGTGAGGAACAGCCTTGCAGGCACCAAGGTCAGTGAAGAAGGAGGGGGAAGAGGTGCTCCAGGCGCCGGAGCAGAAGTTCCCCTGCGGCCTGTAGTGAGGACCATGGAGAAGCAGGCTGTCCCCCTGCAGCCCATGGAGTACCACGGTGGAGCAGGTGGACCTGCACCGACAGAGGCTGCAGCCTGTGGAAGACGCCTGCCGGAGCAGATTCCAAGCCGGACCTGTAGCCCGTGGAGAGGAGCCCACGCAGGAGCAGGGGGTCTGGGGGGCGCTGCTGCCTGTGGGGGACCCAGGTTGGAGCAGTTTGCTCCTGAGGGATGGACCCCGTGGTACAGACCCATATCTGGAGCAGTTCTTGAAGAGCTGCTGCCTGTGGGCAGCCCACGCCAGATCAGTTCAGCAAGGACTGCATCCCGTGGGAGGGACCCCACAGCACAGGGGACGAGAGTGACCGAGAAGGAGCGGCGGTGAAGAAGCGCTATAGACTGACCATAACCCCCATTCCCCCTGTTCCCCTGCGCCGCTCGGGGGGAGGAGGTGGAAGAGGGTGGATGGGGGGGGAAGGTGCTTTTGGTTTCTTTCCTTTGTTTCTCGCTTCTCTAGCTTGTTAGTAATAGGCAATAAATCTTACTATCTCCCTATGCTGAGTCTGTTTTGCCCGTCACGATAATTACTGTGCGATCTCCTCGTCCTTACATCAATCCTTGAGCCCTTTTCATCATATTTTCTCCCCGTTCCTCTTTCAGGAGGGGGAGTGAGAGAGCGGTTGTGGTGAAGCTCAGCCACCCACCCAAGTAAAACCACCACACCATGGACAGGTTGAGAGCTTGTGGGTAAAAGTTAAGGACCGGAACAATAAAGGGCACCTTGAGTTGGGGCCTACTACAGGCTGCCTGATCAAGGGGAGCCTGCTGATGAGGACTTCTTGCTTCAACTACAAGAAGCGTCATGCTTGCACACTCTCATCCTGATGGGGGACTTCAACCACACAGATGTCTGCTGGAAAAGCTACACAGCAGGCTGTAAGCAATCCAGGAGACTCCTAGAATGTGTTGAGGAGAACTTCCTGGTCCAGGTATTAGACAAACCTATCAGAGGAGAAGAGTTACTGGACCTGATGCTTACCAGTGCAGATGAATTCTTTAAAGAAGTTAAGATTGGAGGCAGTCTGGGCTGCAGTGACCACACCTTGGTTGAGTTTGTAATCTCAGGGAACATGGGCCTGGCGAAGGGCAAAGTCAGGACCCTGAACTTCCAAAGAGCAAACTTTCAGCTATTTAAAGGCCTAGTGGATGAGATCCCCTGGAATACCATCCTTAGGGACAAAGGAGCTGAACAGAGCTTACAATTCTTTAAGGATGTTCTTCTTAAGAGCACAAGAACTCTCCATCCACCTGTCTAAAAAAGTGAGCAGGGAGGGCAGAAAACCAGGATGGCTGCACAAGGACCTGCTGGTTAAACAGGTGCAAGGAAGAAATGCACAGACAGTGGCATGAGGCAGGGACACGTGGCCTGGGAAGAGTACACAGATGCTGTCTGGATGTGCAGGGATGGGATTAGGAAACCCAAGGCATGGATGGAACTGAGCTTGGCAAGGGATGCAAAGAATAACAAGAAGGGATTCTATAGGCACATTGGCCAGAAAAGAAAGGTCAAGGAGAGTGTTCCCCCTCTGATGACCAAGAAGGGTGAACGGGTAACAACAGACATGGAGAAGGCTGAGGTACTTAACAGCTTGGCCACAGTCTTCACTGCCAGTCAGGCTTCGCATGTCTCCTATTTCCCTGAACCTGTAGATGAGGGCTGGGGAGCAAAGTCCCTCCCACCATAAGCAAAAAGCAGGTTCGAGACCATCTGATGAAACTAAACAAGTACAAGTCTATGGGGCCTGACAACATGCATCCCAGGGTCCCGAGGGAACTGGTTGATGGAGTTGCCATGCCACTCTCCATCATATTTGAAAAATCCAGGCAGTCAGGTGAGGTCCCTCGTCACTGGAGGTGGCGTGAAGGTTGCACTCAGAGAGTAGTGGTCAATGGCTCTATGTACAGGTGGAGGCCAGTGACGAGTGGTGTCCCTCAGGGATCTGTCCTGGGACCGGTACTGTTGAGTATCTTTATCGACATAGACAGTGGGGTCAAGTGCAGCCTCAGCAAGTTTGCAGATGACACCGAGCTGAGTGGTGCAGTCAGTACAACCAAAGGAAGGGATGCCACCCAAAGAGACCTGGACAAGCTTGAGAAGTGGGTCCACGTGAACCTAATGAGGTTCAACAAGTCCAAGTGCAAGGTGCTGCACCTGGGTCAGGGCAATCCCAGACATGAGGACAGACTGGGAGAAGCACTCACTGAGAGCAGCCCTACAGAGAAGGACTTGGGGGTTCTGGTGGTTGGAAAGCTCAACCTGAGCCAACAGTGCTCACTTGCAGCCCAGAAGGCCAATGGCATCCTGGGCTGCATCAACAGAGGAGTGGCCAGCAGGGCAAGGGAAGTGATTTTCCCCCTCTGCTCTGCCCTTGTGAGGCCCTATCTGGAGTACTGCATTCAGATTTGGGGCCCCCAGCACAAGAAAGATGTGGATCTGTTAAAACGGGTCCAGAGGAGGGCTACACAGATGATCAAGGGGCCGGAGTACCTCTCCTATGAAGAACGGCTGAGAGAGCTGGGGATGTTCAGCATGGAGAAGAGAAGGCTCTGGGGTGATCTCACTGCAACCTTTCAGTACTTAAAGGGGACTTACAAAAAGATAGAGACTCTGCTCAATCAGATAATGACAGGATGAGGGGCAATGGTTTTAAACTAAAAGAGGGGAGATTTAGATTAGAGGTTAGGAGGAAATTCTTCACTCAGAGGGTGGTGAGGCGCTGGAACAGGTTGCTCAGAGAGGCTGTGGATGCCTCATCCCTGGAGGTGTTCAAGACCAGGTTGGACGAGGCCCTGGGCAACCTGATCTAGCAGGTGGCATCCCTGCCCATGGAAGGGGGGTTGGAACTGGATGTTCTTTAAGGTCCCTTCCAACCCAAGCTGTTCTGTGATTCTCTTTGTTTTCAATGTTCTGTGGTATAAATATGCCTTAACATTGCCTCTTACCTGGTCGATTATATCCTGGAGAATCCTGGGTGGAAATCTGGTACATAGGAGATGGCCCGGAGAAGAGATGGGGAGGCTGGGGCTGACCATAAGAGTTCACTGTGGAATGAAGTAAAACAAACTATTAATGTTCTGGTCAGCTGTCTTGGTCCTGACTGGGTTGCAGCTCAGCCATAAAGCAACCCATTCAAACCTATGGGATACTGAGGTGGTGTTCAGTTGCTGGGTCCTAACCACAAGCTATAGCTTGGTCAAGGATCTTGTTCTTGGCACCTGCAGGAGTTTCTCCTATTAGTAAAGATTTTTTTTTTCCATTGAAAAATGTCAGAAGATGGCTCAATATTTATTTATTTTTTTGAACTCATTTAGTTTAGCACTAGGCAACACACACCATCACAGTTGTACCAAGACCATGTTATCCTCTGCACTCAGCTCAGAGAGCATCCTCTTACTTTTTGTCAAGTCATTCCTTCTCTAAAGTGAGAGCGAAAGCTTTCTGTTTTACAGCTCCTGCCATCCAGAACAGTAAACTCTAAATCTTACCATTACCAAACAAAACAAACAAACAAAAAAACCCTTCCCCTTCTCTCTTTCCAGGTTAATCTTTTAAATGTATTTCTGTCTGGACAGGTAGCCTTTCAGCAGTACGCATCACATAATAATGGTGTATCTAGGCCGTAAACATAGGACATCCTAATTCTTTAAAGTCAGAGGAGACTGAGTTGGTATGGACGGCTTCTGACAGCCCAGCCCTGAACTGCTTGCTGCTGCACTGACTAGCAAGGTGGCAAGTAATTTAGGATATTCAGAGAACTGCACCTTCATTAGCATGGCATTTCAGTTTCCATCCCAGTTACCTTGGTTCATGGATTGCTCCTGTTTGCCACTGTTCAGGGCACAAGAATCAGAGATTCGAGGGGGCTGCTGTGGGCCAACCAGATGAGGGAGCTGACCAGTCTGGGTAAGGAAGTGATTAAGGGAGTCACAGAGGTTGGCAATATGGTGTTGATCCAGCGTCCAGTTCTTCCGCTCAGCCTGGCGCAGACTCTCCATCAGCTCTGCAGAGTACAAGAACGGTGTCAAAGACAGCACTAATACTGCAGTCTTCCCTGTAAAGAGTTTTTGTTTTCTACCTCTAAATCTCACCTTCCCCCCACAAACCCAACTTCATTGCTTTCAATCGGTAACTAGACTACTAGAGAGCTCCCTTTTTAAGGTGTTGTCTCACTGACTCAGGTAAGGGAGGGAGGGAGGAGCAGAAGGGAAAAAATCTTGATTAGGTTTCTGACATCTATAAATTAATACCTCCTGCCCAAAATTTCTACAGCATTCAAGTGCTTTAGGGTCTTTAATAGAACCCATGAAATAGGACACCTCATTTTACAAATGGAAGAGTTGAGTCACTGAGAAACCAACAAACTTGACAAAGCTAAACTGAAAAAAAATCCAAAACACTGTGCACAGCACTCCCAAATTTTATAGATTACAGTCCCTAGTCACTAAGTGACTAGACCTCATCACTAGGCCAACACTGACCTGAGAATTGGGAGTGCTCAATGCTAGACCAGTTCAGCCGGTTTACCATCTTGAAGCTTTCCTTCAGGGAATCAATGTTGGAGCACCAATCAGGGGGAAACGCTGGAATGAAATAGGTAAAAAATTGTTACAGTACAGAATACACTTTCCCTCCATCCCTTAATACAAAATGACTGTCCACTCTTCACCAAGGATCCTAATGCTATAGTAGCTAGAAAACCTTTTTCTCTTGGAAGACCAGGTGTGGTGCCTCCCTTTTCATTTAGTCCCTGACTTTATTCTGCATCCCTAAACAGAATCCCAAACCCAGTGTGACTGTATCCCTCTTTCCTTCAGTAAGAAGGCAATTTCCCTTTCATATTTCAATCATAATCATTTTCACCCTTTTTCTACTCACATTGCAGGTACCACTTAGGGAAAGCTCACTTGTGGAATTTCTGTCTGAGGGCTCCCCATTGCTCTGTCTTCCCCAGCTGTTCTTTCCATCAACCCTGACTTACCAAAGCCAGCATTGTTGATTGAAGCCTGTGACTGCTGCTGCTGCTGGTGCTGATGTGGCTGCTGCTGTGGGTGGGAGTGTGGGTGATGTTGTTGATGCTGGTGGTAGCCTCCATGTTGCATTGGAGGAGGGTGCATGGACATCACTGGTGGAGGGACATAACTTTCACCACCCTGCTGCTTTCCCCCTTGGGACGGGCAACCGTCTGGGGTTGGAGTGTGGAGTGGGGGAGCAGCACCCACTGCTGAGGGACCCTGCTGCTGCTGCTGCTGCTGGTACATGTAGTAGTTGTGGTTGGAGGGTTGCATGTCACCAAGGAGAGAAGAGAAACCTGTGCGGTGAAAGAGGAGGGAGCTTTAAGAGCTGTTTGAATCAGACCTCTGGTTAAATTATCCATCTCTAATTTCACACTGCTCATCCTGCTATTTATGAAGCTTTTGGAATGCCCTCTGGAGGCTGCCAACAATTAGCACCTTTATAGTTATGTTCTCACTGTGCTCCAGGTCCTGTTCAAAACAAAAGGCTCTACAAGAAAGCCCCAGCAGAAGTTAACCTTTTAGTACAGCGTTAGGCACTTAAATGCCTCCTTGGATTTTTCCCATATATACCAGGTAACGCAGGTTTTCTGGAAATTTCATGCCCATGTTGTTTTCCTAGAAATGACCACAAGCAAACTTAAGCAACAAAACACTTACAAAATAAAGAAGTTGATAAATCTGATTTGCTGGTTCCAAAAGCTCCTTTCAGCTCCTATCCTACAAGCAGCATGGTCTGGAACCGTCACAGTTTTTCCTCACACAGATCATTAAAAGTCACACATTCTATTGCTTTTACACACAGAGCACATGTCAGGGCTCCTTTGTTATGGATTCTATGAAACTGATTCTATTACTTTAATTTCTCCCAATTCATTGGGTGTGTCACTTCTATCCTCTTCCATTTCAGACATCATCTGCGTGCAAAAGCATCAGGTGTTATCCATTATTCCCCACATCAGGAGCTCCTGCTGTCTCCTATGTCTGCTTTCCCAGTTCATTGTCACCTTACATTGTTGAACTTCTGAGAACAGTCACAGTGAAAGGCATTACATGCCCACTATTCTGAGCTATCCATTCCTTACCTTCAGTGACCTTCCCTGACCATCTGCAAGCAAGCCTCAGTTTTTCACTAGACCCAGAATCAACCCTTAGACCATCCTACTAATGGTAATGGAACAAAAGGGTCAATATTAACATCTTAACTCAAAAGTTGCCAACACAATTTCCTCAAAAACTGCAACTTTTCCTAGACTACCTTACAGCTGAAGAATTGAAAAACAGACCACTGCTGAACTTTTACAAAGGCACACAAGGGAGTCAAGGTTCTTCTCCACATTTTTGTAGCTTTCTCATTGTACAACATCTCATACAACAGAATCCTACTAGTAATCTCAAGTGCAAGCGTGATGAAAGTAGTAAATGTAATAGCTTGTTATTTCATTGAAACTACAAATTTCAAGAGGCTCCTCGTCTAGAGTAGCAAACTCTGCCTGCACTGTATGATAGCTGACAGCACAGGTGAAATGCTCATCTAATCATATATTCCTTCCTACACCAGACTAATATTTAGAAGAATGTTTAAAGATCGGGACAGCAACTGAGGACTCTCCTGAAGTGTTTTCTGCAGAAACACAGATCTCATCTCATCCCTACAGCGATTCTGCCCTCTGGTGGCTGGTTCCTCAGTCACAGAAATGTGAGCTATGAGTGGAGTTACAGGCTTTCCTTCCCCACAAAGCTCAATTCTCCAAGGTCTCATACAAATTCTGCTTTTCAAAGATCTTCACAGTGACGACCTTCCATTCTCTTTTGGGGGAAATTCCACTGCCTAAATGCAACAACCCTCTCCCTCTTACAGTTTCTAGCTTGTCAGATTGTGAATATTTTTCAGACACACTGTTCTTCAGGACTTGATTTCTCTACACTTCTACCATTTTAGTATTTGCTTTTGTATCAAAAAGAGATATTTTTAAATCATAATCCTTTTTATTCTGAGTGAACTAGTGGGGAAGCAATAGAGAAAGGGCAGGCAGGCTTCTTATCTGCTTCTGGCAGAACTAATTACAGAATGCCAAAGAAGGAAAGTCTGTTTGCACAGGCTTCTAGAAGAAGAAAGACCTGAAAGCGTAAGGATAGATCAGTGAACAAGACTGTGTAGGCATATACCTGCCCACCCCATGTGACACATACTGTTACTCACCGTGCTGAGAGGAAGATGATTTCTCCAGCATGGATTTGTAGAGGTTTCGGAAGGACCAGCTAAGATCCTGGAAATTGATCTCAGAGTAGGAGAACTTGAAGTCATGGTTGGCACTGTATAGCGGGGGTGGCACATCGGCCCCTTCACGGCCCTGCCCCCCGGCTACAGTAGAGGCAACATCCACAGGTCCTGCAGCCTGCTAAAAGGACCACACGTGACAGATATAAGGCCTTGGCTTTATACTAGATTTTGTAACTTTTGACAGGGATCCAAACACTACCTACAGGTAGAACATGCACTGCTATCTCCTATCACTTAGCTCATCTCCCAACAGACCATCCCAAATGCCATTTTCCTTGACAGAAGTTAACCAACCACCCCCCCCATAGCACACTGGCTCCAGCCATCCAGCCCTTTCTTAAATGTCACTTCCTCCTTATTTTCTGTCTGATTAACTTCTTCCCTTCCTTTTATTTTTCCCTCCCCCCCCTCCTCACTTCTTAAGGCTTCTGTCCTTTTCTCCACTGCTCACCTGACTGTAGTTGGCAATGGGGGCAGTGCTCTGGAGTGACAGTTGAGGGGTGGCCTCAGATGGCAAAGAGGCTTCTGTGCTGACTGGAACAGCACCTCGGGGGCTCTTGCTTGCCTCTTGCTCTGGGGAGTCTTGTGGTATCTGTGGATGGGGAAGAAGGAGAAAAGAAGCCCAAATCAAAAACAGATGGAGAAGTGAAACTGCAGATGGGAAGCCAGCTCCCCCACTGTAGTTCATGGCTTAGAAAACGGGAGGACTAGGCCTTAGTCACCGAAGAGACAGGATAAAGTACTTTAAGCATTATTAACTTAGCTACCAAATAGCAGCAGCAACAGCCAATCAGCAAGATATACACGTTAATTCATTCAGTTCTAGCCTTTGTTTCCCCAGTGTGCACACTTTGCCCCCAAAATGACAGCATCATCTGGTGCTGGAAGGGCTCCTTGGAACAACAAGGGAATTCCCCCTCCTGCTCCATGCTGTCAGGAAAGAGTAACACTCACGTCATCATCGGGAGGATGCCGCCTCTTGCGAGATATATCTGGACACGTATCTATTGTCCAATAAGAGCCCTGGAAAGAAGACCCAGTGGTGAATTACTGTATTACTAAATCAGAGTGCTTCCTGCAGCAGGGATTTACTGCCTCAAAAAATGCCACATCTACTAAACATTAGGACCACCAGGACCACCCTGAATATCAGACAACCAAGACCTGGGTGCTGGAAACAGAGGATGCTCTCTTGCATCATGTTGTATTGAACAATGAGGTATGATGCTACTGGTGGAAGGCAGAATGCTTTACATTTCCATCACTTTGAGACAGGACACCAAGAAGAGCAAGAGATGTTTTGATCCAAGACAGACCAACTCTTTTGGGCCTATACGCCCCCCTTCAGTACCTTCCTCACAGTATGTTATTTTTTATTGACTAATGAGGACCAACTCAGTGTTCAGACTGGGCAAAAAGAACTAGAAGGATCCCTTTTTCCATGCTTGTGAGATTTCACTTTAAGTACCGTGTCCTTTTGGGGACTTCCCGGGTAAGAAAGACATTGACATAAAAGAATACATCCAATGGAGGACCACCATGTTGGCTAGGGGATTAAAATGCATGACGTACAAGCAGTTCACATAGACAGATCTGTTTAGGCTGGAGAAGAGAAGGGTAAGGAAATCTAACCACTGTCTTCAACTATGTGATAAAATTATAAAGATGACAAAACCAAACTCTTCTCAGATATGCACAGCACAAAAATAAGATGCAACAAACACAAGTTACATCAAGAGAAATTCCAATCAGATATAAATGATGGTGGTGCATTACTTAAACAAGTGCCCATCAAAGACCTGAACAACCCAATCATGTCCTGTCTGATAAGCTGGGAGAGGGGGGGAGAGTGGTGTTTGACCTCCTGAGGTCCCTTTCAACCTGAAATAGTCTATAATTCTGTCAGTTTGTTGTTTTCTGAAGCAGTATACACAGAACTCCAGGGTGTGATTTAACTCATTTTGACCTCCGATTGAACCTGAATAATCAGTGACAAGCACAGGATGGGTTATCATTACAAACCCAGCCCAAAATGTCAATGAGCACCTTCAAACATGTACTCTGAAGTCAGTCACGATTCCCTGGAATAAGCCATATAATCAATAGTATTTTTGAGCAGTGGTCTTCAGAGACCTTACTTCAATTTTTAGATGCCAACTGAGCATCACCTAGTCCTTCAAATATAACCTGAAAAGGCCTACACAAAGGCCTGGCAACTTTAGGATGCAGAGGGATGGAGGAAAGTTAAAATAAATAAATAAAATAAAAGCTTTCTGTCTAAATGCATAGTTTCTCATCCCCACCATCTTCTTCTGCTTGTTTGTTTTGTAAAAGTAACAATATCTGCTTGCCATGTCTTGGTTTTGCTAGCAATTCTCCTTTACAATTATTACATACTAACAGAGCTTTATCAGCCTTTACTAACACATCAAATTACTAAATTCTTAACTTATACTTGTAACTGATATCTACAGATCTGAACTACCTGATCAAGACATTTTTTTCCCCAATGCCAAATTGTCTGCAGTCTGCATAAGTAGTTCTGCTCTCACTTCTCTGGATCTTGCCTCCATGAAACCTATGATGTCATGTCATAATCCTGCCATGCACCATCAGCCACTAAAGTCTTTCATAATAGAACAGGTTGGACCAGACCCACATCGTAAAGATGAAGAAGAAACAAAACTGAAAAAGTACGCTCAGCCCTATTTAGTCCTTTTTCCATTATCTTTAAAGTTAACAGAAGATCACAGATCAGAAAAAAGTGCTAAAACCATTTAGGCCCCTTTACAGGTTCCCTTTAAGCAAATGCTTCTGTAGCCAAGCATAGCAGTAAATCTTACTACTGCTTCCATTTCTGCCTGCACTTTAGGTTTCAAATTCCAGTCATGAGTTAGAAAGAGCAACCTCTGCTTATTCCTTGCAGTTTAAAATGTCTTGCCCAGGAGCATGCAGATTTCTTACCTTCCCAGGATCATCCCTCGGTCGAGGCACTTTTCGAAAACACTTATTCAGAGAGAGGTTATGACGAATAGAGTTCTGAAGAGAAATTGAGAGATACAGGTAAGTGCTACAACAAAAAGGTACAGCCTTCTGTGTATGCTCAGGAGTGGGTAGAGAAAACAGAAGGGTAGCGTATACTCAAAAGCCAAACCTCACTACATATACCCACCATGCAGCAGAACAGAAGCTTAGGAAAGGAGAGGAATAGAATAGGCTGAGTAACTGGGGCTGAACCACCTATACAAATACAAAAGGTACAGTGAAAATAGTATCAGCGTGATGCAGAGACTGGTAGTAATGTGGGTTTTGTGGGTTCTTTTTGTTGGTGTTGTTTTTTTGTGGTGATTTTCTTCCCTCTTTTCCCCAGGATTCTTCTTAAGGGCCACCACATACACGCAACAAAAATCTCAGAAAAAATGGGACCTCCATCTCTCTTCATTTCTTCCAAATGGTCAACTTAATTTCACATCTGTTTCTCTTTATTTTGCTCAGTGAGCATATTTGGCACAGAACTAAGAAAATAACGTCCGTTTATTAGACAGAAAGGGCACTTTAGCTATGGAAGTCCTTACCTTCCAACCAATACCAGCATTTTTGTAGTAGGGAAAATTGTCACAGATCCAACGATAGATCTCACTAAGTGTCATCTTCTTGGCAGGCGATGAGTTGATTGCATACGTGATCAGAGTGGCATAGCTGTAACGTGGCTTCCCATCTTGATGCACTGCAGCCTCATCCTTACTGAGAGTAGCATTGGGATCAGTTGGTGAGCCTGGAGGACACTTTCGGGCAGCCCCTGGAGGTCCCGCTTGTGAGGAACCCCCTAGTTTTTCAATAGTAGCTCTTAAAGTAAGCTGTGGGAGCCAGTCAATGGAGGTGAGGCTGCTTTCCAGGTCAGAGGCCATGATGCTGGAAGCAGGTGTATCTGTGAGAAGACCAAAAAGCAGAATGAAAACTCCTGATACACAAACAAGGTAAACCATAAGAACAGAAATATCCATTTGCATTCCCCTTCTCTACTTCTTCCCCTATCACAAAATACCTGAGTGAAGATCATCCTACTTTGTATACATTATTCACAGACAGATATAATCATCCAAAAAGGCCTACCACTACATCTCCAGGAGGACCATTCTTGCAAGGACAGCACTGACGATAACTTTGCTAGGACAGCCTTATCCAGAGCATCCCAACTGTTCTCAGATAAAGAACCAAGATCTATTCAAAGGACATGGACCTTCTTCAGCAGCTATATCACATTCATTCCTTTACTACCTAAGTAATATAACCTTGAGACCTTCACCAAGACTAGCTGTAATACAGTAGGTTTATTGTGTCATGTAAGAGGAGGATCATGGCTAAAAGGGAATACTCAATCATTCACACCATATCCAAACCACAATGGATCTAATGATCTAATTAAGATCATCTGGAAAAGTCAGGACTGTGACTATCTTAATTTGGGGAGAAATTAATTTCTCTCTAACGCCCACTCTCTCTTTTTGCATCAGGTGACATTATAATTAATCCTATTCCTTAGGGCTAGGATTACATATCTCATTTTAAAACACCAAGATCATGCATAATACTATATATAGATAATTACATCTACCATGTCGAGGTGGAACAGACTATATAAAGCTTGTAATAGTTAAAGCTTTGCCTACCATAACCCATTTTTCCTAAATATACATACAATTTTGATTGCGTTAAATTTTGCTGAATTCACGAAATAACAAGTAAATATTTTGCCCAAATCTGAGACACAAGAAAAACTGACTTATCTAACCTCACACTACAAGCTTGCCACAGGGTAGAAACAGACTCAGGATCTTTCTTTTCATAAATATTACATATTCCCCCCCAACCCCCCCAAAAAAATTAAAACGCACCTGTCCAACATGACTAGCACTTGTACCCAGGGTTTCCTACTTAAATATTTTATAGGAATAAAATATTTAATAGCAGAAACATGGATGAACTTGATCACAGTACAAAAAGCTTATATGCTGCCTTTTGGAGTAGTCAGGGCATCATAAAGAACATTATTTTTACTTGCAATGAGAAGCATCGTTATCGTTTGGACTGAGATAGTTTCCATGGTCATAACCTGCACTGCTCTGCACTTAATCATTGAATACAAAGAAAAATAAAATTTTGAAGGGCTGCAAGTTCTGCATCTTTCATTTTGGAAATTAATCTCTGTAGAGAATTAGATGATACCACCCCATAGCTTGCTAATACATACAAAAGTTAAATGCCTAAAGACATGCACACGCTTTTGTACATGCTCATGTAACAGATTAACTACATGCCTACATATGAGAGAGAACAGACTAGCATGAGCACGCACTGCTTAGGAAAGATTCACCAGTCAACACCCCCCACACAAGTCCATCACTCATCTGAGCAGATCAGATGTGAAAGGGAGACACACAAATAGATATTCATTCATTAGAATATCTGAGTACTCATGCAGAGTATGATATAATACTCTGGTAGAGTGTTATAGACACTCATTCTAAAAATAGGTATTTTACAATAACACAGTATGGACGCACCCAGCATTTTGACACAGAAGCTCCCCATTCTTCCCCCACAACCACATGCATTACACAGAATCACAGAATGGTTAGGGCTGGAAGGGACCTCTGGAGGCCATCTGGTCCAACACCACTGCTCAAGCAGGGACACCCAGAGCACACTGCCCAGGACCACGTCCAGGTGGCCTTTGAAGATCTCCAAGGAGGGAGACTCCACCACCTCTTTGGGCAACCTATTCCAGTGCTCCATCACCTGCACAGTGGCAAAGTGTTTCCTGATGTTTAGAGGGAACTTCCTGTGTTTCAGTTTGTGCTCACTGCCTCATATCCTGGCACTGGGCACCACTGAAAAGAGCCTGGCTCCACCTTCTTTGCACCCTTCCATCAGGTATTTATAGACGTTGCTAAGATTCCCCTGAGCCACCTCTTCTCCGCGCTGAACAGTCACAGGCTTCCCAGTCTCTCCTCTTAGGAGAGGTGCTCAGTCCCTTGATCATCTTGGTAGCCCTCTGTTGGACTCTTTCTAGTATTCACATGTTTCTCTTGTTTTGGGAAGCCCAGAACTGGACACAGTGCTCCAGGTGTGGCCTCACCAGTGCTGGGTAGAGGGGAAGGACCACCTCTCTTGACCTGCTGGTGGTACTTGGCCTAATGTTGGTACTGCTGGTTGGTACTCTTGGCCTAATGCAGCCAAGAAAGCCATTAGCCTTCTTAGCAGCACTGACATATGGTTGACTCATACTCAACTTGGTGTCTACCAGGATTCCTAGGTCCTTTTCAGCAGAGACGCTTTCCATCTGAGTGGCCCCCAGTATGTACTGGTGCCTGGGGTTGTTCCTCCCTAGATGGAGGACTTTGCAATTTTCATTGTTGAACTTCATGAGATTCTTGTCAGCCCACCTCTCCAACCTGTCAAGATCCCTCTGGATGGCGGTGCAGCCCTCTGGTGAGTCAACCACTCCCCCCAGTTTTGTGTCATCACCACCTCACCCAGATCATTAATTAAAATGTTAAACAAGACTGCACCCAGCATTGCCTTCTGGGGTTCATTGGCAGCTGCTGGTCTCCAAACGGACTTTGCACCACTGACCACTACCTTCAAGGTCCAGCCATTTGGCCAGTTTTTGACCCACCTCACGCTTCTGCACTGATGTGCTCTCACAATACAGAAGAATGCAAAAAGTCTACACTCCCAACATGTTCCTACACACTAAACCTTTCATTTTCACGCACATTTTCATGTGCACACGACACCTTTCAGGCCTCGGCCACCTACACAGCACACCAACAAAACCCAGCCCTCAACCTCCACAAGCAGCTGCTCCAGCACACGGGGCTGAGAAAACACCTCCTAATGGCACAGCTAACGTTACCACTCATGCTCCAACGCGTGTATGGATTGAAAAGTAAAATTGCACCACTACAGTATCTGTAGTGGGTGGAAACATTTTTCTGCCTGTGGAGGAAAGGAAAAGCCCAACTGCTACTACCTTATCTATCTACTCATCTGCCACAGTATCACAGATGACAGCGATGACTACTTGCTCTGCAGCTAAGTGATCAGAGCTGCAAAAGGCTTTACATTATGTAGCCTGCTAAAGTTATTGCTTATTGGACATAGATCAGTTCAACCAAGAAGAGCCAATCTCAAGCATTTTTAAAAAACAGAAAGCAGCATTATTCCTTTCCAAATCATACAAGGGTAAAGCAACAATATATTTTTATACAGCTTTGGGCACACGGACAAAGACTGCTGAGACTGCTGACATCGAACTGAAACACAGCTAGACTTGCATGGTAACTCTGCTTGGACAGCCCTCACTAAAAAGTATTATTTTGATCAACTTGGGAGGAAACAAACATGAACTAATGTCAGATGAAGGTTGAATTTTCTAAGTGTGCCTCATATAAATTTCAATTTTTCACAATGCGATCAGAGAACACATCTTATCATATGCATTAAACAATTAAGAAATATCAGTTGTGCTAACAATACAAATCAAAAGTAAAATAGTTACAAGTTACAGCTAACACTCCTTTTTTTTAAAAGACAAACACATACCAAGAAAATGAAGTTACTAAAGCCTATAACAGATTGAGATACCAAAATGAAAGGAAAAAGAAATTAAGAAACAACAGAAAATACTGCAGTTTTCACAGAGATTCAGATTTGCCCAGCTTATGTCAGCAGAGCATTTAGCTCTACTTCATTGGCTATGAAGTAAAATGCAAAGTTGATATGCAACATACCAACCATCAAATATACAAGCATTACTGTATTTGAGTAAAACATTTGTCAGGGAGGCAAGCAAGATTAGGATTGGGTCCCATTACTTTCACACTAAGAATCTGACTTTTTTTTTTTTTTCCATTCCCTGGTTTATAAAACACTTTAACAAGAAAACAAAATCCTTAAACATTAAATATCTATATAATTAAATATATATGTATATAAATATATGTATGCATATGCACTAATCAACCCGTATTGAAACAATTACCTCTCAGTAAAATACAGCAGCTCTTTAAGAATACATACGCTAGACAGTAATTCTGAACAGAAAGACTTTTAGACAGACAACAATCACCTGTGATATTTCAAAGCAGTGGAATAAGATTGTTTTTCCAAGCTTAAACCTTAACATATTACCGGAATTATAAATCTGTATCCTGGCAATAAAGGATCTATAATATTCATGCACAGTCAAACCCTCAGGTAAGGTAGCAATTCCAGAACAATGTTGATACAAAAATAATTTGGTGTAATTTGTTACTAAATTACTATAACAATAGTACTTGCTATAATTTGTGCTGCATATTTTCATTCATCTGATCTGAGCCGTACACCAGCTTGACACTACTTAATGGTACAGTATAACACCACTACAGCCAAACTTCAGCAGCTGATGGTTCTTTCATCTTTCCCGTCCCAGTTCATTGCCTGACAATTCTTCTTTCAAACTCCTGTTTTATAATCCCACTCAAAGAGAGGGGAAAAAAAAAAGTGACTAACAAACATACTGAATTAGAATCAAGGGTGTTTAAACAAAATCCTACCATATTAGCAAGACGGATTTAACTTCAAAGAAATAAAAAGAAAGTTAACGACCAGAATTCATAATCTCCCATTTTGCACGTACAGAAGTAAATGTTATCAGTTTATATATTTGGTTCACTTTAAAAAACAGCTGTAAGGTAGCCAGTCATAACCACCATCAACAGCTGGAAATTGACTGCACGGTCTTCATTCCTCAAGTACTAACTAGTTCCAGTACAACACCAAGTCAAGACAGATCAGAGATACAAAAACGACAGCCAAGCACCAACTCAGACCTACAGTTAAATACACAAGAATCTGTCTGATTCGTAAGGAAAACGTATTAAAGAAAATCCTAGCACAGAATACCTGTTAATAACCATTAATTCCCTTGGGACTAGTAACACTTCACTGCAGTGTTCCAGGAAAGCTACTGCCTTACTTTGAGTATCTGCAGCTAACAAATTGAACCTCAGGCTGAAATCGTCAGCCAGCTTTCTGTCTATCAGGTTGTACTATACCTGCTGCTGGACTGAAGAAATCTGTACTTTGCCTACCCTGCTGTTTTGCAAATGCTTGTTCTCAGCCAGTCAGCCCTTACCTTGTACCACTACTACTTATGTATCAGGAACTGAAGAAATGTATGAAAAGTGAGGAACAACACTCTGAGGGGCATACTGTACGCAATCAATTAACATTTATAACCTCAAATATTCTCTAAGGCAGGGCCCAAAGGCTGTCCATTCAGCAGAGAGTGAAGCAATGAATGAAACTACACTGTACACAGCCTATAGCTATATTAGCATATATAGCATATATATATGCATATATATATATAGCATATAATAGCATATTCTACAATAAATCTGTAGTTTTACTTTCTAAATTTACTTGCATTGTTGCTTTATTTTTCTTCCTCCTGCTATTCTAATCCAATGAAACACTGCTGGTGAAACACTCAAAGGAGACTCAACCTAATTTTCTCAACATAAACTTTGAGAAGGAAGATACACAAAACAGACTACCAAGTAGTGAGATACATTGCTGCAGAACACCTGTAAAAATAAGATCACTTCTATTTAGGTGCCTGAAGCACAGATCCAGTGCTGACAGTATCCATCTAACATAGTCCGACATAAACCTCACTTCTGGGGTATTTAGCAAACAAATAAACATCATCATGGAAAAAAAAAAAAAGAAAAGAACAACTTGACCACTGAAACAGAAAGGTGAGCAGGATGCCAATACACTAAACTGCCTCAGAAACTAAGGAAGAAAGTAACACATGAGAATGCATGAGAAAATAGCTTCTACTTTGACAAAAAAAATTTGATGTACTTTATTAAGGTTATCAAGGAGCTGGAGATTACCAAGGGGCTGGAGCACCTCTTCTATGAAGACAGGCTGAGGGAGTTGGGGTTGTTCAGCCTGGAGAAGAGAAGGCTCCGGGGAGAACTTATAGCGACCTTCCAGTACCTAAAGGGGGCCTGCAGGAGAGCTGGGGAGGGACTCTGTCAGGGGGTGTAGTGATAGGACAAGGGGGAATGGCTTTAAGCTAAAAGAGGGGAGATTTAGATTAGATATAAGGAAGAAATTCTTCACTCAGAGGGTGGTGAGGCCCTGGCACAGGCTGCCCAGGGAAGCTGTGGATGCCCCATCCCTGGAAGTGTTTAAGGCCAGGCTGGATGGGGCTTTGGGCAACCTGATCTGGTGGGAGGTGTCCCTGCCCAGGGCAGGGGGGTTGGACCTGGATGGTCTTTAGGGTCTCTTCCAACCCAAATCATTCTATAGTTGTTCATAAATGAAACTGAACCTGGAAGGACTGGCAGGGGTTGTGTTGTTGTAGGAGGTTGTATTTTTGCAGGCAAAAATACAGGGGTTGTATTTTTGCAGGCAAAAATAAAAGCATTGCAGTTAGAAAGTACACTTCTGTTTGCAGTACCATATAAAAGGAGGAAAAGCAGTCCCTGTGGCAAAGAGGTAACAGTAATCATCATATCCTAGAACCACCCTTCCCTTCTTTGGGAGCAGTATCACCAGCACAAAAAATAAACTAATACAATAATTAAACTAATAAGCTAATATTTTATTCCCAATAAATTACTGGACTGGAGGTGTGGTAATAGAGTATACACAGTTCACACTAGTCATGAACTACGAAGGAAAAAAAAAAAGAAGACTTCAACCGAAGGAAGTTACTATCATCTAAAAGCACACAGCTATATGAACATGAACTGTCATACTCTGTGCCTGTCCATGTCACAGTTATCTGACTCAATGCCCCCCTACTCAAAACTATTTAGTGTGCAAGACTGAATGGCTTTGAATGTTCAGTGCTTTTTCATGTAAAAGATTACAGGTAATACAATAATTAGGACATCCTGAACTGAAAATTTGCTAAAAGTTCCAACACAATACGCTAAGATGGTGCTGAAACATCAGCATCAGAGGAAAATGAAAACTTTTGGATCATGTATAGCTCACTATAAATCACTGAACTAGTTGCGTTGTTACAATTATATTGTTTTATACCTATGGTTTTCCTTTAACAAACAGAAATCTCAACAACATAAGGTTCATACTAACTCTGAGAGAAGGGAATAAAAATAAAAAAAAAATGTTTTCATAATAGCTACCCATTAAATGAATGTCAAAACAGTACAATTTTTTGAAATAAGACCTTTTTATTTTATTTTATTTTTTTTTTTTGAAAGATGCATGCGCAAGGAATGATTTTATATTTTGAATCTATTGAATGAACAGCCCTGACTGTGAATGTAGTCTTGGCACAACTGAAGCAAGAAGATTTGTAGCGACTTTAAAGTTACCAAGACCCACACGCTAGAAGTGCATAAGGATCCAATTCCTAAAGTTATTATGTATTAGCTTTGTACAAAACTGGCAGAAAGATACAGTTTACAAAACTTGACCTGCATATTTAAACTTATCAACAGATAGCATTACAGCCAACATCCAAAATATCACGTCAAGGGAAACAGTGTCTTTACAGGCATAAAAGGGTAGGATCAAACAGTTTGATCCAAATTTTAATAGTAAGACCAACTAGTCAAAAGACTTTTGTCATTTGCTATATAAACATGCCGTAGAAATGCAGAGAAACACTCAGCAAACATTGCAGAAACCCCTCAGTCAGTCTGAAAATGTGTTCAAAGTTAAGATTAGTGTGTTTATTTATGGTGCTGTGCAAGTGAGAGTGGGGAATATGTAACACCTGTTAAAAGAAACAGCAAATGATATTGAGAATAGTGGCATGCTTAAAATACTTCTGAGCTAAAAGTTACTTTATTTGTAGTAAGACCATCATAAAAGATTTATTCTAATAATAAGCCCAAAGTCCCATTATTAAAAAAAAAAGTAAAAAGCAAACCGAGTAAATTTGAAGCAGCACAATGAAAATACATCACCACAGCAGAAGGATCTCTACAGCATCCCCCCACCTTCAGAACCACTACGCAACATCTTACCATTGGAAATAGGAGCACAATTCTAAACACATGCCAAGAAGGCAGGAGAAATCTTTGGCATTAACTTTACGAATATTAACAGAACAATTAGTCCTACACAGAAAAAGGTATTGGGTATTGTTTTTGGAAATAGTTTAAATTTATGAGCACATATCTGGAACGAAGGTTTCCCTTGGAAACCCAGAAGCCTGAGGTAGTCAAACCATATTTAAGAGAAGGTATTTTCCCCCAGCTTCATGGAAGCACCTAGTTTGAAAAGAAGGATTTCAATTTTAGCTGCCTATCAGAATCATATCCCGTAGTAAAGCTTCAGTACAGGATATGCAAACGCTGATATGACACACAGATTGTCTCTGAAATTAGAGACAATCAGAAGTAGATCAGCATGCAAAGTATCTTGTTCAGAAGATCTTCCCATCATTGCAAAGACAGCTAGAAAAACCCAGGTTAAAAAAATGCAACATGCACTTGTAAATAAAAAAATGTATTCTTATTCACATTAAAAAATGGATCTGTCAGTAAAAAATGAAAATCTGACTGCAAGTGGCCAGAACCTGTTCGCCAAAAGCTGAACCACTGAAAAAGACATTAGTCCATACGAATTCTGCAATAGCTGCTGAAACAAGCCACAACCCATTCTGACCCTCTTGAGAAAATGGGTATCAAGCACCAACTTTGTATTGAATTTATAGAGAATAAGGAAACTGGTATCAAGTACAGATTAGTGGAATACCACCTGGCACAGTAAATGCTCCCAGAGTTGGGATTACCAAAGCACTGCAGAAAAACTTGTTAAAGAAGAGTTTGGAAGGAAAGTACAGATGAAATTTAAGTTGTAGATTGATCAGATGAATCATGTAACACTGTGTAAAGTTCACAAATTAGGTCTCAAGCACAACTTTAAACATAATTCTTTTTCACTTTTTTGTTAGCTGTTAATTTGAACTAATGTGATCGAACAGTCTTCCAGGAGACATCTGACAGCCTCCAGCCAGGTGCACAACTTTTAAAGATTTATAGCAAGTGTGAAAGTCAAAAGGATTCCACATACCACAGGGGAAGGGATGTACACCCATTAACCGTTTCTGCTAGCTTAAAGTGCTATTAATGCTACTTGGCATTCTGCATCCTACCTACAAAGTGCTACTTTCTGTGTGTCATCCTCAAACTAAACCTCCTGTTCAGCCTGTTACAGATACATAAAGAAGCCGTGTTCTTCCACATGCACGCTTACCACAGTTACTACCTTGCTATTCTGAATAAATGTTTTCTGCTCTAACTCTGACCTTCCCAGTCTCCGAGATGTGTCTTTGCTTATGACTATCTTTATTTACTTTTGTAATCAGTCCTGTTCACAGAAGCAGCCTGGGAGAGGAGGACAAACGTAATAACCCAGCTACATCTGAGTATCAGTAAGGCCTTTTGAATAATTTTCAAATATGTAAATAAGTAACCTCCAGTTTGTCTTGCCTCTATTGGCTGGCAATTTTCTTGTATGTATCAAGGTATGAGTCAGCTGAGGAAGAATGTGAAGGGATGATCACGCAAGAAATGGAAAAGCACAATGTCATGCCTGTGTTGCTGGAGAGCAAAGGACAATACAATAAAAGTCAGAAACAGATAGGGGAGAAACATAAATGTGGAGGCCCCTCAGAGGAGGTACGAGAAGCTGTGACCTTACGTGGTGCATGATAGCCAGTGGACAGAACTGAGGGGGAGGAGAGGTGGCAACGTTTTGATTAAAAATACCAGGAGGTTTGCTTCAGCAACTGTCTTTTTGACAAGACTCAGGGAAAGTAAGAGAGTTGTCAGAGGCCAGGAAGAAGAGATAGCAGTAACTGAGATGGTAAGCAAAACAGAAAGAATAAGGGTTACCCAAAGAGGTAACTAAGAAAGAAGCAGCAGATTAAGGCCATGAAATTGGAGGATGAGGTCTTATATTTTAAGTGTAAAAAGAATAGTGCGATTCGGAGAAAACCATGTCCAACTACAGTCCAACTGTGGAAGATTGCAACAGAGGAAAGCAGGAAACAAAGGGAAATCTCAAGGGAGATTTCTGGAGTTTCATCCTGATCTCAGCAATTTTAAACTATCAGCAAATCATTAAAAAAAAAAAAAGACATTAAGGTGGTATGCTGAGATGCATAATGTAATATTACTGGCATGAAGAAAGTGGAAAAAAAGCCAGGAGAGCATGCCAGAAGTGGGTCTGTGTGTCTAACTTATGAAAAAATAAATGGAGGAAGGTAAATGGCCTAGTACAGAAGTAACTGAATAAATAACTAGAACAGCAGGAGGGAAACCAGGAAAATACAGACACAAAAGTCAAGGGAGGACAAGATTTCAAGACTGGGCATGATCAAGTGTCAAAAACAGCAGGGAAGCCAAGAAGGATGAAGATGGAATACTGGAATACAGACCCTGAGACCTGGCCAAGAAAAGGTCATTAGAGATCTTAGAAGGAGACTCTCCAAGGGAGTCAGAATATCTATACTTAAGTCAACTTTAAAAACAATTCTAGGCTGCAGACATGGTACAGGATCTGTCACCCTTCAGTTTTGGCTTTGTGGGTCCTTCCATGAAACAAAAATGAACAGGGGCATCACGCTTTCACTGCTTCTCGATGCCAAGAAAAGCAGCATACAGAGGCTTTGAGTTCAATTTCACATCACAATTAAGGTAATCAACAGGAAGAAGAACACCAATAACAACACCCAGCCTTTATAAAGTGTTTCTCATCCTCATACTTTGGAACCCTTATGAAGGAACGATACCCTCTTCCAGTATAAATAGGAAGCTGTGCAAAGAGAAGCACACAGCGCAAGGTCAGCCAGCAGAGGAGTAGCAGAGCCATGCAGAGAACACAAGTCTCCCACACCAGTTTTCTTCCTTGAAACTTTGTCTGCTTTGTTCAGGTAGAGATAAATGGAATTTCAGAGGCAATTAATAGTTTGTCCATTTTTGTCTGCAAGTTACTGATGGGGAGGGAGTTGGTTTTTTTTTACTTAATATTTTTTGGGGGGGAAACTGAGAATTCAGAAACTTTGCTCCTTTTTTAACTTATGACAACAAAAAGTTCAGATTCCTTCCCAGTTATTCAGATTTGAACTTTTAACAGTATGTATATATTTCTCATAATCAGCCACAGCCTTTACACAGCAAAGAGCATAAACAAAATTTGAATTGCTAATGTAAAAAAGAAAAAGCAAATACTTCTTCCTCAAGGTATAAAAGCTCTCACTCCTCATCTCTCCCTCATTACTCAGTCTCTGTTATACATTAGAAAGGCCAAACAAAAACACACATTCCTTTATTTGTTGACTTCACATCAAGCAAACCGACCAGCTTAGAAAGATCAGATCAGAAACGAGGTACTGGGCCTTGCACAAATTGTTCACACCAATTCAAAACCAAGATCCTGAGGTGCTGGGAGCAACCAGAGATTGTAATGCAAGGTGTTTTTTTTTTTTATTCTAACCGAATAAAACCTAGCTAGCTATTCCTGAAGAAAGGAAGGGGACAGTCAGGAAAGGAACATGGGAAACAAAGTACCATTCCCCAGCTTTGTTGACCTAGACATTTTCAGATGAACAAAGTTTCATTTATTTTATATTTGTATAAAAAGATGCTTCCTGATACAAACTCTGACCAAAAAAAAAAAAAGGAAAACTTCATCCGCAAGCATGTAATCTAACAAAAGCCAAAAAGATTGATATGCAGGTGCATAAATAATAAGATCTGTGAAACGGGTTAAGAAAGGACTCCTGATAGTAAAGAAACTTTAAAAGGGCATATGGAATGCTTGCTCTTTGAAGAGACAAGAAGCGTTTTAGGCTTCTAGGACCACAAGAGAGAATGACAAATGGACAGTAAGGAAAATGAGATGCAAAGAGCAGTACAGAGAGAACTGGGAGGAGTACTGGGGTGTAGGAGGAAGTGAAAGTAAAGTAGGTGGGGTGGAAACACGCTGGGCCTTAAAGGTGCAGGAGAAGAACCTGACTATGACATGAAGATAGGAAGCCAGGGATGGGATTCAGAAAACAGTTGACAAGGTCAGCAACTAGCAGAACCTGTGTCTTCTACCTTTAAGGCACCGACTCAAAGGTTAGTATTGGGATGGGGTTTAGGATGGAGCAGGTCAAAGACTGAAGGATAAAACAACTGCCTAGTCCAAATATTGGCAAAGCACCATAGGTCACAACTGTAAACGGGTCCTACACTCTGTTGTGAGGTCTCTGAATTCCGAAACATTCCCAGAATTTCGCACGTTCCTTTTCAAATGTAAAATGAAAATTTTGCAGTTCATGAATTGTGAAAATGTACTGCAGCATGCTTGCCCTCTCTCAGTAACATACACTCACAGGCTGCCTTTAAGCACGGAAAAACTAAGGGCAGAGTAAAAGTACGCTACGGATTTTTACGTTCATCATATATACCTCAGAAGGAGGACACATCAATAGCGCAATAGGTAGCAAGTATCAATATTAAACCCTACAAAGATGATAAGCATTTTGCAGTTGAACACGAATGGGATATTCTTGCTAAAATAACAAGTACAGCAGCCAGCAAAACAGGGGTTCAAATGCTTTTCTTTAGGCTTCAGAATTTACACATCTGGAGAATTCAGACATTTTGGAAATAACAATTTTAGGCTGTCCGTCAATCTGGATGCTACCCTCATTTTCAAAGTTGTCTTCCGGAAGTGCTAGAAACATTTTTTAATTATTATTTAATTAAAGTTTCAATTCCGAAGCATCACATGGCAACAGTTTCTGCAAATGAAGTACCACAGAACACAGAGGGTTCTGTTTTCAAGTCATTGGTTACAATCCCAAAGTTGGGAAAAGCAAATGGAAAAATGAGTCCAAAAGCATTTCATCTTCTGGTTGCTAATGACAGAGATGTAATTCCTGTCTGACAGCTGTGTAAAATGAGATAATCATCTCAGCCCTGCTCTTGAGCGACAGCTGTCCATATCACAGTTGCCATTAGCCATACTTCCTTTCTGACACTTGAAGGGCCAAAGATCCAGACTGTGATGCAGACCGAATCTCCCACTACACAAAGGTCAGCTGAAATTTACAGGAGGACGTAGTAAGCAAAGATACCAGTACCTCTGGGAAAAGAAAAGACCTTCTTGGGAGACATAAGCATTCAGATGTATTTTTATTGAAAAAAAATAAGTACTACTGTAGTCACAACCACATCTTGGACTGGGAAATGATATCCAAACTCCTTAAAAATCATTTATTCTGTTTCATTTGAAGTTGTCTGACTCTTTATTCTACCCCAGACGCTTGCCTACAGAACCAAAACCAGATTTCAAGATAAAATCCAAGGAACTTACAGAACATATACTGAAACACTCATATAAACTCCTAACCTTTCAGTAATTTAATCCTTTTGACATAACCCTCCAGACCTTCTCATTGCATTTTACCTTAGGGCTTGACATACACTCAAGTTCTCAGATGAGAGTGGAGCACACGCAGGGCAGAATCACACCGCTTCAACTTTAAAAGTCAACTTTTGGAATGATGAATGACCAAATCTAAATCTACAAATCCATACGCATGCATCTAAGTGTCTCTGTACACTGAAGACTTCATTGCTTCTGTTAAGTCAACTCTACATTCCTGGACACTTAGGAGAATTAGGCTATTTACTCAGGTACCTAAATGTGGTTTCAGAAGTCTAATTTTAGGTGTTCATGTTTAATATTCTTAATGTAAACTCTTAAAGACATAGTACTTTCATTCAAATGCGCCTATAAAGTACCTTGCACTTTTTATGAAGGTAATACTCTCCATTTTTCTTTCATGGATACTTCTGTATAAAATAAATGATGCAAAACAGCTGCAGTATTCCACCTCAGAGAAAGCTGCATTTTAGTCTGTGATAAACGTTTGATGTAAATACCAGCATCACCACTGAAAATCTATGCTCCCAAAAAAATTACTCCCTACCTTGATTTTATCAGTATGTCCTGGCTTTTGTATAGTTGTATTTTAGACTACAAGATCTTTGGAGCAGAGATTGTCTTAATTTTTTGTGTCTGAGTCAGCACCGACTGCACTGTCAGCAATTAACAAATAAATAGCGAGCAATTACACTACAGCATAAGAGTTTCAGCCCTGGATGTCTGTCACAAGAAAAAGCTCTGATACAAACTAAAAAAAAAATCATAATAACCAAGGGAAATATATACAAATACATAAATATACACACATAAAAATAATCATTGTAGGAAAGCAAAATTGTGTAAGGCTGGCATATATATTCTGTAAAGTGCCCTGGCATCCATCAGAGCCAAAAGCACTTGAAAAATGTCAAGTCATTACTGTGAGGATGGGGGTAGATGAGAAGGTAAATTAACCTCTAAAGCATGAAAAGTTAGCTACCCCCTTGAATTTAACCTCTAGAGCATGAAAAGTCAGTTACCCCTTGACTGTACAAAGGACAAAATGCCTCAGTTATCTCTTCTCTTGCGCTAGATAACACTGTACTCAAAACAGGCTGATTGCATAACTGTAGGGCAACAGGTAGGAGGGCATCTAACAGTACTCTCTGAATATACATCACTTCTTGATTCAGTCTCCCCTTAGCAAGAAGCACCTTCTCGAGCTAAGGATAACTGTCAAAATTCTCTGCAGAAATGGGGAATCGTTTTGGAGGACCCTGGAGGCATCCCCTGTCTGTTCTTACTGGCCACGTTCTTTCTTCAGGGTCTCCCTGTTCACTGTTCTCTGAAACGCATACTGCAAGGCTTCCTGTCCTGGTCAAGGGCCCTTTGATCTTGGATTTCCTCACTGCTGTCTCAATGGAGAACACAAACAGGAGTATCTCAGGTGAGATACCCTTAGGTTTGATTCTTCTGCTACAGGAATCTGCTTTGACTTCATTTGAAATGAAGTCTCCCTTGGACTCGATTTCTCAGGAAATCACGTTAGTGTCAGAATACTCATCTGAGGCTGGAAATTAACCGTCTCGTCTACAGAAAGCAGACAGCTTGGCTCACAACGGCACCAGCGTTACCATTCACGTGAGCACAGTGTAAAACACACATGAAGACTGGTAGCAACAGAACGGCTTCTTCTGACTTTCAGAGCAGGTTCCGCTAGCATTACCATGATTTTCATTCCTAGGCCCCTAAGCACAACAGAACCCACTCTCAAGGGCACTCGTACCAGCATTCACTCCACAGCCCTGAGGTGCAGCAGGACACGCGTCTCTGGGTACTAGCACCGGGATCTGTACGTTCGGATCCCAAGCACAGGAAGGTCTGCATCCCACGATGATTTTATTCCCACCGTTATTTGCATAGGAGGACACACAAGGAGAACAACTGCCATTCCAGCCCCATGGATGCATGCTTGGGCACTAGCACTACAAATCTCCGTCTGTATCTCCTCAATGCTTTTTGGCCAGTATTATTATCCTTCTCAATGACCCCTGAATGGAAGAAATTCACTCCACACCAGAGATGATGACGGCTGAGCCTAGGAATAATACACCAGAGCAATAAAATAGAAGGGAGAGGACAGCGAGGTTTCTTACAATTAATTAGGGTTAAGGTCTCCAATAAACTAAATAGCGAGGAAAAGAATCAGATCAATTACACACAGTGTACAAGATCGCTAAATGACAGAGATGGAGAAAGACTGCCATAAGAAGGTTTGGAAAAGGTTCAGAAACAAAAGGAGAGAAGGAAGATTAAAAGGAAAGTAGATACGGTGAGAGAAGAGACGTGGAAAACAAAGATAGAAGGCAAAAGAGAAGGACAGATAGGAATAGGGAGGTGATATAATGCGGTCACTCACTCTGACTGGAAGATTCTTCTGGAGGGAGGTGGATTATCTTCAGTGCTGGTTTCTGGGGTGCTGCTCTTCACACTTCTCTGAGACCCATCCTCAGAATGTTGCTGTCAGTTATTCCAAGAGCTTCTTCAAGAAATATTTCGAGGGCGTGGGGATTGCAGATTAAATCAGAATCTTGAGTATTATAACAATCTGCCTGGGACTGTCACCCCGCTAAAACTGCTGGTTTTATCTCTGGATGGAGATCCTCTCTCCCTTTTGGCAGCTGAACACTAAAGGGGTGTTCCCCTGGGAGACAGCCTTTTCTTCTCCTTGCCGTCTGTCAGATTGGGAAAATTTATCTCAAATAATCTCCCTACCTGGAAGTCTCTTCTCTTTCCTGTAGGTGCACCTTGTCCTTAGGGGTGGCGGGACCACTTTCTGTGAAATAATTCTTGCTAATTCTGCGGATATTATCAGAGATCTCTGTCTCTTTCCCTGCAATCGGGAGGTGTGTCGTCTCTCCTTGCAGAGAATACTTGGAGAAAACCCTCTTGGGGTTAGGGAATGAGGGATCTTCCTTGGGATGAAGGAGGATCAGGTCAGTATTGCAAATTGCCTTTATCTCCAGTGGCTAACAGCAACTGGAAAAGAAGAGTATCTAAATTTGCCTGTGCTTTCTCTCCCTTGTTTTGCTTTCTCTGCCGTCTACCAAGCAGATATAAATAATTAAAATTACTAAATAAGCATCTGGGGCTTCTGCTTATTTCTGTTTTGGGAACTGCCTCCCTTAGGCACACGGGGTTTCTTCTGTGGAGGCTCCCTGCTCTGGGAAAGAGCTGGTTAAGGGCTGTCTCCCCTGCTCGGGGGAGGAATTTCCTCACCCGGGAGATATGCAGCAGGGGGTGAGGAGGTGCTAAGGGTTATTCCTGCGACCCTCAGAAGCCGGGGGGCTGAGGATGCCTCTCCCCTAAATAAGCATGGAAGTTGCTCCAGGAGGCTCTTTCCCACCGCCTCTCGACAGCTTTCTGGGGCTCGATGCCGGACCCTCTGCCCGCCCCCGGCTGGTTAGCGGGCTCGGGGGCGAGCGCGAAGCCCCCCGCGGGCGGCTGGCGGGGTCGGAAGGGGTCTGCGGGCGGTGGGTCCACCCTCGGCCGGCGGGCGAGGCGGGGGGGGGGGGGGGGGCGGGGGCCGGCCGGGGGGCCCCCCGCCGGCGCGGGGCTCCCTAGCGGGCTGCGTCCCTCCCGGCGGCGGGGCGGCTCTCCGTGCCCCCGGCAGGCCGCGGGGGTCCCCCCACCCCAGCCGTCCGGAGCTCCGTGCCCCGGCTTCCCCCCAGGCCCCAGCTCCTCTCGCCCGGGCCCGGCTACCGCGGGAGGCCGCGGCGGCCCGCGGGGCTGAGCGGCCGCCTCCTCCGCCGCCGTCTGCCGGGCCTCGGCTGTCGCTCCCGGGGGCTCCCCGGGCTCCGGTGCCGGGGCGGGGAGGGGGGGGGGGGTGAGAGGGGGGGGCCGGCCGGGCGGCGCTGAGTCCCTCCAGGCCCCACCGCTCCCGCGGCTGCTGCTCCTGGCTGCGGCTCCGCTGCAGGCCCCGGCTCCTCCCCGGCCGCCGCTCCGCCTCCTCCGGCTCCCCCCGGCCGCGGCCGCCCCCGCCTCCGCGGGTTAAGGAGGCGCCGGCAGGCGGGGGACGCGGGCCCACGCCCGGGGGGCGCAGCGGGGAGAGCGGCCGGGGAGGCCCGAGGGCGAGCCCGGCAGCAGGCGCACCGCCCCCCCCCACCCCCCCCGGCCTGGCACCGCTCCCAAATGGCTGCCAGCCCCTCTGCCTGCAGCCCCCTGCCCGGCACGGCAGGGCGCTCCTACCTGTCGTGTCACCGCTGTGCCGTGCTCCTACCCTCCCAGCCCCAGTTCAAGATCTCCGTCCCTGCTAATCTTCCTTCACGCCATGCGTTTGTCCATAACCTATCGCAGCAACGTCCCCAAATCTTACGAGGCGTTCCCTCCGTAGTCCTACAGCTGTCCCCCCTAACACGTTATAATCAGCCGAATCAGTACAGAGATCCCTGTGAGTTACATACCGTGTTGTCTCACTTCCACCCAGTTGGCTGAAAATTGTGAGTCTCGTGTTGGTATGCTGCAAGGCTGGTTTTGGAGACATGGACTGTCCATGATGTCAGAACATGAAAGGGGACTGCCCAGTGAAGTGAATTAGATAACAGATCAAATACTCCAAAACGTGCATGGGAGAAGGAAGAGCCAGTGTGTGAGATCCTCCTGAATGTGAGGCCAGTGCTGTAGGCTGACCGCTACTGCATGGAAATCTGAAATGCACAAACGTGTAATAGCCACGGGTTCCCTGCCAGTCATCTGGAGGACTCCCTGTCTTTGATAATCTCTTCTTTCCACGGCTAGCTTTATATTTGCATCCCTCCAAGCAGTACCACTGCTATGGAACTTGGAGCTTAGGACGTGAAATACACTGGGGGGGGGAAATACATTTATTTTCTGAGTAAATTTCTTATTTTTTTCTTCTGTGAACTGTAATAAGAAAACTGTTCTGATGGCTCAGCAGCTGTTGTAAGAATTGCTACTTTTTCAGGGCTTAGTTTTTTCTTGTATCTACCAGAGACTCATTCCTTCAACAGGTCAAAATCTGTGCCAAACTCCCATGCCTTCATTTCAGGAAGTACCAAGAATTAACACTTGATGTCCACTCTCTCAGCAAGTTTGTGCCCTCTTCTCCCAAACCAAACCTTTGTTCTGCTTCTATGCCAGCAGCTCTGGCGGGAGCACTTTTCCCTGCGCTATTATCTACTCTTCTCTCTGTCAAGGATGATTCCCTGTCCCTTTACACATATTATTTTCTCATTACATATCCTGTTACGGTGTTCGCATTCATTACCAAGGGCCAACATCCATGTCTTCGCCCTCACCTGTGCAGGCCATGACAGAGCTCTGTCCCATTCTCGTTGTTCCCCAATCTTGCTCCAGTTCTGGGTAAGCACCTCGGCTCCTACTCCCTTGGCTTTCTGCCTCTCCTTAGGATTTCTCTTTGGGGTGCATGGTCTTTGTTCCTCCCTGCTATTCCCACACCAAGTCCTCCAGTCCCCCTCTTGTTAGGATTTGTGTCCATGTTGTGCATGGGCTCATCACTCTGCTGAGACATGACAGGAGCATCATTATGCTGGGAGGAACCAGTGAGTGGTATCTGCACATTGTTTGATTTACAGCCAACTGCAGAAGCGTTGGAAAACTGCAGTTGGACTCAACATGTTTCAGGTATCCCATGTGTATTCCCCATTTATTTTTCCTGTGTGTGTCCACTGTCTTCTCCCACAAGTTAACGTCTGAAATATTCTCTGTTTTTTATAGACAAAAATGATCTGATGTAGTTGACTCACTCTGCTACATGAAAGGACATAAATATAAAAATGCTATTAAATACAAAAAGGGGCTTTGAGAGGCAGCTATGTGTTGCAGAAATACATAGAAGATAATGGATCGTGACCCCATTGTCACATTTAGTATTCTGAGAACAGAATGACCCATCCCAAAGCCTCTGCAAGCTATGTACAAGATAGGGGATAGCAGATGGGGACATGAAAAAAGAGTAAACTAGTCATCATGCAACTTATTTTTACATTACATTCAATGTATTTCATCCTTCTCCCATTTTTTCAAGATGCCACTGGTTTTGTACATGACTGAGTTGTCAATGTTTATTTAGGCAAAGCTACGAATTTTGACAGATGGGTAGGGGGCAGTCGGGGCTTCTGGTATCCAGGAAGGTGTAGGAGGTGGCTTTGTTTTTTGGCAGTTAGGACACCGAAACTCGTGGCATTTGGGAAGGAATTCTTCCACATCCTGACTAAAGGTTTGTTCCTTCCGCGTGTGACAAGCACACATCTCAGCAACCTAGCATGATGTACAGGTAGCCTGACATATTTTTCCCTCAAATTTACTTTTTTTTTTTCTTCCAAAACCACATCTTTATTTCTTACCCAGGAAAATATCTGATGTGTCTCTATTTATGTACGTATACGTAAGTTTATTTTTCTTGCCAGTGTCACGGGCCCTGAACCATTTCTTGTAGCGCCGTATAAAAATACTTTTGAGTACTTTTTGAGTACTAACGTGTAGTGACGCCCAGGACGATTAAGAGCCGAGACCGGGGGGCTTAAAGCAGGGCGTTTTAAACACGTGCCTAGGATCCTCGGCTGCTAAAGACGCCGCGCACCCTGCACTCCGAGCAGTGCCCAGCGGCCCCGCTGGGCGCCCAGCACCCAGGCGCGCGTTTATCCCTTCGCACGCAGACGCCGCGGCTCCAGCAGCCGCGCCCCCGTGTGACGGGCTCTCACCGCCCGCTTCGCAGCAGCGGCAGGCGGCCCGCGCAGCAGCCCCGCTCTCCTCCCGCGTCCCCTCCCTTGAGGCTCGGCTCCGCCCCCGGCCCCCACCTGGGCCTGCCCCTCCGCGGCGCCACCTTAAGAGCGCGCGGAGCCCCCGCTGGCAGCGCCCGGCGGCCCCGCCCCGCCCCGTGCTGGGGCCCGCCCGGGAACGTGCGCTGCGGATGCGGCTCTGGGCCCGGCCCGGCCCGGCCGCCTCAGGGGCTGAGGGGAGAGTCGGGGGCGCGCGGCGCGCGCCCCGCCCCGCCCCGCCCCGCCCCTCGCGCGCGCCCGCTGGCGCCTTCGTTCCTCAGCGCGCACCCAGGGCGGGCGGGGCGAGGCCGGCCCGCAGCTCGGCCCTGATTGGCTCGCGCGCCCACCCGGGAGCTGCTATTGGCCGGCTGGCGCCCGTCAGTCAAGTGACTCACAAAGGGCCGCGCGGACGCCTGCAAGAGAGGGGCGGGCGGCGGAGAGGTCACTTCCTGTCCGCGGACTGCGGCTTCCGGTCCAGTCCTCGGACTCGGGGCGGGTTCGGCCGGCCTGCGGGAGGAGGCGCGCGCATGCGCCGAAAGGTGGTTGCGCCCCCCCCTCCCCCCCCCTTTGCGCACGTCACGGCGGGACGGTGGCCGGCCGGGGGGAGGAGGGGCGGAGCGCGAAGGCGCAGCCCTGTCAGCGCAGGGGGAGGGGGGGAATGAAGCGCTCAGTCTCCACACAGGCTCTCGGCAGCCTGTTTTATGTGTTGTAATACACCCGGTAAAGGAGTAAATGCATCCCAGGAGAATTGGCAGTCCCACCTCTGACCGCCCACAAAAGCACAGTTTACACACGAATTATCCTACCTCTGCCGTGGGTCTCCCCTTGCTTTCAAACAGGACCTATAACTGTATGAACCTGTCCCTGAAACTCTCAGGAGTCTGAGACAGGGATGCTGGCTGTGCTTTTAATATAGAAACTCCTTTTCAAAAGCAGGAAAATCCTAGCCTTGATTTCTCAGCGGCAGTTGGTTTATTCTTTTTCTCCAAGCCTGACTTTGCAGTCTCCATGCCATTGCATGTGGCTGCCATAGTCATTTTTTAGGCTACAGCTGCACTTCAGTGTGCTTTGAGGCAGGTAGTTCTGTGAGTCGCAGAACTAAGAAAGGCTGGTTTCTTATTGTGGTCTCATAATTGGATTCTTTCATGTCTGATAAGGTACGCTGAAGCTTTTCCCCTCATTGATGCGTTTGTAATGTCTCTTTTCATTCTGGTTCTCCTATGCCTTTTAAATTTTCAGTTTGTACCATGACCTCTCCATCTGCAAGGACACAAATAAAGTCATTCTGCTGTATTTGGTCTGTTATTCTCATGAAGCCTGTAGGAGTTCTCTACTTTTTAGATCCCTGCAAGTAGCCTCTCATTCTTCCCGTAGCTTTATAGCAAAGGTTTAAACCTGGGTGACCAGCTTTTCCCTCAGTCCTTCAGACAGGTGTAGTGGCCGTAGGTAGGTACCAGAGCAGGTCTCATTCCCAAGGATCGTGAGCAGGAGGTTCCTGTCTGCCCGAGGTCAAATGGCCTATTTGAAAGAAAGACATGGCAGCTTATCTTAGGTAAATTTTCTTACTACCCACCTCTGTGTATTTGGAGGTGGTGACTTTTTTAAGGCTTGGTGTTGTTGAAACTCTTTTTATTTTAATGATTAAATACTCACAGAGACAAAAATAAGTGGATTTTAAACCCTGGACTTTAGGAGAGTCACTCAGTATATGAGAGATACCAGCTAGATTCTATTAGGTCCAAAGTGACAAGTACTTGATAAAAAATAATTAATTAATTGTTCAGAACATGGTATCTGATAGAAAGCAATGTGGGGAGAGGAGTTGGAGTCCTGATCTCCCACCAGCTGGGGAGATTGTTTTAACTGGGACATGCTTTGTCTTCCACACCCCTTCCTATGTGTTCCCTGTGGTTTAGAAGTGTTGTGAATGGGCCTTCTGGTCAGATTGGCTGGGGAAAACCATGCTTAGGAATCTTGTTCTGGACCTTCAACTCAAGCTGAAAAGCTTGGAGGGTGAAGTCAGATCTGACAGAGTCAGCATTACAACAAGTAAGTGCTGCTTAAATGCAGACTCCTGTGCAACTTGGGTGCTCATAAGGCCAGAGAGCAGCTGACTGCTGGGGCTGGAGGAGCTTTCTCAGGAAGAGAGAAGTTGCAGGCACGTCAGTGAATGAACTGGATATATTCAACATTCATTTTCAATTCATACAGTTTTTCCTTCAGCGTGAAACATCCGACAAGATTTCCATGAGAAAATATTTCCATGATAATTAAACTTCACTGAATCACAAGGTTTACTAAGTGATACTACTTAGTTAAGACTTATGAAGTACTCACAAGTGAGACATTTCAGTAGTTAAGCAAACTGATAATGATAGCAGATTCTTGGGTCCAAAAGCCTGCTGATCTATGGTTACAGATGTTATGTTACTATGGACTCAATGAATATATTGGAAAGTTACAAAGTGATTTTCCTCTGAAAAGCTGTACGTAAAAAGGTACCTTCTTACTCAGCAGTTAAGTTGCTTAGGTGTGTTCTGACTAATCTTCTGACTTGAGTGACTGAAATATCTTTTACTGTTTTTCTTGCTTGTTAGCCCTGCAGAATTAAAATAGCTCTGAGAGAGGAAGCTGGATACAGCTCCTGCCTGTATTGAATCAACAGAATTGTATTCTAAGTTTAAATTAGTTAGAGTGAACAAACCAAAAGATCATTTAGTAGCTGTCCTTAAAGGAACCCCTGTTTTGTGTATGAAACTTTTGGTCTTTATATCAGGCAATGGTGCCAAGGAAGAAAAGCTGTGGTCTCACATCCCAGGACTGGCAGCTAGAAAAGCTCAGTCTGCCTGTAAATGTGGACAGAGGTTGTTGGGAAGCAGTGAATGTAGGACCACTTCAAGTCACTTTTCAAAGAGCCCCTACATTTCACAAACACTGAAGCGCAGTGAGGCTGACTAACTGTCTACCACTTCAAAAGCAGATGGTGTGAAAGTGCAGACAGGATACAAAGTTTGATCGCAATAGCTCACACTAATGAGCAGTTCGTGCTGTTGCATCCTTACTGAGAACCAGGCATCAGAGTTAATAGTAAAAGATTAAAATCCTTAGAAGTGCTGCACATACATATAATATCAGGCATAATAATAGTCTTGGATGACAAGCATCTCTGTGGATCAAAAGAAAAGTAGGATACCTGTGTGACTTAAGTTATAATTTCTGAGAAACCTGGAGTCACGCAAGAGTCTTCAAAATTTACAGTAGACAGAAGCTTGAATTTGCAGCATGTAATAATTAGGACGGAAGCTGGAATAGGGAGTTGAAGTGCAAACAATGAAATGAATGAAAAGTATAAATGAGAGTCTTTCAGTGTGTGAGAATCAGGAAGTCTGTGAAAGAATTAGAGGATGTGTTGGATCAAGGGAGGTTAAAGAGAACAATTAAGAAAAACTTTGCTTTTTCATATCCAACTCCAATTCTGAGGATGTAGAAGACTTTTTATATTATTGTCTTGCAATGCTACACCATCCTGTTCATCTTGATAGTGAAAAGGGATTACTAACACAGGTCACTTTTTGGCCATTATTTGTTTCATATTTGAATTCATGGACTTGGCATAAATAAAAAGAACATTTGGATGAAATTTGCTAATAACACAAGGGCAGAATGATCAGGGTTTTACAGAAGCATACTGAAAGACCTCTGAAATTTGGATGAAATGAGATCTCGCATAAGATTCAGGTATGTAAAATTTAGTGCCAAGAATTACCTTTGTTGTTGTTGTTGTCGTTGTTGTTGTCGTTTTCCTGTGGGAACTCACCAATTGGAAATGGGACAGGAGGAGAAGAGGAACCTTTGAGCATTCATGGTCACTTAAGATGAATTGCTAAAAGATATATCAGAGAGTATCAACAGAATTTTCTATAAATTTTCTATAAGAAGAAAAGAAAAAGTAATATTGCACCACTACAGGTGAAATCTCATATTTAATATTGTGAATAATTCTGATTAGTCATTCTCAACAAAAATTCTTTCAAACAGAAGCAGGTGTAAGAATAGCTTCTAGTATTTTCTGGGGACTATGATCCTACCAGTAGAGCTTAAAAGTCTTGCCTAGTAAAACAAAGCCTTGGAAATATTCTGATGACTGGCTAAAAACACACATGACAGTAATCAACATGTAGGAAAAAGAGCTTTCGAGGGGAAGGATAGTACTAATTTAAGAACAAATAGATATAGCATGGCCAAAGTTGAACTGTAGGAAGAAAAATCCAACATTGAGAAGGGACTTTCCAAAATGGCCTTCCTTAGATTGTGGGAGCGAAAATCCTAAAAAATTTTAAGCACGCAGGGCAAGATGAGAACAAAAACTGTCCTATAGGCAGCAAGCAAGGGACAATTAAACAATTCATTTTCATCATGGTAAAAGGTTAAGAGCAAAATGTTTTAAGGATCCACCCTGTGTTCTTGTGCATTTATTAATCACGTGGAAGGAGAAGGGAAAAGTGAACAGTGAAGCAACAACCTCTGCAGAAGACAAAGTAATTCAGAACAGTGGTATGAGAGCGGATTCTGGAAGACTTGAGTCAGACCTAAACAAGGAAGATGACCAGACAGCACAATAGAAAATGAAATTCAGCGTCAACAGTGCAATGGCAAGGGGAACATTTAGAGTGATGTTACCCCTTCAAGGTTTTAAATTAGCTATATAATCATAGCCATGAGATTTCAGCACCGGTGTGGACAATCTTGTCTGAATGCTCTGTGTAGGATGCATGTCTGGCCTTAAATGTGAGGTTTTGGGAAATGGTGACATGAGTGATTAAGGTAAAGTAAAAACTCTCTGAGAGAGGTTAGAAAAACTGAGGTTGCTGTTTTGTAAAGGAGAGATATAAAAGTGTCCAGACAATTTATAAAGTAATTACTAGAGCGGGAAAAGTAAACTTGAGAACTTCTGTTCTTCCTGTATCACAATATGAGAACAAAGTGACCATTCAATGAAACTGAGGAGTGAAAATGGGGTAATGTTTTTCCACGTCATGAAATTACACTGATGAATTCATTGCTGAAGGAAGTGGTTGAGCCAAGCAGCTTCCAGAAAGAACTGAACATGTAGCTCTCATGAGTATCTTGAGGAAATGAAAATACATTTAGGAAAGGGGTATTTGATACAGTTCTGTCCACATGAGCTGTTGAGAGGTTGTGACGGGGAACATCCTGGCTGAGGATGCTGAGCTATCTGGTACGTGACTGATGCCCAGGAGAGACTGTAGTGAATGATGTCCCAAAGGTGTGTGAGTCACACTGAAACACGACTGAATTTAAAGTGAAGACACAGTGGTTGAGAAAGGGGCTGACTAATGTTTCATTTCATGGACTGGCACCTGCTGTCCTACTCTTCCACTCAGCCCAAGGTGGTATAGTGGAAACAGGAAATGAAAATAACCATTTAACTTGAACTCAATTCAGTTTATTCTCTGAACTATTAATTTTCTTATCAGTCCACACTTGAGAGCACAACATATTCCTTCAAGTGGGGTTACCATTTGTCAGACATTGTCCTAATCGCAGTTTTTTTTGTTTGTTTGTTTTGTTTTGACAAGGGTGCTATTTATGTTGTGCAATTGGCAGTTTACAGAAATAGTCAGCATAAGATGCCCGTGTGTCTGAGGCCAGCAACTGGGATAACTGGGTAACTGTGTTCTTTCTTATACATAATCAGAAGACTTTTTTCTCAAACATTTGAGGAGAAACAGGATGAATATTTTTTTTAAAAAAAGGATATTTACTAATGCCTGTAGAAGGATTTCAAAGGATTTTCGAATAGCTGATATCCAGAAGATACTTCTCTCTTCTTAAGGAGTCCATGTCCATGTCACTCCATGTCCATGTCACTCCATATCCGTGTACTGTGTGGTAATGCACTCCACGGCAATGCACTTGACCTATTAAACAATGTTGCCAGTAACCTGGATCCTGAAAACTATGAAGAAGCTCTGATTTTCTAAAAGCAATGCAGCCAAAAAGAAAAAAAAGAAAGAAAGAAAAAAAAGTGAATAAACTTGGTTAAGTCATCATAATGCATTGCAATCAAGCATTACATGTAGAGACTTGGTAGTGAAAGAAGAATTTGGACCAAAACTACATTAGTCCCTTGCCCCATTTGATTTTGGTACCATGCATAGATGCTGCAGTAATTGGAAGGTATGAAAAGTGAACAAAGTGTTTATGAATTGGCTCAGTTCCCACTCAGAGAGACAGGCTGTGTCTGTGGCAGTAAATTAAACATGACTCTTCTCTGGTTCCGAGGCCAACAGTATGGCCAGAAGTGGCCATAATGTTAAACTCTTACCCTCCATGACAGTCTGGCTGTGTGCAGGTTTTGCTCTGGGAATAGTCCTTGCCATGTGCTGACTCCTAAACTGTGAACAGAACTGTTTGGAAGATTGCTTGTTGGTTGCCAATAAATAAATAAATTAATTAAATTAAATAAATCAAATTTCACTGCTGGGGAACACTCCCAGTCACTTGGAGTGAATGAATATCCACCCCAGCCTCAGCAGTACAAAATCGTCAGTACTCTTGCAAAAATCATTTGTCTATGAAGTTTCTAGGGACTCCTCTGTCTTTCAAAACCATGTGACCCATTGCTGTCACCCTGTGGTGGGATGAGGTTGCTTTGTTCCGGAGCAAAGCAGTAGGTTGGTAGGTCAGTTAGGTTTCTCTCGGGCTGCCTAGGTTTGTGATGTCTGTGGAATCAGGGGTTTAACTCAGGATGGCTAACAACTCCTTCGAGCTGAGTGCCTCTCTCTGATCTTTGGTCAATTGTGAATGCACTGGGCTGAATGTGAAGCTGAAAGATGTAGCGCTAGAGAGCTGGATGAGAAAATCACTGCTAGTTATGAGTCCCTCAAACTCTCAGCCTTCTGTCTTCCCAGGGGAGGCCAGTACTGATGTAGAGAATAAAAAATAAATTACCTAAAGTGAAGGATGTTTTCAACCGCACCAGGACTTCTCTAACTGATCCCTGCTGGAGATGGGAATGTTGCACTGCAGGGCTCCTTCCAGGGGCCACACTGAGGGTCACGGTATGGCCAAAGATCCCCATACAGTCCCACTGCTGTTGCTTTATTGCTGTGAGTGCAGCTGCTGCTGACTGAACTCCCCTGGGGTCTGCATAAACTGTGAGATGGGGCTAGTGATCACTGCACTTCTGTGGTCAATTTCACATGGGGCAGAAACCTGTGCACCAGCATCCACAGGGAGTTGGAGAGTGGCTTGCTGCTCCTCAGATTTCATGGGCTGGGTCACTGGGAGTGACTAAATGTCATGAGTCACCCCTGCCTTTGGGAAGACTGGAATGGGAAATTCATCAGGTACTCTGTGCCTGAGTGGTCAATCAGTTTGTTAGAGTTCGGGCAAGACGGTCACAAGGCTGGGTGTTCACACAGGCAGAAGTGGCTGAGCTGGCGCAAGGAACAGGCAGAAGCGAGGCTGGCATGGAAGGGAGGCACGAAGGCAGGGCTTGAGCAAGAATTATAGCTGGGAGCAAACACTGAAGGAGAACTACTGTCAAATGCCATCAGGATGCCCTTCCTCTGAATTGTCTGCACAGTTTTGGGATCTGGTCCCATCCTTAAATGGGAAGGGAATTATTCTATACCAAAACATAAGGAGATGAGAAGAGGGTGATTTTTTTTTTTTTTTTTGCTGTCTCTTTTATTCTACAATTTAAGCCAGGCTCAACCAGAAAGCACAACAGTACCCATGAAAGGAGCACATGTGAGCAAACCATCTGATGTGAGATTCCTGCATTCTGTGAGACATTTGCCACTAAGCCAGAGATGGAGCCCTGAACTAGACAAATAGTCTGAAGATGGCTGCTGGTTTTTAAGTTCCTTGGTAAGCAGGGGCACACTCTTATAAATCCTGTTGATTTCTGCAACAGGCAGATGGGGTTAGTAATTTTACATTCATTAACTGACCCACAGTGGATGACTCATTCAGCAGCTCACAGGGATGAAGTGAATCTTTCTAATTTAGGGCCAGCTAAACCACAAGCTTCAGAAGTTAGGAGGGACTCTTGACTGCAGCACGTGGAGTAGTCAAGAAAATTGCCAGTGTTGAATTGAGAACTATGGAGAAGACTTGCAATGGCAGGTATAACTAGAAATTTAATAACATTAGACTAAATAATAAAGAAATAATCCAACAACACTAGCATACTCCCCTCTAACATGAAAAATTTGTGACGTGGCAAGAGTAAGGGCCTGTGAGATAAACAGAGGCGAATAAGCACCTCTCAAAGAATGGCAGGGGTGGGGAGGGGGTGGATCTTGGTATTTATTTATTTATTTATTTCCAAGTGCTCGTCAGGTATCCACCAGATGGCAACAGAAATCCATTTTTTACACGTCAGGATTCTGCAGGGAGACTCGCTGAATTCCAGCTGCTTTCCCGTCTGGAAGATTTACAGGGCTGCAAAGCCTGCACTGCTACCAAAAAGAGACAGAGGCAGAGAGAGAAAGGAAAAAGCCTACACGAAAAGCCGACGTGATTTTGTCGTCTCTAGGCATGCCTATGCTGGCTTTTCACTGAGTCGGCTTGGGTAGTTGAGGGCGGTGAAGAAGTGGTGTCTGGCAAGCTGAATCTTCCCTGGGAAGCTGCGGTGGGTTGGTGCAGCCTGTTGTGCAGCCGGCGTGGTGCTGCCCTTGCTCGTGACTGAGCATAGTGTGCACACGCCAGCCCATGCTGCAATCAACCGCCTCTGCTGGCTGTGCAGATGTATTCTCGGTGACCCAGAAACAAAAATAGCTACGGGTGGATTCAGGACAGGCACTGAGGTGGATGGTCAGGCTCCGGGAGAGCCCCTGGGCAGTGCTGTAGGAGTGGGAGCGATGCAGGCTGGCTGGGGGGCGTTTGCAGAGCTGCTCAGGAGCCCAGTGCGGCGGGTTTTATCCTCTCGGCAAAACTCATTTTCTCCGGCAGCCTCCGTCATATCTTGACCTCAGATGGCTTGAGCTCTGCTGCCATGGGAACTGCTTGCTCTTCGTGCCGTACCGTTCGCTTACTGTCTGTGGCAAGCGATGAGCTGCCAGTCAAACACTGCGGTAAATCACCCACGTCTTCTGCAGCCTCTGCTGCTCAGCAGCAGGTGGTCCTGGCATGTCCCTGCTCCCCCTATTTTGCAACAGGTCCTTCCGAGCAGAAGTGCTGCCAGGTTTTAGCCCTGTCCCCAAGCAGAAAAGCATTGTTTAGCGGCCCGAGGAGGGCGGCCCGCGGGTCCCCAGGGGCAAGAGGCGCATCACAATCCCCTGCCTCACGATCTGCCCCGTTCGGAGGCAGAGGGCTGCGGGCAGCTGGATGACCTCTGGGAACTGAAGCCTTAAAAAATGGCCCTCTCTTGCCCGGGACTGGCCGAGGTGAGTTTGCAGAAGAGAGAGGGGAGGGAGGGCATCTCTGCCCGGCGGTCCTGCAGGCGTGCAGGGAGAGGGAGGGGAGAAGGAGCGAGGCAGAGGCGGGGGGAGCGAAGAGGGAGGGCACAGAGGGGGCGGAGCGGGGAGCAGACCCCCCCAGGGCTGCAGGGGGAGCCCCCGGATCAAGAAGAGGGAGCGCAGAGCCGCCGTGAGGATATCGGCCGCCGGCGGGGAGTGGGGTCGTGCTGAAACGCCTGCCGAGATTAAAGCAGGCCTGAAAACCCGTCTAGAGCACGTCGCTAAAAGCAGGGCAAAGGAAGTGCTCAGTTTAAAAAAAAAAAAAAAATCTAGAGATCGGAACCTAAGGAAAAATGGGACTTGGCTGTGAGCCCACCATCCTACAAGCACGGGAAGGAAATCCAGAAACTCCCTCCAATGCACATGCAGCAGACACATGACGCACGCTGTAGATCCCCTGGGGAAAAAAAATAAATAAAATAAAATAAAAGGAAAACGGGCTCTGCTGTAGCCAAATAATAGTGCCTTCTGTATTGCACTGTCAACAGAAAAGCTGTAGCAAATTTTACAGAGCCATACAATTCTCAGGAGTAGGCCAAGAAGTTCTTCATGTGTGTTAAACCAAGATCATGCATCAGTATTTTTAAGCACAAAAGGATGCAGCAAAACTTGTTTTTTCATGTTATTTAACATGCTATGAACGCATGCCTCCACGTTGTTTTGTAAATGATGTAGCCTTTCAGGGCTTCTGCTTATCATTTCGTCGTAGCTTCCGCCCCCTTTTAACAGCAGTGAGGAAAGAAAACCCAGACCACTGGAGGAAGCTGTTAAGTGCCATAAGGAGATGAGAATGCTGTGGGATATTAATATGCATTTAAAGGCGTAAAAGAGCTACGAATTTAATAGATTTGGTGTGTTGATACCACGTATAACTAGTAACACAAACCAAACGTCTAGAACTTAGCTATGAATTCCGCCAGTAGTTCAGCCATTCTCAGCCTTAAATGAGAACTCTGTGGCTCAGCTAAGAGCGACATTTTTGGGGGCCCCCAGGGACCCGCAGTCCCGCACCCTGCCGCAGCACCCTGCCACTCCCTGCCGGTTCCCCCTGGGCAGTGGCCAGCAGAGGGGAGTGTTGGAGTGGTTGGTGCCCCTCGTGCAATCCAGTTTTTGCTGCCACCTGCCCTCTCCTAGATACCAAAGGCAGTACTGGAAGGTGAGATCAGGCCTCTTTTGTTGTTCTTGATGTTAGCTGTTACTCAGCCCTACCTTAAACCTTTTGCTTTTATGCTTTAACTCCATCTTATTTTCTAGTCATAGAATCACAGAATGGTCTGGGTTGGAAGGGACCCTAAAGACCATCCAGTTCCAACCACCCTGCAATGGGCAGGGACACCTTCCACCAGACCAGATTGCTCAAATCCCCATCCAACCTGGCCTTGAACACTTCCAAGGATGTGCATCCACAGCTTCTCTGGGCAACCTGTTCATCTTGGCTGTCCTCTGGGCTCGTTCTAATACATTTGTGTCCTTCTTACATGGGGGGCCCCAGAGCTGAAAGTCTCTTTTGTTCCCTTTCTGCCTCCCTTTATTGTTAGCAAAATTCCTCCCAAATCCTGACCTCACCTAATCCATATCTAAGGCGCAAAACAAGTCCTTTGTTTCTCTTTCTTTCTCTCTTTCTCTCTCTTGTCTTCGAGGAAGGAGTGATAAACTCCCAATGAAAAACAAGCAAATATTAACATGAACGCGTAAGAAGAGGAAGGAACAAAACGAGAAAGGCCATGTGATTTTTTCTGAGAATGGCTAAAAAATATGTTGTGGGTAGCACAGTCTGAAGGGGGAAAACAAAGAGTTATGTGCTGTTTGGGGTGATGGAGAAATTGTACAAAAGAGCCTCTTTGGGGAAGACAAGAAGGAAAAAGAGATGGGTTCCAAATGACAAAGACCAGAACAAAACTGAGGAGAGACCCTTGGAAACAATGAGTCAGAAACTGATAGAAACTGAGAGAGCTGCAAAGCAACTTAACTTTCTTGCCTAGATTAGGAATTAAAGTGTACCCTTTAGATTCTAACGGTCCACTTAACATTTCTTAAAACCAGTCTGCTGTGTCCGCATTAGACTGGTAAAAATCAGAATCATAGAATGGCTTCTGTTGGAAGGGACCTTAAAGATCACCCAGTTCCAACCCCCCTGCCATGGGCAGGGACACCTCCCACCAGACCAGGTTGCCCAAAGCCCCATCCAGCCTGGCCTTGAAACCTGCCAGGGATGGGGCATCCACAGCTTCTCTGTGCAAAAAAATTTAGTTGGGTTATCCTGGGTGGCTAACATCACACCTTAACCTCAGTCTAGATTAAGCCAGGAGGGAGATGTTGAAAAAAAGGAGGCCGAAGAGGAGAAAGATGATGGAGAAAAGATGATGCAGAAGGAAATGGCTGCATACACAAGGGAGACATACAATGCACGAGGGAATGAATGCAGGAGCTGTGTGATGCTGTGCACAGACCACAGTGCAGATGCTTAAAGATGAGAGGGGACCTGTTACAGGAAAGTGAGCACAGGGAAGGTGCATGGGCATGAGGGGAGAAGGGGAGGCTGGTGGATCCAATTGCACATTTCCATGCTGTTACTTGTCTTGGAGCTTTGGCTGGAGAGATGCTAATGTAGAGGAGGACAGAAGAAGGGCCAGGAATATCAGTTGCTGTGCAGGTGGGAAACAGAGGATAATGGGATCACAGAAATAGAAAGCCTGAAATCCGTTTCCAGGTCTGGCATGACTGATCGTTGTCATTTGGCAAGGGCATTAAATAATTCTGACCTTTGTAAACTCTCGGGAATATTAGTTGCTGCTTTTGTGGTAATTTCTCTGTGCAGTCCTTAATGTGACGTTCTGAGTACAATACTTAACAATGACAAATCAAGGCTGACTTTGTCTAGAGAGATATTAATATGCCCAAGAAGATTCCCTTGTTCTCAGGCCTTGCTGACAACAATTGCTTGTGTTGTTGTTGAATCTAGACATACTTATTTATGAGGGGAAGTAAACTGGTGTTCATCTCAGTGAGATAATTACTCTTCTCTGTGGCTGTCCCTACATCCATTTTTCATAGAAAATAAAAATGACCTTAATCAGTTATAAGTACCCTGCCTCCCAAAGCCATTTTAGCCTGGAAAACATGCATGGAACTTTGAAACACCATGCACACATCAGAAACAGATCTTATAACTATCAAAATGCCCATTCATTGTGAAGCAGGATGTTAGTTTTTTATTACAAATCTATGACAAGATGACTCAAGGGAAAAACTGCAAGGGAAATTTGTTTGCATCTCTCAAATGCTGCCTATTTCTGAGCTACACTCTAGTAAAAGGAATTTAAAAGCCTAAAACGATACAATGCCCAACAGAAGAATCACAAATATTGTCTGTGCTTATTTGGCTCGTGACTGGGTTGAAGGAAACATTGTTAGGAGAACTCAGTATGTTTTAACAACATCACTCTTTAGCTGAAAGAAAGAAAACTGTCAGCCTTTTGCAAAATTCACGAGCCAGAGTTAACTCTGACATGGTCACAATTTTTGCATACCTAGAAGCACAGTTCCCGTCCCCAGTGGAGTAAGTGAGGACATCTGATTAATTCAGCTGTGAGTGAAAGACAGCTGGCAAGCTTTAAAAGGGAGGAAGCAGGCTGCGGTGCTCCTAGGTCTTCCTAGAAACACGTGAGCTGGTGAGGGGTTTCACAGTGCCCTGTGGCAAGTCAAGAGGCATCAGGGAATGCAGCCTGCTCTGCAACATGCTCAGCTAACGTGGTGACCCAGCTGTAGCTCTTCCTTTTGACATGCTGCCTTCCACCTTCCTGAATTATTCAGTGAAGGCAGGCGAAATGGGTAGGCTAGTTGGGTGCTTGAGGTTCAGCCAGGTCAGCTGAGGCTGGAAGACGAGGAGGAAACCAATACCAGCTTCTGTAGCAGGACTGCTGCCCTTGGGAAGGTACTTTGAAGGTGAAAGGGGGACTGCATGTCCTGGGAGTTGGAAAAGCAGCTGAAGAGAATGTTAGAGCACGTGTGGGGAGCACAAAGGTTTCAAATGATAGCAGAGCTCCTCCAGGGTATATACCTGGGTATATAACAGAGAAGAGTGCTGCAGACAGAGGGGACCCCAAGGGAAGGGGTTTTGTAAGGTGGGAATGCCAGAGGTGGTATCTGGAGAGAGGAGGCTCTGGCTTGTCTGCATTGGATTGCCGTGGTTAGTCCTCATTCAGTTTTTCAGGTTGTAATAACCTCTGTTCACGTGATTTGTGCAACAGAGGGAATAGATGACATATATTCACCTGCTCCCTTTGAAAGGGAGTTAAGTTTACAGTTAATTGTATTGACATTTAAATTGCTGTCTGTCCGTCTGAATTTCACACTGGTGAAGGAGAACATACTCCCAGTGGTGAATCATAAAGTGGGGCAGCTCTGGTGGGGCTCCAAAACCTGCAGGCAAGGTGGGGACAGAAGCAACGCAGAGTGAGGGGAACACAGTACATGGATGCCATTGATTGCTGTCAGATGTTGCATCATCTTTACAGCTGGGGAGGAGCCAGTGTGGAGTCATGGCAACTGTAAGAGCCTTCCCTGTAGATAAAATCCACATTTACTCCATATGTTTTCCTCCCACTGTTAGGGGATGGACAGGTTCGATTTACACACCTGCTGTCGCACAATCAGTCTGGTCTGGAAGCCGGAGACAGCTGTTCTCCACAGAGCATGCTGAACTCATATAGACCTGCTTCAGCATTAAGAGTTTACTCCAGACCCAGTAATTATGCCACGAGGGAGTCAAAATTAGAGACAGAAAAAGGTGTTCTGTGTTTGAGCATGTCATGTCCCTTCTCTTTTACTTGGGTCTAGGCAGATCTTTTACTACACTACAAACCATCAAGATTTGATTTAGCCTGTGGGAGAACAGGCCATAGGGCTGCAAAAGTAGGTTGCATTTTTGACGTATATTCTTCAGTGATGCTTGGTTCCTCTCTTTGACAGGCTGTCAACTTCCAGCTGCAATTTAGGGACAATGTCACAGTCCTAAACAGTACTTATTCCTCTCAGTAAAAAGTAGGAATATGCTTGTGCTCACATAGGCAGTCACAACGGCATTTTGATGTTGTGCTGCAATATCTCAAGGGCTGTACCCCAACTTTTTTTGGTGCATAATGCCAAACAGCAAGTATCTTTGATTTTCGTCCTGGTTTAGGAAGAGTGTTGCCCTTTTTGAGTGTCCTACTAGAACCAGTCACCTAGGCAGAAAAATGTGGAGTGCAACTCTAAAGGTGATTTTCTTGTTTCTGGTCTGGGCTAGATGGCAGAATCTGACATCTGTCCTACTGATAGCATCAGCTGTGGACATTGCCAGCCGGCAAGTGAAGGTTTATGATCCATAACTATACTTCCTCACTTCCCCATAGATTATTCTTTGGTGCCAGAGGCTTCGAGTAATTAAAGGAGCATGGAATCTAGGGTAAAGATGAACTGCATTAAAAATACAGCATATGTAGCAGCCCTGTTTTCTAGACATAACAGTCATCTGTGTCATGGTGTCTGCTCCTAGTCCAGGGGGAGATCACGGATTGCCTAGCTGGTACAGCACCAGTCTGGGTCTCAGCGTGTTGGGGTTTTGTTTACAACATCATCACAGATTTTCTCTTGGGCTAAACCATGTAATCACTCCATGCCTGGTTCCCATATCAGCAAAACAGTGTTAACATGAATTCTTTTTCCTTATCTCTGTTGGTCTTGAGATAGATCTTCAAGACATGGCTAACTCTTACTGTTTATATACAGTCCTTTCTACAGAGTCATTGTGATTTGAGCTGGACCCTTTAGGAGCACTAATTATTCCTATTATAATCCATGCCTAGCTGGCTGCAGGCTCTGAAAGCCATGTCAGCAGTAGTTTTTTGTTTGTTTTTAATTTATTATTATTTTTCTATTTAATTTTTATTTTTAGTTTCTGAAATATTCTGAGCTCTATGGGGTAAACTCTGGAACAAACAGGGGAGTGGCTGCCATGGGGAAGTAATTCCAGATCTTGCCCTGAGCCTTGCACAAAATGGGGATCTGGGGGAGGCCTGGGTCTGCTGTATGGACCCAGCAATAGTGGTGATGCATGTATTTTACTACTACATTTCACCCCACGGTTTAAGGTGTTCCCAGAAATCTTGTATTAACACTTGATTAGGGATCAGTTGCATATAAATCGGTCATTTATGGAGTTCTGAGCTTCACTGCACTTTTAGGTCAGTTCAGGATTTAGGGTCTCATGTGACTAGCACATTGTCCTCTCTGTCTCTGATCCAGTGATTCTTCTGAAAGGCTGAAGAATGTGTTATCTGATAAGTATTTAAACCTGGTAAAGGTGATTTGCCTCAGGGTCCCAAATTCCCAGGGAAACCTGAACTCTTGGCATAAGTTAGGCTGAATGGCTGTGGTGCCCAGCTCCTTTATAGCACAAAGAGCTGCAGAGGGAGCCTGTACCTAACACTAGGTATAATTCAGGAGCTATTTTTTGACCAAGAGAAACTTTGAAGACCTCCAAGCTAGTGAGTAACTGAAGTAATGATTTAACAGCTTAAAAGAAAACTCTTCTGTGGATACTGAAGGAGTCCTGCACCGTGTTCTGCCCCCCCCCCCCCCCCCCAACTCATTGCTGCACTAATTACTTCACTTAGCACAAAAACACTGCAAGAACATCCTTCCCTTATGCTGTCCCGCAACTTTTACCCAATTGCTTTCTGCAAGTCAGAAGAATATAGCTGCAGTAAGGAGAAATGTTTCTATATCAGATGTATTTGTTTCTCTTTCTTCTTTTCTTCGTTTTTTATTATTCTTGTCTTTTGCAAATACATTTCTCACATAGTTATTCCTTTCATGTATAGTCTTAACCTGCATTTTGTTTTTCTGTTGCTCTTTTTTTCCTGTCCTTCCCTCATTTTCTGTAAGACAAGTATTTTTTTCTCCTTATTTTTTGCTTCAGATCTTCTTCATCCTTCTTTCAATTTCTCTGTCTCAGTCATTGTCTGTGATACCAAAAGAAGACCTAGAAAGACAGATGAGTATTGAAGTTGGGGAAAAGGAGTGATGTGGTGGCTGTAGTGCCAGAACACTGGATGGAGTTAAAAAATAGGCCTCGATGGCTGTGCACTGGCATCACCTGTTCACACTCCTTCCTCCCTTGAGAGGGAAGTTCCCAGGCCCACATCAGTGTGGCAGTTCACCCACCCTTTGTTCAGCTACTTGTTCTACTACAACAAGTAGTGCAGTGCTCATTACTAAGACAGATTTCAATACAGGAACTTATGAATCTGAAGGGTGAGAGCCGGCACTTAGGCAACTACACCTAAAAAACTTGTTCCTAAAAAAAAACACGCTCAGTGAATGTTGTATACTAGAGGCAAATTTCTGTCATTGCTTCTTTTTTTTTTTTTTTTCTGAAAATACTGTTTGCATGCCTGCTAGATCAGATACCACATGAAATGCAATGTGTTATCTTAGAGAGTTTCCCTATGAAGGCCTTCTCACCACTGGAAGCAACTGGACTGGTGGAAGCCCTAATAAGTTAATGATTACAAATTCTGGGTTGGGCAGAGGGACACATCCCCATGCAAAGAAGAGTTAAAGATGCATTGGCCCACAAATTAGGCAGAGCTACATTACTTGCATTAGGCAGCATGATCCCTACCTTACCTGGCAGAGTTACAGAGAGCAGGTAGGTGGTCTTGGCTTCTGTTACAGAGCTTCTTTGCTCTGTTTTTGACCATGTGCATGGTTAAACTTATTATGGTAGGCAGAGAAGATGTATATTTTAAGGACTACTATAGGGAGTTATGAGACCTAAAAAAAAGCATTCATAGCATCACAGTGAGTGGGTTTGTTCTTCATCAGCAACTTTTGGGTCCATGAAGACCATGAAGAGGAAGGTAGAAAAAAGGTTCTTTAATGGAGAAGCTGAGTATGGGTCTCATGTTCTGGGGTATTGCACTAATCATAGAGTTACCCAGTCAATGGGGAGAAAGAACAGATTCTTTAGCAGCTGATTTTCTGTTGTTGGGTTTGTATTTTTTTGTTTTTCCCCTTTGTTTTTAAAGGAGAAGGATGAGTGTGGCTTCAGAAAGGCACAGGTTACAGGTCCCCTCTGGAGGGAGACAGCTCCCAACAATGCTGAGTAAAGCAACATAGCCTGGAGAGTGCTGGGCTTTACTGATTTCCTCTAGGCTAATTTGCATTACAGTTTCCCTGACTGTTGGCTTTTGGGGTCCATAGTAGCAAAAAAACAGTAATCTCTCCTTCTGGTCTCTTGGTTTCCATCTGAAGGGCTGAGAAAGAGTTTACGCTGAAGTGCTCAGCCTTGTGGCGTCTTAGTTTGGGATCTACTCTTAGTTTGCCTTTGCCTCAGTTCTGCATCTGGAAAAGGATCTTTCCTCTTTTCAGTGGGGTGCTGTGAAGAATCAAGGCTGTGAGGTGTCTAGGTCCTACAGAGCTACAGAAGTGGGATGTCTGCATACATGCCTCGTGGATGGAGTGTGTGAAATTAGTGGCACATTTTGGAACACTTCACATATTGTTCTGTGATCCCTTAAAGCTTGAGGATCTGGCAAGATACCACACTATTCTGTGCCTGGTTCCGGCTGGATGTACCAGAAGCAGGAATAACCCAGCAATCCTTCAGCTGGGGACGTTTGGCTCAGAGGCACAGCTCCTGACATCACACCCAAATTCCCATGCTTAGTCTCACTTGGCCAGGTACTCCTTGATTTTGGTACTTCTTTGTTTTCCACCCTCTGAATTATACTACTGTACTTCTGAGCAGAGGGTGGCAGGGATGCCTCCGCAAGAGATGTCTGCTCTTGTTCTTACCTCTGAGAAATCTCAGTCTGTGTGTTTTTCTTTTTGCTCTCTGTGTTGCCAAAGAGATGCAGTTGCCCAGGCAGGAAGGAAGCCCATCAGGCTGACTGCTTGCGCAGTGCTTGGTTCTTTAGAAATTTCACTGCTTGGGGCTTGCAGGGCTGAGATGTGCGTGTTGGGGGGGGGGGGGGGGGGTTTCAGGAGGAAGGAGTACTGAGCGGGACTCAGCGATGTGCTGTGGGATGAAGGCAAGAAAAGGCACCCACGCAGCGCGCAGGACCTGCGCAGAGTGGCTGAGCCCGGCGGCAATGATGCTGAATGTGCTTCGGCGTTTTAAAACATCCTCTCACCGCACCCGCCCGCTGCGATCCTCACGTTTGTGAGGCCCCCACGCGTGCCACCAGCTCCGTCTGCCCAAAAGCCAGCTTCACCTGCCCCCCCCACCCCCCCCCCCCACACACACACCCCTGCGCCCGGCCGCGGGGCCCAGCTGCGCGCAGGCTGCCGAGGACGTGCGAGCCTGCACGGGGTGCGCCCGGCTCCTGCCTCCCGAGGGCTCCCGAAGGCTGATGGCAGCGATCAAGGACGGAGGAGGGCCGCTGCCCGCCCCCGCCGCGCTTTAACCCTCCGCTGACCGCGGCTTTCCCTCCCGAGGGGCCTCGGGGCAGAAGTTGGGGAGCGCAGCTGCAGAGGCCGGGGGATGAGCAGGGAGGAGGGGAGAGAAAAGCACGGAGAGAAAGCACAGCCGGGGGAAGGAGGAGCCGCTGGGGAGCAGCAGAGGAGGCAGGGGGAGTGTGCGGAAAGATGCACGCTGTATGGGAAAAAACACAGCATCGGGGAAAAGGGCGTGCACAGAAACCACAGATGGATAGAAGGAGACTTGGAGAAAGAAGTGAAAAACGTGAAAGTCGACCAGCAGGGAGAAGGCAAAAAGCAGGAGAAGCCTGGTTAGAGGAGGGTGACGTGACATGGTAAAACGAAGCCACATAGCCAGTGGGTGTACACATGGCATCTGGCCCTCCCGCGGCAGGGTTTTACAGGACAGGGAGTGACTGATGCTTAAAAATGTTACTCTGTGGGGAGAAAACCCTTGGCTGCAGAGAACAGGTTTAAAGACTGGATGGATGCCTGTCTTTCCCTGTGGCTGGTTTCCCTCTCAGTCAGCACACGGTCCCTCCACTATGTCTCCTTGCTATCCTAGGCCTGCCATCTCATTTCTTTAGTTTAATTTCTGAGCTGGGAAATGGCCAGTTCTACTTATCTGTGTCATCAACAGAGGAATCTACGCTCTTCCTTATGCATCCAGCCTCTGTTTTCCCAGGTCCGTTTCCCCATACTCCCATTGTTTGCAGAACGATAAGAGACTTGGCAGGAGAGCTAATTCAGGAGCATAATCTCTTTCAAACAAAGTGCACCCTGTTCCCACCTGGTCAATTAAACCGGAACAAATCCATGCAGAACCAGTGACCTGAGGCCAAGCACTTTCCCTCCTGAAAACGTGTGGTGGCTTTCCCTGTGAACCACCTCAGCCCTACCTGGAGCTGTGGGATGGGCAGCTAGTCCCCAGTGCTCACCGGCTGTCTGCTCAGGCACAGGAGGGTTAGAGCCAATTGTGATGGTGTTTTTATCTGTGTGACATGCACCTGTATGATCCTCCTTGAAGGAATGTCTCCAAGAGTGAAGCCCCTGTTGGAAAAAGTGGCGTAGATGCTTTATGAAACTGTTGCTATCACAGATGAAAAGACACAGAGCAGGGCTGAGCCTGTTTCCTCCCTGTTGTCCCATAATATGTGATCTCTAGGGAACTCAGATCTGAAGCTTCTCAATACTGAAGATATTTAAACCATCTCTACCTATAAGCCATATCCTGAAAGAGTCCCTGACCTCACAGCAGCTGACCTTTTCCTTACTAAGAAAGAGGTGAGAGCAGTTTTGGAGCAAACAAAATATTCTAGGGAAGGACTAGATGGAGCAATGTGGATTGGAAGAAAGGAGCTGTGCAGCCAAGACTGTGACATTTCCACTTTACAAAGCTTTCTCTGGGAGAGGCCCGGGCCAGAACAGCCACGACTCCTGTGCAGTTCCCACAGTAGCTTCTGCTGGAAGATGCTCCCGTGGAACACCAAGGACATCTCCTTACACTTAGTGTACCTGTACTAATCTCAATTATTTCTTTTGGAGAGATACCAGGACTGAAGAGCAAGTAAACCAGCTGTTAGCTCGCTCTGCTTCCTGAATTTCTGCTGTCTACGGGAAAAATAGGGACGGTAGAAGAAAGGAGGTGAAAACCTCCTGTCATACAGTGAAAACCTGTACACCATCTCCTGCAGCTCATGGTTTTGGAAGGAGATGTATCAGGAAAGAGATGGGAACGCACACTAGGTCAGCATTCCCGTTGCACCCTTTGTGGCAACCTCTCTTCAGAGATAAGAGGGATGACCACATACCCAGTCATTCCAAGCACCTTGTTTCTCAGGCAGGCATGCAGAATTTTGCAGGGACAAATCATATCCTGCTCCGGGCTAAGCTTAAAAAAGATACTAGTGTACAGGGCACAGTCTTTTAAGGGCAGAGGCTAAAGCAAAGGATAGCAGTGCAGAACAACAGCTGCCGCCTACCCTATTGCAAATGTTGTTGTACAAAATTGGAAGTGTTGCACTTCACATTGATTGGGAGAGTACAGATTTGATTTGATTTTATTCTGTTTTTGAGGATTGGGTGAAAACTGTTGAGTTTCTCAGCGCTTTCAACAAAACTCATGTTCCTGCTGTTCAAGCTTTCTTCTTTTCTGCATTTTGTGATCTTATCACTGCAAAGAGAGAAGCATGACAAAATGCTATGAAAAAAACAAACAAACTTTCATTACCTACAGAAGTTTCTATGTAGGATTTTGTTGTGCTGTAATTTTTGTCAATGTGAATATGGATGTTAATGTTTAGTTTTGGACAAACTGCATCTGAAAGTAAATGCCCCAAGTCTGAAAACTGCATGTATATAGCCACAGGAATATAAATATTGGCAGGTGCCACGTAAGAATAAACAACAGAAATGTAAGATTTCACATAGGGAAAAAGGTGAATGTAGGCACACGGGTGTGGGTGTACATAGACATGAACAAAGAGTGTATACACACAAATGCAAACAAGCACAGATATAAAAAAAATACAGCTATGTATGCATATGTACATACCTTTCTATGTATGAAGTAGGTATAGGAGCATGTATATAAATATGTTTACGCATTTTAATGTATGCCCAGATATAAACTTGTGTGCATATATACATGGGCATAAAGGAATACACATGTACACATTTCAATATTATGAGTTCATGCACCGGTAATCTCAGGCAGTAGTATTTGCACAGGCCCGCAGTAGCACACAGCCCGTATCTGTATGAGAACGTAGTTACACAGACCGGACATTTTATAAAAGGAAAGCGAGTGTAATGCAGGCCCCTGCAAATCCTCCACCTACCCACAGAAACATGCATGAGCAGTTGTGTACACTGCACCCTCGCACAGACAGGCTGGCTGAAGGTAACCACTAGTTTACAAAGAGATGAGGAGGACCGGGGGCAAGCAGATGCACGTGTGTGTAGGAGTGGAAGTGAGCCGTGACAGGGTGCGTGAACGATCCTGGGGGAGGATGGAGGGTGTAAGGTGTAAGAGCCAAATGTGTTTGCGTGAACAGGGCAAAATAAAAGGCAGCATGACCCGAGGGTGGGGAAGCTCTGTGCTCTACTGGGTCCCCACACAGCCTCCCTCAGGGACCACATCCTGTCTGTCCCAAGCCACCCCAGCCAGCCCTGTGAGCATGCTGGGGAGCGGGCTTGGGCATGCAGCCTGCCACTGCCCCGCTTGCTGCAGCATGGTGCAGCTGTGCTCCGACTGGGAGGGTCATGCATCTGTCTGGGAAGGGCGCAGGGCATCTTCCAGGACCAGCAACACAAACCCTGGGAGAATGAGCTGTCTCTGGAGGGAGGTTTTCCTCTGACAGGGCAGGGCTGGGGTGAGGCCAGCAGCTGTGTCAGTAGCCTGAGTTTTGCAAGAGGGAGGAAGGCTGCTGTGGCTTGAGCAGTCGATGTAGGGGAGATGCCCATCCAAGGCTGCTGATGCCGTTTCCAAAGGAGGGGAGGGAAGAATTGCCAGGCTGTGAAGAGGGGGCTGTATGCCAGAATGCTTTCTGGCCCATCTCTGACGACTGAGATGCAGAGATGGACTGGCTATCTAACCTGTCTCACCCTAGAGGTGGTTTAACCTTGTCCTTCCTGGACAGGAGCAGTGTGCTGCACTTCAGAGCACCCTTCATATCACCTCCTTTCTCATTCTGCTTGTAACAATACATGTGCTGCTCCTTCTCCTCGTTGCTACTGAACAGCAGATATAAGGTGCTAGGAGAGGGGGGGTTAACACTGCCACAGGGCAGGGCAGAGCAGAGCATCTACCGCTGGGAGAGGAATGCTAAACCTTATGCACTGTCTGGCTTAGCTGCTGGTATCCCGCTGGGTGAAACAAACCTGCTAAAGGGAGAGGGGGAGACTCAAATCTTGTCATCTCTGAGTGCTGCCAGCTCAACAGAAGATAATTTTAAACTGCTGTAGTGAGGGGACCAGGGCTGCAGAACACAGAACCATCACATAGGTCAGGCCGGAAAAGACCTCTAAGATCATCTAGTTCAAACAGAGAGCGATCAGCCAGAGGCTTTCTTTCCTTTGTTTATTTGTGAATCTTTCTGATGTAATTACATGCAGTCTTACTGAGCCAGTTTTCACAGTCCCTGCTCCCTGCTTCCCCTCCCCTTGCCCTCCTGCACTACAACCCTTCATACAATTGCTGGGAAACGTACTGTGATTCAGGCCGGATACCTGGGAGCAGATGACAAGATGAAAAATTCCGCCAGCAGTGGCATTTTTGAATCTGCAGCTCTGCTTGTGCCCAGTTATGCGCCAGTGTATTTGTGTGCCTGAGCTGCTGTGTCAATATATCTGTATGTCTAACGTGTGTGTTTGCTAGGGAGTGTGTATGTACAGCGGGTGGGTTTGACTCTGCATACTCCATGTATATGCACTGGATGTGTGCGTAGCTCTCTGTTACTAATGTTGGGGTGTGAGAAGTATGCCGAAATGGGGCCATGAGATAAGGCAGCTGACACTGCTGAAATGCCTCCACCCTATGCCACGGTGTGCAGGCCCAGGCTGGCTCCCCGTGCCAACAGGCAGTATTGCTCACCTCCTGTGCACCTATCGCACTGCTGCTGGGCTGACCAGGTGAGGCATAAAACACCATGCGGAACCAAATGCTTTCTGATCGGTCTCTGTGTGACTGCGAGGTTGCATCCGGTTCAGCAGCTAGACAAATTCTGGTTAAGCAGCTAGACAAAATAGTTTGAGTTCGTCAGACTTCCCATCATCCTTTTGCTCGGCTGGCTCAGTGCCCTGCACGTACTTGAGAGGGTTTATTTTTATGACTTCCACGGAAAAATTGTTTCCCCTTAACAAATAGAATTTTTCCTCCTGAATATAATGTCTTCCTGTGAAATATGAAGTAAAGATTAATTTGGGAATGGTCATCAAAAACAGCCCACTCTGTTTAACCCTCGGGAGAAGAAGGGAAGGGTCAGCTGATGACTCAACTGAACTGCAGCTCTAATTCCCTGTATCCAATACCTTCTGTTCCTCTCCTGGCTTCTTCATGAACCCACCACCCCTCACCCAGCCACTCCCCTAAACCAGGTATATTTTCATATCACTGTGCTGCTTTTCAGGACATTAATAGGAAATTATCTTTTTAATTTTGCTGATTGGTACTTTTTTTTTTTCCTCTACTTAAGCTGATGTTTTAAAATTGAACTTAAGTAGACAGCTGTTTACTTCCATTGCCCCTCAGATTCAGTTTCTTGCTCAGGGTAGAGAAAACCATGGTAAGATCCAGTGGCTGATATATATAAAAACAAACAAACAAAACAAAACAAAACAAAACAAACATAAAAAACCCTCACCAGAGATATTTTGGCCAAAGTTCCTCTTTCCTGCCCTGCAGACTCCTGGTAGCTCAGCCCTGAGCTCCCAGGACAGCCCTGCCAGTGCCACCCACCTTCACAGCACCTTCAGCGTCCCAGTCCTGAGGGCTTTTGAGCAGTTTCAGATGCTCCAAAACAGATGAGTTTCAGCTCATCTGTTTCCTGGAGACACCAGAGGAAAGGAGGCAGAAACGAAGAAGGATCAATACGAAGGGCTGTTGCTTATGAAAGCAACATTTTTAAAGCATTCTGCATGAGTCACCTGCACACACTTCATTATTGCTATCCTTAGATGTGGACTAATGTTAGAATAAAAACTGATGGCACAAGAAAAAGACAAATACACAGATATATGGCTTCTGTCTTTGCTAGAAAGCCTGGTTGCCCTGGCAACATCAATCAGAAAAAAAGTTGGCTTGTGTCCTCGATGCTGGGCCGGAGTCTTTTACCGATTAGAGCAAAAGAAGAGATGAGGCCTAAAGTGTTATGGGGCGTTAAGACTAGGAAAACGTAGATGACTGTCTGGGCTTGTCACGTCTCTCTCGTAGCACAGAGCTGAGCTCAGGAAACAGCCCTCAGTGTGATGCTACAGTTTGCGGTTTACTCTTTTACTCTTCAACATGTTGGTTTCTGCTTTTTTTTTTTTTATTATTATTATTTATGAAAGTTACTTCCTCTTTGCAATTGATTGTTGCAGTATTAGCAGCTTTTGACTTTAGTGATTTGATTGATCAATTAGGTTAATCAAGAAAATTTTCAGAGGCATCAGCTCTGACCTACATTTCACCATGGAAAAGGGAAGGGGTTAAAGATGACTTTGTATTAGTGACACGAACGCTCTAGTGTTGTGTCTGTGCTCTTCTCATTGGGCAATTCTGCAATTTCCTCCTGCACTTCTATCCGCCTGTGTTCATCTTTTCTCCCAATTCATGTTATCCCTTTTCTCACATACTTTGCGGCTGCCTTTTCCTTTCTTTTCTCTCTCTCTCTTTTTTTTTTCCTCTACTTTGCTCTTCTAATCTGTTTTAATTCTTTCTTTCTTTACCTCATTATTCTTTTGTTTTTTGTTTTGTTTTGTTTTTGGCCTTCTGTCTCTCCCTTCCCTCTCTCTCTTTCCACTCTTAAGCTCCTCCTGTCTATGGGCCAACCTATTCCCCACCTATCATCTTGTTTCTCTCTTTTATCTTTCCTTTTTTCTCCCACTCTTTCTCAGCTCCTCTCAACAATGAAGTTACTCACTGTTTGTGGGGGAAGCATCTGGCCCTTGTTGGCTCTTGTTCTCTCTCCTTTGTTCTGAATACTCTTTTGTTATAACACAACAACAGAAAAGCACAAAATCATCTTTCAAGGCAAACACTGCATAATAATTCTCCTTGTCTGTTCTCCTCTTATCTCTGAAGATTTTGTTCTCCACACAAAATAGAAAGAAACACGAGAAAGGATTCACTAAAATTATTTGGAATTTTTATGCGGAACTAAGGAATGGTGAGGAACTTGAGGGGAAAAGGAGACTGGAAAGAGCTTCATCTCATGGGGCAGCCCCACTGAGCTGAAAACTGGGCAGATGTGAAAAAGCAGTTAGTGTAAGGTCAAATGTAGCTTGCCAGGAGCTTGGACAGCAGAGTGATGATGCTGCGCTTGATCAGTTCAAGCTGATCAGACCCTGTTCCCATTAATTACATTATATCATATCATATTTTATTTTATTTTATTAGCACAGTTTTCTGTGTCTTCTCCCATTTGTCCCTTGAGCCAAGGCTTTGTGTATACAAAATTTGTCAAAGAATTGTACCTGTTAGAGCTCCACTGACGTTCTCAAAAAGCCACAGCAAGGTGGCTTTTGTGGGATCACTTTCCAGGTCCAACCTCTAGGATAAATTAATAAATAATTAAAATATAAAATAATAAATAAAAGAACAGGCTTGCTAGTTGTTAGGACTCTCTTAATTCTGAATTCTCTGATAAAAGTAGTTTTTCATGGAAAATGTAGGTTTTCTGGAAACGAAACATTAGTTGGCATGCACTATTTTAGAAATATGAGAGTTCTCAAAGCTAAAATGAATGAAGCTTCTCAAGTGTTCAGTGAGTCCCAGTTCACATAGCTGGTAACAATACTGGTGTATCCTAGTGTGGGGCAACCCGCATGAAGTTCTTCACTTGAAAATCTGGCTGGCTGGCTACTGGTAACCTGCAGTGGGCCTCTATCCTTGTGCACATTGCATAATATGCATGACTATTATATTCACAAAAACAGATTAAGTGTGTAGTTTAAGCTGGTGCACTATCAGATAATTCTGCTAAGGAGGCATTAAGGTACTTCCCCAAAGCTACTCAACAGATGATCTTCATAGGAATGATCTGTCATGTGGGAGGTTCGTGTGTGTCCTAGGACAGAAACAAAACTGATATTTAGAAGGAACAGACTGTGATGCAAGCTTCAAATCTAAATATTTCAGTGCCAGCAGATGAATTCAGACTGGAGGAAAATCAGCTGAAATGGGAGGGTGGGGTATTTTCCCCACATTTCTTAGGGAAATTTGGCTTTCAGTGATGGATTTTAATCTTGTGTCTCTTTTTTACTCCTTTTTACTCCAACAGTTCTGTAAAGATAATGAAATGTCACTAACTGTGTTCTGCATTTGTGTCAGAGAAGCAAATTTCAGCTAAACTTGTATTGCTTCTAAACTGGACTGGCAGTTAAGTATGTGTTTAGATTAATATAATTTAATCAAATTTCAAGATTAGATTAACTTAATCTTCAAGTCTGGATTTCCCAGCACTTGCAATTGAGTCATGAGTCAAGAAGAACGTAGGAGTGATGCAATTTCAGAAGAATGTGTTTTTTTTTTGTTTGTTTTGTTTTGTGTTTTTTTCTTCTGTCCAGAGATTGCCTCTGAAATTTGGAGATGTTTTGAACCTCTCCAAATATGGCAACTTTCCACATTAACCAGTAATTGAATATATTCAGAGCTAATGCCAGGGTTTGAGACATCTGAGTGATCAGATTCAAGGTGGAGTTTGTTATGCTCGCAGATAAGTGGAAAACAAGCTAGGAAAAAAGAAAAATATATGTGAGCCAAGATCAGTCAGACAAAGAGTGTTAAGGAATTAGGACCAGATCTGGCAGCCTGGTAAAAGCAAGGCTACCACGGCTCCTTGCTCCCAGGTGCAGCCACAAACAAGGCTGAGCCTGTATTCTCAGTAGTCACATGCATGAAAACATGCATATACATATACACCACATATACTTATATACATATACTCACCTGCACACCTGCACCTCACTCCAGGGGACCACGGGTACGCGGGCTCCTGTGGCCCATGGTCCCTCTCCAGGAGCTGTCACCCCATGTACACACCCAAAGTGGAGAGTTCCTCACCCAGGAAAAGAGTTAGTAATCGGAGTTAATGGCATGTAAGGACAAAGCGTCCTGATGAGGCACAGGGAAAGTGTACTGGCCAGCCAGCCAGCGCTTTTACATGGGACAGAACCTTTCTTCGCCTTATCCCTCCATTTTCCCGCACTTCTTCCTCCCCAAATGACCTAGATTCTTCCATTTCCCCACCTTTGATTACTTCCTTAACTTCCCATTGCGAGTCCCGTGCAAACCCCAAACACTTCCCCTGCATCCTATGTGCCCCTGTACACGGCAGCACCGCCCTGCCCCGGTCTGAAAGGCGCTCCGACACCTCTCATCCCGATGGCTTTCACACCTGGACAATGAGACTGATGGCTCTCCGGGGGCAGGCCCGGCAGGGAGCCCGCAGTGTCACATCCTCCCAGACCTTAATTTGCCTTCCCCCCTGCCGTGTGCCTGGGGATGGGCCTTTGATGGGCTGATGGCTCCCGTGATGGCCCTGGGAGCAGCTGGGGCAGGGCGTTATTGTGTGTAACCCCCTCTCCCACCGTCATTGTCTCCCGGTGCTCCTTGGTGGGTGTGAGGACAAGCTTTTATCACGTAGCCTAAGAAAGAGGAATGCGCAGTTTTCCCTCGTCCTTTTACACAGCAGTCCTGCTGTCGGGAGTACTGCTTCAACAACAACACAGAAAGCACCCGTGAGGGGACATTGTCACCTCATTTGAACTGTACATTCCTGGTAGCCGGTCTGTGGTCAGGCGACCGTGAAAAAAAATAGCAGAAACGGAATTAAAATGTTGACGTTCGAGTTCCTCGGAACTTGGTGACGAAGGGGATGGTGGGTCCCCAGACAGTTTTTCTTGTTTTGAAAAAATGCCATGTGCCAGCTTTCTCCCCAGCTTCACTTCTACCCGAACCGCTGCCGTTTCCAAAATTTGGACGATTCCGAATACAGCAAAATCCTGCGTCGTTTGACGAGGCCAACTTGATTTTGGGCTTTGACACCAAACACAGCCACACCTCGAGCTTTGCCCCCATGGTTTATAGGTGTGTGGTAAATATATGTATATATATCTATACGTGTGTAAAAACAAGCGAGCAAACAAACACCACGCCCAAACACCCAAAAGCGTTTCTCGCCCTGTGCGGTGGGCAGCGGGGCCGCGACCCCCCCCCCCCATGTGGCGTGGTGCCGCCCCGCCCCGCCCCGTCCCGCGGCGGAGCCCATAAATGCGGGGCAGCCCGCGGGCCGCCAGGCGCGTTGACGCAGGCGTCGCAGAGGGCGGGGCCGGCAGCGAGTGCGCGAGCGGAGGAGCGGAGCCGGCGTTCCGTTAGGCGCGGGGGGAGCGGGCGTTGGGAGCCGTTTGCCGCCCGAGATGGCCGACAAGAAGGTGAGCGCCGCTCGGTGGGGGTGTGCGGCTCGGAGAAACAGCCACGTCTGCCTGGAAGGGAGCGGGGGCGGGCGTGTTGGCGAAGGCTGGATTTATTTATTTAATTGGGAAGACTGCGTTTTTATCATTTTTTAACTTTTTTTTTTTTTTTTATTGGGGGGGGTAGTGTGTTTGTGAAAGCCGGTTGATTTTTATTTTTATTTTATTTTGTGGGGGGGGGGGGAGAGCGAGGATTGATTCGCTGCGATGCGCGTGTCCCCGCGTGACGCTCCCCGCGGTTAATTGGTGTCGATCCAATTAACGTGCGCCCGGCTGGTCCCGGGGCTGCCGGCCGGAGGGAGGGAGGGAGGGAGGGATGGGGGGGGGGGGGGGTTCGTGGTGGCCAGACGGGTGCTGCCCGTGAAGGGGCCCCGGTGGCGGTGCCGCGGCCGGCGTTAAAACCGTTACTCGGTTCCGAGAAGCGAGCGGCACGGGTCGGTTCCTCCTTTCCCCTCCGGAGGCCGTGGAGCCCTGTAGCGGGTGGGCGCCGTGTCCGAGGGCAGGGTGGGGAAGGGGAGCGGCGGATCGGTGCCTGTGCCCGGGGCAGGGTGCGGAGGGGATGGCTCCGGTAACGGAAACGCCGTCCTGAGGGAGGCCGCGGGCCCCCAGCGCCATGTTGGTGAGAGCAGTGGGTAGGGTGAGAGGATGAGGAGGGAAAGGAGCGAGCATCCCGTCAAGGTCACTCGGATCTCGTCAAGGCATCCCGGGGAGGATTCAACAAATTGTGCTGCTTTGAGGCTGCAGTGAAGGAGACGGGAGTTACTGTGCCTGTGGTCGGAGGGGAGGGGTGGCGGTTTGAGTTCTCTGCCGGTGTGTAGACCTCAACCTTGGTTGGGGTGGATGTAGCTGTACTATTTCTGATCTCTGTTTGCGTTTTGGGAAGCGAGGCACAGCGAGCAGTAACAAATGATCCATACATTAGCTCATGGTCTGGCTGGCCCGGGGAGGCTGGGTCAGGCCATGTGATGTCTTGGGTGGTGTGATGCTGGGCAGGAGATGGAGGCGAATAAGCGGCAACACTCCGGAAAATGCATTACGAAAGGTGGTAGTAGAACCAACCTCGTAACTAGCTTATGTATGCGTTATGTAGGCAAGATGTCCCTCCAGAGCAGATACGCTGTAGACCCTGCTGCACCCAGAAGAAAAAGGTCAACCATGACCACTATGACAAAGCAGAGCCTTGAGGGGAAAGATTCTCTTCTGTTGAGTCATTGTGTTGGAAGTGTGGACAGCTGGGCTTTGTCATCCCCTTTGGTATACCAGCTAAGGGGCACCTAGCCTGGAGTCCTAAAAGTGCTTAGATGTCTTAATGGCCTTTTATTGGCATCTACGTGATTTGGAAGAGCTGTGTCCATGTGGTTTTGTGCCACAATTTGTCCTCTAAAATGAGGGGAGCAGTCACAGGGTGGCAGAGAAAAGGCTTGGATCCTCTGGGGTATGTTCAAGTGTGAATTGTACCATGGGAATCATCTGCCCCATGCAAGAATATAGGATCTTGTGTCCTCTGCCTGCGGCATTAACCTTAGTAGGAAGCGACCTCAAACTGAGATATTTAAATGATGTAGGCAGGGGAAGCCATGCATGAGAGCAGTTTCCTTAATTTCTGCTTACTGAGGCCTAGCTGGTAGCTTTGTGGGAGTGTGCAGGCCAGAAGCACCTACATGCCTGGCTTAAAAGATCGGTAAAGGGTAGTGTGAGTGCTGGCAGCCTTGGGAACTGCTGCTTCTGGAGCGAGCTGGAAAATGAGAAATTGCAGGAACTGTGACAGTAGGCCCTATGGCCTCGCATCTCTGCCCTGCCAGCCTTAGGAGAATAATTGGAAAGTTTTGGGACTGTTAAAACTTCTAGAAAAGCTTACAGTCCCTTTTGAGACAAGCACGTGCTTTCAAATAGTGCCAAATTAAGCACTGGCTGTGTAAGTTCCAACTCCTGAGTCACCTGTTCCCCCCTGCCACCCTAACAGAGCTGGCTTAAATGTTGGATTTTTTTTAAAAGGAAAATGTCAGATGCTTTTTATTGACAGTTTAATTTCTCAGTCTATGGGACTTGTGCAGGTTGGAGCTGTTTCCTTTATGGCTGTGAGGGCTCAGCAGTTTTTTAATTTTAATAAATAAAATTTACATGCCCTCAAATTCCAGGGTCTGTGCTTTATTTAAAAAAAAAAACAAAACTCATTGACAAAAACCAAACAACTATTGACTCAGTGTCAAGACAAATAAAGGGAGAAGGTTGGCAGCCTAGGCTCCTGTGCTTATGTGCCTTGGGGCAGGGTTGGGAAGTTCTAGCCTGGGAAAAGCAGACCTGCTGCTGAAGAGTGCAAGTTTTAACTTTGAGTGACTGCCAGTGTAGATCTGGTGCAGATCTGAGAATGTATTGGGGGTGGGGAGAAGGGGGCAGTGGCTTTCTCAGTTGGCGTGAGGAAGAGTCTGACCCTTGTTTCATGATCAGCAAAATCTTTTCTATAAAGCAGATCAGCCCAAAATAACAGCCACTAATGGAGCCAGTGTATTCATTATTAATGAGCTGAGCATAGTTGAATGTCAGGATTTATAAACGTTGGTCAGGCCTTTCTCCTAGTCACCAAACTTCGTTGTCCAGTTGCACCTCTGTTTCCAGGGTCTCTGTTACTGGTGCATACCCTTGCTAGATAAAACCGTGTTCCCATAGCTCCAGGTACAGCTGCATCTTCTGTTTGTGCTCAAGTTGTGTAGAAAGCACAAATAAATTAACCAAACAATTGTCTCTTCCTTCAGAAAATTACTGCACCCCTTATCTATGCTGTTACTATTGCTGCTATTGGATCTCTCCAATTCGGGTACAACACTGGTGTCATCAATGCTCCTGAGAAGGTAAGAGGGAGGATGGGTGAAGTGGGGAAAAATATAGGTATGAGGCTGATGAAAAGAAAAAGGCATATAAATGGTGGGGGGAGCTGTCTATCAAGCAGCTAACAGTTTGGTTCTGGTTTTTGAATTCATGGAAGGAAGAGATTCAAAGGACAAAGTTACTAGGAAGGAGAAAGCAGAGAGTATTAATTTGGAGTGCAGAATGTTGCCTAGATAAAGAAGGGTCCATCTGCCATTTTGTGGAACATCAGCCACTTCAGGGTTTGTCATTTTGTTAGCTAGCAGTTTTGACCCACCCCTCCTTCCCCTTTAGGGCATGCGAGGAGAGGAAACATAATTTGATTCTTCTATTTTAAATACTGCCCTATGCTACCCTGCTCTCCAATCTGTCACAAATTGAGTAACTATCTAGACTGTTGTACAGGTCAGGGGATGAGGCAGGATGTTCTGAGTCAGAATGAACCAGCTGGGGCAGAAGGCAAGTAGTGAGCAGTGTACAGAAATGAGCTGAGAAGGTTGGTAGAGACTGCAGTTGCTCTGGTTTCTCTCAGGGGCCATCTCTCAGACTTCTTCAGTTCAAGTGCAAATTCAGTGCTTGTAAAAGGGTTGTGACTGGGGTATTCTGACAAAATCATATGTTTACACCATAAAAAAAAAAAAGAAAAGATGAAGAAAATGAGAAATGTAGTTTTGTTGTACTAAGATGGTTCCTCTCTCTCAGGAACTGAGTCACTAATACCACATCCACCCCATCTCCGGGAATAGATGTCACATCATACGCTGTTGGGGGGGTAGGCGCTGGGGGTGTCCCCTAGCTAATGTCCTGCTGCCCTCTGCTGGGGGCAGGCACTCTGAGGCTGCATCTCCTTCCTCTCCTCATTATCGAAGAGCATGCCTCAAATTGGAAAAGGCCCTGTTATCTGTTCTCATTCTGTTCCAAGGAACAACGAAGGATTGTTTTGTATAATGCTGCGGTTTTCAGGCTTGCCTCAGTGAAACTTCATGTCTCAAATTATTTCCATTGCAGAGAGCCATTCTCTGCTGCTAAGTTTTTGCTGTTGGCATAAATGTTCCCCTCCGTTCCCTGGTCATGTTTTTCTTGTTCCCTCTCACTCCCATCTCAACCTTAAAAAACATCAGCAGTGACTCAAATCAAGAAACATTCAGAACATAAAGCCACTTTCCTTAACCATCAATGCTTTCTGTTCAGTGAAGCAATCCCTCCCTCATCATTCTGCTACCAGTCTCTGAACTTTTAGTTGAATTTTTAGTTCCTCATTTTTCTATCTTGATCTTTGCTTTGGGTGCCGCCTTGACTTGCTGCATCCTTTTAATCTTTTGTCCTATTCTTGCTGCTTTGACTCCATGAAAACAGAAGACTCCAGAAATATTCTCCCCTCACCCAGTGCAAAATGCCTCTCACAGGATTGTAACCCACTTTACCCCCTGGTTTCTCTTGCAGATCATCCAGGCCTTCTTCAACAGAACTTTGTCCCAACGGAGTGGAGAGGCTGTCTCTCCAGAGCTTCTCACCTCATTATGGTCCCTTTCTGTGGCTATATTCTCAGTAGGAGGTATGATCGGCTCCTTCTCAGTCAGCCTTTTCGTCAATCGATTTGGCAGGTAAGTTGGGAGGAGGGATCCAAGCCATTAGTGACTTCCCATTTAGCAGTGGAGTTCTGGGGAGGAAGAAGGCAGAGGTGAGAGGAAGGGGGAGGAAGAATGTATGGGCTGTGAAAAGAAAGGAATGGTTGCAGGTCAAGGCAGGAGCTGAATGGGAATTACTGTTCTTTTCCTGCTCTCAAGATGAGGGTCATGGGTAGCTTTATCCTCCTCCCCATGGTTTTCCCACTCTATTGCTAGTTAAAGCTCAGCCTTGTTATCTTTACCCTGGCAGGAGGAACTCCATGCTGCTGGTGAACATCTTGGCTTTTGTTGGTGGTGCTCTCATGGCCTTATCCAAGACTGCAAAGGCCGTGGAGATGCTGATCATTGGGCGCTTCATTATTGGCCTTTTCTGTGGTCTTTGCACTGGCTTTGTACCCATGTATATCAGTGAGGTCTCACCCACCAGCCTCCGTGGAGCCTTTGGAACCCTCAACCAGCTGGGCATTGTTGTAGGCATCCTGGTGGCCCAGGTAGGCTTGACAAACTTGATCTTGTACTTAGGGGAAAGGTCAGGTGAGGGAGGGCTGTGTGGGACTGCGACCTTGTGAAGTGGGCTGCATTTGCCGTTGAGTACAATATTTTGTCCTGTCATACTTTGTGGCATAGAGGTAAGGAATTAGCAGATTTAAATCATCTTTTCTCTCCATTTCATGGGTAGATTTTTGGCCTGGAGGGAATCATGGGGACTGAAGCACTTTGGCCACTCCTTCTGGGGTTCACTGTCATCCCAGCAGTCCTGCAGTGTGTGGCTCTTCTTTTCTGCCCTGAGAGCCCCCGTTTCCTGTTGATCAACAAGATGGAGGAAGAGAAAGCACAAGCAGGTAAGAACTCATTTCTGAAGGGGCAGGGCTGTGTTGTGGCTCCTAGCCTGCCCTGAGCTTGAGTGGGAGGCTGGGATTGCCTTTAGAGCCTGTGGTAGACAAGGGTGTGATTCCCAGAGGGCACCAGACCTACCTTCCCATCCTTTAGATTGCACCAATGCCAGGAATTTTGAGAAACCTGGCATCCCAACAGACTCCTGGTAGGATTAAGAAATTAGGAGTGGCAACTGGCCTGATGGGATGAAGCAGGACCTGCTGATGCAGCTTGTCGGCTCCTCCTGAGTGGCAGGAAATAAACTGATGTTTAACAATGAGCTTGGAGGGTTTCCTTCCCCTACCACAGAGGGATGAAATCAGCTCTGGAAAGTGTATGAACAGAATTAGGGATCAAATGTAAGTTAGGAGCACAAATTACATGAACAGTGCCTGGGTTTGGTTTCCATGGTGATTGCAGCACCCTGAATTTTGGTTTGAAAAGATGAGCAACAGCTACATGTAGAGGCTCTTTCCCACAAAGCAGGACCAAACACTGACTTGGCAGGCGATTCTGTCTTCCAAGTGTGCCTTCCCTGAAACAGCAGCGTAGGGATTGGGGGAACCTCCTGTCTTTGCGAGTATTCTACCTTCCACTTCTGGATTCGTCCCTACAGTTCTCCAGAAGCTCCGTGGCACACAAGATGTGTCTCAAGACATCCTGGAGATGAAAGAAGAGAGTGCTAAAATGTCTCAGGAGAAGAAAGCAACTGTGCCAGAGCTCTTTCGTTCTCCAAACTATCGTCAAGCCATTATCATTGCCATAATTCTACAGCTCTCCCAGCAGCTCTCGGGCATCAATGCTGTGAGTTATCTTTCTCTCTCATTTATTGGGCCTCTGGCTGTCCTTGTGGTTCAGGATAGTTGTGCACCACTAATTGTGACAGAACTAGGCTTGCAAAGACCTCTTTTGTGTCTTGACTGGAAAACACTTTTTGTGATACTGCAAGAAATTGCTAAAATGAAACAGATTATATTGGCTTTCATTTTTCCCAGACACCATGGCAAGGCGTTGCAGCCATGCATCAAGTGAATGAAACTAGACCGGAAGCATGCTGTTCTGTGCCGTTGAGTGCTTTTATACTGCTGAGTGCCTGTTGAGACTGTCTCATTAGGCAGAGAATGAGGAACACACTCATAAGGACTGGAATTGTGATGGTATCTGACTTCTGCTTCTGCTTCTCTTTGTAGGTATTCTATTATTCTACAGGGATTTTTGAACGAGCTGGTATTACACAGCCTGTGTATGCCACCATTGGAGCTGGTGTGGTAAACACAGTCTTCACTGTTGTATCGGTAAGTAGAACAGGTCCTTCTGAGAGAAATAACTTGTCTGCATGGGATCTTTCAGGGGATGTGATTGAAGATAACTAGCTGTGCTGTGGCAAAACAATGGGCTAACCATTTGCATATAAAAGCAAAGAGTGCATTAAATGGGAGAAAAAAGAAGAAAAATATCTTTCTTTTAAGAGAAAGGTAGTGAAGGGTGAGGAGTGCTTGAGGGGAAGAGGGAGATTGATTGGAAAAAAGGCAGTAGCAAGAACTGGATAAATGTGTTGAAGAGAGCAACCTGATAAACTGCCCTGAGATCGCTGCTGACACTGAGGACTACAGATAGATGAAAAAGAAGTAGTGCAGCTCACACTGATGGAGGGAGCCTCTTCTGTTCTTGCTGACAGTCACTGATTTTTCTCTTTCTGCCACGTTTCCAGCTGTTCCTGGTGGAGCGTGCAGGACGCAGGACACTCCATCTAGTTGGTTTGGGTGGCATGGCTGTGTGTGCTGCTGTTATGACTATTGCTTTAGCTCTGAAGGTGAGTAATTAGTGTTTTTGTCCAGACTGACCCCAGTGGGGGACCTTTAGGACTATAGCTGTGTTAGAGGGCGGAGGTTGGGTGGAGCATGTGGTGGGGTAGGGGTACAGCATTCTTACTGGAACTGTGCTACTGTGTTCATAATACAACTATGAAAGTAGACCGTGTTAATGGACATTGCATTATGCTGTGCCATGTTTGGTTCTCAAATTGAAGTTTATTGTGTTTTGTTCCCTTGCAGGACACTGTGGAGTGGATCAGATACATCAGCATTGTTGCTACTTTCGGCTTTGTAGCCCTTTTTGAGGTTGGCCCTGGTCCTATCCCTTGGTTTATTGTGGCAGAACTCTTCAGTCAGGGCCCACGGCCTGCAGCCATGGCAGTGGCTGGTTGTTCTAACTGGACCTCTAATTTCCTGGTGGGAATGCTCTTCCCCTATGCAGAGGTAAGGACCCGGTTTGCAAAGTATTGCAATTGTGCTGCAGCATTGGAATAGGTGTTGAGTGGTTGTAGAATCTCCAGCCTTACCAGCCTGATCTCTTTGAAGTTGGCCCTGCTTTGGCCAGAGGGCTGGGACAATCTTTTCTGGTGTTCTGGTTGTTGTTGATTTAGAGTGTGGCTAACCATATGTCCTGCTTGGTTACTGCTTGTAGCCTAGAGCCATCTTAATTTAAAGGCTTTCCCTTTAAAAGCCTTAATTTTGGTCACTTCAAGAGTGTTAAAGCATTTCAGAAGCCTACATCAACCTGATCAGTAGAAAAAGATCTTGTTTGAGGACAATTCAATAAAGGGTGTTGGAGTTTTGACATGTCAACAGAAAATGGCCTTGCATTTAGGCTTATGATTTTTTGCAAATTAAAGCCTCCTGCTTTTGTTCTCATTACAGAAACTGTGTGGACCCTATGTCTTCCTTATTTTCCTTGTTTTCCTGGTCATCTTTTTTGTCTTCACATACTTCAAAGTGCCGGAGACCAAGGGCAGGACATTTGAAGACATCTCCAGGGGCTTTGAAGGACAAGCAGAAACCAGCCCCACAACCTCATCACCTGTGGAGAAAAACCCTATGGTGGAGATGAACAGCATAGAACCTGACAAAGAAGTTGCTTAAGATTCATGACACGCCCCTTCTTTGACTCTTACATTCTCAAAGAGTCATTAAAGGAATGAGCAAAGAAACCGTGAGAACTGGGACGATTTTTTCCCCCCCCGACTGCTGCTATTGTCTTTGCACCCACATATTCTCCCACTCCCCCCCCGCTATTCTGCCAGGCTTACCAGCATTAAGCAAATCTGATATCAAATCTCATTGTCAAAATACTGGAAGGTGCCTGGCACTCTAGCAAAAATAATCTCATCTTCTCTGCCACAAACATCAGGTGAATGGACAACAGCTGGCAATATTTTTGCTTTTCTCACCTGTAACTGCTATTTGGGATTAACATACTTGTGCATGCAGTGACCATAATGTAACTTAAATACTATTTTTGTAGTGAGTTAAAGTTACCCACTAAACAAGTCCCCTGCCCTTTGAGTCTACTCTGTATGTGTGTGTGCAGTGTGCACTGGAATTTAACAAGCCTACCAAAAAGCCATCTCCTAGCTTTTTCCTATCCAGTGTGCACTTTTTCAGCCTCAGGAAAAAGGGGACCAAGTTACATGCATATTTTTTTCCTGTTCTTTTGTTTTTTGTATAGACAGACTGGGAACATACTTTTACTTAAGTTTATTTATTTGTATGTCACTTTGTAAATATTTATTTTTTTAATGGTGTACAAAAGTGTACAGATAAAGAAATTGAAAATGTTTAAGACATAGCTATTCTAATGGAAGACGCTGTAGACTTGAGGTGCAATAAAACTGTAAAGGAGAAATACAGTACCAAACAGTAAGACAGGTGTTTTAGATGGTAGATCAGAGCCAATTTTGCACATCACCTTTAAAAGTTACTTCTGCCCTTTGGGAAGAATCAAATAATTGATCAGTACTGGTGAGAAGAGGTAAACTTGTTTATCAACCAAAATCCCTGTGTCATTTGGGATATTTTGAGTGGTGATTTTAAAATTTGTTCTGAAGTGCTACTTGGAAAGTGTGGTATTGCTGCAAGGGGATGTTGTTAGTTTATACATCAGTTAAGCATTTAAGTTAAGCAGTAGGGATGAATGTGGGTGGTAACTGCAAACCACAAGGTGAGTTTTTTTTGCCTTGCCTTTTTGACTTCTCTGCTATATTCCAGTAGGCCAGGAAGTTTGAAAATTGCAGATTGTGAAACATCTTTGGAATATAGTTTTTAACCTCATACAACTTATGTGACAATTATAAATACTGAAGGCACATAATGTAACTCTTGTAGACACAACTGGTCAGTTACAGCATGTGTAGGTTCATAGAGGTTCATAGAGATGCAGGAGTAGACAGCAGAGCTACTGGAATATGTTAGCTTAGTCTGAAAGATCTATAGTACTCAGTCTGCTGTTGGTTGTAGGCCAAATGTTTTTGCCCCTTGTGTCCTCTGGAAGATCTGCATGATGTTGCAATGCCCACTGTTGTCCAGTGTGTTGTGTAGATGTGTGCAACTGTCTAACATTGCCTGTTAGATGGGATATGGCAGACAAAAATGGTACATTGTAAGTAATGGTCTTCCCTTTGTCTCATTGCTAGGCAATCAAGTGTATGTATATACACAGATATCAAGCTATAGTTGCAAACTATCACAGCTCATTTTAGGAAGGCAAAAAGTAATGCATGCAGTATCTTCTGTTATCAAGGGTTGGTACCGTTGCTTCTCTGACTGCAGTGTTCTGAGTCTGGGCCTGCACAAGCTATCTAAAAACTAGCAAAGGGGTAGCTACGATTTCAAGCTCCTGTTCTTAGACCTGCATTTTCTGTTGTCTCAATCAAATTGAAGTCTACCTGCAAACTCACATGAGAGTTCATCACTGGACATCCTATAAAAGAAGCATGCCCCCAGATTTCAAGGTGGGTAAGAGGAAGAAGAAAAGGCTTAGAAAGGCAGAAGTGACAGCAAAATTGTGGTAGCATGGATAACCCAAACATTGACAACATTGTTTTGGAGCAGGTTAAAGTTCCCATCAAAGTATATTCTGGGAGTGCCTGTGGCATTTTCTGTAACTGGTGATGAGATTTTTCACCTTCCCTAATGAAAAACAGTTGCAGAGATCAGTAAAATTTGCTGCTGTGAAATACTTCCTGTGATGTTATTTAAAGTACTCCCACCTTTGCACAATGTTATCCTATTACATCCAATTTTCCCTTGCTTTCCATCAGCCTTCTCTATCAGGTATTTATTCTCAGAGGTATTATATGACTACCCTCACTTCCAACTTTCATATTTTGGCTCAGTTATACAGGTTGTGCCCTTCCCTTAAGCCTCCAGCACTTGCAGAGATATTTCCATATGGACATCTGTGTTTTAGGAAATTCCTCCTACAGCTGTGCATAAGAGCATTCCCCACTTTGCATTAGAGATGTGTTGGCTTGGACCAAAATGTGTAGGTCTTCCTCACATGGTATCTCATTGTTCTGTAATGGCATTGTGGATATTTTGGATGGTTTTTATAAGCTTATTGTGACTGTTTAATGTTTTTAAAATAAAAGTTACAATCTAAATACCTGTTCTGGGTTTTATCTGTACCCTCTAGTTCTGTTTCCTACTACTTTATCCTAGGCTGCATCCTGTAATGTTCTAAGCTTCTGCTTGGTAATCTCTGGCTAGCCCAGCATCTTGGATTTGCTGCTTTATTCTAGTGGTAAAGGGGCTGCTTCATGCTTACTACCTTAATGAATTCCCTTACTCCTTTTTTCTTAGTAGTTAAGGATGTGTTTCTCTGATTCTTGTTAGCTCAAATCCCCTAAGCAGGGCCTTCAGTGATACTTCGCCAGTTTTTTCTCAATAACAAGTGGAGAGGAGAGTGATTGGAGGTTAGAAATGCCTCCCTCCTTCTGGCAAGGGTCCTTTATGCCCCACTCAGGTTTTACATCTGTAAACACCGTTTTAAATACTGTTCCACAGTGGGTGTGTGGAAGGAGCAGAGGGTGGCAAAGAACTAACCTCACTGCCTGGGGAGAGGCCACTTGTCAGAAACTGCTCCCTTAGCTCAGGGGCTGTGGCATTCTTGACAGTGGCAAGTCTGTGCTGATCTCCACAGCTCTTGCATGTGGAGTACTGAGCACCCCACCTATTCCCATGAGGCAATAAGTTCTGGCTGTAGTGCAATTCTTTCTCCACCATACAGCCTGAGGGGTCTGTATCTGTTCCACGGAACTATAAACTAAGAACAGTTCATCAAAATGTATAGAGATAAAATCCTTCAGATGAAGAGGATGGAGGAAAGTGAGAAAAAAGGAAAATGAAGACAACACAAGATATGTTAGAGCTAGAATCGGACTAGTTCAACCTGTCCGATGACAAGAGTCAGAAGACAGGCTGCACAAAGTGTGCACATCAAGTGGTTTGAGTGCTGGAAGGTGAGCTCTTCTTAGTTGAAATGTTCATCCCATTAAACCAGTGCGTAGGCAGTTTTCATGGCTGCCACAACCCCCCACGAAAAAGTCATTCAGCTCTGAGAGGGGTCACAGGTGTCAGAGGTCAACTTGGACAGGTAAGTCTTTGAGACTGCACACAGAAATTTGTTTTGGCTTGCTAAGTGCATGTGATGCTCCAGAGAACTTCAAGGCATAGTGTAGGCCTCTAAAAATTGTTAGTCCCCAGAGCAGTGTGTGTGATTAAGGTTCAGCTGAAGAAGATGCTGTTGTGATACTATCCCCACATTATTTCTTGGGGGTACTCAGAGCTGGTGAAATATCAGCTCTGGTGGGAAGCACAGTACTCTAAATCTTTGCATCCCCCACCTTAACTGAACCTGAAATGGAGCAAACGAAGGAAGACAACACAAAGGAATAGTGAGATAATGGAAGAAGTGAAACTTTAATGAGAAATTTAGTTCTGGAGGATCAATGGAGAACCCTTCTCAGAAACCATTGCTGAGTAGATAAGAGAAGGTCCCTAAGGGTCACAGGTGAAGCTGCACTTATATCAAACACACCAAAGGTTTCTGTGCTATTTTATAAGCTGGAGCAAGATAGTGTGTCACGGCATCACTGCAAACGTTTGTCACTTTTTGTGTGTTTATTTCTGATGAATTCCTGTGTATAAGAGACAAGAAAACCAGTTAGTTTTTGTGAAAAGAAATGTGAAAACACAATTTATCGGAGCTAAATTTCACAGGTGTTTGCCCTCTGCACATATCTTTGCATTTGATTTTATGTTCTGTTTTAAGTTCCAGACATCTTATTAGCTAGAGAGACTATGGGGATGCTCTTTCTCCTTTGGGAAGGTTCCAGGGTGAGAGCCCAAGCAGTGCTGCAGTCTTACCTCCAAGCAAAGCTGTTAAGCTTTGCTTTCTTCAGTGGATAGGATCATCAGAACTCCCTAAAGAAGGAATATTTGTCACTTTGTTGAGGGGACTGCTACATCATCAGTTTCGCTGGAGAGGAAGGAAGGTGCTGTGAAGGTGTGTATGAACAGTCTGCTGATGCTACTGTTGTGGGACCATGATGGAGGAGCAAGAGAAGGTACCGCTGTACAACATTCTTTCCTGCTGTACACATAATCAAGAAGGTCCTGCCAACAGGTGGATCAAACACATACTGAGCTGCACAAAAAATATACACCTCTCTGACTCTTCCTTTTTTTTCTTTCCTATTTGTTGTTGCTTATTGTTGTTGTTTGTTTTTGTGGACTAGACCAAGGACACAGTTCCAAGGTTTTCTTCATTTTGAGAGTGACTAGATCTCCCTTTGATGACACTTGAGATGCTTACTGGAAAACCTGATGTGCATGGCTTTTGTCTGTCATGCTTACTGTTTAACCTGGCCCTGTCTTTACAATGTGGGATACCAGACAAGACAATTGTCTTCACAGTATATTTCAGGGACATTAGGTTTGCTTAGACAATGGAAGAAAATAGTTTTGTTTCTTAAAATATATCTTGATAATACAATTCATTTGGTGCTACCTAAAAGCATGCAACATTTAATGTAGGCAGACTGTGTAACTTCTAAAACAATTTGCTTGCTGTGTTAGACCTTGATTCTACACTGCATACCAATAAAATACACAGTTTACATGAATTGTCTTCTGCTACTCCAAGAGACACAGCCTCAGCATGTCTGATAGACATATGACTGACCTGTTAAGTTTTTCTGCTTGCATTGCACAACCATTTCTTGTTTAGCAAATGGTCACATGGAGCTGTGTGTGGCAGTCACATTGGTGCACCAGTCACTGTGACATCTAGTGTGGGACCACTGCAGATCATGTACTGACTGCACATGTACTGTAGCTTATGACTCATGGGCATAAGTTAATCAATTCTTGAGGTTAAAGGGAAATACAGGTGTTCTCTCTACAGTGAACGCTGATGGGAAACTTTGCAGGTGAAACAAACAGCAATGTTAGAGCAACAGAGTTCCTAGCAGTGGGAAATAAACTCTTGGTCTGCAAAGTTTGGCTTCTGCTTTCTTGAAGGAGGGTGTCAAAAGCTAGGCACTTGATTGCCACAGCCACGAAGAAAAAGTATCTGGTGTATGGTTTGTGGTTGTGAACAATTCAGCTGCACACAAAGTGTTTTCTTGTTCAAAGTAGGGCATTAAAAGTACAAGCCAATCTACTAGGGATAAAAGTATCTCTGTTTAAACCTACCTTTTCCTCTCTATTCCAGTTTTTGAAATAACATAATCTGAAACAGTGTTCTTCTGTCTGTCCCTGGCTCCTTGGCAGTAGGCTGGCCAGCCATGCAGATTCTGTCTGCTCTCCCTCCTCTGCTACTTCCATTCCCCTTTTGCCCAGAGACCTCGTGTCCTTTCTTGTTGTTGTCAGGAACATGGACTGGCTGCTAAAGGGACAGTGCATTACACATAGGGCTGTGAATCACAGTATCACTGCTGAAGGCAGCAGTCCCCTACAGCATGCACTTTTTGCTTTTTTATGCATCAGGATATTACAATTCTTCACCCCTCAGAAGTCTCAAGAATAAATGCTCTCTAAAAGGATATGATTACCCAGTGAGGAGATGCGTTCTTCCTTATGCCACTGTCAAATTTGGGAGCAGGCAAAAATGGTAGCAGTATATAGCTGCACAGTCACTGTTTTAATCTTGTATCTAGGATTAAAGAACACTTCCATGGGAGACCTGAGAAAGGTTTTAGAGATCTCAGGCATAAACAGATGTGACAGTGAAAACCAGATGTGGTCTTGCAAAAACAAGAATGAAATACTCAGAGGTGTTTTTTGTTGTTGTTGTAGTTTATTTTGTTTTCCTCTTTTCTTACAAAACTCTGGAGAATGAGGTGCTGATGACCTGTTGGAGAAGGTAGACAAGACATCATAACCATTGCTACCATTCTCAGTGTAAACACTCTGCTATTAGGGATCAGTGCTGCAGGTGGCTTTACTATGACCAGTAGTCTCATAGACAAAGAGGGAGCAGTGACTCAGGGAATGAGGAGGGACTGGAAGAGAGTTTTTAGCAGCTGGGTCTGTGTTGATCATAAGGAATAAAATGTGTTTCTGGACGGAGAACTTGAGAGGGACAGGTGGTAGATTTATATGAGTGAATATACATTGAAAAGGACTTATAACCCCGCTATGTCTCCTTCTCCCTATTTGCCTTCTCAAATGATTCCTCAAAAAATTCCTTCAGAATTGTCCTGCTACCTGAAGTTCCCCATTACATTCATCACACTAGAAATGGGAGCCATAAATGCCCTCCTCTCCATATTTCCTGTATATACCTTTAATGCCAGCTCCTCGTTCTCAGTAGATTGGGATGGAAACCAAACCAGGGAACCATAGGGCTTCCTTGCTATGAGGAATCAACAGTGACTTACTCTGTGAAGAAGTGACTTATTCTTTCTCAGGGGTCAGGAAATGGACCAATAACTGCTCTGGGGAACCATCTCCAGCTAGTCCAGATCCATACTAACCTGCAGACATGGACATACTGCAGTTTTCTCTTTTACCGCTCAAAGACTGATCCACCTTTCTAGTGTTGTTCTATCCTGTTCTGTGCCACAGTACATGGAAAAATGCTTAGGCAACCTTTATGGCCTTCTGTCTTAGCTCCTGCCTTCTACACTGAAGCTTCCTGCCAGCTGATGCTCCATGGCCATCACCACACAAGCCAGAAGCTTGCTGGATGTTTCTTAAGGAACAGCCTGTGACCATTCTGCATGAGCTGAAGCTAGTTTGCAACCTTTCTTCCTCACTCTATCTGCCAGGTTATGAATTCTCCACTGGCGCATCCTCTGGTCTCATGCAACTTCCAAGTATTTCATGGATAAATGCATCCCTATGGATTAGAAAAACAATATTCAATGGATATACATCTGCAGAACATCAGCAGAACATCAGAAATACCTGGTGGCAAAACAAATAGGTTGGTACGCTACTTCCATTTCCAGATGTTCATAGTGGTTGAAGGAAATCTGCCAGTATTTGGCCAGTTGGTTATGGCTTTGTATAACCTGTCTAGTTTCTTCTCTGCCTCCAGCTGAAACTCCATTGCTACAGCACATTTTAATGCACAATCAACTAGTATAGGTGTTATGTTTAACCTTTCTTATTTATCCTACCCTGTGTCAGAGTGCTGAAGAGTGTGATGGGTTGCATAGGGCACTCTTTGTAGAATGTCACCGTGCCAGGACACCAGTGTGGGTAATTGTATAATACACTGTATAATAAGTATCCCATTCTCCCTTACAGGGATAATTTACATCTTCCCATTTCCCAGTATGCAGACTAGTGGTTTGCTTCCACCTTCCAAAGGAGTATGATCTTGGAGACAATATCTACAGAGTAACTCATGTCAGTGTATATTACATCAACCACTCCCCCCTAATCCACATAGCTGTACTTTTATTTCAAAAGGTGGTAAAGTTTGCCCTTGAACAGTCAGGTCCCTGAAGGCAAAAATTATCAAAAAGGCCTCATATGTGAGAATCCTTGAAAGCAGCATGGCTGAAGAGAGCTTAACAAAGCAAGGCAGAGTGGTTGGTATTTAGTGTTAGCTAGCTGTTGGCTGAGTAGGAAACCCCACTCTTGGGGGTTCCCTCATGGGATCATGACTGTAAGGGTGGATTGGGAGCAGATAGTTGTGAGGCAGAGGAAACAAAGTCTATTCTATCTCCTACAACAAACTGTAGCTCAGTACCTTCTGCCTCCCAGCAGTCTTTGTCTCTGTCACCATGCTCCATCCAAACTGGTCCTTTCACGCCTATCCAAGATCACTCTGTGGTTACAAAAAGATGGCTGCCAAGAATACTGGGATGGTGGGAATAAAAAAAAAACAACTACAGGCAGCTTTGGAGTAATGTGTGTATTGAAGGATAATCTTGTTCTATCAGTCAGATACAGGACTAGGGCATCTGTGGGTAAAGCAGAGCTTGAATTCTGAGAGCAGTTGGTACTCAGCTGAGAGAAGGATGGGGAAACACCAATGTGCTGGCAAATATATTGGATAAGCAACAGTAGGGCGAGTTTGCTGGTTAAAAGCAGACAGGAACATCACAAGACATCATTTGTCTGGAGCATGTACACACTTCTGACAGGTGTAAGATTAGAGGCAAGGGAAAACTGGAGGAGACTGAATGGAGAGGGTTGATACGTGCTGTTTTGAGTGCAACAAAATGCTGCGATGGTGTGTGTTTCCTCGTCTGGGCTTTTAACCTGAGACACCTCATTGGAAGAAGGGATAACAGGGTGAAAGTTCAGGAAAACATAAGGAGGTAGTTCACCCAGGTCTGACTACGAGGTGGTGCTCTGCATGCCGGAGTCGAGCTGAAACTGCTAACCGTGCTCTCTGGTTGTGAGAAAACCTCGCCAGCTTCAAGCAGGACAAGCTGACAGTGCCATCTCCTGGTCAGTGCCTGGAGCACCAGAAACTAGCTGGTTCTGGGGCTGATCTTGAGCAAACCACTTCCCCTCCTTGCAGCTGGATATTTTCATGAACAAGATGGTCCCAGGGAAGGCAGTGACCAGAGCTCATGCCCATCTAAATTAAACCTTGACATCGTCAAATAAAGGGTTCAGAGCTACCCTCAGGTTGGCAGTTACTGCTGAAAGGAGAGGATGGACAAATATTGCCTGTGCCTTTCCATGAGACTCTGTCTTTCCCACTGAGTTTCCGCAAACAGGCATGACATTTTTTCACTTCAGTTCTTTTTACCATGGGACTCCCTGATCTGTCCTGGTCCCATTTCCACCTGTATTACTGTATTGTATTGTGTTCCCACAGAAACTGTACTTCCTTTGATAAATCATCACATTTTAACAGTGACCACTGATAAGGCAAATGGGTATGGTGAGAGAAGGTGGGCAGCCTTTGACAATTTCCAATAGGAACACAATAGCTGTGTTTTCATGAAGGCACGAATGCAATATCATTAAGGTTGTGTCTTACCAGCCATGAGGCTTGATTGCAAGTGCCCCACAGGATGTGAGAAGGCAGCCTCTGCAAAAAGTTATTCACATCCTGTAGAGTAGAAATTAGGATGCCCATTTTTTCTGCAGAATGGGTTTTCACAGGAAGCCAAGACGAAACATGACTAAACCACACAATTTTCACAGAGCAAGAACAGCTGGGATTTATTGTCAGCTACTTGCAGAAATAGCTCAGGGAAAACTGATAAATGCAGGCCTATTGATTGCCACAGCCAGGAAGAATGGGTGGACATATAAAATGCAGCTGGCTCAGCTAGACTAAAGCTTATCTGAGTAGTGTGTCAGAAGCAGCCTTTCCCTACACACAAAGTATAAAGCTCTATCCTCAACCATTAGGTAATGCAAGACAAGGTCCTGAGAAAGAGAACTGTCCAAGACATATGCCAGCAAAGCCCAGTCCTGACAGAAACCATGGTTGCTTTGAAATCTGCAAGGGCTCATCCATCTCCGAAAAACTGTTACTGCAGAAATGTTGAAATAAATGTTTTTCAGCTTCCTTATTTCATGCCCCAGTCAAAAGCTTTTCAGAGTGAGCAGCATCAAGAGCACCTTTACTCTTTGACCTTTTTCTCATTCTGATACAGGAATAATATTCATGCTCATCATACATAGCTCATAGCCACTACAATCCAAAACAGGAGAGCAAGCAGGACACTAAAATCACTCACTGTAGGGGAAAGACCACAGTCCCCAGGGTGTCCTTCCTAGACTGAAGCCAAAAAGTGATCCAGGAATGGGCACACCCAAAGAAACTCTCATTGGCAGCAGATATACAGACATCAGGTGTATGTGCTTGTGCAGTGTCCTGACACCAAGGAGTCTGTGAAAGCACAGCACAGCTTTTAGTTCATCATCCCCTGCTATTGTCTGCTATGGAAGGGCAAGTTGGTGAAACAGAGGCACCAAGGGAATTGGTTTATACTGTTCCTGGTGCCAGCGCAAGGGGCTGCAGGAGGTGTGTGGTGGCTGAGACGCTCTGGGAGCCAAAGGTGCCATGTGCCCTGCTACCAGGCTCCTAGAACTGTCTGCACCCTAGAAGGTTTTGGAGCATGGCCATGAGGACCACATATCTGATGTGTGGTTTGTGGGTGTGAATAATTCAGTTGCATAGACACAGTATGCTTGATTCTCTCCAGCAGTGTAGTGACAAGGTACAAAATGTCCGTACAGCCAGCCAGGTCTCATGATGCGGCCTAGGGAGGTCTTCTGAGATCAGCATTATTGATCGCAAAATGCAGACCTTCATGGGAAAGTAGGGCAAAAGCTGAACCACTGCACAGCCTTGCACCTGTGCCTGGCCATGCAGTAGAGAGAATCAACATTTTCACCAGCTTCACTGATGACTTACCTCCCACACCACACCCTGTGGGGATCTGCATGGCAAAGGGGGTCACAAATTTTGCTAACCTCCTCTCCTCCTCCCAACATGTAATGGCTTTTCTTGCTCTTCACAGGCTCCTCACATATCCATCTCTCAACTTATACCTTTGGGAATTACTGTCCACTTTCACATGGCTGACATCTCCTCCCAACTTTAGGAAGGACAGGTATGGATGAACTGAAAGTATGGATGAAGGTATGGCAAGCCTCCTTGTGGAGGTTGGCTTGCATTACCTATCTGGCTCTGGGCTCTCTGTTGTAACTCAAGGACTTTCTTGTGACCTTGACCTTCACATGGTCCTTCTCTCTACCACGTGGCATTTTCTGATGCCCCCATTTCCCCTGTAGCTCCTTCTGTCTCTGTCGTGTTGTTGGATCTGCCTCTAAACCAGCAGAACTGAGAGTGACCCGGTATTACAATCCCTTACACCTCTGGGAGCTTCTCCATATTTTCCCTGATATTTCAGCCCATTCCTACTGCTCTACCCCACTTCTCTGTGGGGATATTACGTCAATGAAGATTGCATGATGACCATGACCCGAGGGTGCTCCCAGTGCCTCCCCTGTGCACACCAAGTACTCCTGGAGCGCCAGGCCACCCCTCGAGCACCGCTGCTGCCAGGGTGAGGATGTGGCCGTGCAGGGAGGCCAGCAGGCCGCGGCCTTCCGAGGGCTTTGCTTTCTGTGGTCACCCGGAAGATTTTTGCATCGTGCCTTTGCTGCTGTGAGCAAAAGGTACTCCTTCACGCACGTCCCAGCATGAGTAATGCAGCCTTTTAAAAGCTCTCCTGCCTTTTTCATGCTGATATTTCCACTGGCTGCCTGCCTACCACTCTGTTGTCTTCCCAGCAAGTTAACATTACCTCCCCCAAAAATGATTGCCTTTGGGCCACGAATTACTGTCTTCCTCCCAAGGTGTCTCATTCTTGCTAGAGTGCAGCAGCCACGTGGAAACACCAGATACCATGTGCCCTCAGTGGAGGGTGCTGACTGTGCTACCCTCTCTGTAGCATGGAAACATGCCTGGTTTTTTTTGGCAACACACTAGGAGCATGTATGTCTCCCGGGTGTCTCGCCAGTAGCGACTACTCCATATAGATGGTTGCCAACCACTCACCCACAAACTTTCATTGCAAAGTTTAGACTAATCTGCACTGCAATTATCAGTAACGTTTTCTTAGACCACCTGATGGCTCAAAGAAGCAAATCTTGACTGCCCATGCCAAAGCACAGGGCTGCTCTGAAATATGAACCCCAAGCCAACCTTACTCAAAACATTCAACGCATACACACAGTGCCCCGCAGCCCTCAAAACAAAACAAAACAAAACAAAACCAAAACAACAACAACAAAACACTCTAATTCACAACCCAGAACATAACACTGCTCAGCAGCACTTCTGTGCCACCCCCCCATCCCACCCCAATATACGCCTGGGCCACAACTACAGCCTTCAGAGATCAATGGATTTTTCTACAGAGTTGATGATCTGCTCCCGTTTGCCCAGCAGAACTTACACAGCTCACAGGAAGGAATCAGACCAATTAATAACATTGCCTATTAAGATCCAGCAATGATATGACTGGTAAAGCTTGTTGGAGGATCATCCAACGTAACTGTTGGTAATGGTGACAAGAGAGAGGGCCAGACCTGGCCCATCTCTGTTCCAGACTGGGAGGGTACATAAGTGAGATTGTGAAGACCTGACAATTGAAGTGACACGCAATCTTATTTACTTTCATCACTGCCCCGTCTCTGTCTGCCAGTTCAGCCCTTTCCACCCGTCCTCACCTTTTTTATGGGAAAGGCAACCTGAGTGGAGCTGGCAGTGGGAACGCCTTCAGGAAAAAAAAATCTCCCCCTAAGTGTAAACAGAGATTAGATACACAGATTGCTGAGAAGCAGAGAGGATTAGGTGCTGCAGTTCTGTTCTGAATTTGCCAAGCAAGTATGTTTGGCAGAGAAAAGCTGTTTGTATTTTTTTTTTAACACTCCTGTGCCTGCTGCTCTTCCCTGGGACCTCCCCCTCCCTCTCGTTTTGTAGGGCACACACAAAACAGAATGTGGCCGCCTTTGCATAATCTCACCGTAACTGTGTATAACACCATCCTTTAGTTCTAAAACTAAAGGTTTCTGCATTGACAACCTGATGTTTCTGCCTAGCCAAGGTGTGGCCAGTGCTGCACAACAACAGGCCCTTTACTGAGCCTGTATGTTGCCTCAGTTTCCCCATCCATGAAAATGAGACGATATGGATCTTTGTCAAGTGCTTGCATGCCTGCAAAAGTCAAGCTGTTGCTTGAATTGGGTATACCTCAGCTAGTAAACACGCATCTCTTCTGCTTCTCGTTTTTTTTTTTTTCTTTCATGCTGTGCTTTCTACATATCTCCCTTTGATATTTACTTACCTTTGGGATTCTTTCTCCCCAGGTGCATGACTAGCTCTCATTTTTTGCTTCTTCCTCCCTGCTCAAGCAAGATAGGTTCCTTTTACATTATTTCTTTGTTCTCTGTGGTATTTGCAACACCCTCCCAGCCTTGTATCACCTGTGAATTCCATTCCTCCTGGTTGTGTTTTCCCTGTCTCTGCAGCACCTAGAATGACGCAGCCTTTTGTGCTGTTGTTGCTGTAATTGAACCTGATGCTTGAAAGGAGAAGAAAAGGTTGGAATAAACTGCCCTGATGATTCAACCCTCGGGCTGAGTGATTTGCTTCTTTGATATCAGTCCCTTGATCAGAGCTCTGCTATGTTATCTCTGTTTGTCTGAGGAGAGTTAATTCCTGGCACATTTGGGCTGGTGGAATCCCAGATACCAGAGCTGGTAACTGGAAAAGGAGCAGGCTGCATTCTTCTCCCACTCCTAGATATGTCAGAAGAGTCTGTGAGGTTAGATGTTCCAGTGCTTATTAGTCCCTTAAGAGAGTCTTCATCTGCGTTTAATGTAATTGAGAAAGCTCTAACCTTCTTCCACCTGCCAAAATCCATCACCTGCTATCCCTGTAATTTAATCCCTTGCAGAGGTGTCCCAACATAGTTTCCTCTTCCTCCTGCCTTGTTCTATGGACAGAGTTCCCTATCGACTCATCACTATTCGCATGCCTTTTGCTCACAAGTTATTTAGGAGTTTAGGAGTACTCTCGCTGATCCACTAATCACAAAGCATGATGGATGACTACCATGAGAAGAGCATTGAAAGCCTAGCTTGAAACTAGCCTAACATAGCCTAGTCTAGGTCAAAAGCCTAGGATTTAGCCTAAGTTTAAAGCCTAATATCAATCAGATCGGCAGATGAATGAGAGGGGTTCCCAGGTGTTGACATCTGAGCTGGAAGAATATCTGTGTAGACCCACAGTCTTGCAAACTGGGATTAGGTGGGAGTTCTTTGGCTGAATTGCCTAGGAACAGGTGTAGGGGTGTAATCACATAGAGACCACATCTGCCTAGGACCAAGTGAGATATCCAATAGCAGGAGAGGATTTTGTAATGTGTGCATTTTGTAGTACATTAAACAGTTAAGAATGATTTGAGATTTCAAGATCTCAGGCAGCTTGGTGCCATGGCTATAATCACCATTAAAAATCTTCATAGCATTTGATAAAGAGAAGGGAAAACAGCTAGAGTACTGGAAAAAAAAGTATTTGAAAATTCCTCATCCCCTTAATTTTTAGGAAGAAAATATATGAGAGATGGCATTAATGATAGTTAAGATTCATTCTTCTAGGGGATTTAGTCATGGTGGGCCTGGACCATAAACTTTTTACTTGATGTGCAAACTTGAAAGACTAAACACACTCTGAACTGGGAGAGGAAGAGCAACAAAGAAGGAAAGTGCACCTTTCATTTCTGATGCTGGGCACTTGCACCGCTTTCTGCTGCTAGAGGATATATGATATGAACAGGCACTCTTGGAACTGGAAAACGCAGAGCAGTATTAGGCTGGCTGAGAATTTGCTGTTACCTCACACTGCCCATAAGCTCATAGCCGTATAGTCAGAAAAATTTCCTTGGCCAGTAGCCATGGATGTGTTTTAAGCATCATGTTTGATGTCCACAGAATGTGGACAGAAAAAGGTTTGTTCAGTATGAGTGAGAGCAGGGAAATAATGCTCTAATTTTCAAGAGATGTTGGAATGAGGCTAATTGTAGTAGACATGGTGCCACTATCCAGGGCCTTCTCTTCAGCCTACTTGCATCACAATTTTTTTAGCAGTTCAAAGACGTAAAAGCCTAAAGGTGAGATCCAGGAAGCTGTGAGAGCTGGCAATGTTTGCAGAGTTCTTTTCTTCCAATTTTACCTTTCTCTTGGCTTCAGAGTCAGATTATGCTTTGGTTGGAAGGCCTCACTGTGGGAAGGACTTCAGGAAAGATATATGAATCAGAAAAATCCATCACATTATAATGATCAACAGCTTACCCTAAACGACTTTCTTGGAAACTAAGCCCATTTATTTTGTGTCCCTTACTTTTAGTTCACTGGGTAGATTAAAAAAGAGAGAAAAGCAGGGGAATGGGTTTTGGGGAAGTGGATTTAAAAACAAGTATGTATTTGTGTAGCACACTTTTTGGTGTGGTTTTAAATTTTAACTTTCACCAATTTTACTGAAAAATTTTGTTCAGCAAAATAAGTTGGGTTTTTGTTACTTTATAATATATATATTATATATAACAGATATATTTGTTATAATTTAAGAGGTAGGACATCTACGGAGTGTTTTCTTTCTTCATGAACAAAACACACTGAACATGGGAAGCTGGCTTTTAAATTACATTTACAAGAGGACAGATACAAAGCAGGTAGGAAATGTGAAGAATGTTATTTAAAATTTACAGATGTCCTAGCCCCTCACCCAGTCTTTGATAGGTTGGTGGTACAATAGGTCCCTTTAGCTCTCTCAGTACTGAGAGTTTTTAACTTACTTTTCTTTGGCTCTGGATGGCTTCTATGTACAATGAGGTGCCAGCTCTGACCCAGTTTAGCTCTAGGTTCAGAATAACCTAGAGAAGAGAGAGAGGCTCCTTTTCCTTTTTGATTACCTAATTGAAACTTCATCATATACCCTCTCTGGGAATATATTTAGCTCTTTCAGAATTTCTTGCCCCAGCATGACACGCAAACAAACAAACAAAAACAGCAGCATGTTGGACTTGACGATCTTGAAGGTCTTTTCAAACATAAATGATTCTGTGAGTCTATGTTTATGATTTACTTTTTTATTTTAATCCATTTTCCTTCCCAATGCTTATCCTTAATACAGTAAAACGATATGTGGGGGGGGGGAAGAAAAACTCCTCTTCTGATGTAGGCTCATTAATAGAATTTTAAAGGAGGGCAAGGCCCTTGTGAAAACTGCCTAAAAATGGATATGACTAGATTCCAGCACAGTCACATACAAAGCAAATTAAAAATGTAGGAAACATTCAATCACCAAAATGAAAAGTCAGTGAAAAAATATATGGTGCTTTAAGAGTAGTAAATTCAAGAGGAAGTTACAATTAAGTAACTAACATGCTGAACTAAGCGGTTAGCAGGGGGACAGGATGAGAATGCTGTGATGTGGGAATGTTTTCACTACTTTGCTTTCTATCATTCAAACTGTATTAACTGTATTAGTGTTCCAACTTTTTGCTTTCAAAAATTTTCTTTAGATTAAGCCATTACCATCAAGTTTAATCACAAAATCCCTGCAAATCTTAAAACAAAGAAGGGCATTTGTTTAAAGCATCAAAGAAGGGAAAAATACTATAGAACAAGATGGTCAAAGCCTTTTTCTTAAAGCAGCGGTGCTAACTTTCTTTGAATACTTAACCAAAACCACATTGAATGTGTTCAAGGATTGAAAAGCATACTTTTTCAAAGCCAGCTTGGTGCCACCAGCTGTTTCTTCACTGAAGGGGCTGTTGGGCAGAGCTGTACCAAGCGGTGAGGCATGAGGACTCAAGCTGTTATTGAACACCTGTCTGGTCAGGCTGCTGTCCGTGCTAACTTCCAGGTTCCACATACGTGCTCAGAGCCAGTTAAAGAAAACATTTCCATGAGCATGTTCTCCATCTTCTGCTCTGCTTGTGCATGTCCTGAATTACGGTCAGAATCCCAGCCCAGTGTTCAAGGTGGTTTTTGCAGCCTGCCTTGCCTTCCATGTCACTGGAGTTACACTGCCAGTAGCACACGCATTCACTAGTTTGTGGCTGTCTCGGGGCAGTGTGAGCTACAACCAAACCTTGGAGGGCATGGGAGCAGAGAGTAAGGACTTCTCTTCTTCTCTTTCCTCCCAGTCTAACTACCAGTCTTTCTACCTCACTGCCTTTATTGAGGAAACCTTATCATTTACAAGCTCCTGTTTCATTTGTTATGACTGTTGCATACTTCAGTTCCATCTCACAGAAAGCAAAGAACTTAGCTGTTGATGAAAAATCATGTTACTAACATGCCTGTGAAGAATTTAACCTCTTCTTATAGGAGTGTGCTTTCAGCTTCATGGAACAGAAGAACAGGCAAAGGTTTTATTTATTTATTTATTTATTACATACTAGGAACTCCTCTGAGCCAAAAGCACGAGCCTGGGAAGGGCAGACCTCATGGCAGTCATTATGGGAACATAGTAAGTAGCTGGGCCTAGTCTGGAATAGCACCGAACAGACCAGAGTCTGGCTCAGTTTGAGGCCAGACCACATCCGTCCTGTTAGCTGCACTCACTGTTGGTTTCAGTGAGCTGATCCCTGAGCTGTGCCATGTGCTGCATGGAGGAGATAAGCTGCTCTGTGAATGGTGGTGCTGTGCTGAAACCATGGGAATGAAGCCTGGAGGTTTGTTCATCTCCTCTGCGCCTCAGTCCCAGTCCCACTCCCACTCCCCAGGGAAGTGACTCATTGTGTGCTGCAATCACTGGTCCAGTCTTGTGGGTGTCTCTGCTCCTAGGAGCAGTGTGTCTTCCTCCCATGGCTTCCATGCAGCAGGACTTTGTAGTGCAGCTGACTGTGATAATTTACTATGGCCTCTGGGCACTTTGCGAGAAGGATCCCAGACACCTTGAAAAGTAGCCGATATCAAGAGCAAGTGAGAAGTACTCAGCCAGTATCCCAACAGATACTGTGAAGCCACAGTTATTTGCCATATTTTATGTCAAAATGTCAAATTAAATCTTAGAAGATATGTTGATATCCTCCAGGTTGGTTAACTTGTTTTCATTTTCTAACTGCACCAAACTTGAACACCAAGATACTGTAATAGGACAGACATGAATAGGAGCACGTCATTCTCCTTGAAGGTCTGGCACTGGAGCTGCCCAGTGGGGTCCCAAGTTCAGTACAGCTCATGTCATCGGTGTCCCTCCCTTTGCTTAGATAGCTAGAGCCTGAGGGCAGATATGAACCATTGTGACTTGAGATCTTATGGCACTGCAGCTCTGAAACATGGAGTGATTCAGATGTGAGGCATGAACCAAAACCATGATGTAGAGGCTGTTGCAGTGTAATTGACATATTCGGTATGTTCTTGGGATTTTGTAGGGGCAGATGTGTTCAAGAGTCCTTTTGTACTTCATTTTTTACAAATATATTTCATACTTGTAACTGCATTTCTTGTGCAGAGGGAAGTTAGATCCTGCAGTTTGTAGGCACAGAAAACAGTGTTTCATAAAAATGGAAAATACAATCCTGAATGTCAACAGGAAAGAGAGCCTACTCAGGCCTCTAGTCAGTCCCCTCCAGTCTGCACCTCATGGGAAAAGAGATGGTCTCAAGGCAGCAGAAATATTCAGTGATGTGGCAAGTGTGTTGAACGATCTGTCTGTGATGTTACACAAGCAGCTGCTTTGATTTTTAAGCTCACTCATAGACCAGTCCTGCAGAAACTTTTAGCTTCCCATTCACGGAAGAATGCTCTTCAGCTACCCCTGCTGTACAGACACGGGAGCTGGGATAGTAATCTAGGGACATAGAGCAGTGGCAGAAATGCTAGTAGAAGTGATGCTTTATATCCCTTTAAACTAATCTAACTTGCATTTACTGAGGTTTTGCTCATCCCTGTTTGTCCGTCTCTTCTCCATGCTGATACTTGAACACTGTCACAGCAAGCAGATTCCCCTCTCTGGCCTGTTGGGCAGGTACAGGGTGCTAGCACAGGCTCAGGAAGAAGGCAGCAACAAACACCTGTGGAGCAACAAAGTGTTAAGGGGAATAGGGGTTGTCCAGGTTTAAATCATTTTACACTGCTGTGGAACTGCACCTTCAGCTCTGAGCTGAAGCCAGGCGTACACATGTCCTTATGCCAAAGCAGGGCTGATTCCAGCAAGAAATATTTGAATTAGCCCTGGAATTTCTGTCTGTGCATTGAGAAATACAGACATTAGCTAAAGAATTCCAATGTAGCTTGAGATGGAACTAGTCAAATCTTCCTAAGTTTAGGTAGACCAAAACCTATGGAGGGTGAAGGACTGGAGCAAGCCCATAGAGCAGAGCAGCCCACTATCCCATTGCTGTGTTCTGTGGCTCACTCAATTACCTCTGGTTACTTAATGAACAGCTTTGCAGGTGCCTGTCTTCCTTGGATCAGCCATGTGTCAGCAAACTGCAACGCTGCCTTAGAGAACCCACTTCATCTTCTTTACTTCAACCAGTCTGGGACAGCCTGACAAAGGCCACAGACAAGACTATGCAAATAAAAGGATGTGCCTTTGAAGGGCCATGAGGGAGCAAATCTGTTAGCCGTGGACCTCACCTGTATTAAACCTTCCTTTATCTCCATATAATTGTGAAAAATTCTCTTCTGATTGTCCCCCTGAGACTCCTACACTGAGAGTCTGGGAAGTGCTGCTAGGTCAGGAGGGAGTGTGGGTGTGCGTGTCTTGTAGGGATGCCAGTGTGGCACGAGCCCCAAAGCAAAGGTCTCAGACACTCCCCCCCACACACACACACATAAACTGTAACCTGGGCTTGGGTTTGCACTGCAGACCAGCACCAGATCTACCTTCCATCCACTCCCTTGTGGTGGAGACAGAGTTCGTTCCTCCAACGTAGTGAGCAGCTCTCTTCCACAGGACATCCGTCCTCTTGGCATTATTTTGTGATGGGACGGTTTAAGCTGAGCCCAAAGAATCAAACAGGAGGGGGTTTTCTGGGGCTCTGGATCACAGACCTGCTCAGGTGTGACTGAGGGACCTGCAGGATGGGAAGAATTCATAGGGGACATATTTTAGCCCTGATGCCATGTGTGCCCCCTCCTCCCCCTCCCTCTGCCTTGTTCTGTCCCCACCCCACCAATCAGCCCTCTTTAGCATGACAAAGAGCCTCGAGAAGCCGACGACGACAGATATTGCGGTCCCAGGCAGGGGATAGTGAGCTATAAAGGCATCTGCCTGTCTATACTTCGGGGCTACCGCAGCTTGCCGGTGACACCTGCCCCCTAAGTGGAGGTGGCATCTATTGGGAGGCAGGGGAACCACCCCTCCACCTGCCCCCCCCATGTGTGCTCAGCTGGCTCTGCCCCCCTACCAGGCTTACCCCGGCGGGTCCGGCATGGGGTACCTGGAGTTCTGCTGGAGCTCAGCAGGGGAGGCAGGACATGTCCCCACCTCGGCTGGGCCAGCGGCAGCAGCCGGTGTCAGTCCATCTCCGGAGGCAGGAGAGCACAGGCAGACAACAGGTAAGACGCTTCTGTCAGGATACCTGTGGCCCCACTTCAACCACTTGCTTAACCACTTTGAGCAGATCTTTTTTTTTTCTCTCTCTCTCTCCTTGCCTTGGATTTCTTATACGTGAGCTGGGCAAAAAGCCGTGTGGCAGGTGAGAAGGATGGCCTTTGGCTGTCATTTCACCTTTACACAGTGTATTTCATTGGTGTCTGTGAACTGGTTTCCTAAACCTCACCAGGGACTTCAGGTACAGGCAGTTCTGTCCTCCGGGCTAAGACAGTGCAAAGGCATGGTTTCGTGTAAGTTTGTGCCTATCAGGGAAGGAATATCTGGGCCTCTTTTTAGACAAATGCTGTCATGTGCTTTGGAGTAGCACATCCCAAAGGTAGCTGTGCTCAGGGAGTCCCCTGGCCTCTTACAAACTCCTTGTGCCATTCATGTGCTCATTAAGCTTGTTCTTTGGCAAGTCATGATCTGAATCCCTGTGCCAAGAAATCTGCTCCCTTCACACCAGATGTTGTTCCTCTCCATTTCTTTCAGTTTGTCATTTTCCTCTCTCTATTCCCCTCACCTTTCTGTGCTCTTGTCTCTAGCTCTCCCTCTCTGAAAAAAGTTCCAGGCTCGCTCCACCTCAGTGACGTTTTCTATTCTCTCTGTTCCTTTCCCACCCTGGTGAGTGGCAACAGAATAGCTGATAAAAGTCTGATAAAATCAGATCTTCACCCAGCCCCACTGTATGGTCAACGGGGTAACACTCTTGCAATGGGTGAGAGGGAAGAGAGGAGTGAGTTTTCAGAGTGCCTGTTTTGAGCTGTCAGATGCCACGGAGAGCTACAGCCTTGGGCAGAGGTTCTAGTGGCTACTTGGGTTCAAACACTCTCCTTCAGTGAGTGTTCTTTCTTTCTTCAGAGAGAGCCCAGGTCTGGAAGCAAAGGCCTACATAAGTCAAGGGCTTGTGGAAGTTGTGCCTGTCTTAAGTTTTTGTGTTTGTTTCTGTTCCACAGCTGTTTGTGGAATGGCAGGCCCTGGGAGGACAGCTTGTGTCTCTGTCAGGAGAACAACAAGGGAAAAGATACCACAGACATGGCCCTCCCTTCTGAAGCCCAGAAAATTTTTAGTGTTGCTTAGTAACCCCTCAGCTTAGGCCAAGGAGCCCATTCCTCGGAAGGGTATCAGTGGTTTGGGTTGGATGTGTGTTCAGGAGGATGAGGAGGATGTCTCAATGGGATTCAAAGTTACAGCTCTCAAGATGGCTAGGAAGGAGATCGGGGGCTACTGGGATCAGTAGACAGAGGCTGTGTACTGAAAATTGCCCTGCACATTCACTGCAGCTCCTCTCTCCAGAAATGTCAGTGGGAAGAGAGGGTATGCGGTATGCAGAAGGGTTTGTAGAGGAGTTGCTGGAGGAAGGCGAAATGGACAGATTTATCCTTGCAGGTATGGGAAGGGGGAAGAGTGGCATCACAGCCAGTCAGGATTGTCTTGAGAAGATCTCAGCCTGTCACAGGCCTCAGCAACCAGGCACCTGACAAAAAGATGCTGGGGGTAATCTCTCTTGTTAACATTTTCCTATTCAGGCAGCCTGAATGAGTTTGCATCTTGGAAGCTTTTGTCTAGAAAAGTGGCTCAGCTTGTTTAGGAAGTTTTTCCTTTAGATCTTTATCTTAGCTTTGTCCTTCAGCAGAGACCCCCTTAGGACTTTTAACAGGACAAATGGGAAGGGGCTTAGACAGCTTCCTCTGCACTTTTGAATTTTGTCCCCAATGTCTCCAATACAGGGTTTCTGAGTCTTCTCTCCTGTCTCACACACCCACTTTTCCTTTCTCCTACCCCATCTATGTGTCAAATCTCTCTCCTTTGTTCTTGACATAAGGCTCCCTACCAAATATCTTCATCTGTACATTTGTTTCCAGCACTGAGACAGTCTGGGGTGATATGATATCCAAGGTCTGGCTCTGATACTCTCCACCTGTAACCTCCCCCTTGCAGTAAGCATTGACTGTTCTGCCCCAACATACACCTTGGGAACGAAGATTTCTTTGCCTATCAAGTGCCTTGAGATTCCTGGGCAGACAGTTTTGGGGAGGCCAGTTACCAACCCAAATCTCTATCTACAGTCGTGACTAGACTTCTTTAAACCACCTGAATCTGAGAAATTACTGGGGCCTTTTGAAGGAGGATAATTACACTGTGAGCCAATGTGCAGCATTCTCTCTTCTGTGCTTTTTCACCTGATGAAAGGGAACCATGGACATCCTGGAAGTCTGAGCTGGAATACTGTTCACTGTCAGTAGGCTTGTCTGTTCTCAGAGATCCATGAAAGTAGAAGTGTGACACAGGCCTTTTCTTGAAGAAGGCCTCTTTCAGGTAGACAAGGAGTAGTGATCTCATGCCATAACACGTAGGGAATGTGCTCATAACCATTCAGCTGTACATTATGACTTACATAGCTTCTGCCATTGTCTTTTTTATTTCTAGAAGTTTCCCCGCCTTCTTCCAGTTCTGGTAATTTCAGCCAGTTCATGCCAGACTCAGCCACCAGTCCACATTCAGCATCCTCATCCCCACAGCCTACTGCTAGGTCTCAGAAAGGCAGAGATGATATCATGGGGACGGTCAAGAAAGGCAAGAGCCGCACAGCCTTCTCCCAGGAGCAGCTGCAAACCCTGCACCAGCGGTTCCAGGCCCAGAAGTACCTCAGCCCCCATCAGATCCGGGAGCTGGCAGTGGCCCTGGGGCTCACCTACCAACAGGTGAACACAGAGGCTTTGACCCATGGTCTATCTGTTACACAGTGGCTGAATAGTCACATAAAGCAGTGGCAGGATGGAAAAGCAAGTCGCCAGCAGAGGGCAGAGGCAAAGGTGCTATATACCGGTCACTGCCCTGCCTATTTGTCCCCAGATATCTGAAGCACTTCTGTGGGACAGGAGAGTCAGTGGCATCTGACCTGGGCCTCCCCAGTGAGGGGTCACTTAAGGGGACTCTTGCCAACACTTGCAGGAGAATTACAAATGCAGTTATCAATACGCTGTTTGCTACAAACAAACCATGTAATCATATAATTACATGAAGTTACAACTCCAAAATCTGCCTGGAATTTGGATATCAGAACTAGGCACAATGGCCTGGATGTCCCTGGATGCCCTGTGACTAAAATATTTATATATGCATTGTATATGCACACACAGGCACCCACATACTGAACTGGTTCTGTCAGGGACAGGGCTGGTGGGGCAGTCTGCTATTTCCTTCAATCAACATCCTTGCAATGGCTGCTCTCAGAGCCCAGACACAGCCCTGGGGAAAAATGGTCTGGAATTCACCCTAGCTAGGAGCTTTGAATTCCAGAAACTATGGGATACAAGAAGCAAGTGTTTCACTTTGCTCACAAGTATACACTGGTTTCCTGCAGAAACAGTGTTTCAGAATTTTTCCTGCAGTGCTGGGGGCTTACGGAGACTGGGGTGGGTCTAATTTGCAGCAGTCATTGCTGTCTGTGGCTGCAATGAGTTTGTATGTCACAACTGTAACTGTCATGGGGTTATAATGCTGCCCCCTCCACCCCCTCCCCACATGCAGATGCACTAGCCACCTGCTGAGGCTGCTAGACAGACATCTCCCTTAGCAATAACCCCAGGGAACACTTAAAGGGCTTTGTCTGCTGCTCCCCATATATCTATGCCATCTGACCACTCTCCCCTGATTCTTTGTTGCTTGTAAATCTGATAACAGTCTCTATTCCCTCTTCTTTGCTGATATTTTCTCTGCTCTTCCTTCCCCATCTAGGTGAAGACTTGGTTCCAGAACAGGAGGATGAAGCTGAAAAGGTGCCAGAAGCATATCCTGTGGACTGCTCGGGCTCAGTGCCTCACACAAGTAAGAACACATGGACAATGTAACCGTATAGGTACCGGTACAGCATACCATGCCTTCTGATTTGTTCAGCACAGAGGCACAGACTTGGCATGACTCTCCAATGTTCTGTTGGTATCCTGGCAATGGGCTGACTATGCAACTTATATGCTTCCAGAGGATGATTGTATACCTTAAATACTGCATATTAAATATTGCATTTGACTGTGTATCCATTCCTGAACTGTGGAGGTGGATATGGTTCTTCTTGCCCTGCCATCCCACTGCTGCTGATCAAGAAACAATGTGAAATGTGAAGGGACAGAAGTCCCTCTAGTGGAAGGTGTCTGTGCCCATGGCAGGGGAGTTGGAACTAGATGATTTTTAAGATTCCTTCCAACCCAAGCCATTCTATGATTCTGTGATTCTGTGTCAGGTGTGTGGACACCAGTGTAAGATGTTGTGTTTTGATTCACTGTCTTTCCTTTTCAGAACAGCTTCCAACCAAGTACTTACCTGGATGTGCACCCCAAATTCCACCAGGGCTACCCGATCAATGCAGCCAGCAACATCCAAACAATGCCTTCTCCCTGCCAGCACTACGGAGCAGGGCAGAATGCTTACACGATTGTGACCAGCGAGGATGGAGGAGTCTTTGGCAAAGGCGGGGGCACCTGCAGCGTCCAGCAGACAGTGGGCTTCATTGCCCAGCACAAAGTAGACTTTTATCACAGCTGTCCTGGCAGTGTGGAATATCCGGGCACAAAGACAGGTGATGGCTATAACTTTCATCACTCAGCCCCCATGGGGGCATCATTCCCAACCACTGCTGGCTACCATCTCTATCATTCCTAAGCATTGTGCATGTGGGGAACTTGGGCACCTTGTAAGCAAATCTTATTCTCATCTCTTCCTTCATTATTCATGTAATTTCCAAATCAGGGGTATCATGTAACTAGAACCAATTTTGGCATCCAAATGCTTGCCTGCAGGCATGCCCAGACACACAGGTGCTAGCACATAAGTGTACATATAGCCCTTCATTCATATGCCTTTACACATACACATGCACACACCCTTCTTTATTGGCAAATATAGCCAAATTCCCTTACCTGATATGCCCAAGGTCTGGCTGACTAGACTGTCTCCTAGATCTTCCAAATTATGGACATCAGAACCTTATCTCAGAGTAGGCAAAGATTCCTTTGGAGACCTCATGTACACACATCACTGTACAGCTGTGTATACATAACACACAAAGACATGGGCTGTATGTAGAGGTGCTAGTCACACACTTTTCATTGACAGTGGATAAGCTGTTGTCACGCAACAGGCATCCATCTGATGGTTAGACCACCAGTTCTGTAGGTTAGCCACAAGTCATAGAAGTGAAGAAACGTATAATGAAGGAAGATTTGACAAGTTGCTTGCAGAGAGGGTATTGAGATGATCTTATAAGCATCAAAATGATAAATAAGCACATTCTTCTATCTTTCCTTGTCTCCTCTTGAGAAAAAATAAAAGTGCATTTAACTGGCAAATAAAATACTTTTTCAGGTGGATTATGTGTTTTTCTGCTTCTTTTTTCTCATTATAACCAGGCAGTGAAACCCAGATGCAGAATAAATGGCCATAGCAACCATATTCTATTGTTATTACTGATTTGAATCTGAAACTACGAACAGATATTTTTCCTTTTTTATCAGTGGATCAGCTTCATAGCTCTTGGCAAGACCAGATATCTAGAGTCAAAGGGCCAGAATGGTAACCCCCACCTACTTTAAAAATCTTCCCTACCCAGCAATATTTCATAACGGGACCAGACTAAGACACTGTGGTACCGTCATTTCTAACTTTAATACCGCATGGATATCAAAGTACCTAAAAATGGATGTGTGTATCAAAGTATGTTTAATAGCAGGGTCCTACTTCCCTGAGTCAAAGGTTTTCTCTCAGACTCTGATAAAAATGACTTTATCTTAATGTGAAATAGCTGTCACGGTTAAGAAAATAAGTATAAGATGAAAGTACTTGTTGTCTGAGACTGGAATAATGTGTGTGGCCATCTGCTGTTTTGCCTTTCTATGCCTCATGGTTGTTTGTTCCTACCCCCATTCCGTCATGTAGCCACTCTCTGACCCTTTGGGTTGTACAGTTACACTGTTTATAGGGCTGTACTGTAAACTGGATGAATTGGGAAAAATAGGGCCTTCTGGAAGATCGATTTTGACTCAGATCATTTCATTTCATTTCATTTTGAAGCACAGTCCCACACCCCACATCTGTCCTGCTCCCACCAAGAGCTTATGCTCGAGAAAGGCTTGTTCTTTCAACCACTACACCATCAGAAGGGTGGGGATCAGTTGGGTCTGCTTAACTGAAAACCAGCATTAAGATGCTGGTTAACATCTCAAGGCGAAGTACAATAACATCAATTATCAACTCCTTTGCAGTTAGCCTGATGGTACTAACATGAATATGATCTGGAACCTTTCCACACCATCCTAATAAACACAGTTGTAGGTGAAAAAGTTGAGTCTTTCCTCATTATCTAGCAATGGTTCACTTGCCTGCATCTTAGTGCTCACCCCAGGCAGCAGTGCCAGTGTTGTGATATTTAAAAGATTTAGTGATTCAGATACAGCCCAGCTGCTAGAGACGTGCCCTGTGCATAAGCAGCAGAACTTCCATTAAACATGAGAAATTAATTCTAGTCTTGTTTTTATGAAAGAAATTCACAGGTATGACACAAAAGTGCTCTTCAAAACTCTGGAGGCATGAAGGTAACATGGCCCTTACAAGAAAGGAAAACTTTTAAGTCCAGTGCCATGATTTTGGGTCCTTTGTGCCTCTTGACGTGCCCAGTATTGGTTAAGATGCTTTCGGCTGCTTATGATGGGCCAAGCAAGAGATGTGTGCCAATGCTTTACTGAAAATTTCCAAAGTTGTGGTAGCTCAGCATTTGAGTTATGCAGGGTAGTTGGATGACTAAATATAACACTTACTAATGCCTGCAGGGAAGAACCTATTAAAAGTCACACCTTTTATCTGCACTGCAGAGATAACTAGGGCTGTGAGCCCTTGCTCATGGGCCACTCAGAAGAAATATGTATCTTGTAAAACATAGCTGCAGGCCACATTGACAGAGAGAGCAAGGAATGAGGTTGCTTGCACCACACTACCTACCTACTTGGTATTTTGCCTATAGGACAGCTAAGGCTGGGACCCAGTAAATTAGGAGATAAAACCTAGCCTACATAGCTTGCACTAGATTTAATTTGTTCAGTTTGGATGGGATTCAACAAACTGGAGCATTGACACTGCAGAGATACTGAAAGTGCAGCTTACTCCCAGATGCTGTAATACATATCAAACTTCACAAGGAGGTGAAGATGCCAGCAGCCAGATATTTGTTGTTAGATGTCCTGCAGAAACAGGTGAGATTGTTCTCAAGACTCCATGTGAGCTTACAGCTTGATCCTAATAAGATTTGCTGGCAAGCAAATCATGTTTGCAGAAATCACATTTACACAGCACAGCCACAAGAAGCTGCGGCAGCGCTAGCAGAGATGTAATGCATCCCACAAAGATAAGGCTTTTTTTGATATGCACTTACTTCCTTTGAAGAGCTACTATAAACCTGTTAGGAAATACCAGTCTCGAGGGATTAGTTATATCTCCACTACTTTTGGTAGTAGTGCTGCAATTACCTGTGCAGGTGTTTCACAAGTTGGGGTAACTCAAGCACGTCAAGGTAACAGACCTCCAGCAGCATGAAAAGACCAAGTCCAGTGTCATTCCACAGCTACCCGATCCTGGGTCCTTCCCAGCCCACATTCCAGAATTCCAACAGCCACTTTGCATCTTCCCTCTAGCTCTGCAACTACATGCACTTGCCAAACCTGCACACAGCCTGGGGGGTGAGCAACCAAGGGAATAACGTACCCATGAAGGAACATTCCATTTCTGCAGAACAATTCCATGGTAAATGCAGTAACAAAACCACAGCATACAGAGCAACCAGCCCCAAAGCTATTTAAGCAATAGGTGTGTTGAGAACAATCTCACCTATTTCTGCAGGACATCTACTAGCAATTATTTGTCTACTAGCACCCTCACCTCCTTACCCTTGGGGCAGAAACATGGAGGAAAAACATACTAAAACACTACAGGTAATTTGTAGCAAGCATCTGCTGTTATCTTTCTACAAAGACTTGTGTATCTTGTATATTTCTTAAACCTTAGGTTTGCATCTTAAAAAATAAAATAAAATTAAAGATGAAATGCATGTGGTTTGGTAGCTAAGACTTTTATAGATGCATGGTTCAGGTCTGTTTTTTCAAGCAATGCTATCATTGAAATTAACACTGTTACCAGAGCAGTGTCCAGAGTTCATCTAAACATGCTAGAATACAAGACTCTAGTCAGAATTGGAAGGATCTGTTGCATAATACAGGGAGTGGTATAAGCCTGCCATTTCTCCTTGCTGGCCAGATTTGCCTTTTTCTGCTGTTGAAGGTCAGCAGCTCATACACATACAACTCAGCCTTTATTTCCCTACAGCCTCAAATGTCCAATCCCTCACCTTCCTGCACATATTCTACTTTATGCCCTGGAAGCAGAGATTTACAGCACTGCAAAAAGAAATTACACATGCTTTGGCACCCATACGAGCAAGCAGGTTCTGTGCAACCAAGGACCTGTGGCAGTCTGAGCCTGAGCAGTCAGCTGCCATTTTACCCTCCTGTGCTCAGTGGAAATACATATTGAACTACCCTTCAGGCAGATGAAAAGCATCGGTGGTATATTGTAAATTAAGGAGCCTGGAACTGAACCCAAACAGACCGCTTTTGCTAGTTTAAACTATGACCATTAACAGGAGCTTGCCTATACTAATACAGCAGTAACATAAGGGTTTGAAGACAGACCAGTGCTTTTTTCCCCCCTTAGCACTACTGCCCATGGAAGCTTGCATACCTCAGCCACAGATGTTTTTGTACGTGTTTGAGCTAATAAGCATGTAGGAAAAGTAATGCTCAACAGCCAGCTGAAACTCACTGAGCAGGAAGAGGGTCAGTGAGCCTCTAAACTGCCAGCTGCTGACACTGCTCCAGTGCAAGAGCCCCATGTGCACCAGCTCCCAGTTGCTAAGGAGCAAGAAATAGTCTTGAGGCAAAGAGGGGAAGGAAGCCAAGTTTTGTTTCAGCGCTGGAGGCAGGATTCAGTTACTTCTATAAAAAAAAAAATTAGTTTGGTATGCATAAGGTTCAGACAGGAATCCCCAGAGGGCTGCAGTCTGAATAAGGCAATACTTCTAGACCATACCTGGAGCAGCAGAAGCAGGCAGATATAAAGTCTCCAAATGCATTTTCTAACTCCCAACTGAACTGAGTAGCCCTCATACCTAAAGTTACTCTTAATCATTGCTAGCAACCCAGTTGCCTACTCCTGGAATCCCCCTTGCACTAGACAACACACCTGCTTATTGAAGTCAAGGCTGATGACTCCTGTGACCTACTCCCTTTAAGCAGCTGCTGGTTCCTACTTCTGGGAGAAACACAACAGGATTTTTCCCTCCTTTCCTCAGTGGTTCCAGAGGAAAGGAACCACCATTCCCTTAAAATGCTGTTCTGGTGAAAGATGCAAGCTGGAAACACTGTTTAGGCATTAAAATAGTCATTTATTTTCAATTCTAACAAGTTTATAAAAACATTAAGCAGATGCAAAGTAATAAAAGACAACATGCATATACCATAAGAACATGCTCAAGATCACTGCAAGAAAATACACTTAATAAAATGAAACTGGAACACAACAAATATTCGTCTCCTTTGCAGTGAGTTTAGCTATGACACACAATCCTCATGCATACACTAAAACACAGGATTGCAGTAAAAAATGTGCATTAGTGACAAAAAATACCAAAAGTTATTTATGCTTTTATAATTTACTCTTGCCAGCTCATTTTGTATTCTTGGGCAGTGGCAGACAGGCTTCTACAATTCTACCACCTAGCATGCTTTTAAGTAGCTGGCCATCTCTACCCCTGAGAAAACTGCCATGGTATTGTCACTGTGTTCATGAAGTGCTAGTGAACCATGACATACAGGTAAGTAAACTGTTCTCACCACCTCAAACAGAAATGGCACTTTGGGATATCCTCTGCTGCAATATTCAGGTTGGGACAAACCAACAGTATCTCAGCAGAAAGATTAAGGAAGGCAAGATCTAAACCGCATAGGAACAGTTCCAGAGATCCATTGTGAATGATTTGACAGGCACAAAGAAGTTAGCAGCTCTGGAAACTATGGAGAAAGTTTCCATTTCAACTATGGGAAATACTCTTCTCCACTTTCTTTTACTCCTCCTCTCAATTGCCCTAATGTACACAGGAAGGTACCAGGCAAGGAATAGACTGGTGCTGACCTCTCCAGGAGGAGGAAAGGGAAAGTAACTTTGGATCAAAGCCATCTGAAATCAGATGACCTTTTAGCTTTTCATTGATGAATGAGAGGAGCCAGATGAACTTATGAGCTGTCTGAGGTATCAAAAAAAAAAAAAATGAAGGCAAGACAGCAAGATAGATGCTGGGTTACAGTGGGTATTTCTTGCAGAAGTGCAAGAAAAGTCTTCTCCAGCAAAATCCTGCTGCAAAACACAGGGCAAGGATCAGAGAATCACTGACTAAAGAGGCAGCAGAGTAGGTCTTGGACAGTAAACATTAACCTTCACCATCTCTACTGCTCCTGGCTGTAGCATTGCACGTTCCCCTCCATGAACGCAGTTTTGTCTATCTACACACGAAACACCCTTGGCCAAGGGTTAACTATGCACAGACAAGTTCTTTTAAACAGAAAAGAAGCCAAACACAGCAGGGTGCTAAGCCCCACCAGGAGTAAAAGCAGGAATTGAGGAGGGGCAGAAGAAAGGAATAAAAATTGGATCTCTGAGTCAAGACCCTAGAAGCCCCATCACAGAAAACAGGAAGAGGGAGAAAAACACTTTGGTCTAAGACTCATAACCACTCTGGGTCCCCAGAGTATGCCAAGGGGCCTGGTACTGATGCCGTACAGGAGAGCTTGAGAACTGTGTGATACTATCAGAGGTACTCTGGAAGCTGTAGTTGTCTTCTGACTGCAGGCCATCATAATCCACATTGGTAGGGTAGCCATGATAGAAGTTCATCTGCTGAGTTAATAAACCCATGGCTTGCTGGGTGTTGCAGCTTGTCCCACCTTTTCCAAAGAACCCTTCGTCCTCCACAGCCATGAATGGGTACAGGCTCTGCCCATTCCCATAAGTCTGGCCACTGCTGTAAGTTTGGTGCACGTTGGTCACAGCCTGAAGGTTTCTGTTGGCACCAACAGGGAATCCCTGGTGAAACGTGGGGGTCATATCCAGGTATGAAGCTTGATGAAACCCATTCTAGGAGAGACAGAGACAGCTGTTCAGCAGTTAAGAACAGGCACACCAACTGTGCCCATTGTTTTAGATGTGTCCTCCTTTCCACCCTTTCCAAAATCAGTTATTTTCAGTCCACATCATCCTCACTATAGATATATAATAGCGGAAATAAGATCTAAAGTTAGAAATCCCCAAACCAACATGTCTGGGAACGCCATGCTGGGAATAAAAACAGCATGAGTAGGCCTTGGTGGCCCTCTCCAGCCAATTCTTAACCTGGAAATAAGTGGATAAAGTTATGTCAGTTGCCAGGGCAGGCTTAGAATAGATGCTGCTGTAAAACCTGTAAACCTGTGCTGTAAAGATGAGAAATACAACTGTCTTAGACATGATGCACTTTTCAACACAGAACAGAGGATCCCTGACTGGTAGAAATAAAGCACAGGGAAGGGGCGATTCTCTCACCTGTGGTAGATACATCCCTTTTTCCACCCACTGACTCTCCTTCTGGCAACGTTTAAACTTCATCCGTTGGTTCTGAAACCATGTTTTCACCTAGAAGTGAAGAGGACATAGAACATTAGAAATTCATTTTTATTTGACTCTCAGTACATATCCTAAAGATGTGATAGTTTCTACAACAGTTTCTGCTTGGGTCCTAATATAGTGCATAGTTTCAGCAGCTAACTTTATGCATCAGTAGAATCAAAACTGAGACTAGCACACTTACCGCTCAGGTCACCATGGGATCTTTCATGCTCAACATATCAAAAACCCTTCCTGAAAGACAGGCCAGACAAGACAACTGCCGAAACATCGCTTGTACAGCAGCAGCAGCACCTCACCGCTGTGACAAGATCAGTGCTGATTCAGTAATGACTCATGGCCTCAGTCACACATAAGTAGCTAGCAAGGAAAAGACCACCTCTTAAAGGAAAGACTGAGGGTGCCACTCCGTATAAGAGCGGTGCCAAGTATGTGTTTTCATATTGCAACATACATTCATACAGAGCAGTAACCTGACTAAATGGCACTGCCCTGTGCTTCCGAACACCTGCACACAGTGGGTGGATAGTGCAGGAACTAAGAGGAAGACTGAGTCATAAGTTTTCACACCCTCTACTCTCTCACATAAGCAATCAGATAAATAAGATAATTAAAAACACTCCTCTGGGGATCAAGAGGAAAAAAAAAAAAGAAAACCAACGGAACAACAATTGGTTGTGCTAGCAAGATCACTCCACAACAGGGGTGCAACTTAGCTGCTCAGAGCAAGACATTCACCTGCTTGTAGGTGAGCCCCAGGGCCACTGCCAGCTCCCGGATCTGATGGGGGCTGAGGTACTTCTGGGCCTGGAACCGCTGGTGCAGGGTTTGCAGCTGCTCCTGGGAGAAGGCTGTGCGGCTCTTGGCCTTCTTCGCTCCGCCCTCACCTTTCTCCTTGACCTTCTGGAAACTGGGATGGGGAGACGGGCGCTCCGCGGTGGGGCTGGTGGCAGAGTCCGGGGTGTACTGGACGAGCGTCCCAGAGCTGGAGGAAGCTGGAGAGGCATCTGGGGAGGAAAGCAGCAGTGAGCAGTCACACTTAAAATTCGACGTCCAGCTTCCCGAAAGGGTCACGGGTGCCGGGAGCGAGGGGTGCCCTGCCGGGACGCAGAGCCCTTGCCAGGCCTCTGCCCGAAGCGGGCAGCCCCCGGCGGACCCCGGGGTCGCCCCCCCCGGCCGTACCTGGGTGACTGGGCGTCCTCTGCTCGGCGGGCAGGGAGAGCAGGTCCGCCGCCGGGGCCTCCTCGGCGGCCGCGCCGTCCATGCTGCCGGCGGAGGGCCAGCAGTAGTGGCCGTACCTGAGGGCGCCAGCATGGGGCGGGTAGGGCGGCATGGCCAGGTGGGCGCTCATGGCCGGGCCGGCACCCCCAGCCCCGGGCGCCTGCCGCACGCAGATACCCCATTAGGCGGGGCCGGGGGGTGCTTTATGTCCTCCCCAGGCCGGCCTCGGCTGGAAGGGACGGTCACGGCCATTGTCATGTTAAAAGCCGGTTGATTGGGGGGGAGTGGCTCTGGGGGCGCTGAGGGACGGGGGCAGCGCAGCCCTCCCCGCGAGGACCCTGATCCCACCTCGGGGCCCGACGGCCCGGTCGGGCAGGGCAGGGCAGGCGCCCCCGCCCCCACGTTTCACACTCCTTCTCCCCACCTACGCCTCCCCAGCGGCCCCCACCCGAGCGGGAAGAACGGAGGGGAGGCCGGAACCTCCCCCGGGGCATGCGGGGGCTGTTCGTGTCTGCATTGCAGATCGCAGCCATCGCGGCCAGCAGATAAGCACGCCGCCTCCCCACCGGTCAATGCGGACTGGGGGGCAGGGGAGGGGGCGACTCCCCTGAGCGCCCACCCTGTACTGCGGGGAAGGGGGCCCGAAGAAAGATGAACTGCTCCCCAGCTCTTCCAGCTGCTAACCCAAGGCCGGGGCAGGCCGGCCTGTCTTGCAGGGACATAGATGTGGTACTTTTCAAGCTGCTTTCCTCAGCCATTTACCATTTTTTTTCCTAGCTTTTTAAAGAAGTCAGAGCTTATAAAAAAAGTTTGGTTTTACTACACACCAGGAAAAGATGGGAATTATGGAGCTGAGGGCTGTACACCTATAAAAGAGTCTTATAGGTCTTAAGCACTTAAAGCCAAGGCCTACAGTCTGCTCAGGGAAACTAAGCTACTTCCTCCTTCCTACCCCAACACCAACAAACACCACCCCACAAATAAACTATTATCACTTCCTTTAGGGAAATCAAAAGTTTATCGGGATGATCTCATTGCCCAGGAGTTATAAAAACCTGAAAAACCTCCAGGGAGAGGTAGAAGCGAAGGCACATGACACATCAAATTCCCCATCTTGCCTAGTGAAAGAAACAGGACACAGGCACCTACCTGTACCCAAAGGAAGGGGGAATAGTTGCTAGGCTAGTACACTGTTAATAATCTTCTAGAGATAATAGAAATGGGCCTCCTTTCCTTCCATATATCTCCTCCACCCCAGTTGAGTCATCATGAGAAATGAGCCCCAGGTGTTACCCTAAGCCCACTTTCTCTTGCACTACTGGGCAGCTGCTGGGAATTGCTGGGGCTGATGAGCTTACCTTGAGGAGCTCACAGTGGGGTGCCTTCGCAGAGCTGCTCACCTGGAGAAGGCCTTGTTGGGCCCATTTTTTGATAACCTCCTAATTAATTGTGATTTAATGGACAGGATTTGGGTAGAGAGATGATTGGGAATACAGGGAAAAGTGACTATAATTGGGTAAGAGGAATAAAATACAGTCAGTTTCTTACCCTGAAGCAAGCAGTGCAAGCTCTGGGATCTTTGCTGCTCTTGGGCTCTTGCCCTGTTCTTGCAGCTCTAGGCTGTGGGTTTCATGCAGGTTGCTTGCTTATTGCCATGGGAAATAATCAGCCAATGCATGCGCAGAAAGGGTTTCTCTGTCAGACATGAAGAATGGTCGTGCAATGGTATGTTATGGAAGTGATAGCCACTGATCTGCATGGTCCCTGTGCTAATAGGGCTTCCCTGGAGATATGCATGCTACCTGCAAGGTAGTGTTTGACTTCATTGCAACAGCCCATTGCAAAGACAGAGAAAAGCACAGGATTCTGTGGTCGAGGGAGCTGTATTTGCAAGCCAAATCACTTGTTTGATTGTCTCTTGGCAATGACAGTTTGAGGAGCTCCATGTTTGCCTCTACAGTGCACATCAAGTGGGATTATAAACACTATTCTGGTATTTATTGACAAGGACACCTGGCTGGAGACAATGGTGCCCAATGCTGAGAGGTTCCAGGAAGCACTCTTGGCCATCTCACAGGCTGCAGACTGAGTCAAGAGAAGTGACACAGCTTGTCTAGGAACACCCACAGCAGAAGGACTAACGTTTTACAGATGGAGTAACACTACCTCCACCATCAGATCCCATCTTCCCTTGGTGTGTGTGTGCATTGCGAAATGCAGCTGAACTGCTCAGGGCTTGCAATTTTTTGGTGTTGAGGTGTTTCTCTCCCAGAGACAGACCTGCTTTGTAGTCTGCATAGAACTAATTTGATTTACCCATCCTTTTCCATTTGTCTTTGTTCATCTTTTGATTTTCTCATCTCCTTTGTCTTCCATTCCCCGCCTTTTTTTATGCTTGAACTACCCAATCTATTTTCTGTTCCATATGTCCGCCTCTAGTGACATCAGTTTGCTCCTTCTCCCCAACCATACCTCTTATCAGATTATCAGACATATCTTTTGAAATGTCTTTGTGGGAGAAATTAAGCTTGTGTGAGTGTATAAAATTATACCATCTAAAGACAGTTGTTTTTTTTTTTTAAATGAAAAGAAATCCAGTTGTTTTCCCCCAAATAAATTGTATACGTAAAAATGCCTTGGGAAGGTAAATCTGTAAGTCTCACAAGCACATAGGATGTTATAGGAAGCAAGATGTAGATGTTTGAGAAGCTGCCCAAGGTACTGGGTCTGGGACATTTGCCATGTGACAACATCAGCCTGCAAATTGGATATACTACCCATGAATATGTAGAGTTGACGTGTATTTAAAAAAATACCTGTTGACAATGACTCCTAGAACAGAAGCATGTTTCCACTCATGTTTCTTTTTGTTGCTGTTTTCAGCTGGAACAGCAACATGATACAGATCTGGTTTAGTCCTATTCTTCCCAACAGGGTGAAGTAGCAGCAGCAATTTGTTTTTAAGCTGAAAGTTGTGACCCCCTCCCTCTTCATCCTGTGGCCACTCCCCACTTTGGCAGTTCTCAATTTATTATGTGCCAAATATGGAGCTTTTGTCAAGTAAGCGTAAGTTGCTTTATTATGCATGTGGAAGTGAATGTAGCCAGTCACTGGGCTGAAGCATGTCCTAATGAGCCTTTTCCATAGTCCTTCCAGAGTAGAGATAGAACCTCAGGTCTAAAAGCAGTCTTGGCCTCTTGGCCTAAGCACGCATGAGACAGGACCATGGCTGGAAGATGTTTTCATCCTGCCAGTTCCCCCTGTGAGGGATCCCCTGTTAGTGTCAGTGCAATCTCTGCCTTCAGAGGGCTGGAGCTCAAGCGTGCACCGAAGTGATACAAACATATATGGGAGCTGGGGAAGCAGCAGCTGACTGGTAGTGTATATCCAGCTCTGGATCTTATACCTCTGGATGAGAAATGCCATGATTTCCTACCTCAGAGTACTGCTAAACTCATTTTCACCAGCAGGTTAATGTTATACTGGTAGAGGTAGTCTCAAATTTTATATAGGATAGGTACTCTTCTGTCCTCCTGTTGCTAGCTTAAACGTGGGGCAGTTGTGTTTTGGTGAATACTGTGAAGTGTCACTGAGAGTTCCTGTATTGTTCTGCTCACATTCTTGGTGTTCAGCAAGCTGGCAGTTGTAACAGGGGACCACGGCCTGGGCCCTGTTCCTCCTCAGACGTTTCTCTGGGTGCCATCATCCCCAGTCAGGCATGTGCATGGTAGGGGAAGGCAGGTAGAAATCCCTCCCTTGTATTCTGCTAAGCTTGTCTGGCTTTCCTTGCGAGCAGGCACCTATGATATTTTTTTACATTGAACTCTCCTCAAGTTAAACTTTGGAAAAATAATCCTGCCCTGCAGCCCTCGGTACTCACCGAGCTCTTGGCTCCAGACAGCCTGCCCCCCCGTGGCTTGCTCACAGCTCACAGTCTGGACTCAGGATGCCGCGTTTGTGGAAGGGAAGGCAGCCAAGAAAGAATAACAAAAATTAGACCCTCATTCATATTACAATACGGTTTTCCTTTCTCTTGGCTCTTTAGGGGAGCAGGTCAAGAAAAGGACAAAGCTTCTCCTTTGCATTGGCAACCCAGTCTCTCAAGCACCTGAGAATTACTGGATGATGTGGCCCTTTGTTAGCTGTGGAGAGGCAGACTGGGACAGAGGAGCCACGGCATAAAACCAACTGACTCCCTGCACGGGCAGGAAAACCTGAGTTTCAAAATCAGGCGGTAAGAAGGCTAGTGTGCCAACCCAGATTTCTAAGGTATGACGGGCATATTCCTTCTTTACCGACCCTTTCTTGTGCCCATGCCTGCCGTGCACACGATGTTGAAATTGTGTAGTTGTAAGTACTTGTTTCAGGAAGCATTCCCTATCGGTGCCTATAAACTGGAATATAGAATAGTCTCCCCAATGGAAGAAGAACTGAGAGCCGCACAGCTTGGAGCCAGGGTTGCACAGTCCTGGGGAATGCGGAGAGACTGTACATGTTGGGCAAAAACCTTCCGAAGGGGCTCTCTGATCAAATTCACACCTCTTCCTTTTAGTGATAGTGCAGTTGTTCTTATAGGCTCAGTTAGATGTCCTCTTATTAAAAAATGGCATAGAGATCACTGTCTTCATATGCTTGCTTTCTTTGAGTTTCTGCTGTTTCCACCACTAGAGGGGAATACCAAGTCCTGTGTTTTTCATCATACAAAGGCCCTATGTAATTTCAAAATGAGTCACCTCCCATGCTCTCCTCCCAAAGGATGCTCCATACCAGGCAGTTTGCATTTTTTTTCCCCCAAACACACTCCACTTTGAAATGAAACAGAAGCTTTTCTCCCTGAGGTTTCTTTACTCTTCTTCCCCTTTCTGATAGGAACAATTTCAAACAACCCACTCAGTGGGAAGTCTCCAAAAATCCATAGCTAGTGGGAGCCTACAGTCAGCAGGGCACTGAAATGGTAGATAGATCACGTGTTGAAGGCTCTCTTGAGTTCCCTGTGTATTGTGGCACCTGTTTTCTTCCACATCTTTCACCTGAGGCTGATCCCATGTTTTTCACAATTGTTAATGTATATCAGAACAGAACTAATGAGGATCATGTGCCAAGTGGATGACTGCAATTATACATGCAGGCCATAAATGGACACACAGCCTGTGAGTAATTTTGTGTTCCTAATGCATCTCATGAACCACACTCTTCTAGTTAGCACATACTTCTCAAGTGTGTCACTGTGCCCATTCTATGGCATCTAGATTTTTTAAGCTCCAGAAAGTCCCCGTAAGAGCAGATCACCTATGAGACAAGTGCCTGATTACAATTAATGTTGGGATGACTGAAAAGGGTGCTGCTCTTTGAAATCTATCACAGGTTGCGACAGGGACTCCCCCATTGCCTGACCCTTACCCCCACCAGTCCACCCTCTGCTTTCCTCCGAGACTGGCTGTTGCACATGCATTCATGAGTGATTAGCAAGTGTTAGAGCCTGAGGCTCCCTGGCTGGCACCCACTCTACATCTGAATGGTAACCCGTGAAACCCAGTGCTGTGGAACGGGATCTGCAAGTGGATTTTGTCTGGGACTGACGGAAGAAAGAGATTTATCTGCTTTTGTTTAACAATATTTAGGTGGCCGACGTGACTGAGATGGAAAGAAAAAGAGACAAAGAGAAGAACAGTGAGGCAGTAGCTTTTTTTTTTTTCCTTTTTTTTCTTTATTTTTTTTTTTTTTTTTTTGCCACTGGATGTCATTTGTCTAGGAATTGAATCCAGTGGAGGTTGGAGGCTGAGGAGCGGGGCATAGTATTGACATCAGCTAGTGGTATAAAGGCAAAAAGTATTTGTTGTTCGTTTCCTTCAGATTGTCTAGGGAGAAATAGCTCACACCAGGCAGCGAAAGCACATCTTTGTGGGCAGCAAAGAAATAATCAAAGAGACTGCGTTATTGACTGGGTCTCTTCCCTGTCTATAAGATCAGGAAAAGCCACAAAATCGTGGCAAAAGACCTGCAGACATTCAGACTGAGCTGTGACGATATAATAATGCTTCCCTGGCACAATTTAGCCATGAAGGAGGAGGAGGAGCAGCTGTGACTGTTGGGAACAACATCTTACAAAAAATTCCAGTTCTAACCTCAGCTGTGTACTGCATGCAAACTGGGGCTAAGACAGGCCTGGGAGCACCTTCTCTTAACCCCACTCATGACTGAATTGATTCACTATAGTTGAAAACAATCTATTAATAGTGTTAAAGCACCTGCAGATGCAAAATAACCTTGCAAAGTGTTGCATGTTTTTGGTGCAAATATACAGGTGTTGACTTGGGATCCAGCAGGGCCCTCTGACGTGGTTAACACCTCAGCTGTCTGTCTTCACTTACTGCAGCTGCCAGTAATCCCCACTTCTGCGGCAAAAATGGTCGAGCAGGATGTAGTTCTCTCTCCTCAGTCACTGCAGTTCACAGACAGCACGTTAACACAAACCACTGAAGATTTCAGTTTCTATCAGTATCCACCTGCTCTGCAAACCCATGTGCTGGCCCCATCTGGAGATTTGATCTCTGATCTGTCCACCAGCTGCACCTTCGATGAGGACAAGGCAGTGGTGGTGCCCTGCAGCCAGAGCAACCTATTCGCTAGCATGTTCCTAGCAAAGCCCGGTGATTAAGGTCTGTTCCTGTTGTATGAGCAACTGGAGCACTCCTTCTCTGTGATTTGATCCTCAGAGAATAGGTGTACACCAACCACGGGATTCAACACCTGTACTCTGAATGTGTCTTTCAGGTATTGACACCCCAATGACTTGAGACAGCCACTTGGAGCACCTAAACATGACCCTCACAGCGCTGAATGACGCAGTCGTGGAAATGCCAAGGTCTGCTGGCAGCCTACTGAACAGCAGTCTCCTAGCATCATGAAACAGGAGGAAATGAAAATGCTGAGAATCAGGCTGTTTTATGTAACTTTCTCTTCCTTGCTTTAAAATCTCTTATGTGGAGAAAACATGTGAGCATCTAGTTTCAACCTGCTGAAGTTAAAACCAAAAGAGAGGGGATTAATTAGCCCGGTTGACCATGTGCTGATTCTTGTTCCCTCTGTAACTGGGATAATTCCTCAACAAGGAAGGATTTTGGCCCTATGATAGTCAAAGGCAGTTTTACATCGACTTTAGTGGCTTTTAGAGGTTTGACATTTTTCTTGTAAGTGCATAATCTGACCCCTTATTTAAATGCAATAGAAACATGAATTCCTGGACAAATAAATAAAGTCAGTCACAAAGAAAGAGGTGGACCACATTAAGTAGAGGAGAGGAAAAAAGAGAAAGAGAACAGAAAACTAGTCTATTTTGTCTAGGTTCCTAGATTGCCTTCATCATTATGGTGTCTGAGCATTTTCCGGTGCCCTGACTCAGATCTGCCACATGTGGTTCTTTGTCTCTTTCTTAACCTCTCTGCAGGGAAAGAATTGCAGATGTTATGGGGGTTTCACTTTGGGTTAGTTGGATTGGTCTGGGGGCTTGTTCATAATGTGTTCACAGCTGTATGTATTTGAGCCATGTGTTGCCTTACTCTGATGCCTGAGACAATTCTGCCTCCTGTTCTACTAGATCTTCACAGGATTAGAGGGTGTCCTTGTATCAGTGAAATGGAACTGCTGATGCCAGCTGATGACAACTGTTGACTCCAGAGCTTTGTGGAATTTCTTTGTGCTGATCCGAGGCTGCTGTTTGCATTGGGGAGACCATGAACTGGACAGTGATTTTGGCAAGCAGGGGGCAGCATCAGTTACAAAATGTGGGCAAGATACAAAGAAAAACAAGTCAACAGGGCGTGGAGAAACACTCTGCAGCCTTGTCTCTGTGCTGTAGGTGATTGATCTGGCCTGGGCCCCAGAAGGCAAAGGCAGGGACTGGAAGAATGATGAACCTCCCACTGTAGGAGAAGATCAGGTTTGAGACCATCTAAGGAACCTGAAAGTGCACAAGTCCATGGGACCTGATGAGACACATCCACAGGTCCTGAGGGAACTGGCAGATGTAGTTGCTAAGCCACTATCCATCATATTTGAAAAGTTGTGGCTGTCCAGTGAAGTTCCTGCTGACTGAAAGAGGTGAAATATAATCCCCATTTTCAAAAGGAAAAAAGGAAGACCCAGGAACTACAGGCCAGTCAGTCTGCCTCTGTTCCTGGAAAGATCATGGATCAGATCCTCCCTCAAACTATGCTAAGGCACATGGAAAATAAGGATAGGATTGGTGACAGCCAACATGGCTTCATTAAGGGCAGATTTTGCCAGACAAATGTGGAGGCCTTCTATAATGGGGTTACAGCACTGGGGGATAAGGGAAGAGAAACTGACATCATCTACCTGGACTTGTGCAAAGCATTTGAAACTGGCTCCCATGATATCCTTGTCTCTAAATTGGAGAGAGATGAATTTGATGGATGGACCACTCGGTTGGTAAGGATTGGCTGGATGGTCACACTCAAAGAGTTGCAGTCAACAGTTCTGTGTCTACAGTACCGAGTGGTGTTCCTCAGTGGTCAGTAATGGGACCAGCACTGTTTCACATCTTCGTTGGTGTCATGGACAGTGGGATTGAGTGCACCCTCAGCAAGTTTGCCAATGACAGCAAGCTATGTGGTGCGGTCAACATGCTGGAGGGAAGTGATGCCATCCAGGGGGACTTGGACAGGCTTGGGAGGTGGGCCTGTGCAAACTTCATGAGGTTCAACAAGGCCAACAAGGTCCTACGTCTGGGCCGGGGCAATCCACAGCATAAATACAGGCTGGGCAGAGAATGAACTGAAAGCAGCCCTGATGGGAAGGACCTGGGGTGTTGGCTGATGAGAAGCTCAACATGAGTCAGCAATGTGTGCTTTCAGCCCAGAAAGCCAGCTGTATCCTGGGATGCATCAACAGAGGAGTGGTCAGCAGGTCAAGGGAGTTGATTCTTCCCCTCTACTCCATTCTTGTGAGGCCCCACCTGCAGTACTGTGTTCAGCTGTGGGACTCCCAGCATAAGAAGGACATGGAAGTAATAGAATGAGTCCAGAGGAGAGTCATGAATATGATCAAGGGGCTGGACAAGGAGTAGGGTAGACTGAGATTAGATATAAGGAATAAATCATGTACTATGAGGGTGGTGAGGCATGGGAACAGGTTGCCCAAAGAAGCTGTGGATGCTCTATCCCTGGAGGTGTTCAAGGCCAGGCTGGATGGGGCTTTGGGCAACCTGGTCTGGTGGGAGGTGTCCCTGCCCATGGCAGAGAGGTTGGAACTGGGTGATCTTTAAGGTTCCTTCCAACCCAAACCATTATCTGATTCTATGACTTTGAAGGCTGAAAATACTGCTCTCTAACTGATGTTGGGAGGGGAGGAGAGTTTCTATGAGTTGTCAGAAGGATAACTGGTCAGGTTGTCAGATGGTCTGATCCAGTATTACAGGAAGTGATGTACTTAGAATAAAGTAAGTGTCCAGGATAACTGAGGGGTCTCCACCATCCCATTGTGCTACATCTAGCACAAAACCATGTTCATCAGTGTATTGGTAAGGTTTTGATAGCAGGGGGCTGCAGGGGTGGCTTCTGTGAGAAGAATCCAGAAGCTGCCCCATGTTAGATAAGGGCCAGTTTCAGCCAGCTCCAAAGGGACCCGCTGCTGCTCAGAACTGAGCCAATAAGCAATGTTTTTTGTGCCTCTGTGTGAACAGATTTAAGAAATGACGGAAAAAAAACAACTGCTGCACAACAGCAGCTGGGAGAGTGAGGAGTGAGAAACAGCCTTGCAGGTGCCAAGGTCAGTGAAGAAGGATGGGGAGGAGGTGCTCCAGGTGCTGGAGACAAAGTTCCCCTGTGGCCTGTGGAGAGGCCCCTGGTGAAGCAGGCTGTCCCCCTGCAGCCCATGGGTCCCACATGGAGTAGATCTCCACGCTGCAGCCCATGGAGCAGCCCCCGGTGGAGCAGGTGGATGTGGCCTGGAGGAGGCTGCGGCCCATGGAGAGCCCCCGCAGGAGCAGGCCCCGGGCCGGAGCTGCAGCCTGTGGAGAGGAGCCCACGCAGGAGCAGGGGGCCTGGGGGGAGCTGCCGCCCGTGGGGGATCCACGTTGGAGCAGTTTGCTCCTGGGGGATGGATTGACCCTGTGGTACGGAGCCATGTGGGAGCAGTTCTTGAAGAGCTGCTGCCTGTGGGCAGCCCCCGCAGGCTCAGTTCAGGAAGGACGGCATCCCATGGGAGGGACCCCACGTGGAGCAGGGGCAGAGAGTGACCGTGAAGGAGCGGCGGAGATGGGGTGTTGGGGACTGACCACAGCCCCCGTTCTGTTTCCCTGTGCTGCTCGGGGGAAGGAGGTGGAAGAGGGTGGATGAGGGGAAGGTGTTTTTGGTTTGTTTCCTCTGTTTCTCGCTTCTCTAGCTTGTTAGTAATAGGCAATAAATCTTACTAATCTCCCTATGCTGAGTCTGTTTTGCCCATCACGGTAATTGTTGAGTGATCTCCCTGTCCTTATCTCAACCCTTGAGCCCTTTGCATTTTCTCACCCTTCCCCTTTGAGGAGGGGGAGTGAGAGAACAGTTGTGGTGGAGCTCAGCTGCCCACCTGAGTAAAATCACCACTGTCAGCAGACTCAGCTCCAGGCAGCGTTCATTCTCAGCAGAAGAACTTACCTTATCACAGCAATCATAGTTCTAGGGTACATCAGCAAGCCAGCACTTAACATCGTGTCTTGGTTACTTATAATGACGGAGTTTGGGCAATGTCAAGCTAAGAAGCTGCAAAACCCGTCTGAGATTCTGGTTAGATACTCTGGCAGTAACCTGAATGAGTGGAGTTCCAACTGCAAGCAAGTTGCAAAGCAATCCGCTTACATTGGGCAGTTCTGTGGCAAAATGATGTAGCCATGGTCTAACTTGGTGTGACCTAAATTATCAGGTTAGTGGAAAGACTGAAAATAACACAACATATCCTCAGTATATCTGACAACAACAACAACAAAACAGCAGTAATCAATCACCTCCCACAAACAGGTCCACCTCGCTGCCCACCCTCAGCAGAGCATGTCGCAGGGGGTAACAGCTAATGCTTTCACTTGTCAGGAAACCAAGGCAGAGGGCTTTGGGAATGGAACCAGTGAAGAAACAAGGTGGATTAGGGTAATTGCCTGCTCTTCACAGGACAGGGTAGCTTGCTGAAATCTCATCACACATCTCACATTCCAGGGTGCTGCTTCACCTCCTCATTCCCCTCCCCCTGCCTCTACTGGAGGGGTGGGAGGAGGCTTCTGCTTGGCTTGTCTGTGGCCGTGGGAGAGAGAAATGATGGCATGTGGAGAGAAAAAGTCAAGGGACTGGAAAAGGCAGAAGCAGCCAGATGAAATGGAAGTAGGGTATCGTCTTCCTCTTTGCGCCTCATGAGCAGTGCAAGGTGGCACAGTGTGAGCATGGGTGCAGAGATCTTATTATAATCATGGAGCCACTTGGAGCTGGGCTCAAGGCTGAGAAAAGGTGGATGACCCACCTGTCTGGCATGTAGTGAAAAAACATGCTCGTCACTTCCTTCACAAAAGGCCCAGGGGCTGAGGGGCTCACTTTTAATGCCTCAGCATCTCATGAGACAAGGGGCTGAGAAACACTGGGGGGTGGGGTGATGTTGCTCCATCTGTCTCCTTTCTCCCATTTCTGAATGGCAGTCTCCAGGAGATCTCAAGCTGGTAACTTCACAGAGGAGAGCTATATTTACTAAACAATCGCAGTGGCAGAAGTGCCTGAGGTCTCACCATTTTACCTTCCTTCTAAGGATGCTCTCCATACTTTCTCCCTGCCCCAGTGACAGAGAAATTCCTCTTGGTCACTGGTTTGCTATGAACACCACAGCAAGGCACCAAGGACACAGATCTCCATAATGGCTGCTCCATACTGATACAGTGAGACAGGCCTGAACTGGAAAGGTCTTTCGCAAACTTGGGCCTCCCTTCCAACACAAAAATGACTCTTTCCAAGGCCTCTAAACAAGAGCTGAGCTGCAGCTGAGGGACAGGACAAATGAAACATCATCCAAATGATGAAGTCCATCTCCTCTAGGTAGAAGGAACACTGAGTATTTCTCTCATAGAATTCTTGAGTGTTCTCACATGAATAAAATCTTGAGGAATTCAGAGCCATGAGCTTCCTTCCTTTGTTCTTCTCTCATTTTGCCTATTCATTCACAACAGGATTGGCTGCTGAAAGCTATTCCTGAGAGGACATTTTCAGATATCTTCACAGGACATCCAGAAACTATTGTGAACCTGAACAAGACTAAAGCCCTCAGCTAAGCTGGGAGAAAGATTTCCTTCCCCTCCACCACATATCATGCTCCTGTGCTCCTTCTTCTCTGCACATGAAATAAGCGAGTCTCATACATTGGCATACCGAGCATCTTCTTCCCCTCACACAGACAGGGTCAACTGTGAAATTCCAGAAGTACCTTTCTGTGCTTGGCCTATTTCTGATATCCCCTCAGATTTTGCTGTTTATTCTTGTAATCTCATTTACTTTTACTTCTCTCATACATTTTCCTGTTAATTCTGCTCTCCAGGTGGCCTCCCATTTTAAATGGTCTTCTTATTTTTTTTTCCGTCATGACTGTTTCACTTCCTTCATTATATGATTTCCTTCATCAGTTTCTATGGTACTTGTTTATCTAGCTTGGAGACACAGCAGTGCATGAAGGAATGAGAGCTATCATCATTTGGCTTTACATGGGGAAAGGTTGCAAGAGGTTTCTGCAGAAAGTTTTGGTTTTCACTCCCCATGTCCCTCCCCTTGGGAAAGCTTCTCCAGGCTGAAAAGAAGGAGATTAATTGGGTAATCAATCCTATGACATCTCAGCTGAATGCCACAAACTATGAGCTCTTTTAGAGGATAGCACAGTATGCAGGTGGGAAGTCACTGAAATTTTGAGAGGGAAGGGAAGGAGGGGACCCTGTTTCAGTTGTGAGTGAGTGAAACGAAACCCAAGTCATCATGGTGATGCTTTTCAGGAAACAGAACTACTAATTTCTGGCTAGCTGTCTTCAAGCTTAGTTGAACTCATGCCAGGAAAGGTATTTCTGGAAAAATGAATCTTCCCAAGATTGTTATGTTTTGTTTTGTATCATATTGCCACTTCCCTTTTTGGTTTGCTTGTGAGCCTGGTTATTTATGGCCAATATCCATCTGTTCCTTTGCAGAGCTGCTGTCCAAGCACTTGCAGAACTGTCTGGGTTAGATTTAAACATTAAAAAAATTTACAGAAAGGATCATTTGTCCTGTCCTTCCTAGGAAGACCAGTACAAGAGTGGTAACTGGCAGGGTGGAACAGCAGTAACAAACAGCCAGGGATAATAACAGTCCTGTTGCAGCCCTATGAACAATTTGTGCTTTAGTAAGTGGAGCCATCCTGCTTTGAACTACTTACAAAGACATGATGCAATTTCCCCAAAAAGCAACTTTGGTTGTTGGTTTGGGATTTGGGCTTGATCCCATTTCACAGCTCACCCTGCTCCTTCTCATTTGGCCATCAGTACAAAATCTCAGTATAGACACAGGTTGTCTCTTGAAGTCAAGAAAAAGCTGTCTAATGTTGTATCTTCCTATGGCTAAAGACCCAGGACAAGCTATGGTGAGAGGAAGGAAAGGATGTTTCTTTATTCTCTGTCTCTCAGGATGTTTCACATGAATTGAGATTCTTTCCCTCACCATGGTCTTGTGCCAAACCCCTTGGCCCTACCACACCTTGCACAGCCACCATGCCCTAGAGAACATCTCTATCCCCCTATCTCCTTTCACTCATCTGCTATTTACTGCTGCAGCTTGAATTTTCCTTCTGGAGACACAGAGATCCAAGACTGACCTGAGGACAAAGATCAGAGACAGCTACCACTGAGGAGTATCTGGATGGCACATGGATGATGCCGGAAAGAGAGATCTGTCTTGAGGAGAAAGGGAAATCTTTTATCCTATTGCAATGATTAGGCTTAAAGTGAGGAAATTACCTTCCCCATTCCCTTTTTCTTCCCTCAAACACTACCTTTCAAAATCTAAACTGTGTGCCCCCAGTATTCAATCATCTGAAAATCACCAGGGCCCTACAGAACAAGGAAACAAGCTTGAGAAAAGGGAATCAGCAATTTTCCTGGCGTACTTATTTGCCTTCTGCTTTTCAAGCTCTGAACCGTCCCTCCTGTTCTTTGTCCCAGGAGCCTGGATGTATATATAGTATCGGATCAGTGACTGTGACAGAAGTCTGAAGTTAGAGGAGGAGGGTTATAAGGAAGATCAACAACCTGGCAGCAAAAGCAAACAACATCTAAGGTGCTAGAGAGAGATGTGCTAAGGAATGCTGTAGTTTTGTGATACACTGATTTTCATGACTTTTGTTTTCTTGTACACCTTCTCCTGTCCTATTCAGCTCTGGGATTTGATAAAGGCTCCTTTACAAAGTCACAAGCAGAAGATGGGGACAGAAAGCCACAGCTATTGGGAGACCAACATCCAATATGTGCATAGGAAATGTTCCCTCATACCCTGCAAGCTCTTCAAAAATGTAAATCAGGCACAGAAATGCAGTTATATTATGGCTTCCATTTCATTGAGTAATAACGATAAATATAAATAGCATCATATTTACTGAGATAAATTAAATTAAATCATTAAACACTCTGACTCATATGTTCCATGACTAAGCAGTGAGAACAAGATGTTTTGTATTACTGTTTAATTTACCTACCTGCTGATGATCTCACATAATGTTTTTCATTGTGGTATCCAATCTTTCTAAACCAAATAACAAATATGGACAGAGTGCTCAAAAGGCAAAATGACTGTGAGCATATCAATCAAATCAATGATATCATCAGTTTTCTTCTGTCCTAGTGTCTACAACTCTGATTACTTAACCTGCTTCCTCTATAACCTCATCGGACTCCTGTGAGGCTACAACATTAGTGCCAGACAAAGGCAATTCTGTTGGTCATCATTCGGTACCACAGATTTGTTCTAGCTCAGGTGTGGGCCCACAGCCACATCCCAACAGGGTCCTGCTGACTCCCCCCAGCTGTGATTATGTGCCAGCAATATGCCCTGAATGCAAGACATCGGTGTTCCAGGTGATACTGAGCACGGCTCATGCTGTGCCTTGCAAGGATGCACAGAGCATATGTTTGGGCCGCTTCTCAGGAAGGGTCTGGCAGTTTCTGAAGGCAACCACCATCCCAGGATATGGCTTTAAATAAAGCCATCCAGCTGTGCGTGGGGAGGGATAATACTATTTCAGAGGGATAATACTATTTCAGAAGTGCAGCAGGTCATTTTCATCTAGTCCTAGGACACTGCAGTGGCAGGATGAGGTAGTTCAAGCTCCGGGTGTTTGGAAACTAGAAGCTCTCAACATCTGGTCAGTTGTTGGCAGCTTGCTCAGCAGAGGTTAACCTGTGGCTTGGCAAAATGATGTGAACCTGTCACAACACAGCAAAAGCATCTCTTTTCTCATCCAGATCACCATGTTGCTGTTACAGTACACTGGAGATTGTGAAACCTGGAGAAAGAAAAGCAATCTTTGGAAGACTGTAAGAGAGTCTGACCTTAGAACTATAGTATTCTTGTATTTCAATCTGTGTTACAGTTCTATACCTTTATCACATTAACTAATGTTGATTGCGAGATGTAGAGAATGTGAGTGAGAGGAAGAGGCAAATTGACTAATCCCAGGAAATTACTGTTGTTACAATGTTTGTGTGTGCCTACTAAGGGATTTCTGAAACTGCTGCTGCTCTGAAAGAACTGAGGTGCTGTGGGGACAGATATAGGTACAGGTTTGTTGGGATTGATTTTGGATATCTCATATAATGGTGCCAAAGGCAAAGTCCCAAGGCAGGGTGGGCTCAGATGACAGGCACCAGAACTGGGGCTTGGAGGTGGGAAGACCCAAACAAATTCTCAAAAGTGAGACTGGCCTGCGAGTGATTTCAGTGAGTGACAGAGCACACACTGAACAACATCATGCACCCATGTTAGTGACATTCTCCTGGGGTTATCTTTCCCTTAAAGATGATCACACCCATATAAACAAACACAAACAAATAATAATCAAATCAAACCAAAACAGGAGACTGATTGCTGATTGCTGGCTGTTTGGTTTCTCACAGGAATACTGAAGAAAAAAAAAAAGTCACAGTAGCCTACCTCTTCTCTTCACAAGGTACCCTCCCTATGTTGAGAATGTCATTGTTCCTGGAAGTTTCCTCTCTCTTGTGGCCTCAGACTGATCACAAAGTAGCCTTAAGCCAAATGGGAACTTCAGATACCATGCCACAAAATTTTGATTCCACTCTGAAACCATTCCCACAGCCCCACTTGGTCTTAGTTAGGGTCCACCTAGAATGGTCAGAGCACATCCCCAGCACCGGAATAACCACTATCATCCTTAGCCTTCTTGCTAAGTCTCCTCCAGATGACATCCAGAGCTAAGGGATGAAGTTCTTTTCTACTCAGAAAGCACTGAAAGCACTTATCCCTCAGAAGAGACAGGGCTCAGCAATTTTGTTCAGGTACTTCATAAAATGAGAAATGGAGATCAAAATCTTCATCCTGCCAACTCATGCAGTTTTGCAATACCCCAGGTAATGGGAAAACAAAACAAAACAAACAAACAAAAGAACACAACAACCAATAAACTAAACAACAAGACCAGTTCATGTAGGGACCTGGAGCTCTGTCACTGTAATAGGCCCAAGCTGGCTCTGTGGGTCCAAGCAGGGTTGAGCCTGAGGTGACCCTATTCTCCTGGACCATGGAGTGCTGCCAACGCAGAGTGTGGCATAGCTTACTGGAGCTAAGTAACAAAGGCCTGACAACAAATAGCTTAATAAAACTGCTGTTTAACGCAGAAAAAAGAAGCATATAAACAGTGAGTAAAGCTTCAGATGCTGGGCACCCCGTGTTTGTGTAGCACAGATCCTGGATGGATTTTCCCATGGCATGCTGTACAGTTCATATCGGTGAAGGAAGGCTCCCACATTTTGGTCATTCGAGTTAATATTTATTTTCTTACATGAAACCAAAACCAAACCAAAACACCTCTATTCCTAAAGTGCACATGAGAACACCTTAGGTAAAGGCAAGGCCAGTGCCAGGTGGGATCTGCCTGCAGGCTGTCCTGTTACCATGGCCTGCCTGAGGCTGCCCTGCAGCAACAGGATTTGTGCAGTGCAGAACAGACCCGCACCTACTCAGGCTGACTGTTTTGTGGGTCACTGTCTCAATGTACAGTGGTCTCTGGTCAGGATCTCGACCTTCCATCCTGTGATCCGCATACAGTTTACCTTTCCCAAAGATATTATAAGTTACAGGTTTTATCAGAGCTTCTCAGTCCTTAAGCACGAGGCCCAATAGAGCAGACATGGTCTGTTAGAGATCGAATCCTTGGATATTACGTCTTCTGTAAGGCACCCAACACATGGTCGTCTTTCTTCCTCCAGAGGAGGAACTCTCATCTTTCTAGATTTGGCAGGGAAGGTGTTTAAGCTTTGCTGGTAACTTATGAGTTTACTCACTCATCAGGGGTATTTCTGAGCATTTTAACCTTGGCAAAGCTCTGAGAGCATTGAGAGATCCTGCTGTATGTGAGGTTTCCACTTTGTTCCCACAGCTTCAGGTGCTTCAGAGGAAAGTTGGGTGTGCCATATGCAACAGCTGCCTTTTCAAGAGCCACAACCGGTTAAGCAGGGAAAAGGCACTTTCAGATTCTCTTGTTCCCCAACACTGGGGTGAGCCATCTCCTGCCTTTGCCCTTCCAAAACTTGGAGGGTTTTTCTGAACTGAAAAATAAATCACATTTCCTGCCAATTAAGTGTTACCGCCCCTTTCAAACTTACAAGTGTGGTGCAAAGAGACACTCCAGTTATTATGTTTTTAACCAGGAGCATGTATCAGCTCTCACTCACCCTCTACAGGGAGAGGAAGAAGTGCTGGTAAGGGCAGGTGCGTAAAAGGCTTGTTGCGACTTGGGAGCAACTGAGGTCAAAGTGTTTTTTGCCTTTCCTCTTACATCATCCCGAGCTGAGCCTGTGGGCGCTCTCTGTCACTGGCTGAGTGTGGAGCTTCGCTCTGCAAGAACAGAAACAGAAAGGAGAGCACCTAAAGAAAAGAGCAGTGCCAGAGGGCTCGCGGGGAAAGAAGACATCTACAAGAAAAAGCTGAGGGTAAAAAGATTACTGGCAGAAAATCTCAGATTCAGCTCTGTGCTGTCATTGCTCCACAAGAAGGGGATCCCTTGCTTTGCTGCTCCAAGGGTGTGCTTTATATCTGTGCAAAGTGTCTGGCTTGCTTCTGGAAGGGTGAGCACGCTGCTTGTGCCAGTCCAACTGCGGAGGAGCCCTGCTTCCAAAAGTAATTGTGCTGGGCGCTGCCTGTGCCTGCGAGGGGCTGCACCAAGGTCTGGATGTGCTGGGGAAGCCCCTGCCTGCTGCCCTGCCTTGTCACTGGGCGAGGCTTAAAGCTGGCACAGGAGGCATCGCAAGGAAAGGAACAAATGACACTCATGAAGACGGGTAAAGGCAGGGCAGGGAAGGGCAAAGGCAGGAGATGGCTCACCCCAATGCTGGGGAACAAGAGAATCTGAAAGTGCCTTTTCCCTGCTTAACCGGTTGTGGCTCTTGAAAAGGCTGCTGTGCCACAGAATTAACAGTAAATGTCAGATCGGACATTTTCTGTCCAATACAGAAAAAAAAGTTCTAATACACCAGCTTTGCAAAGCATTAGCAGTGGAGGAAAAATATACATTTTAGATATTATCATAATTACTACTATTATCTTACAATGAGTAGAACTTTAAATGTTGTGTAATAAAAAGTGCTAGGGAGAGGAAGGAAAATTATTAAATACCTGTAAAAGTGCAGTTTATTCTACTTAATTTAGGAGCTGTTTTCACAAAATTAGAGTATTATAAAATAAATTCATTACATTCTTGTTCAAGTTATCAATGATGGGACAATTGTAAAAGTATAAAAAATACATTTTAAAATATAATTGTAATCAGTCAAGATGTTCTTAAGGTTTAGTACACAATTATATAGCTGTTGTATATTAATGGCAAAAAAAAAAAAGAAGGTAGTTACGTATGGCTGTCATCCCTCTGCCATTTTCTCCCCCAAATCTTCTAAACATTTTTGGGTGCAATTCACCTCTCAAATGCTGTCAGTATTTATATTTGGTGTATTTCTCTCTAGCTCTTAAATTCTGAAAGTGTTGCAAGTCCATCTCCGTGAGATTAATGGACTAAATTTAGAAAGAAAAGTAAAAGGGCTTGGGACTATTTCTTGGATTTGCTAAATCTTAATTTTACCTCAAATTTGTATTAAGGAACCAGCTACTAAGTGCTTAACTTTATTTATTTATTTATTTATTCTTTTAGTTAGGTTCTATTTATACCTGTTGTATATAACAATGCTGAACAGCAAGGACTGTTTTTAATAGCTATAAAAATAAAAAATGAAAATGATTGCATGACTTTGGGCAATTTATCTGTAAACATACAATTCATTTTAAGCATTTTCTTACCTGGGTTGAGGAGAAAAGTGAATGAATAGTTGCTGGGATTCTGTGTATTTCTATAGCGTCAAAATATTTTATGATGTATTGTAAATTTCTTGTCTGTCCTTCTGCTAGACCTGTTTAACTTCACTTTAATATACTTTTCAAAAAATAGTAAGTTACATCTGTAGAAAATATTTATAACAATGTAGACCTTTGTTAATATTGTATTAAGTTGGTCACACAACAAATTTCACTTGTCTAAACATATCTTTAAGGTGTTTATAGCTTGAAGATTACTGTAATGCAAGATTGTTCTAAAGAAATGTGTTTATGTCATTGCAAATATGCATGGGACACCCATTGCAATAGCTTAGCCAAAGTGCAATATTTTATAGTAAAGACACAGGCAGGAGTTTAAGTAAGACTTGAAAAATTTTCCTTGTCTATATGTTATAATCAGATGGTAACAGCTAGAAATACTTTTGAATAAATCAGATCTCTACAATATGTTGTAATGATGCTTTCCAAAATGATACATAGACCTTCTGCAAGAAATAGATGAATGGATTTGGCTTGTATATTGAGTTCAATGTATTTTCTTCAGAACTTCAGACACTGTCACTATGTTCCCTGTATATATATACACATACATATGCGTGTGCTATATTATGTTACATATAATATATGTTTGTGTTTCTTAATGATCAACAAGCTTAAAATAAGCTAATAATCACTAACTTCCAAATAACATAACAGAAATAGAAAAAATACATCTCTTTTAGCACCTCAAATGAGAAAAAGTAAAATTCAAGCCTGTGATTCCCTTTTGTCTCTCTCCGTTGTTTATTTAATGACATAATAATGGAATTATATATAATAAAAATATTATTCCTTTACCATAATTAAACAAACAAAGCTAAATGCTACTTTTACATAAATTCAACAGAAAATCTGATAAAGCAACCAGCATACATAGTTTCTGTGGTTTTATATACAGAGAGTTTACATTGAGAAAATAAACAGATGTACTCTGTGGTTTAAAGACTGGTTTATGTACACAGACATGCTAATGTGTGGGAGGCTGGGATAAGGAAAGAGGGTAAGAATACAAAGCCTTCTGACTGACTTAGATAAATGAGATGCATTTTTACTTAGTCAATGATTCCTGCGGTTAGAGAACATGTGACAGTTGATTTGCAAGATTTCATTTGTCCTCGGTTCAGATCGTGGGGTTTTTAGTTATTGGTGGGTGTTAATCCGTAAAACAATCTATGGGTTTCTTGCTTTTCTGTTAAGGTTCTCTCCAGTTGTCTACTACGCATATTCTGAATTACTCTAATGTGAAAAAAATATATATATATATATGAAGTGCATTCTAATACAGATCTCTCTATAGCACAATTGTAAAAAGGCTACAGAGTGCTCATGGAAAATATATTTTATTATTTATGTATCATGGATAATTGCTAATATGAAGGATATATTTACTACTAACATTTCCGGTATTTGTACAGTTGCTAAACTTACTAAATTTAGAGGTCTGTTCTGAACTGAATAGATCTCATTTTATCTATCAGAAAACGTCATTCTTGAGAGTTGCATCTTTTTTTTAGCACTTATTTTTCTCTCCCTCAAGTAGAATTGTGCTGACCATGCTAATCTTTATGAAAATACAAGCAGTTCTCCTTCCCTTCCCTTCCCTTCCCTTCCCTTCCCTTCCCTTCCCTTCCCTTCCCTTCCCTTCCCTTCCCTTCCCTTCCCTTCCCTTCCCTTCCCTTCCCTCCCGTCCCTTCCCTTCCCTTCCCTTCCCTTCCCTTCCCTTCCCTTCCCTTCCCTTCCCTTCCCTTCCCTTCCCTTCCCTTCCCTTCCCCTCCCTTCCCCTCCCTCCTCTTGTTTCCTCCACCCTCCCCCGTTTTTGCATACTGGAAAACTACTGAAAACAAAATTGTAACCTCTGGATCCTCGAAATTTCTCTTCTGTTTCAGCATGTATATTTCTAAAAAGGCATTAAAGTGTCATTTTGCCTCCTGTGAGAATCCACAGGAGACATACCTACTCTGTGAACTGCAGTGGGGTTAATACCAGCAGGCCTTGGATATGGGAGATCAAAAATGTTTTCCTATGCCGAAAGCTACTTCCTGAACAACGTCTGTAAAAGTAAAAGATCCAGTAATTATATTGATTGTTCCATCACCTGTTACTTGTCCCGGAGCCCCTGTGCATGCTGCTGTTATGAAATACAGAAATTCTTAAAAAAAACACTCCTATGTGAACATAAACACTCATGTAGCATGACTTTATTGCATAGAAAGTGAAGAGATCTGCAGAAGTCTGATGGACCTTAAGTGCCTGGCTAATGTCACCATTGCTGTCATGAAAAACAAAGGCAGGGCTTTCCTGTGCTTTCTGGGACTGGAAAAGGGTGAACTGGTTAATTTAGGGCATGGGTAAATCTGGTATAGGCTTACTTCTTGTGCTCAGTGTCCTCCTGTCCAGCTCCTTTGGGGGCACATGCATCACTGTTCAGCAACAAATTACCACATCCAAAAAATGATATTCAGATATTACAAGAGAAGGGGGACAGGAGTCTCAGCAACCAAATCTGAACGAAAACTCTTCCTGTTTATGGACACCATCTTCCTGTCAGTCCCAGAGAATGGGAGATAAGGTGCTTCTCCCTTGTCCTAGGGAATTAAAGGCAGCTGCTGGGAAAAGGCTGGCTGAAGGAGTCCTCTGCTGGAAGGAGAGGGGAAAAAAATAAAGAGAATGGAATTTTTTCCAAATGCATTGAGGAGAGCATCTGTCAGCTAGCCTGTCCATGGCCAAGCTGTCTCAGTGGCATGGGCACGCTTCAGGGGTTAAAAACTCTTGTTTCCTGAGCTTGTCTGATGCCTGAATATACTCAGGTCGGTCAGCTTGCTTCCATTTCTCCAGGCTACACCTACTGTTGGAAAAAAGTTTGTCAGAAGAAATGCTGCTGATGATTCCTGGTCTGTGGGCTTTGAGTCACAGATAATTATGTATGAGTTGAAGCTCAAGAATGTCTTTGAGGCTAGTAGACTGAGGGACAGGGGAAACCACATGAAGCAATTCGCAGTCTGGGGTCACTGAGCAGGAAAGAAGCTGTTCACATCTAGTAGGAGTTTAAAGAGTGCTGCAGCATGCTTTTGGAAAAGGAACTATCCTAATCATAGGAACTACCCCGTGCCACTGAGAGAGAAGCACTGCAGATTTTTCTTCATCATAGTAGAGAGCAAAGGCTAAGAGTGTATCTTTTCTCCTTCAGGGTCCGGAGTGGGAAATCCCTTGATTTGCAGCTGGAACTGGTCTCATCATAGGAAGCCTGCCCCAGATTCCTTTCTAATCTGTCTCCGAGCATATGTTTCTGTTCACCAAATAATTCTACTTGCCACTGACACTGCTCACCACTGTCAATATCTGCTGTGTTCTGAGATCCCCTCCTCATCACTGGGCCCATACATACCTCTTTAAATTTCCTTCCAGAGTCTGTGTGTCAAATGCCCTTACTGGTCAGAAGGGTGAAGTTTCTTGCAAAGATGAGCATAGCTGTTCAAAAGAGAACTTCAGTTGCCTGGGAAGTTCCAGCCTTTGATTTTTGTCAGGTCTCCTATAAGGCAGAAGAGAATGAGAAACTGTGTTCACCAATGATGCTGATACTGAAAGGTTGTGCCCCTGGAGATGAGAGATTCTGTGTACAAATAAATAAACAAATAATAAATCTAGCAAAGCTAATATAAGTTCTTCAACACAATGATTTCAATGTATTGGAGTTTTCTGACATGTTACTTTTAGTGAAATGGAATGAAAGAAATCTATAGTTAAGCATGTCATTGAACATCTGGGAAATCTGTTAATCTGTTACAGGTAATAGACTTCTTGTGTTATGTCCATTTAAAATTGCAGCAAGTACAAAGTGTAACTGTTAAAGGACCTAAATATCCTATTTTTATTTTCATTTCATGAATCTGTATTCCACTAAGGGATTTCACTCACAGAAGATGAACTGATACTGTTTGTACGTAGAAGATTACTGTTTGTACGTAGAAGACAGCAATCATAAAATGTTGCTAACTTACCCCAATTTCTAAAAGCCACCAATATCTGGACAGACAGTTTGTCAATGAGACACTGGAGTACACTGGAAAATGCTAAATATCCCTGATGGAGGCAGGTAGCAGGCAGAACAGGGAACAGTGTCTCAGGCCCACTACTCTTCTAATATTGTTCTTCTGAGGTGGCCTCTGTACTGCGCAAAGGTACAGCCCTGCTATCAGTACTGTGTGCTTGGGAATAGAACCTTTCTCCACTCCCTGTTCCTGACACTAGGTTATTTTTGCAAGACTAGAATAAATACTCACTGTTTTATACCCATTTCAGTCATTAAACTCTAAAGCTATGATTGGCTTTGATTCTCCTCTCATTCATTTGATTAAACTTTTAACATAGTCAGTAGAATTAGTCAAAGTTTTGGATAGGTCTAGCCTAAAGACAATGTGACTTACAGAAACTAAGAGATGGCTACCTGCAACTCACAGGATGGCAGCATTCCTCAGTTAAGTCTACTTTGGTAGATGCATCCCCCTGGTTAGATACAGATCTTTCTATCTTACAAGATCAGGAGCTGATGTTTTCAAGATGGTCTTAAAGAAGCAAAGAAAATTGATCACACAAGTTGTCCTGGAAGAGGAACAGCTGAAATGTGACATCTCTAAGCTCAATTTATGAAGCAGATCAAGTGCAGGATAGGGTATGTCAGGAAAAGCTTTTCACACACATGCACACATACATGCAGACCACCTCAAATCACCACTCGAGTGAGTCAGCAAAGCTGAGGCTGGGAGCAAACATGGCACTCCTTCCCACCAGTCTCAGTACCTGGCACTTAGGTGGCAATTTGGCTTCAACATGCAACTGTTCTATTTTGGGCACTTTGCTTCCAAATGTTGGCAGCTGTTCACACAACAGTTTCCTCCCTCAGTTTCTGGTTGGAAGGTTGTTGGAAGATAGCTGTTGACACTAGCTGCCAATCAAATGATATCACAGTACACTATAAAACTTGAAGGCAGTTATGTGGTCTGTGAACTCAGGGCCCTGAGGACATTAAAAAGCCTCAGCTGCCCTGACCTGCCTCACCTGGGGCTCCCACTGACACCCTGTCTGTGGATTACCCAGGATTTCCATTTGAGCTCAGGTCTGGGTTATTAGACCCTGCCTGAGCTATGGTACAACTGTGCTCGTCTCCAGCTCTGTGACACTAATGTCCAGGCCCGTGTCCATGCTTAGCCATGGACACTGTTGATCTGACTTTCAGGGTTGACATCAGACCTGTCTTATCACTATAGACCATCCTGGTAATTGCTGGTCTGTGTGTGACCTTGGTTATTATCACAGGGATCACCCTGACCTAAGAAATAACTTCCCTACTTGACCTAGGACCTGACTGGCCAGCATGAACTTGCCTGAAAATCTGAACTGTTGGCTGATCCTGGCTGCTAGAGCTAGGTCTGCTCTGATCAACTTTTTTGGGGTACAGTGGGACAGGACCTTGCTAGTGAGGCTCCTGCCCTGCTGGTTGCTTTATCTCCCTTGACATGGCTTTTCATCCTTTTTGGGTAGCTGACCCTTGCTGCGACCTGGTAGTGTCTGGCAAAATTTACTGTGACCTGGTCAGGGAAAACAGCGGTTCTGGACTCCTGGTTAGTTGTTCAGATTCTTATTACCCATAATACTGTGGTGAAGTTTCTATTCCAGGCCATTCTTTCAAACCATATTTCCTTTGCAAAGCAATCTGAGGTCAAATGGTAAGCCAGAAGTGACATCACGTTCAGGTCAGTTCTTAGCAGACTATTCTCTCTTCGGGGTGTGTGGGGAGAGAAAGGAAATGAAATACAGAATATTAGACTACGTATAATGTAACAGCAAAAATAAACATACTAAATGGGACCTGACAGACCAAATATCAATGATGCAGCTGAGCAATATCTCTCAAGAGTAACTTAGAAATCAGAACTTAGAAATCAGAATTAGTCTATCTTGAACTGGTAGAGGCAAAAGCCAAGCCACGAAACACAAGAATACTCTTGTTGCTGCCATAGTTGACTGAAGCATTGACATGTGACCGTGCAGCACAGACATATGAGATTAGGGAAAAGATCTGAAAACTGCTGGGTGATGTTCTGCACTGAGATGTCTTGTTCTTATGTAAAGAGAAACAGGAGGGCCTGAATCCAGTCCATATGACACCTTTATGGTCACTGCTATTCCTTTACGCACTGTGGCCTTCCTGTTCCTGGCTTGGGACATGGAACTTCTTAATCTCCTATGGATTGAAATTTGCACTCAAGCTCAGTCACTTACAGGCTGTGGATGATAAGTGTAGTTAAGTATAGGATTATATGTGACTGTATTTGAGATACACATGTAGACATATGCAAGCAGTAAGACTATACAGCTTACTGGAACCAAAACAAAATCAGAATTTGGAATTTGTCTTTAAATAAACTTCTGTAGAGCAAAGCCCTTTTTTTTGATGTTGTTTTCGCTGGATCCTCTGAGAGAAGAAAGCATCCAGTCTTGCCAAGAAAGAGCCCCAGCCTTTGCTGTCCGTGCTTCTGTCTGTCTTTCTTTTTTTTTTTCTCTTTTTTTTTTTTTCTTTTTAATTTTTTTTTCTTGAGACAGAACTGTGGGTACAGCATTCTTGCAGTATTTGCAGATTTGGAGTCTGTAATATATATGCATGGACAGTGTGGTGATTACAGAAAGGAAAGCAAATTAAATATAACTTAACCTGGCCTACTGTAGACAACACACCTCATCTTGACACCATCCAGCACCTCAGCAACTCTCCTTCACCTCATGCTGAATACCTGGCTACTATGGTCTGTTCAGATCTTCTCCACCTCCAGCCTAAGCCTGTGTCCTGCCATACGACATGACTGCTGTCTTCGCCATGGTCTGCTTTCTAACAAGACAAAGGTGCCACTAGTTGTTTTCTTTCATCTTACATCATTCCTGGTGAGACTCAGATCTGCCAGTTGCTGAAGAGGTTGGAAACCTTGCTCTCTGCCATCATTATCAATGTTTCAGTATTAACTTCAGCAGAAGTGCCAGCATGCTCTGCATGAGTCACCCCACCCATGCACCTGGGTGGTCGCTTGGTGGCATCCCAGAGCTCTGAACAGGGAGCAGCTGGAGGTTTGTCTCCCAGATTGGCTTTGGGAGCCCATCTCACCTCTGTTTCCTTATCTGCAGCCCCAGAGATGTTATGAAGAGCTACAGTGCTTTGCACTGGCATCACCTTTTTTTTTGCACTGCATTCATTGCTACAGTGGGTCTGGTTAAACCAAAAGAAGTTTTCTTACCAACTAATTAGTATTTTCATGTAAGAATCCTTGAACCTCAGCCATGGTGACTGGAGGTTGGGTGTCTCAGATTAAGCCTCTGCTGAAGGTGGATTGTGGAGTGGAGATTTGCTGTGGTAGAGGAGGTACAGATGGATATGTTATCCATCCTGCAGCCCTGCCTGCCTGCAAGATGAGCAGCAACTTTATTAACTTCAAAATGTACAATGTGTTAACTGTGGTAGTGAGATCCAGCAGGGCTTCCCTGCCAGCATCATGCATGACTTATCTAAGATGAGACAGGAGAACTATGACAGGGAAAAGAGCTGAGCCATTGTACTGTAATTCCCTCTGTTTTCTAGTGTCACCTGGATTATTTGCACTCCCAGTTGTAAGGTCTTTCCATAGAAGCATCCTGACTGGAGAAAATCTAATCCATAGCCAAGGCCAAGACTATTTGCATAGTTGGGGGTGATTTTCAGGTCACTTTCATACTTGGATGAGCATTTGCAGTTGACCCCACTGGGTGTGCTCATATATATGCTTGAACTGTGACAATTCAGCTGGATTTTTGGATATAGGGTCTGCCTCTCCACCTTAATTTCCACCTCATTTGTATTCCATTCCTGCCATCTACTGCTCACAAACACTACTTAGCCCCATATCCACTTTTTAATCCCTCACTTCCCTTAATATCTTCCCAGGTGAGATGAATACAGTCCAAAACAACCACTGCATAGTTGGTGTTCCTCCTTGTTCCACTGACTGGCATGACCAAAACAATTTCAACCTGCGAAAAGGTTGCTGGTACCCATCACTTCAGCTACATTCCCTAAATCTCTTCTCTTGATGCGTTATCTCACAGCAGCACCAGGTGCCCCCTGCTATTGCACCACACACCATGATTGTTCAAGTCCAAGCTACCAAGACTATTGATAGATGGTCCCCTGAAGATTGTTTTGCCTCTTCTATGAGGAATATGATAAAGCACATACTGCTGCTTAAACAAACAGGTTGCTATCTCACAGTCACACTCCATGCCAGTGACAGGAGGAGAGACTGTTTACAGAGAAGCATAGGGCCTGAAACACAAAAATCCTGGCAGAGCAACCCCATATCTCAGTATACTGTTATATGGCATGGAAGATCCCTGTGGTCAGTTAAGGCCAGCTGTCCTGGCTGTGTCCCCTCCAAGCCTTTTGCCCACCCCCACTCTACTTACTGGGGGGCAGAATGAGAAGGCCTTGATGTTGTGGAAGCACAGTTTAGCAATAGCTAAAACACAGATGTATTACCAATGCTGTTTTTATCACCAGTCTATACCTCAGTGCATATGGGCTGCTTTGAAGAATACCAGCTCCATCTCAGCCAAACCAATACTGACAGTGTCCATCCAATGGTTCTGATGTCTGGTTCTGATGGAGGTTTTACCTCTCATGGGAGCTAGAATTTACAGGTGATTTTTGGTGTGAGTTTAACAATATGTATGCCATTGAGCTTGGAAAAGATATGCTCTGCACTGAAAGCTCACAGAGCTACTCTGAACGCTGTCTCTGATATGACAGATAGGAAAAGAACAGATGAATCATTGCTTTCTCTCAGGTGTAGTCCACCTGGTTTTGTCATCCTTTTGCTATTTAGAGCCCTGCCAGTTTTGTGATGACTGTATGCCAGACTCAGCCTCTCAAAGGGAGGGTGGATACTCTGATGTCCACCAGGTTTTTTTCTGGTATGTAGAGCTTATTGTTCTGCCAGTGCTTTTACACAGCACATGCACTGAGACAAAGAGGCAGGAATGATTTTGTGAACTAGGCAAAATCAGAAAGATAAAAATATAGTCCTTCTGTGGTGCAAAGTAGTGTGCAGTGACAGCAGAAGGACTGCTTAGAGCAGAAAACCATAGTCCAAAGTACAGATACTTTCACTTATGGCTTCTTTTATTTTCTCACACTCTCCTCATGAAATATATTTGATCCACTTCTTTGTTTTCTATAGCATCACCAGTTAATATAAAAATTTGTTTTATAAGGATATTGGTATGTTTTGTTAAGGTAACAAAAAGTAATACTGAAGTAAGCACACAGGTAAGTCCTTCCCACTAACCATCTGTCCTCAGCCTTGTCTAGGTCAAGGCTCTGCCCACATACCCTCATGGCTGATTGTTATTCCACTTTGTTATTCAGAATTAGATTCATAAAGCTCACGGAGTAGTAGCAGGGTGTTAACAGTTATCTTAATCTGGTATGTTTTGATTGCCACGTACAGAAACTGAACAGGAGTCCCAGTAAAGTATGATTCTGCTGTGTAGCCTGCAGATAGAGAGAAGGAAAGCAAAGGTGCTGGAGAGGTAAAAAGACCTCTGGGTGGATGTCCTTATCCACCTCTGGGTGGATGTCCTTGCAGGTCTGATTGTTAAACTCATATGCTTCTAAGTTTGTTTTTATTTGCATTTTTTTCATTATTATGTTCATATGCTTCTAAGGATGTATATTTGTGTGTCTACAAGCTTGTTTATATTTGCATTACTGTGTTGTTTTTCATACATATGTATGTAAATAGCTGTGTACTCATGCACATATATTCATACACAGAGTCATGTTTTAGCCCTTTTTAAATGTGAAGTTCACAGTATAAATCTAAAAAACAAACAAACAAAACAAAACCAACTTTTTTTTCTTTCCATAGAAACGTAGATATCTTCTGAGAAAACTCCATTAAACTCAAACATATAGTGGATGTTCATTTTACGGTCAAATGCTCCAGCAACAGAATCTACACTTGAACTAACACAAAATTTGCCATTACAAATTGATTCCAGGAGGCAGCTTGTAAATGGGGTTTGAGACCTAAGCCTTTGTGGCACAAGATCTGGACTTTTAGTCACATTTAAGTTTTGTCTTCCTCCTTGCTTCCAGACTTCCACCTGCTGATTCTCACCTCTTTCCAGTAGATCATTCATCCAAAAATGTTATGCAAAGGTAAGAATCAAAGCTCAGGACCTTGTAAAATCCTCAGAGATTTACAAAGTACGAACTTGGCTGATTCAAACACTGTATCTTTTTGTTTTCTGTGGTGTCTGATCTAATTTTCCTTCTTACAGGTTCTTCTTTCTTCTCCCTAACCTGTCTGTCTTTCTTAATTTCTTCCATATCTTTCCTTTTCCCTTTTCTGTGACTTCTATCTATGTCCATTTTTCTTCTCTCTTTTTTTTTTTTTTTCTGAATAAAATTGTTCAGTGTGATGCTGGAGTCAGTGTTATCAAATATACACCTTGGGTTTCAACTGTCAAATAAGCCAAGAGACTTCTGAGAAAAAATACATGCCATGTGCCTGTACTCTCAAAACACACCTGCTTAGTGAAATAAATTAGGGGAATAGTACATCCAGTAGACACCATTTCTGTAATATAAACTTGTTGTAGGATTGTCATGCTGATATCTGTTTCCTGGGAGACATCTGCAGGGAGTTAGCTCCCTGTCACTCTTTTATTAATATTACTATGAAGATGTAAGGAACCTGGTGGGTAAAAAAGTCATTAATGAATGTATGCCCACCACTGTGTGCCCTTTGCTGTGTATCTTCCTCCAAAATGCATTTTTACGTTCGGGAAGTGTGTGTAGGGGGTCAATGGTTATTTTTTCAAAACTCCATTTGCTGGAGTGGGTGAGATATATTCAGATGCTACGCATAGCTCAGCAATTTACGAATCATCTTCACATTTATCTCTAACATTATCTTAAGCAACTTCTGTAAGGGGAAATAATCGACAGTATGAGAAAATGGAAAAAATATTTTGGTTATATATCTAAGTAAATATGAGGTGTAGTCAGCATATACCACAAAAATGTTGAAGAGCAATACTGATGGTAAAACATGGCATGGCCATAGCTGGCACTTCCACTTGGGAAGCTTCAGTTGACAGAACGCTGTGGTCCCCCCTGCATTGTTCACTGTAACTGCAACTATCATTTTTTGTTGCTGTTATATACCTGGCACCGTTTATTCAGAAGATCTGATGGGCCATATACGTAAAATAGCTACTGTTTGTGTCTTAGTTTTATCTCAGCAAATACAATAAAATAATTTCTTGACACAGCAAAAAGGACAAACAACTGCAATAAAGAGGAACACCTCAACCGATGTATTTGTTGTTTCAATGTTATATATGCTAATAAACCCTCATGAAAAAGAGATGAGGTGATACAATATTCTCTTCATTTCCTTCTCTGTGGTAGATATTTACAAATACGCACTTGTAAATTGAGATGCCTTTTTTGACTTGCAAAAACATCTTGATTAGCAGCAGCGCTTAGTAACAGTGCCACAGGAAACAGAGAGAAAACAAATGAACCCAGAAGAGCTGCTTTTCTTACTTGGGACTAGTGGTAATAAAGAGAGAAAATTTCTGTTTCGCACAGGAAAAATAGCTCACCTGATGGTTCGAGCTTCTGGCAGGTGACCTTGTCTACATACCCAGATTCACTTCTGAATGGGACTCACCCTCCTTTCTTTAACTTTCACCCAGTGAAGAAGTTTACTTGCGTCAGAGCAAGTCACCATGAGGAAACATTCAGCTAAGCGGTGTTGCAGACATCCAAAGTCCAATCTTCAAGAATAGAAACTGAAATAAACATGAGACTAATAAAAGGAGATCCATCGCCCAAGAGGCTATAGACAGATACAGAAATATCAATGGCGGCTGTTATCGGTAGAGGTAAGTACACCTATGTGAAAAGTGGGCCTATTTCTACATATTCAGTGTAGATCTTTACTGTAGTTGTATCTAAGGTACTGGTGAGTACAGAAAACTGTGTGTTGGCAAAGCAGACACTTGTGGATCTGTGTGATCTCTTTCGATGTGTTACTCTGTCTTGAGTCTTAGGTTGAGCTTCAAAATGCCAATGTCTCATTGTGTTAACCCTGATCTGCATTAGGCAAGAAGAATTTGAATCCCCAAAGACCACTCAGTGTGTAAAGACATCTCAAAGGCAATTATTAATGGAGCAAATTATTTGGTTTATTTTTTTTCACCTATCTTGTTTCCAATGCAAGAACCACCTAGAAAATGCCTTTTAAAGAATTAGTACCACTAGGCTGTGTAAGGAGCTGACCAGGTCTCTGTTAATTAAGAACACTATTAGATTCCTGTTGAAATGTAATTTGACTGTGTATATTTCATAATTCCCCTTCTTAAAGTGCTAAGATATATGGAAATGTGCCTTTCGTATCTTATTTGAAAGTAAATTAACTCTCTTTCCTCCAGTAAAATGTAGGTTCTGAAATTCTTAAGTTTGACATGGATGGGCTTTTGCAAAAGAAACCCTAATCTGTGAAGGGCTGAATGATTCATAGGGTCAAACTTCTCTGCTGCCATGAAAGTCAAAATGTATATATAATCAGGCAGGTTGGTGGTGCTACCCCATAGGTATTGGAAATCACCTGCCTTTCTGCAGTTTTTTTCTTGTTACTGGTATTTTCCAGCTTTTGAAAAAGTCTCATACTAAAAAAAGAGATTGTCATGAGTACCAATGGGAAAGTAGTTAAAGTTTTGCCTAGCAGAAGTAATTTGGAAAATACAAAGTGAGAAGAGATCTGGTTCTACTCTTTGATTTGTCAGACAAAAGCAGATGCAATACTGATGATATCAGTGAAGTTAAAATTGGTTGATATCACAGTATACAATAATGTGTTAAAGTGTGCAAAGTTTCACGTACATAATAGTTTAAATGACCAAGTTTAGCTCCCAAGTAGAAATCCACCACTCCTAGATCCCAGAACGGCTGTACAGATATTACTTATTAAGCCATTTTATATAAAAGAGATTTGGTAGGGAGTGAAAAGGACCAGGACAGGAGGTGTAGAGGAGATTCAATTTTCTGAACTGCTGTCCCCAGATGATTCACAAATCTTTTCTGCGTAGGTCGTGCACCCAGACAGAACAACCAAAGGTAAGGCATATTGTTCTATCATATCAGGCTGCCTGGGCTCCATGGAATTTTCCAGAGACAGACAAGGCTAAGAAGCCTTGCAAATTGTTTTCTTCTCACTATTCCTTTCCCTCATCTTCCTTCCCAGTTGTCTCACTGCTTTGAACAGTGTTGATCTCAGCATGATGTTGGCCGGTCATGGCTCACCCTGCCAACATCTCTCAAGGAGGTGTTTCACCTTTCTCAGTGCTGTGGGTTTTTCACCAGAATCACTCTAGGGGAATCATTCTGGGGTCTTCATCTCTTTCCAGATTTATATTACTAGATTGTAACATTTTTCAAGCTACTCCTTTGTGATGGAAAAACCTGAAAGTGGGAATAAGCATTGGCTGATGCAACACGGAGCAGGCAGTGCACAGTGTGACCAAACATCACTGAAATATTGGGGTCATAGTGGCACTGTTGACACTTTTATTTCAGGTGGAAGATGCAGCCTGATGACTTCAAATCAAACTATTTGCCTTCCCAGCACCCAAAGGTGGTATGCCTGTTATATGCGATCAAGTGGCGCAGAGGTACCATCTGGAGGGGTTGGTGCACAAACAATTCTACCCAACATGCTGAAGTCAACTTCTTGGAAAATTGCTTCAAGCCCTTGTCATCAGTTTCTTGCTCTATCACCTGGGTCTTATCTACTACCCCCTGTGGGAAATGCTCCAAAAGAATTCTGGAGTTCCTGAGGATACACCCCAATGTAACCCTGGAAATATTCGCAGCCAAGATTTTCAAACACCTGGATATTCGTAACCGGCAAGGTCTCAGGAACCTGATGATGAAAGGAGTCATCATACGTATTATGCGTCCTGCAGGTAACCCAACTACTCTTCATCTTTGTCTGGGTGTAGACCAAAACCTATGGGATTATATCCACTACCAGCAGTTGTACTTTGTACTAGTGTGGACGACTGGTATTGGGAATGACTGGTGAGTGCCCAAATGCTGCTTTCTTCTGCCTTATTTCTTTCCCAATCCCAAACAGCTGTAGGACCAGCATGGTTATTTCCTCTTGCCAAACGTGAACAAGGAAAGTTATGTCATTCTCTAGCCATGAATGCCTTCATTATATGTAGTGTGAAACCCTTGCAGGAATATCTTTCCTGTCCCTCTTAGCATATATATGCACATCAGTTTACTAACTGCACCTAGTAAAGAGATTCTCTTGATAGCTGGAGAAGAGAAAAAGACCCATCTAAAGGAGACTCAGATTATGCACCACATACTACAAATGTGTCTTTTGCACCTGTGTTTTTTGTATATCTTGCTTGACTCCTGATGTTTGATTTAGAAAAAATGTCTAGACAAGTAGCTCACAGAAAGGAAAGTACATATGAAAAGATGAATTCCACATACGTGTCTGGATAGTTATTACTGTAGTGTGCAGCTACAAAACCTACCAAGTCAAACGTAAACTTTAAGGATACTGTTTATCTTGGGGAACCTGTCCCTGGGATTATGCCACCGGAGGACTGAAGGAAGCTCTGGCTATCCTGTCAACACTAAGATAAATATGAAACTGTTAATCTTGATAAATGTTAGGGTGTTCACATCAGGTTTTCCCTGATCATAGAGGTAAGTCGGACAGATTCATGAATGAAGCAATAAGTTTATTATCTGAAGCTTCTGTGATCAAGCTCCAGGCTGCCAAAAGGTGTGCCTAAACAGTCCTGACTGCATGTGCCACTTTCCTTTGCAGTTGTTCCCTGCAGCCTGTCTTTCACAGATTCTTTCTCTCTTGGATGAAGTTCTCTGGCCTTATGTCCTTATGTGGTATCTGTGGTATGGGTTGCCTAAGACCCTTTAGTGATTTCTGTCCGGTAATTCCCCTTTTTGGACATGTTGCTATTTGTATAGTTTTGGTTCCCCTTTCCACTAACTTATTTGTCTAGTTGCAGGTCATTGTTGGGCCCTTGCATGAATACCCTCAGATGATTATCTTTCCCTTGTCCTTTACCGTTGTCTTACTGAGAAAAGATTGACTCACTGATATTTCTGATGAAAGAACTAGGCTAGAAAGACCGGGCCGGCTGCTAAGCACCACACAGCTGTTCGTTCACCCTTCCTCCCCGCCCCCACCCCCGGGATGGGGGAGGGAATCAGAAAGAAATGAAAGCCTATGGGATAAGGACAGTTTATTAGGACAGAAAATAAAGGAAAAGAAAATAATAATAATAATGATAATAGTACTACTAATAATAGTGTGTACAAAACAAGTGATGCACAATGCAATTGCTCACCACCCGTTGACCGATGCCCAACCTATCCCCGAGCAGCCAGTCCCCCCACCCTGGCCAGCCCCCCCATATTAATTGTTCAGCATGTGTCAGATGGTATGGAATACCCCTTTGGCCAGTTGGGGTCAGCTGTCCTGGGTCTGTCCCCTCCCAGCTCCTGCTGCACCCCCAGCCTGCCTGCTGGCAGGACAGAGCGAGAAGCTAAAAAGTCCTTGGCTTAGTGTAAGCACTGCTCTGCAACGATTAAAACATCAGCATGGTATCAACATTGGTCTCATCCTAAATCCCAAATGCAGCACCATACGAGCTACTAGGAGGAAAATTAACTCTATCCTAGCCGAAACCAGGACAGCTTGTCTTTCAACAGGAGTGACTGTATATTTCTTTTCTCAGATTACAGTTACAGTTGGAAAAAATTCGTTGCATACCAACATGGAGAAGAAGATTATTGCCCCTGGAGTTTCAGTCTGTACATCCTTCTGAACTGCATAGAGCTCGAGCGTATTATTTTGGTTAGTAGCCACTTTAAAGAAAAGACTGAGAGTTAAAATAATGCAAAGTCCTAGACAAATGAAGTTTGCAGAACCCTGGCAATGGTGTTAGCAGAAAATATAGTAGGAAAAATTGGCATGGGTTTGGTGTTGCGTAAAAAGAGGGCCAAGTGGCAAGAGATTGCCAAGGACTTTGCTGATACATTGTGCCTTTGTTTATGGCCAGGAATAGAGAAGGGAGTTAGAAACACTCACAGTTTGATACTAAGGAAAGGATAAATTATTTCAACTTTTTACATGGATCAATTACAATATGTTCTCTTGCAGCTTACTGGATCTATTTGATACCAAAAGCTCATTCATCTGTGTAAACATGATTCAAGTACACTCTTTTTGCCCCTCAGGATGGGCCCACTGATTTCAATGAAGTTCTGAGTGTGTTCAAAAGCCCAGCTGTGTGGATTCACTTTCAGAGCTTACATATAAGATTATCATATGACTGAGATCTGCATTCCCTACTAGCTGTTTCATAACTACCGAAGTTATTTGCATGGTCTGATATCCCACTACACAAGAAAGAGGAGTTGGTCAACTGAACAGGAGAGAAGGGCAGGACTGGAGATAAATTCCCAGCTCAGCCATCCGTTATGGGGCAAGCTAGTTCTTGTTTGAACTGTTCCCTGTATGTAAAATGAGGGCTAACTGAATGGACAGCAAAAGATAGAGGAAGAGATGCACAGAACTGCATAATACAGACAGGTACTTGAAGAGTAGAAGGAGGAAAACTAACCTGTTTATAAGTTGCTATAAATGTCTTTTTTATTTCTGAATGAAAAAAAGTTAAACATTGGACTCCATTTCAGTTCCATCCACCCCAAAATTTACACAGGTAATTTAATATCTCAGGAACCACCCTGCTTAATTCTAACTGTCTGACTAAGAAGTTCAGGTAACAGGGGATGCAGGCAGTGGCATTGTCCAGTTAGTAACCTAACAAAGTAGTTAATGCAATGTAACTGTTTAAGAGATATTTTCCTTTGGCTTTGAGCTTTCCTCAGTCTCCTAATGACTGAGATTAAATAGTTTAGCAGATCATACACAGTTAAATGCATAGTATGTTGCTTACCAGAGATATGAACAGAGCTGTCTGCTACATCCCTGTGAGTATGTGGAAACAACAGCAGATTCAGCAGTTCCGTAGGCAGCTGTACATGCTGAATATAGCCTTCAGGTCTCAGGTCTTAGTTTCAAAGAACCAGCTAATGAATGACCTGGCTCTCCCTGTGCCCCTGGCAACCATGCTGATTGCTGAGGAGCCCTACTGGCTGGGAAGCTTGCACTGGGATACTCATGCTAAAAGTAAAGCACTTGCTCAGCTGCTTTGCTCATTCAGACAAACTCAAGCCAGCCATAAAATCAAGGTGAATGGGATCCATTACCAGTAATTCTGACTAACCAGCAACTCCCTACAGAAAGAACGGGAAAGTGTATATGCTCAGTGCTTGTGAACACCCAGCCATATTATACTAACTGTGCTGAAAGTTCAGATATGTCTCATTGACCATTGCCAGCTCACATTATCCTTGGGGCAGAGAAAAACTCCCTGAACACAGAGGTGTAATGAGGAGAGTGAGTTCCAGACATGCTCCTGACAAATACACTGACTCTTGTGTCAAGTTCTGGGCTTCCTAACAAGGGCACTTAGAAATCCGAGAGAATTCAGTGGAGTATCACTGCAACAACCAGGTGGCTGGAGCACTTGCCCTGCAAGGAGAGTGCATTTATATATTTATAAATATACTATATGTATTTCCTAGTATATATCTACAAGGAAATGTTTTTGTTCCACCTCTAGAAGGTTAAATGGGATCTTATTGCAGTTTTCCACTACATAAAGGCAAAAACGGCAGAGCCAGACTCTCCTTAAATCTTCACAGATGGAAATTGAGGCAACAGGTGTGAGCTACAGCAAGGGAAATTCCAACCAGACAGAAGGAAAAAGCCTCCAGCTGACAGTGGTACTGTACTGGTAACAGGTGCCCAGAGAGGATGTCAGATCTTCATCCATTGAGATACTAATGACTTTCCTGGGAAAGGTTCTCAGCTGCCTGACTTAGCTTTGGAGTTAGCCACACTGCAAACACACTGTTGGACTAGACACCTCTAGGGGACCTTTCTAAGTCAAATAATTCTGTCTTTCTACAGGATCCGCCCCCACTTCCCCTGGTTTCAGCTAAGCAATCTGTTACCTTCTAACTGCTTCTGTTTCTGAGCAGAAGGCCTTTTTAGGAGGGATTTATACTGCACATAAATTCTGGGGTGTTATCCTGTTGTATGGAAAGCTGTGTCCCAAGGTAGATTCTCTGACATTGTGATGGTGGATCAGAGTGAACTCTTGGAACTGATGCTGTATTTTCAAACTCCGGATCATGTTGAAGAGACTCAAGCTTTTGGCATCTAGCTGTTAATGTTCATATTTCTGTCTTCTTGCTAGGGGCTTCCTCCACTGTCAAACTTTGAATACTAACACCAGCAGCATGCTTACAAGTTCACTTTGTGCACGACAGCATTACCTACAAGACTGGAAAAGCCGATTCTTGGCAGTCTTTCTTACTACAGCTTTGAACGATGTTTCATACTTTCACTACAAAAGGCCCTTACACCCAGAAGGCTGGGCATTGCCAAATATTGGACACAGCAGAAGGAACATTTCCTGTGGACAAGAAATCATTGGGAAGTTCAGATGACGCGGCCAGGCAACAAGGTTACAGTATTCTGCATCTTTAGAAGGCTTCCTGAGAGTCCAATGTGGATGGGAATCATACCCCAGGATGAAGCTTTCAGGTCTGCTGGTTCTGTATTCAGATTCTATGAATACCCTCTTGAGAGGCCAGCAAGCAATAGTTTTTCTTGTTCATTTGTTCCATAGATTTAATCAGAGCAGAGCATTGTTTTTGAAAATTTCTTATGAAGGTCACTTTCATAACCGTGTGTAAGTTCCAGAAAATACTTCATGATATAACATTACTATTTTTGTTATATTATGATTATATTACTGTTATATTACTGCTATTATTACAATATAATACAATTTTATTACAATGGATTATATATATATATATATAAATGTATTTATTCTCCCTATGTAGAAACAACAGAATAAATGGAAAATGTCAACTCGAGAAATTTTGTTTTTCTTGTTCAGCTCCTGTGCACACATTCTGCCACATTCTGGAGCCCTAGATGTTCGTTGCAAACTGGGAGAACATGTGGAGAACTGTAAAAAGTCTCTGACTTTCCAAAAGGAAGCACTGAGTGGAATGGTGAGGTGGGAGATATAGAAAGCTCTGAGCTATCTCTAAGGGCAGGAGACAAAAAGAAGATGCAGGCGTGTTAGGCATTTCTGCGGTTTGCAGTTTGCAGTTTGCACTGGAAATAATGAAAAACATCTGAATGAACCATGCTGGGAGCCCCAGTTCCAGTGCCTTCAAGCAGCTGATTCGTGTTGTCCCACTAGGCTACTAGGGAATGTGCTACTACTTGGGCCTGCAAGCTGACAGGCACAAATGATTATCTGAAGCATAAGGCAAGGGCTGTTAGGAGCCATGCCTCTATCTTCTACTTGATTAATGACATCTTTTATCCCTGCCAAGGTCTCTAGATATTTAGCAGGCAATTAAGAGAACCAGAAAAGTTGCAGGCTGAAGAGGGATTTCCAGACCCTGTTATCTGAGGGAGAATCTGAAATTGAGCACAGATGGCTGATGTCTTCTCCTACACTAACAAAATAAAGTTACTCCAAGAGATGTACAGCAGAGCTGAAGTTTTCTTCCCCTCTGTCCGGGATCTCAGGGGGGATATCACATGCCTTCTGGCCATCCTGGTGTTAACCATTTCTTTTGGGAGAAATCAGATCAGTTGATCATTATGTATTTGAATATACTGAAGTCCATAACAACTCAGCAACAAAACTTGTAATTTACCGGGCTATTGCGGCATATGGCAACTAACTTTGAGATTCATCAGCATATACGCCTTCATTATGCTGCAGATGTTAGCTGAGCCCCATCCAAGAATCTAGAAAGTACAATGGCATAAATGCAGTGTATAGCATGCATGGCCAGCACAAAATGGAACCCCTTCATTAACAAGTTTTAAGAAAATCTGCAGCACCTAAATGAAGACTCATCCATACCTCTTGCCATAATTACTGAAACATCATGAGAATCCTGCTCACAGCTTAGCATAACACAGAGAGGGCTTTACCCAGAGCAATGTGGAAATTCCATACACATTGGTAGTTCACATGACAATCTAAAAATGCTGGCAGGTGTCATTATTTTTTGGTACCTCAGAATAAATATGCAGCCAGACTTTGACATAGAAAAGGTCAGAGATCAGTGTACTTAAAACTCCAGTTCTCTGGAGAAAGAAGGCAGATTGAATGGCCCAAATCCTTGGAGCAGGATGATGAGGTTGCCTGGAGATTAAATGAGACCTGAATTTGAATTAAGAGGAGAAGGCAGGTTGATGGTAGAGAATTAGTTTGCAAAGACCCAAGAAAGAGACCAGGGGCCTTTCGTAAGCAGCACTAAGTGAAGGGGATTAGCTGGTCCAGAAGCAAGGGCTATGTCACTGAATCATGGTATCACAGGAGGGCTGAGGTTAGATGGGACCTCTGGAGGTCATCTGGTCCAACACTTTGTTCAAGCAGGTGCACCTAGAGCCAGCTTCCCAGAACCATGTCCAGGTGGCTTTTGAAGGTCTCCAGGAAGGGAGACTCCACAGCCTTTCTGGGCAACCTGCACCTGTGCTCAGTCACACTCATAGTAAAAAAAGTTTTTCCTAATGTTCAGAGGGAACCTTCTTTGTATAAGTTTGTGCCTATTGCTTCTTGTCGTGTCACTGACCACCACTGAATAAAGCCAGGATCCATCTTCTTTGCACTTTCCCTTCAGGTATTTATATACATTAATAAGATCCATTTGGGCTTTAGCTTTCAAAATTCATCCTTGGATGAGTGATAATGTTTCTCTATTCCTCACGGGTTGCCCGTCCTTGCTTCCAACCTCTGTATGCTTCCTTTTTGTGTTTGAGTTTGGCCAGGAACAACTTGTTCATCCATGCAGGCCTCCTGGCATTTTTGCCTGACTTCCCGTTTGCTGTGGTGCACTGTTCTTGAGCTGGGAGGAGGTGATCCTTGAATAATTAACCAGCTTTCTTGGGCCCCTCTTCCTTCCAGAATCTTATCACATGGGATTTTCCAAGCAGATATTTGAAGAGGCTGACATCTGCTCTCCTGAAGACCAGGGTTATGAGCTTGCTTTTTACCCTCTTCTCTGCCCTCGGGATACTGAATTTCACCATCTCATGGTAACTGCAGCCAAGGCTGCCTTTGACCTTCACATTACCGACAAGGTCTTAATTCCTGGTGAATATGAGGTCCAGCAGAACACCCCTCCTTGTTGGCTTCTCTGTTGGATGAGAAAGGTATCATCAATGCATTCTAGGAACCTCCTGGACTGCATGTGTTGCTGTGTTTTCCCTCCAATCACATTGTTCTGCGTGCCCTGTAGTCCAGTAAGGCATATATCAGCCCAAAGTTGATCCTAATCCTGTAACAGCAACAGGGTGTGTTACTCAGCTTGGCAGCCGAGCTCCACCACAACCGCTTTCTCAATCCCCCTCCTCAAAGCGAAAGGGGGGAGAAAAATAGGATGAAAAAGGTCTCAAGGGTTGAGGTAAGGATGGGGAGATCACTCAACTATTATCATGACGGGCAAAACAAACTCAGCATAAGGAGATTAGATAAATTTATTACCTATTGCTAACAAGCTAGAGAAGTGAGAAACAAAAATAACAAACTAAAAGTGAAGAGAATTAACTCTATCCCAGCCAGTGAATTAACTCTAACCAGGACAGTGAAGAATGTTTTGGGTATTAATAATAGTAGGTCAGCACCAGCAAGAATATGAGATGGTTATGCAACATGATGAGTTCTGGAGACACATTTTGGAAGCTGTTGGGCCCTCTCTTGTTCCACCATGATGTCTCAGAGCAATATTAGCTAGTGTCCATTAGTTCCTTGGACATTTTCAGGGAGCAGTGTGTGCCAGTGTAGGGATATCCTACTTTATGTCCCTTTCCAGCTCTCTATGGATGAATTTTTGCCTCTCTGACTGTCACTCCCCTAAAAATATGCTTTCATCTGTTGTCCACTCTAATTATCTGTTTTTCTGCCCAACTGCTTGTTTGTCCCACCTTCTCACAGAGTCTAATCTAGTCTTGCTAAGAGAAGTCCCTAAAGAGAAGTCCAGCAACAAACGTTCCTGAAAGTGAACTCCTAGGGAAGAACAAAGTAAGAAGATGAAATACTTCTCACCCGATGCAGTCCCAGGCTCCAGCTCTCTTCAAATCCTCCTAGGCCAAATGTGGTTTCTGACTATTCAATAGCCCATTCTGAAGTGTAAGCGGCTACACTGCTGGGCTCAGAGAAGAAATGAAGAGGGATCTTGGAGCCAAGAGAGATCTTGGAGCAGAGACAACATTTTATGGAGGCTGTAACAACTCCAGCTGGAATATTACAGGGCCCTGTGGCCCTGCACCAGTACAAGTGGTCTGAGGGTTGTGCCAGAGACATGCCCTAGTTCATTAGGCAAGAACTTCCCAATGGTGATGGTCCCATAATAAGTAGGACTATCACTAAGGGAGCAAGAGAACACATGATGAAAGCAGAAATGATGAACAGGGCAGTGTGAGAGATGGTGACATGCTGCAAGCGGAACGGAACCTGGACTTCAAAATAAATATTATCATGGGCTGGCACCTCAGCCTCCCTGAAACACAGTTGGCTAGGGGTAGTCTCCTGCTACAGCTCAGCACGAGGGTGCAATGAGGCAGAGCTCTCTGGCTTTCCCATCCATGTGATGGATGTTCTGACACTGCTAGTGTCAGCTAGTGTCACAGTTCTGTCACTGCTGGTGTCAACTCTGGGTATTATCATGTCATTCAGATGCGAAGAAGTAGCAGAAGGATTAACTGTAGTGAATAGCCTTTTATTATTATTATTATTATTATTATTATTATTATTAGTATTATTATTATTATTATTATTATTATTATTTAATTAATTAGCCAGAGTGCATAATTCTTTATAAAATGTGCTGCCTTTCCCACTAAAGGCAGAAAGACAAACTTTCTCTGGTCCAATTGGAAACTTAACTGTTGGAGTGACCCACTGTATCACTGCTCTGCTCTTATTGTCGTGTTAGGGCCTAGGGCTGGGTCTACCACACTGAGATATAAACACAGAAGACATCTGATCTAATCTCATCTTCTGTCACTTTGGACTAGTAAAAACAGTGTTCCAGCTTATAGAGTAGGCTGGTTCCAAACTGTGATTAATGACAAGGTTAATGCATGGAGACAACTTTCTCCCTGCCCTGGAATTTTGGTGCCACCTGCCTTAACCAGTGTGAGGAGACAGGCCCCTATTAGACAGGAAGATTACCTCTCCCCAGGTAATATTAACTCCAGACCTTCAAAAGCCACATCAGTCCTTCAACTGGTATGCTTAGTAGTGATGACAATAAGAGCAACAACATTGGTGTTTTAGCTATACCTGAAGCCTGAAGGAAAACTTGCCAGTCACAGAAGTGCATGACAGATTTAAAAGTCAAATGCAGCCTTCAAAATACTTACCATACTTTGGCTTCTCCCCATCCACTCTGGCTCTTGCTCTTGCAGCAACCTACTTTCTCCTTCCCCTTCAGAAGCTTGCTTACTCCTACCAGAGTTGTCAGAACAAATGATATCTTCCATGCCAAGCCCCTCAGCATTTATTCTGTGAACCAAATCTGATTTCCATCGCTACGAGTATTTAATACATATGTGATAAAATAATGGCATTTTTGCCCATAGAAATACTGAAGGGCCAGCATCAGGGAGGGGAGAAAAAACTACTTGACCTCAAGAACAATGATGGACATGAATATATCTAGGCTAAAAACCCTTGACAGGGCAAGTGTCAGGGGACTGGACTTCATGACCCTGAAACCCCTTTCTGTCCTGGTTTTCATGTACTAGCATGCAGGAGACACAGAGAGCAAGCAGCAGGGAGACATGCTTTGGAACCCCCTCTTGCATTTGTAAGGGCCTGAAGCATGTCTTTGTATTGTTTAATGGAAATCTGTTTCTTATTATTGCAATGTGATGTCCAAGGACTCTGTGTGCTGACCCAGAGTAATGCTGTGTGCAGCTGTGGGTATGATGCAAATGTCCTGCTTTTAAATGGACGTTCTATTTTTTTTTTTTTTAAGAGCCCGAGTACAGGAGCCATTTGCAGAGAGAAACAATATCCCTCGAGCCAACACCCTCCTACAATGTGCCACATACTCCCGTGCACCAGGAGATGGCAGCCATGCCCATATTTACACACTGTGCAAACAACCATCCCCTATTTGTCCTCTTTCCTACATTATCAAAGACCAAGCCGGTATCTCTCTGCAGAGCTGGAGCTTTCACAGAGTGGGTGGTCTCTGCGTCACAGCTGCTTGGGTGATAAAGCAAATGTCAGTTGCTGTAAGACTAGATGCATCCCAAGTGTCTGATTGCCAAAAGGTCCCTCAGGTATCTGTATGAACGGAAACACAAGCTCAATATTCAGTGAGTACGAAGGAGCTACCCCCAGCATGTGGGCAGCACCCTGTGCCTTGTGAAGAATGGAAAAAGCACCCAAAACTTTGCATACCCAGTCATGGGGAGTTTTCTGAAGGGCAGCCCTGGCGAGAGCTCACATATCTGCCAGATTTGCTGTGAAATCTTTAGGACTCTGTCATTAATTTTATCTTTAGTTATTATGATGAGAGTAACAGGAATGCAGAGATGGACACACTCATGAAAGCATGGTTTGGGGCAGCAGCGTACAGTGATGTAGCCTGTGACTTGTTCATCATTGCAAACCATGAGATGCTGGACCAACCGAGAACACAGTCCCTTGCTCTGCATGTTGCCCACAGTCTCCGAAAGAAAAATCCTCCTAGAAATCACAAACATGTCTCCTGTTTCCCACAACTCAGGTAATGGTGTCTGAGGTATAATCCCCACAATCCCCCCGAGGGTTTAGCTTTTTCCTGGGTGAATACCAATGAGGAAGAGACCTAGAATAGCACAGCCACTATCTCCGTAAGGGATATGCTATAAACACAAGTGATACCCAACAGTGTATAAGCAGTAGTGAAATGTTCCCTATATACACAGTCAAAAGAGCAAGTAAAACATTCTTAGGCAGAAAAAAGTAATGTTACATTAACGTCATCCTCCAGGGAGTTATTCTTGGCAGACACACCTAATTCATTTGAGGTTGAATTACCTTATAATGCTAGTTCAAGGAATATTTTTAGGAAGTAATATGAATTAGTATATAAAAACAGAAAAAATGCAGTTCAATATATGTATATATGTATTGCAGGAGAGCTAAATTCCTATAAATAAACTACATGGATTAGCTAAACAGTCTACTCCTTATTTAATCTGCCTTAGGTTCAGAAGAATCAGTTTGGGATGCAGTACATGTTTCTTTGCATTTACTCATTGCATTTATCCTCTTGTTGTGTAATGTCACTAATTTCCTTACTTCAATGTTAAAATTTACAGAATATATTTTCCGTCAATTTTCTTTGACAGAATTTAAACAAAAACTGTGTCTCAGCTGCTCCTTTAGAAAATGCTACTTTTTCTAGTACCTCTGCAACAATTTCATTCAGAAGGACAATGGTATTGTATGGGCCAATAACAGAAGCTGGAAGACAGAAATCCTTTTCCCACTTCTGCTCCTCCTCTTGGTTTGTAATGTATGTTGATTCAGTACTTCTGTGTCCAGGTTGGTCAACTAGGAGTCAAGAATGTGGAGGATCAATGGATGAAGTATCTTGAATAACCTTAGCATTTACATCACTGATATTTGGTAGTATTTCCAAAGTACCTATTGCCTGAACTCTTTGTGACCTTGATTGCTGGTTGACTCTGTCAACAGCTTCAAAATTACAAGTGAAAAGGATAAACAGTCTAATAGGATAGTGCCAGTTTCTCTCTGCAGAAATCATGAGGGATAAATTACTTGTGAATTCTTTGTGTCAATTTCTACTTGCCACACCCATGTGGTACCAAAATGATGACAAAAACAAATGCTCTTTTGTAAAACCTTTACTTATATAAATAATATGCACCATATCAGACAAATATACAACACAATGTTTGCAAATTAATGCTTTGCAAAGAGCTCTCACTGCTATTCCTGGTCCAAATTCCTCAAGCTGAGAGTGCCTCAGGAGCCTGAAGTTTTACAAAGTTTGTGCTGCACTGAGCTCTGACCTCTCAGAGCAAGAGGCACTGTGGGTGAAGAGCTGTGCACTGCCCTCCTGCTGGCTCGTCACCAGAGGAGGCACTGGGAAGAGTGACAGGGGAACCTGAAGCCATACCAAGGAAGAGGAACAGGGTGGAACAGAGAACTCACAGCCATAATGAAGGAAATGGCAGAGCACCTCCAGAGCATGGGACCACACTGTTAGCCCTAATAAAGCTTGAAGAGGTTGGACTGCAGAGGACGATCCATCTGCAATTTAGGTAGTGGGAAGGTTGGAGATGAGTTGCTGTGTACTATGAACCAACATCTTCAGCTTAGTAAGGATTATGTCTCCAGCACCAGGTGCTAATGGGGTCCCATTACGGAAACACAGTGATTGTCAGACAGGAGAATGGATTGATTTGGCCCCCTGATAAAGGTTTCTACAGGCTGTATAGCTTTGCTCATAACCGTTTTTTGTTTTTTTTTTTTCTGGTCAGCTCTCAGTCCTATCACCAACTAGCCATATATAGCTCTATTATGGGCAATAAAAGGCCTGTGAAGACAGAGGACTGTAGGAGTGTTAAGGTGCCTCCAGCGGAGGACAGTTGGCTGGGGAGGGAGCATAGTGCAGGTCTGACCTAGGAAGAACTGCTCAGTGGATGGAAAGAATTCCAGTAGAGAGACCTGTGGTGCTCCTCCCTGCAGCATGTCAAGAAACAGATAGTGCCTGATGTAGACACCAGTACACCATCCAGAATGCCCCAGTCTCATCCTACAAGAATGAGAAATTAAGTCTGAGGGACTATGCAATGTGGAAATGAATTTTGCTTTCTGGTAGATATATGATGGAAAAACATTGCTGTGGTGAAGTGCCTTGGAGGCTCCTTTCCTGGCTGCGTGAGAGGTCCACACACTGGTCAGTCCTGACACGGAGCTGTCATGGCTCTCAATGTAGTTAACAGGCATCAAGTGGACTTATGATTTCTGCGTGGGATATATCTTGCTGGGCATCCAGAATTGTAGCTCACACTTGAAAATTTTGGCTAGCAAATCTTTTGCTTTCATTTTAAGTTTTTATTGTCTAGTTTCAATGTGTCATAGGGCACAAAACCTGGATCCACAGTTACTGAAGCTCCCTCCTTTCTGGACAGGAGGCATTACAAGACCCAGGTCTGCACACAATCTACTTATAAGATCTGCTGGCTTCAAGCAAGGTTTTCAAGCTCAGCTGCCTGAGCTGTCCAGGACTTGGTTCAATACCCTCAGTGGAGCTTCCCAATAACTGGCCAATTTGGCTGTTCGGGTGTAGGCTATACCACTTAAATGCTGATGGTTTTCACATTCCTATCCACATCCAGAAGGATAAATAAACCAGTTCACAAGGGAGGACATATACAGAGCAGCTCAGTGTAGTGCACCTCTAAGAGCAAAGACACGCTCCCCAAAGCCCTGGTGATTTTTGCAGATCAGTGTGATGCCAGTGAACACAGTCACACAAAGAGCTTTGCAGCCAAACCCAAAACTCAATATAGTGGGCCACTGAATTAGCTCTAAAGGGACCAAGGAAGGGCAAATAACTCCCTGGCAATGTCACTGCAGTCCCGGATATTCCCAGCTAGCAATGGATGAGGTGTGAATCTCAGGGAATGTGTCTTCAGAAGATCAGCCTAATTTTCCTTTGAAATGAAAAAGTAAGGATAGTCTTATCTCTGGACACAGGGCTGGAAGGAAGAGAGATGGAAAGAGGGAAGAAGAGAAAGACATGTTGTGAAGGAAGAGTTGAAAAATCAAAGATCGAGTGTTTGTTGTAGTCTTCTGATTGCTGATGACTTTCGCTTCAAAGTCCCAGAGTTTTAAAGGCATCTCGTAAATCATCTACTTCATACAGTGGCTGTAGAAGAAAATATAAGTGATAGATCAGTTATCAAGTGAGCAGAAGACCATAAAAATGGGGAAGGAGAAAAGAATGGCATGAGATGGGGTGAGAGGTGGAAGAAGGGAAGAAGGGATGAGAGGGGATATGAAGGAAGATGGGAGAAAGAGGTATGAAGGACATGAAAAGTGAAGACTCAGGAAAGAATGAAATGACAAATGCTCTTGCTGGACAGCAAGAGCAGAGCAGGACTATAGCAAGGAAGAGAGGAAGAAACTGAGGGGAAGAGGCACTGGAAGGAGAAGAATTGGTCCTCACCAGGAGGATCCTTCGGAGTTTCCTGGACAGATGGACAGCGTTTTCATGCAGTCCTTCCCAGGCTTTGAAGGTCTTTTCCCTGTTCTCCACAAATGTGTTCCAGCAGTAGAAGTAATCTGCGCAAGGCACAGTGGAGTTAAAGAGTGCTCAAGGCCGCCCCAGAGAAGACACTGACCTTTCCTAGGTTCAGTAAATCATCATATCCTGTGATCATCTTCCCTTCTCCCTAATCCTCCATAGCTTTCAGTCGTCTTCTTTCACCCTTCCCACCTTACCTTTGAAGGTCATGATGGCGATTTGGGCCCCAGCCCGATGCAGGCGCCGTAGCCCCTCGGGCTCTGCCTTGCGGTCCTCACAGAAGTAGAGGCGGGCAGTGAAGATGCGCAGGGTCAGGTTGGGGTAGGCGCGCAGGAAGTCAGCCACGTGTCGGGCGCAGTCATAACAGGGGCTCCAGGAGGTGAACCAGGTGATGCGGTAGCAGCGGCCTGGGTCCAAGTCCCAGGCTGAGATGTAGCGTAGGAAGAGAACCTCCACGTGGCAGCCCATCTTAGGGAAAGAGGGAGAGGGGCAAAGCGTGAGGCAGGGGTGAAGAAGGCTGCAAGAGGGGCAAGGAAGAAGGTGTGAGCTGAGCGGGATGTGAGGGGAGGATGGACAAGGTGGGGGACGGGTCTTATGGTCAGCGCGCAGAGGAAGAGGGCACAGAGGTACCGGAGTGGAAGGCTGGCTAGAAAAATGCAGGGACATGCTACAAGAGGCTCCTGTGGGAGCTAGGAAGGAAAACTGAGGTACTGATAAAGCAGCAAGGACTGCAGATGTCTTGCTAGCAGTACAGTCTGAGCTAGTACGAGTTACAGATTTACCTGGAGGCTGCATCCCCCAAATGTTATGTACCAGTGCAGTGCCTATTCTTGTGGACATGTGTCAGATCAGGTGCTGCCTCTTGCAGCCCTTCTTTCCCTGTTACCCTAGGCAAATGAGCTGCATGTACCTCAGCATGGATATAAGAGTAGGATGCCAAGGTGTTCCCTGTACCTTGTTACGCAGGTACCCAAAGTCCAGGGAGCACGATGTGGCACTGTCACGGCGCTTCACAACATAACAGAGGTAGGTTTCACGACGGCCCTTGGCCCAGCGCAGGTTCTTGAAGTTGTAGAGGAAAAGTTTCCTCTTCATCAGGAGACTGTAGGAGAAGACAAGAGACAATTTACATTAGCCCCACGTTGCAGCCAGCAATTGGCCATGTCTATGTCAGGCGCTCAGCAACAAAAATATCTCCATGAAGTCCAGGCCCTTCAGTGAGAGAAAAACACCAGTAATTTGCATGCAATATGTTAGGGAAAGGGTGCAGACGTGACTGTGGGGATGAAGCAGGTGACCTAGCAAGTGGAAACAGTAAGTGAATTAGTAATGATTAGTCAAACAGCAACCATGGCTAAGTGCAGTATGAAAGTATCTGTAAATATCCAAAAGATGGACACCAATGAGAGCAAAGGATGAAAGTGCCTGAGAAGAGTTGATCTTGGGAGATGGGAGGGTCTGGAATTCAGTCATCAAGACATATTCTTTCTGCTGTTGAAACCCTGAAAATCATTGGGTCAAAGGAAGGATCAAATTGAAGCCTCTTTAGAGAATACTGGACAGAGTTTCTTCCCAGCATTGCCCAAAGGAAGAACATGTCTGAAAGTGTTCAGGGCTAGAGATTAAAAGCTAGGATAGGTTGCCATATCCTAACTAACAGAAATAAACAGTAGGGTAGGTATGCTGACACGTCTCCAGAGGCAAGTACCATTCCCATGTTATGGAAGCACAGAGATTGGCAAAGGATGGTTCCCATGCTAGAGATCCTGTTGGGGAGAGGTAATAGGAGCATGGGGAGAGTAAAATAGTCATGAACATTAACAAAAAGCCTTACTGCCAAGTGAAGGTACATAGGCAGATGAGAACAGCTGTGTTCACTGAGGTAAGATATTCACCTCCCCCACAGCAATGCAAAACAGAAGTGAACGGGTTAAAAATAATCACATCCTTTGTCATCTTTTCCCTCTGGTAGGCTGGTGTTCAGCAGGGAGGTAGGGTCAGTGTAAGTGATACAGAGCTGAGTTTTCTGGAGGTCTCCAGTGAGGCGTGGAAAAGGGGAATTTAGGTTCGCTAGGAATTTCCTGGTTTATATCTGAGAGTCTCAGCAAGGAAAAATTCTTATACAAACATCCTTCATTTATTTCCCATTGTCACCACAAAACCTGAGCACAGCAGAGTGGTTAACTTCCAGATAAAGGTGGCATCCTCTCTGCTCCTCCAGAGGTTTGTCTCCATTGTGCACCCGCACACATGGTCATTGCACTGTAGGTGCCAGTTCACAGTCACAGCCACCCTTTTACCTTTTGTTACTTTGTGCACATGTTTTGCTGTCATTTAGCCCTCCCCAGTGCACCTCTAGCACTCCCAGCTGAGACACTGCATTGCCAGAGAGTCACTTTCTTCCCTCAAAGCATTCTTGCTGCCTGATTGTCCTGCAGATAGGCAAGCCACTCACTTGCACACATCCTCTTTCCTGCCATGTGGCCCTCAGCTTGCAGTGCAAAGTAACCTGTCTTGCTCACATAGACAGAGCACAAACACACATTTATTTATGCCATTCTTTATACGCACAAGTTCCTAGAGGAGTAGGTCATTTGTGAGCTGTGGCATGTCTCCTGCTAGAAGAAAGTCCATACAGAATACAAGGCCCTGCAGAGTCCTGCGCACACTCAAAGTGCAAAGCATCCCTACTGAGCAGGTTATTTAGCAAATCAATAGCCCCAGGCAGTTCTTGGAGGTCTGTCCTGTAAGCACTGCCCCAGGCTTGCTCTGCTGGGCTTGCAAGTTGTCAGGAGCAGAGTACATACTGATCCTGCTGAACTTCATCACACCTTTCTCTGACAGTTCACATTGTGTGTGTGTTTCTCCTGCCCATTTTTCTCTCTTGCACTGTACGTTCTCCATCATACTTTTTTTATTTGTTTCACACTGGTATATCTCACACTTAGCGTAGCCTCATTTCCTACCACCTCATATTCATCTTGCTTCCCTGTCTGTGTGCACTTATGAACATATGTGTATATTTTCTAACACAAGCACACCCACCACCACCACACATCCCATTCATCCACTCACAAAACTATTGCCCAGTGGTTTGTCTCAGGCTTCTCCCTTTTAGATGGGTGTTATCAGACAGATGTGGGGGAGACTCTCCCTCCTTGTAGAAGTGTTGGAGAGCAGACATCCCTTCTTTTGTGACAGATCCTCAGGTGGTTCAGATAGGATAGCCCAGACAATCACATGTGTATGACAGGCCAGAGGGTTGCAAAGCTCTTAGCTGGGGTATGTATGGCACAACAGCAGAAAATAGAGCAGAGGAATGGTGAAAAATGCAATCACTTGTAGAAGAACCACACAAGCCAGGTGAAAAACAATTAAAATTATGGTGATATTTCATCAAAACCTGCATGAAAAATGCTTTTCAACACAACCAAAAGTTTAGGAAAAACAGGCTTTCCCTTTTATCTTTTTTTTTTTTGTTTTTAATTTTGCACAAAAATATTTGCTTTCAAAATATTTCTGATTTTCCTTCCCATTGTCCTTTTCCTCACATCTTCCAATTTTTCTCAATTCAATGGTTTTGAATGTGGTTGCAAAGAACAACGAAGAATGAGAAATGACCACCAAAAAAAGCAAAATATAGTAATGATCACTTGGGTTATTTTTCAGTGTCAGGACAAAGTAAAGACAGTGCAAGAAAATTTTGAGTCACAGAAGCCATATGTGCAACTAAAAATGTTCATTAACATCAGTTCCTGTTTTCCCTTTTCTCTGGAATTGACCATCCCCAGGGATTTTCACCATGAAGGATTTCAGAACATGACTGGTAGGAGAAGTATGAATGAACAGGTGTTACAGAGAGCAACTGTGCAGATCTGCAGCTAGGCACAAAGGGCTGGTTACATGTGAAATTTCTATAGCTGTTGCATAGTTCAAAGGAAAGCAGCAAAGACACAGGAGCTGTGATTATACTCAGGCACTGAAGAATTTGACTGAGCAGAGACCTTCCTTACAAATAAAGATTCATGAATCCAGTCCTGAAATCAGAGTGAAGGCCCCTGAGAGTGTGAATGATATGCAACAGTGGAGAGTGATTTCAGTGGTAATTAGCTTGCAGCATAATTGAAGTGCAAGTAGAGGAATCCAATGCTGGAACTGTCTGTGCCTAGGAGCACAAGGGTGATAGCAGCAGAAACATAATAAGGCAGAAATCTGATGTAAGATAGAGAACAGGTGTAAAGAGAGAAGAGTAGGCAGAGATCGAGATGCTTATGCAGATAATATCTGAATGTTCATCTTTCTTTTTTGTTGTTGTTTGTTTTTTTTGTTTGTTTCTAGAAAAGAGAATGAAAAGAAACAGAGAATAGTCACGAGAAAGAGAAATGATAGAAAGGGAAAATAATTCAGGGTGGTAGACAGTCATAGAGAGAAAGAGTGGTGGGGACAGAGAGATGTAAGGACAGGATGGGAAGTTAGATCGCTGAGTCAGACGGAGAAAGGGAAAGGGACAGTAAGCACCAAATGGACAGCAGGTTAATTCTAAGAGAAAGACCCTGATTTCTTCTGTCAGCAAGAAACTGAAGGCACTCATTTTACCTGTCCATGACTGTCAGGTTCTCTCTCAGGTGATGGGGTCGTCTCACAGGCTCCGTCTGCACAGTCCTCTGACTCGGTGCACAGAAATGTGGACTGCCCTGTATGACCCCTCCTCATTCACCACTATCTACCCCCTGCCAGATTTCGGTGGGGTGTGGTGAGGGGAGGAGTTAGAAAGGTCTCTGGAACTGCAGGAGCCAAAGAGCAAAGGGTTAAAGTGTGAAGGGGCACCAGTTCTGAAAGATGCTCTGCACTCATTGGCCACCTCCCCTCATTGCACTTGCCATTGGGTCCTCCCAGCCTGCAAAATTATGCTGAATTAATATCAATAACATAACAAGGCAGCATTGTCTAGTGGTTAGAGGGGGGCCTGGGAGCTGTGTACCACTAACGTGAATGTGGGCAAAAACCACACTATCCCTCTGGGCCTTTGCTCATGCAGCTGTGCCGTGAAGGTGATGACGCTGGTCTACACCAGTGTCACAGCCACCCTGCGTGCTGCCTGCTGCGTGTCCAGGGGGAAGGAGCTCAGGGAACATGAAACTGTTGGTGCACTCCCTGCCATCTCCTCCATTTCCTCTGGCAAGTCCTAGCAGCTGCTTGGCAGCACATGGCAGCACCAAAGCTGAGGGTGAGGGGGACCTAGCTCGTGGGACAGGCATGGGTGTAGTGAGCAGAAATGGAGCGTGTGGCCCTAGTGTAATGCTTGAATGCCACAGGTGCTGGGCTGTGGCAGCACGAAAGGAGCAGGCATAACCCCCAAATCACAAAGCTGTATGCAAAAGACCCGTGGAGCATGACTCAGGCCGTGATCCTACTGATCACAGCTGGAACTGCTGCTGCAAGCAGCAGGCTGTGGGGTCAGATGCCAGAACCCTGCGCTGGGTATCTCGTGGCAGAGGTTCCTGCGCTCAGCAGGCTCAGGGCTAGGTGCAGTCAAGCCCTCAGGACATATACCCTCTTTGCTCCACCAGCGGAGCTCTCTGCCTCCTAGGTTCTGCTCCACCACCGCCCCCCAGCAGCTGCCAGGGTGCTCATCCCTTCTGCAGGGCTGAAGGACAGCCAGGGAGCAACTTCAGCCAGGGAAGGTCGCTGAGGAGGTGGTGGTGGTGGTGGTGGTGTGGTGGGGCTATTCCACTCAATTTCTCCCCCAAGTAGGGCATGGCTGAGAGTGCTACAGCCCTTTTGTTTACCTCATGCTGGGGTAGTTCTTCGTTTTTTCTTTGCTTGATTTACTTATTAATTTTACTGGCTTTCAGCACGCTAGGACTGTGTGAAACCAGTATATGCAAAAACGTGAAAAGGAGAGACGAGTTGCCAGACCAAAGCAGACTACTCTATGTCCCAGCACTTTGAGAGTACCTTGTCTTTCAGTGTGGCCAGCAATGCTTACTTCAGGAAAAGGAAAACTCTTGGGAGGTACAGGGCTGGACTGTCCTACTCCTTGGGGAGGTGTCTTCCTGACTCCACAGGAGTAGGGCACATGCTCAACAGACACTTTTTGGCAGCTGCATCGGTCTCAAGAGTAGTGGCAATTATCCTCTTTGATGATCTGGCTCCTAAGGCTTTACCAAAACCAGAACAGCCTGCATCCCTTGCAAATCCCCATCCTACGTAACAGACTCAAAGGAGACACTCCAGCTAATAAAACGGTTGCCCCCTTTCAGCCTTTACCCTAGCAGTACCTTGTGAAAAATCTCCCAGGTCAGTTCCAGAGTCATTTTGTCATGTTTTCATATTATTCTTTTCCTTTCAATAATGCAAAGAGGATGTTTGTTACACAGGACATTTAAAAAAAAAAAAAAAAAGAATGAGAAGGTAAGAAAGCAACACACCCCATGAAATGTGCTCCTTAAGATCACAACTGTTTATGTTTCATCAGATAAGTTAAGGTAACTTCAGCTTTATTTTTCTAGTTCCTAATTTTCACAACCAAACATTTATAGAAAATTTTACCTTTTTTTTTTCTCATTTAAAGGAGCTGAAAAATGTCTTCATGCCCAGCCTGCTTGTCCCCATAAACCCATTTGTGGGTAATGATTTTCTCAAAGGTTTAACATGCCAATTGTCATGAAATGTTTAAATAGATCCTTTCTCAGGTTCTGTCTGTAAGTGGAATTAATTCTTCAAGGTTTAAAACATCAGCGCTCTTCCTTAAATATTGATGCTCTGCCCAGAGGTAAGAAAGAAAAAAGTATGAAGGAATAGATGAGTTATTTTTATGTCGCTCTTTGGCAAGGGCTAGCAAGTCAAAACAATGATGCAGGCTAACACCCTTATTTTTGAACAGCAGCCTCCCTCTCACTGGCAGTGTGAATGTCCAAAGGCAGTAGTAGCAATTCCCTGCTTCTACCTCTAATTCCCAGAGCAGAAACATGGTGTCAAAGCCAGCATGGATGTATTTTCAGGGTCTCGTAGCAAGTCTAGGGTGATATCTTGAGAGGGACCCTCAGCTCCTATGGAGTGGCAGGAGCTGCAGCTTTTCTTTCTCATTAGCAGAGGTCACCTCTGATCTTCTGATCTGGTAAAAAAAAAAAAAAAAAAAAAAACTTTAGCAAAACATTGCTGATCCCTGATCTAGCTGCTAGTCACTGGCTGTAAATTGACAAATCTAACATACGGTGGGACTATTTGGAATGGGAGCTTATACACATGAAAAGAGATTCTGGCCACTTCTGGCCACTCTGGATTTCCTTCCAAGCAAAGTTATTTGGAGAAGGAACTTGGTTTGGGACAGAGAAACAGTTTGCAGAATATGACTCCATCTGTGTTTCTGATTAAAGCTCAGGTCAGTTAAATAAGGCCAATGGGGAAAGCTAGGAAAGGTCTCTGTATTGGTGTTTGGAGTATTATTTAGAAAAAGACACTGCTCCAGCTTGTCAGGATTCCAGAAGGATGCCCCAGCATCCCTTTAACTTCCTTGTACTCAGGGGTTTATTCTTTGTCTTAAAATGAGAACAATGTAGAAATGATTAGCAGACTGAAGAGCACTGTAGGGGCAGAGGAGGAATATCACCATCACTGTTACTAAAGTTTCAGAAAGCAAAAAGCTAAGAAATCAGAAAGCAAAGAGCTAAGAAATCAGAGAGCAAAAATGCGGTGAATAATTAAAAGCAATTACCTAGCCCCAAAGCAGAAGAGAAGTTGCTTGTTTAGTCAACAGGAAGTTGTGTGCTGTTGTATATCGATATAAATACATATTTATTTTTTCCATTCACCCCTTGCTCAGAAATCACATTTTGAAACGACCGCCAACATCACCAGTTGGTTAGATCTTATACTGAGCACAAGAAATGCAGCCACCTGCTTCCCCTCGCCTCAAGCGAAAACCTCAACCAGAAAAACTTTCTCTGCTCAACAAGTGCTGGTGCACCGTGGACACAAACTTGCACAGACACCTCGAGCAGGGCAAGAGCATAGCTCCTTGTAGTTAGACATTGGCAAATAAAGACATTGATACTGTAAGTGCATTACATTGCATTCTGTGTTCATTCCACTGACTCATCACACAGTTGTAAAAGACAGACCCAATACAGAGGTTGTCCACTTGTTCAGGCAGTTCTGCCAGGCAAAAAACTCCCATTGCTCCCACCCTAGGTGAAAAACAAAACAGCACTAGATGTGGAAGCAGCTTGCTCCATTGGGCAAAGATCCTTGTTCCTAGACCTGCCAACTCTTCTTGCAATGCATCTGATGCTGTGCCTGGGGAGAAGGTTTCAACAGTGGCGAGGCAAAGCACTGCCTTTTGTGGTGTGGAATATACAGCACCACAGAGATATACGAAAGCTCTGAGGATGTGTGTCCAAGTCCACTTGGGGTGGACATGGCCAAGAGGTGTGTGTGTCTGTACATGCGTGCTGGGAAGCTGCAAGTGCAAATCTAAAGCGCTATGGGTTAGTGCCTCTGAGGGGGCAGCTATGTTAGACGAGAGCAGGGATCCAAGATGATGAGAAGGAAATGGGCGGGAGAGAAAGCAAGAGTGAAGGGTGTGTGGAAATACCACTGGGAGGGTGGTTTTATGAAACCTTGATCCCCACCTTGTGCACTACTGCATGCTGCAGAATTCTAGATGATGCCGCTGATGCAGAACTGAGGGCATCTGGTTGCTGTGTGTGCGCACTAAAATCACACTTTATTATGCATTTTACTAGTAATTTGGCTTTCCAGGCTCATACTGTAAAACCTTTACCTGGAGGCTTGACTCACAGTTTATTTCTGTTCCACTGTCAAGTTTGTTTTGGTGTTGGGGGACGAGGCAAATTAGGGTGAAACTACTGAATTGAGTACACATCTTTCAACCGCAGTCCTGTATGTGCCTCTCATTCCTGCCCTGTAGCTCTCTACTAGCACAGCCTGGGTTCCTTGTAGGACCTAATGAACCCTAATCCTACTTTTGTGACCCCACGTATTTTTTCTGACCAGTGTTAATTCCCCCACCACATCACTTGGCAGCAACAGGTCCATCTGTTGCAACCAGTGCCTGACACCTGCTGGGACCACCACTTGAAGGAGGAAAGGGTCTGGGTTGGTTTAAGGAGTTTGGAAACTAGTGAATGGCTTCCCCACCATACATGTAGGTAACAAATATGATTAGAGTCCAAGCACATGCACTAAATGTGACTTCATGTAACTTCACTAGCTCAAGGCTGTGACAAGGTTGGCAGCTTATCTCATTTACAGTAAGAAAAACACGGAGTCTGCAATCAAAGCAGAATGCACCTTCCCCATGCTGACAGCTTTGGGTGGGGAGGTGCCACCAGAGCTACTTGCACATTGCTGCTTCCCACAGCAGTGCATGCAGCTCCAGCCTCTGGCATGCCCTGCCTATCTGACTTGGCTTTTGGCTTTGTGCCGCACAGACCTGGAGAGCATTTTCTTTTTGCATAGGGTGCTGCGTGTGGCATTCCAGTGTTATTCCATCCTTCTACAGCTCAGTCCCCTGGCCTGGGCACCCAGACCCTGCTCCCAACCACATCTTCCCCCTCATTAGTGGAAGTTACTGGCTCTGTATCTCTGCAATCATCTGCTAGTCACGGGGAGAAACTCTGTTTTGCACCGCAGTTTTTCACAATGAGAGTCACCTCCTCGCTGTGGTTATGGTTTTGCAGACCAAAGTTATCTCTTATTAGCTCCTGTTTGTGCAGTTTTTGCAGTTCATGCTACTCACTGCAAAAAGAGCTTGCACCTGGGACCTGGGTAATCCTGATAATAATTTCCCTTTTCTCTTTGAGGAAGTCTTTTGCTGGGAGAGGCTGTGGTAGAAGTGCTTGGGAGCTCACTAAAGCGCAGTATGTTGCATGTTCCTTGGCTTGCAGTCATATGTTGAGATTTCCCTGGAGTTTTATGAACTTTCCTTGGCTGGAGGTCCTGATGAACTGTGTTCTTGCATCTTACAAAGTTTTCTTAAGAACAAAGTGAGTATTCTCAGAAGATTCAAGATAGCCTTGCTAGTTCTTTTCTTACTCCCCCTAGAGCTCAGATCTGCTCGTATGTTCTTATCATTGGAGACATCCAGAAAGTTTGTGGGGTGTCACCACTAAACTCTACTCCTTAACGCCAGTATGGAATGTCAGACAGTAGAGTTAGGGTCTGCCCCTGATACTCTGGTCCTTTTCCAGGGGGCCCAGTGCTCTGGGCCATGGGACAGGAATGAGAGACTGCTATTATCAGTATTTCTTCAGCCATGACTACATGGGAGGCTCCCAAGTTCCTGCTGTAAAGCAGTGAGGTCAGAGTTGTGAAACATTTGAGCTAGCTGCCAAGGTAGGGGAAGGTATCCAAGAGTGTGAGAACTTCACAGCTAATTTCATAGAGCTTAAAAATACCCTTTTGGGTTCCAGCCAAAATCACGGATTCTGATTGAATAAAAAGGCTGGAAGAAGCTCCTAGAAAGCAGAGGAGAGAAAGAAGAGGAAGAATCTGAAGGGAAAGCAAAGACCCTGGGAAATTACTGATTATGAATATTATTATCAGAAAGTTTAATTCACTGGTGCCCAATAGATTTACACACACAGGCTTGTAGCATTGTTTCTGCTGCCTACTCAGGCATGGCCTCAAAGCAACGGTCTCACTGAAACATAGAGCCCTTTCATTCGCACACATGACTAGTTAATTTCCATTTGTCCAGTCTGTGCTCAGGAATGGGCCACTATGTTCACTCATCTCTTCTATCTTTTCTGTATGGATACAGGTAGGGGTAGGGCACAGGCACATTTACTTTAAAGGTGCTAGCTTGGTACAATCCCATTCTGGGAAACAGTTGACAAAACTAAAAGAAGCTCACAGACTGGAGAGGCAAAAGCCTGCCCTGAAGCAGTGCTGCTAGAAACCCTCAGAGAACAGAAATGGCAAATGAGCATGCAGAGACTGTGAAGAGTGCAGACGTCTTTCCTAAACTAAACCAAAAGGAAGCTACAAAGGCACCAGCTGATGGACAATGGGGCTAAGAAAAACGGTGTAATGATTGTGCTGGGCTTACGAAGAGCTGATGGGAAAAGTACTTGTGACCATGGTGTAGAGAGCCTCAGGAACAACTAAATTCACCCTGCACCAGACACAAAATCACAGAATCACAGAATGTCAGGGACTGGAAGGGACCCTGAAAGGTCATCTAGTCCAATCCCCCAATCTAAACACACTATTCCTTTTCACCAATGAGATTCTCACTATTAGGTAAAAATCTACACTTTTAGCTGTTTTTGTTATTTTAAACATTAGACCAAGCCTGATCCAGTAACAACAGGAATTTTTACTTTTTCCTCGGTCTCAGTACATCCTTCATGAAGTTCTTGGACTAAATTCCAGTGGTGAAATTGGCATAAACAGAGCTAATAACTTCATTGCTAAACTGAAGCCCAAATTTCTCATTTGCATAGCATAAGCCCCAAATGGTCTTTAGTATTCTGTTGTGTCAAAAATGTATTAATACATCCTCTGTGATCACTACACTCACTACTCATCATTTTTTTTTTCTTTCAGATGTGTTATGCAATGAAAAGAAACTCTTCTGAACCCTTCTTCTACAGCAAGGGTAAAACCCAATGCTAGGACTAGGCTGTGGAAGAAAGCATGATTTAATTTGTAATTGAGTTAATCCATAATAATAGCAAACACTGCTTGCTGCAGCTGCTGTGTACCATTTGGGTACCAGACAAGAGTCATAGTGAGCTATAAAGCATTTTCTAGTGGTGTGTTTTTTGATAGTCTGACTTCAGTGCTACAGGGGAACAGTCAGAGCAATAAGTCCCATAGGAATGCTTTGAACATGGAAATATTTTGTAGGTACAAGGCGCCCATTACAAGACAACGTGCTGATATGTGCATCAGCATGAAACCAAGACCTTGGTCAAGACATTGTGTGAGTTGGTTTTCATGTCTGAAACAATTGCTGCTGCTGCATGTGTGCTCCAGCCTGTAAGGCATCTGTAAAGAAGCCAGATAAAGTGGCAGTAGGATCCAAATCCTGCAAACCTGCAGTCTCCAGGGGGTGGTGGTAGATGATTATGACGGTTATGCCTGTCTCCAAGAATCACAGATTGACTCTATATTGCCCTGTCTCCAAGAAGCACAAATTAACTTTATCTCACCACTCCAAAAGGGAACTGGTCGAAGTAGTACAGAAGAAAATCAGAAAAACAGCTGCACCAGGCTGGGACTGAGGAGCTTGGACAAGGACAGCACAAGAGAACTTGGTGCTTCTCCCTCCCCAAAGCTCAGCAAAAAGTCAAGGAGAAGTCAAGAAAGCAGCAAAGACCAAGAAGCACCTGACCCTTAGCAGGCACTGCAAAGAAGCACAGAATAGCTCTGGCCCTGAAGAAAATACTGAGCAAAGCCAAGAAACCGGCAACCACAATGGCCAAGAAAGCAATCAAGAGACTAGAGAATATGAAAGCTGACAAACCAAAAAAGGCAAAGATCCCATCTAAGGGCAGAGCAGTGAAACCCGAGGCTAACAAACCCAAGGCAGAGAAATCAAAAGTGGCTCAGTCTAAGCAGGCAGTGCACAAGAAGAAGCAGATGCTATACGAGCACAAGTCCCACTTCAGGGACACAGACTATAAATCCTTGAGTTGAAAAAATGATTTTAATAATGTTTTGCATTTTTAATGCAGTTCCCCAAAAGGAAGATAAGTAATTGTAATTATTAAAATACCTTGATTTGAAAGAAAACTCAGGCTTTGTATGAATTATAATATTTCTTTTTGCTATTTTATTTAATTCTCTACAGCAGAATTGTAGAGAAGAGGGAGCCAGACTCTCCTCAGAGGTGCACACCAATAGGAACAGAGGCAACAGGTTAAAGCTGCAACAAAGGAATTTCTGATTTAACATCAGTAAAATATTTTCCACCTTAAGTGTGGTGCAGCACCGGAACAGGTGACCAGAGAGGCTGTGGATTCTCCATCCTTGCCAACTTTTTCAAAACTTAGCTGAACTAGGTTCTGATACAATTTATATTATGGAAACACTTACTAAAAAAAAATAATAAAAAACACATTATTTTAATGGCAAAATAGACAATTAAATTGGTTCACAATGTTTCATGTTTTGGGATTTACTTATTTATTTATTATGGACTAAAATTCAACTCTATTTTGTGGGAGTTTATTCCACCTTGCTGCATTAAAAGGGCTAAGGATGGGAAAGGAACAGAGAGAAGTGAAGCAAGATACTGAAGATCACAGAGCAGGAAGTGGAGATGCAGAAACAGAACTCGGACCCTCAGACCTCCTGTGTCCCAGTCAAGGGACTGTTCACAGCTGGACCCATGCAGAGACATGTACACCATCCAACAATGTCAAACCATGTGAAGACAGGAGTAAACGGGATCAGATTGTGTATCTTTAAAATATTTTTAAGCTTTTTTTTTTTTTTAAATGAAGTTATTTTTGGCTTCAGTCCAGCTACTCTTTATGTAACAGTGGTGTTCCTTCCTTCTGCACGGATTGCAAGCACAGCTCCCCCCTGTGAAGGACAAGCCCGCATTGCAGTCGGCAGGATGCCCTTTAGGGATCCCTTCAAGCTGAGTCACCGGATGACACCACATTTTGTTCGTGCTTCACCTGCTCGTAGGCAAGACCCAGACAACACGGAGCTTCCTTATCCATGGCAGCCGCTTCCAACAGCCTCCCCATGATTTCCCCCAGCAAAAGCTGAGCATCAGCGTAGCAGAGGGTGTAATGCATTGGTCTGAAGTACTCCCTTTCTTTCCCACCTTAGGAAGACCGATTGACCTTTGCATTCTGGGTGCAGCAGAAAGCTGTTGTCTGTGTAACCAGCTTCCCTTGCAGGGAAAGGCCATCTCCCTGTCCTCAGCAAAGTGAGGCACCACTTCAAACTGGCAACCAGGCACCAAACCGCTGGGCACAGCAGCCTAGAAACTGGCACCGCTGATCAGTAATCAGGAGCTGTGACAGCAAGATGAGCAAAACAGCCATTGTGTGGGAAGCGATGGCAGGCTGTGTTACTCCCCTTCCAGGTCAAAGAGTTTATGAAAATCAGCCACAAACTCAATGTCGTGCTTCTGAAGTGGAACTCTGGCACCCTTTTGGCTTGTTCAACCTCACAAACTTTACTGGAGCTATGTTTAAAACCATTTCTGCAGTTTACACGAGAAAGCAAGGTGCTGAGAACAAGCAGTGTCCAGAGACATGCAACTCAGAGCTATGGCAACTCAGGTAGGAACGGCAGGGGAGATAAATAACATGAGATAAATACTAACAAAAATTGAGGAACCTGTCTGTGGGCTCCAGTACAGAAGGGCAAAGGGAAGAATAAACTGAATCATAAGAAGACAATGGCATATGCACTCAGCTCACATAGCCTGTGGAACGTGCTGATAGGACACTGCGAAGACAAAAGAGCTCATGAGTGCAAGCAGGATCAGGCCTGCGTAGGTGGAAGCAGCATTTACAGTCAGTTGTGCTGGGGCTATTTTATTATAAAAAACAGGGACTCAAAGATGATGGACTCATCTATGAAACAGGGACTCACCAATGTTAGCCAGCAATAAACATTGATCCTAGGGGATAGTGTTGTGCAATAACATGCATTGCAATAACATGCACTTCAGTCCTGAAGAATGTTGGGACATTATCAGAGGCAGATTAATGGTTAATTTGGCCCACAGACACTTTTGTTCTAGAAATACCATCTAAATGTAGTCCCCTTGACTGCTTGCACAGGTACAGACACTGCCTAGAGTCCTCTGTGCTCTGGGTGCTCCATCTTTGTAAATGAAATGTGATGCACAGTTAGTGCCTGATGAATCTATGTGAAAGCCAGAAGTTCAATGAAAGATTTTTTTTTCTAATCCTCTTGACCTAGATGTAATATTTAATGTAGTAAATCTTTCAGTTATCCTCATTTCTGAGCTAAATGTCTCTACTGAACAAGTTTCTTTGCTTATAAGATGATGCATCACAGCTCTACTCTTGCTTCAACCACTTTACCATTTTACTTAGAGACAGTAATTCTCTGTCATTAAGCCATGGCACATGCTCAGTGAGAAGACGTGTTTTAGCATGCATCTCATGGGCTGGGAGAAGTTATCCCTGTGCTCAGCAGCTACCAATTGTCAGGAAAATCTAGCACAACCATCCATTTAATAAATAAAAAATAAATAAATTGCTGAGTGTAATTTTCTGTATCTGTAGGAAAAAAAAACCAACTCCTAGAAAGACCTGTGATTCATGAGTGAAGGGTGGGTGGCAGCCCAGGACTGAGCTAGCAGGCAGTAAAGAGGTCCAAATGACAGATTCAGGCTGGAGTCAAATCTACCCATAAATCAGTAGGAAATACAGCTAGAGACAAATAAACCCAAACACATGAGAGTTGCCAAGAACAACAGGAAATAAATTTTCTTTTAATAGTTTGTGTGTATTATATGGACTCTAGCATTAAAACAATGTTCTTCTGGGGAGGAGCACCTCTTCCTGCCCCTGCTGAAAGCAAGCAACAGAAAGGTTTCAAACCATTCCCCAAATTTATGAATGTTAAATTTCTATGTACTGTACAGTAGCTATGTTATACAGTTATATATTTATATATCAGCTTACATTCAACTCTAAATACAGGGTGGAGACTTGCCCTAGTCCAATTTCCAAGAGCTCCATCTAACATCTCCGGCTTACCTTCCTCCTCGCAGGCAAATTTTACAGGTATACCACCGCAGAAGTCAATGGCTGCACATGACTTGAATGGCTTTGAGATCAAGCTCTTGGTGCCCTCCTCTACAGAAACATGCATACCCTCAGTATAGGGAATATCCTCCTCCATCCCTAATCTAGTGAGCCTTGAGTACTCAAGAAGATCATCATTGTCTGTGTAGCAGTGCTATGTTCCTGTGTATAAGATGAAATTCCAGTCACTGCATAACCTGGAATTCTTTCTCCTGCATAATGGAGTAACAGAGAGAGATTTATCCCATCTATGGCCAATTTTGACCTTATGTAGAACAAATATGCCTCTGCACAAGGGTATTTTCCCTGACACAGAAGACATATTGCAGCTTCTTGCTGCATACAGCAGAAATGTAAGTCATGTGGAGAGACTATTACATTATCTGTTTTTCTTCTCAATTTTCTGAGAATTCTGCCTCTGCACAGCATCCTGTCCCCTCTATTATGTTACTCTGGCTGTTCAGCAGACCAGTGCTCCTGCCAGGCTGAATGGTACTCGGTTCAGCAGCAGAGTATATTATGTAATTGGTGTCAATGCCTGCTCTAGCAAAGTGCCTGTCTGTTGCAGTCAGGAACAATACTTAATGATCCTAGGCACAGGGTCTCACTGGTCTTCTGTCGCAATGAGCTAAGCTGCTGAGCTCAGGTGCCCCACAGAATGGCTGATCATGCCACCAGGGGTCATGAAGAGTGGTTAAGACACTTCAGGCAGCTCTTCCCCTTTCCATTCCCATAGTGAAAACTGGCTATATACCTGGAAGTGTTTTCTATGTATCCAGAAAACAAGGTTCTCTAGCAGCCAACAGACATTCAGTGCTACCAGAGTGAATATTTCCCAAGGTTGGTCTGTCTCTGTGTTCAAGCCTGTAGATACGTCCACCACCTCACAAGTAACTGGCTCCGTTCACATACAAAGTGAACCTGCAGATAATGATTCCTCTCCCACATCATTCCAATTTGTGACTCCTTTCTGCTTTGTGCAGAAGCTCCCTGGTCAGGAGGTAGGAACTGAAGTGGAGATACTGAAAGCAGGCTCAGCAGCTGGAGAGTGTAGAGGTATCCAGACTGTGACAAGGCATCAGAACAAGCTAATTCATTGCCTTCTGCCTTGTCCTTCAGCCCAGAAGAAGCAAGTTCCCAGTTCTCCAAGGACACACATGTTCTTTGGGCTCTCTTGGAGCTTAGGAGCAGATGCAGCCATACTTTCTGCTCCTTGGAACTTGCCTGGAATGGGCATCAAGAGATTTCTTGAGGACAAGAGGGAGAGGGGGGGGGGGGAGGGGAGGGGAGAGGAGAGGAGGGAGAGGAGAGGAGAGGGAGAGGAGAGGAGAGGAGAGGAGAGAGAGAGAGGGAGGAGAGGAGAGGAGAGGAGAGGAGGGAGAGGAGAGGAGAGGAGAGGAGAGGAGAGGAGAGGAGAGGAGAGGAGAGGAGAGGAGAGAGAGGAGGAGGAGAGGAGAGGAGAGGAGAGGAGAGGAGAGGAGAGGAGAGATCTCTCCTCTGATCCAACATAATCTTCTTGAGAAAAATATAATGCCGTATTAAATCCAGAGTTCTTCCTTTTGGTAGCATTTGTGTATGAGGGAGGCAATGGGCTTGAAAGAACTTCCCAGAGGTAGTTATAAATGATCTGCTGCCATACAGAGACAATGAGGTTTGTCTTGGGTTGAGGACAGCTCATCTCCCCATCCTGTCACTTCTCTGAGTCCAGCAGACAGAGGGAGTCTGTGCTATCACAGAGCAAACTCAATGGCTGAGGAGGACTGGAGAGGCACAGGCTGAACAAGTGTATCAGAACTCACACTGGTGCCATGCAAGAAACCTAGGCAAGGGCATAAAGTCTAGGGCATTTGCACTCCTCCACATAAGACACAGCCTTGGGCATCTCTGGCACAGGAGAAGACTACATCCTGTCTCATTCATGTTTCTCCGCGGGGGCAAAGCAAGAGAAGATGCAGCACAGTTATAAGGACCTCTGGGAAATGAGCAGATCATGGCCTGCTGAACAGAATTTGAAAGAGAAGGGGAGCATCCCACATCCTCAGCAACAGATAGAGGATAAGAGCAGCCACCATGACAGGGTAGGAGACAGGGGACTCTGTGTGCTGCAGCACCTGAAGAAGAGGATGTGGGAGAATGCAGAGAAGTAAAGAAATGGTGGGGGAATCACAACAAGCAAGGACTTGTCTTGGGTTGTAGGTGGCAGATGATGATTTCTCTCTCTCCCTTCCTTTTTCTCTTCTACTGTTGGTAGCTTACAGAGCACCAGGACTTCTCTGCTGCTGCTCCAGGAGCTGTCTGCAGGGGAGATGCGCAAATTGCCCGATCGGCGGAGACGTCGAGAAGGAAGGCCAGCCAGCTGGCGACAGATCTCATCTGAAGACAGAGCAAATACGTGTTGACGGATAATCAAAGTTTCCTTCAAATTCTTCACTGTCAGAATAGTTAGAAGTACATCCTTCTCTGTGCCTGCAGAAACTATTGGAACTGCTGAATGCTCATATACATGAGGCAAGTGACTAAACCCTTAGGCCTTTGTTAATTCTCTTGTGGCTTTATTCATGTACAATACATATTAAAATCACTCACATTTTGCTGCAACAAAGACTGCATGGGAAATCTTGACTGGATCCAGTTATAATTTGTGAATAGAAATACTGACAGTTACTCTTTGACCTCAAAGGAATGTAACTTTGAATAAAGGCTTGCCTGGAGTTAGTGGAGCGTGATGAAGGCTGAGTAGATTCAAGGCAGAATCAAGAGCTCTTTAACTTTTTGGTAGTACAATATCTACTTCCTAGAGTTTTTCATGGCATGCATACTGGATCCTGCGTTGCATTAAAGCTCCCCCAAAATAAGCCCAGGGAAACTACTACATACTGATTGGGGCTGGGAAATAAGTTAGCTTGAAGCTTGGAGACAGTATCAGTTGGCTACAGCTATCTTTGATTTCCTCTTCTAGGTTAGCTTGTGCTGTCACTCACCTTGCATGACCTCATTCTCTTTGCAGACAATGCGGGAGCACACCTCCTTGTTATTATGTACATGCGCCGCACGCTGAGGGATCACCGGGAGCATGCCAAGGACAGTGGAGAAAGGCACAGGGACAAAAAAAACAAAAAAGGGATATAGGCAATAAACTTATATTCATGTTATACTCATGATGAGGAGTCAAACCCTAAATCTTTAGGATTAGTTAATCTAGAACAAGGCTGTTGTCAATGGAAAGGTAGCCTTCATTAAGACTTCATGATATGGCCAAACAGCTTACATAAGAATTACAATATTGGACACATAATACCTTCTTAGTGCTGCACTGATTATAGTTATTATGCTGTTTTAATTAATCACCTTAAAAGGCAGCTCTGAGGATAGGATTAATCTCACCAACTAGTTTCCCAAAGGAAGCTCTAGTTTCAAAAGAAAACAATTGCTGAACTGGACATGCCATTTCTGGAGAGCTTTTAGGGTTTTTCTTGGGGACTGCTGTTTTCTTACCTTGTAACACAGAGGTAGCTGATACACTGCTTCACCGGCTTGTGAACAGAGTACAGGCGTGTACAAGGGAACTGCTCTTCACGACAATCTGAGAACACACACAGAGGTGCAATCCAGCATCACGGCAGGGGTACACATTCTGGCACACATATAGTTTCACTAGGTACTGTCCTCCAGACTTCTAGTGAAGGCCTCTAGGCTCCACTTTCCATTCTCATTTAAGAGATGGGGATGGTTTAGTGAAGAAGAAAACAAGGCAAATATTTCTGATCTCCTTGCCACATAAGAAAAAGTAAGGGAGAGTAAAGTGAAGTGCAAAACAAGCCCATTGGGAATTCTCAACACTGAAAGCTCACGTTTTAAAGGGGATGGACACAAATAAAATGTGAATCGTAGTCATATGTTTCACATACATGTTTCTAATAGATCTACAATCTCACAATTCAGGTCACAAATTTCATTCCTTTCTTTTCTGGACAGTCAACCCCATAGCCAACTACGATTTTTTTTTAATTTTTATTTTTTTTGCATTTCCTTCTGAAACACCAGCTCTTGGTCACTCAGCAGGTCTGGTCTAGTTGTCTGCTAATTTCTCCCATCCTGGGCATGCCACTAAGTGAAAGACTTCAGCTTCCACTATTGCCATTCTCCAGTACTCCTAACACAAGGAATAGAATGAAGTGAATTCTTCAGCAGGCCTCAGGAGATGAAGCTCAGTGCTTAGACAGCACCTGCTGGGAGAGGTAACAGGGTGGGTGAAAGGGGGCCAGGGAGAAGGTGCAGGCAGTAAACTTAAACATACCTGATGAAGCTGTTGTGGTTTCACTGTCAGACTGAACTGGAAGACAAAGTTAGTGTGGTTTACCATGATTCTTTCCTAGACATCAGTTTATTGAAAACAAATACCTGGAAAGCTCTTTCAAAAGCCCTCCATCGTAACTTCTGATGTGGGAAAACCTTTTATTGTTACTAACATGAAACAAAAGAAAGTACAAAACCAGTATGAATCTAGTGCCAGCTATCTAGCCAACGACGGTAAAAATCCATTCAAGCTTTACCATAAAGCATTACCTCTTCTTTTCAAAATTACACTGTAAAGACATCCCGATTTATAATTCAAAAGGCAGTATATGTCACTGTAATTGCCATCTATCTAGACAAGTGAAGGAGCCTGTGACTAGCTCTTCTTACCAGCTGGTTCTTTAATGTCCATGACAAGGCAGCAAAAGATGGTTGGTTTTATTGTTCCCTCTTATAAACCAATCCACCACAGTAAAACACAGTAAATTTCATCATTACCCAGTGACAAACTGGAAGGGAACTCAGAGGACTTGATAGGTGCAAGTTTTCATCAATGGTAATAGAGGACTTCTACTTCTCCTGCCCACTTCATGTGCAATAACATCATCCAGAAGCACAGACAAAACACATGGATGTAGAGAGGAGTCTTCTGGGCAACAGAGCTCCAGTTAGGGGCATTCAGGAAAGGAGGAATTCTGTGTGTGCAAGGAACAGGAGGAGGAGAGGGAAGGTGGAAACATTGAACTGTGAATTGTGAATAAACTCACCAGGACTAAGAAGAACAGGTGGTGTTACAGCTGCAGCTGGAAAAAGAGAAGATGTTCTGAGAGATCTTAATTTGAGATTTCAGCCTCTTCCTCCCTCCCACAGTTCTACCAGTGGCTCATCACTCTTGACTTGTAGCCATCCCACATGCTGTTCATAGTATCACCACAATCTGACTTGTCAGGGTAACAGCAGGCTTCTCCTGCGAATATGATGGGCTCCCTACAGCTGATGGGATGCTGTAGAGCAGAGGTGGGCCGCATGGTACACCTTCTGTTAAGAGTTTCTTCTTGATCCCTCCGCAATAAGTGTTTTGAAACTAAAGTCTGTTGTCAAGGCTTCATATTTATCCTTTTCAGGTTTAGATATAGGTTAGCCACAGCCACTTTCATACGGACACAGAATGTCTTTATTTATCCTCCTACAGACTCTCAGGTCTCACAGACCAAACATGAGACTCATCGGTTGCCTTCACCTACCACCACCCACCAGGAAGATCATGCACCATGTGTACATGACACCGTGCTTTCACTTTGCTCCTCCATGACAGCTGCTCAGATTGACCCACAATACTCTCGCCAGCTGATGAGCATAGTCACAGAGCAGAGAAGATACCATGGAACTTCTGTCCTGGAGAATCACACTCAGATGAGCTTTCCTACCCACAAGCCACACTTCCCAGCAGGAGCCAAGCACTGTTGACTCTTAGTTTTTCGAACAAGTGCATGACTCCCCATACCACTTGACTAGATGTGTTCTCCTTCTCACTGACCTGCCTGGTCCCCTCGCACCTCTGAAGGGTGTGTTTGAGAGTCTGCCACAGTAGAAAGAAGCCATCACAGAGGTCAGTGGTACCAGATTTTAGATAGGACTTATACGGAAAAGGGGGAAAGCTCTGGACCTTTCCTCCATTACCCTCAGTGTGCCTGGCAGCATTAGTTTATCTTGTTAATGCATATACTTCCATCAGCCCACCGTCCTTCCCCTGGGGCTATCTCTACAGCATGGCCTGGCTTTCCAGAGAGGCGTATTGCATGCTGTAAGTGCTTGTCTTGATTGTCCTCCAGCTGCTCTGTCTTTCACATTTTGCTGCCCCTCAGTGACATAGCTGCAGGCAGGGTAGGGAGGACAGTACTAAAAGAATATTTCTACCTCTCCATCCCAGCACTGTTCAGAGTTTGCTTTATTATTGTTTTTCCTTTCTTCACCACCTCTGTCTCCTGATCTCTCAAGCATAGCTGCTGGCTGTCAGCAGACATGCACGTAATCTTGTATTGCAATGCTGTCACATTAACTGGTGAACCTGACCAATTTCTCCCCCTCATCATTTAATGTCTTCCTCCCTGCAGCTTTCTCTGAAAGCTCAGGCTGTGTGAGCTTCAGATGTCATGACTTCTTGCAGTGAGAACAACTTCAGACAGCCCTGCGTACACAAGGCGAGACTGGCATTTCCTTGGAGAACAGATCATTAGCCACCCTAATTCACCTCCCTGCACGGAGCACGGAAAGGGCTCCCCAAGAGCTGTAAATGCTGGAAGAGCATGTCTAGATGTCAAAGATGGGGAAGAGGGGTTTCTGAACATAATGGGTAATTTCTGGGGCTATGTAGGTGGTATTAAAGGTGAACAAGGGGTAATGAAGCCTGAAGTTGCTGTGAGGTAAGAACTTACCAGGTGTGCTGATGAAAGAGTCGGTGTGAACTTCATCTGGAAAAGAGAGAATGTCCTGAGAGAGATTGTCATTACTTTTGTGGTTCCTTACATAGCAAGCCATAGCTAGCTTGAATTATGTTGGCTGCCATGATAGGCTCAGGAAATAGTGGGGTTCAATCCAGTAGGTACATAAACACAGTAAATTAATCTCACCCTTATCCATTGCTCTCCTCAGTGGCTAAGCTGGAATTGGATTTTTTAGTGCACAGGTCGTACTAACCCTTACCGAACTCTGGGTTCATATTCTGACTTCTCATATGTGGCCACTGGTAGGCATCTTGACTGGAAGGAAAAACTTGTAAAACCAAAGCACTGGTGGTTCCTGCAGCAGCAGGACAGGCAGCTGGAGTACCCGCTGCACAGAAGGAGGGACGCAGCTCCAGAAGCTAGGCTTGACTGCAAAATTTCACCAGCAGATGGATTTCTTTGAAAGGCAACTGATGGCAAAGCTAAGGTAGGTGTGATGGAAGGATAAAGTACAAGGAAAGGGGAGCTTGGTGAACATATTCTGGTCTGGCTTCTGAATAGTTTTCTGGAAAGCCCCAGATACTGCACGTGACAGGATTATATCTGGGAGATACCTGAAGTCTTAGCAAGTGACTTCAGTTTGAAGAAAAGGCAGGCTCTTGTGGTTCCTCTGATCGCTGAAGCATGATGCAAACATGTATTTATTCCATCTTATCATGTCACAGAAATTGAAAAAGTAAGAGCCAGAGGGATAAAGCAATTTACTTGCCAAAACACATTCTAGTGAAGATCAGTCAATATCCTTTCTCAGCAACCCTCACTGCTACAGCACCGCACCACTTGTGCACTTTTTTGCTCAGAATTATCCTGAGCAGTTGTATAGTTCCTGTAGCTTCCCTGTGCTCAAGAAATGTGACTTCTCGTGGATCTCCCACAGCCCCTGACTGCAAACATAACTTCATGCAAAATGTTTAGCACCCCAGCACTAGTGAATTATTTGTAAAGAACACACAACACTTAGCAGGTTGTCTTAGAAGCCTTGTTTAATCTTCACTGAAAGGCAAGGTTACAGCATCAAAGGCACGTAAACAAAGAATAGTGTTTGCAATTAAACAGGCTGTTAATTATGTAGGACAACTAGGTGACATGAGCTTCTAGCACACGACGTGCTGTAATACTCACCAGTTACACTGTCCGGTTCTTGCCCATTGACGGCCCACGGAAACCAGTCTGCAAGGAGACAAGACAGGAGAGTGAGGAAAGGACACAGAGAGAGATTTCTATAGGCTGAAGGCTTTGTGAAATTTTTGAGATTCTTGTTGTCCAGGAGACAACACTGCCCTCTGCTGAAGGGAGAAATGCTCTCCTCTCTGCCTCAGCCTCCGCTGCTGGCTGGGTTTCCTCTACAAAAACTCTTGGTTACAGTGAGTCCTGATTCTGTCTCTGCTGCTTCCATCGGGGCTGAAGGCTGAGCACAGGAATCTCCAGATCTACCAGACTTTGCACTTCTGCAACACCCTTTGATGTACTTTGAAAACAAATTGCACCTTGCCTTCCCACTCTGGAGGTTGGTCAAAATCCCTGTCTGCATTTTAGGGAAGAAAGAGGAAATTGAATCATGGAAATTATTTGCTTGGAGTCACAGGAGTGAGTTGTTGGCACAGGAAGCAACAGATTGCAGGTCTTGTAGCTCCATAAGCAAATAATTATGTGGTCCATCATCCCCCCCGGGTATGGAGCACAGAGTGGAAGATCTTTTCCCTCTCAGCCCCTGCAAGAATTGGAGAGGGACAGTGAAGGCTTGGCTGTGCATGCCGTGTGGCAGAGGAGAAATTGAAACTGAAGTAGACTGTTCATTTGTCCAAACATAAATGGTGAGAGAGCTGCTTCCTCCAGTAGCCAGGAATAGGAAAAATATTTCCTGCTAGCCACAGAGGAGGGAAATGTCCTGCATAATTGGGGGTGGGTTGAAGGAAAGAGTTGGCAGGGAAAAAAAAACAGCAGTGATCTGAGGCACTGCAGGATGTGTGCAGGACCAGCCAAGCACAGTACACCCTGCTATATTTTATTAACTCAGCCTTTAGCTTAATGGGAGCACTGCATGTGTAAAAAGACTATCTGGTCTGGAGCTTTGGTCTTAGTTCTTGCTCATTCCAAGAGCTGTTACTTGCAGGCTGCAGAAGGACTCTTGGGGCCTCTATTTAATCCTACTCTGTGGCATTACAGGACCCTGCTATTCCTTTCCACAGCCAGCTGCCAGCAAGGGCTCAGCTGCTGGCTGTTGACCCAGGGAGAGTCAGACATGTATAATAACTTACGTACACACTGTAGTGGAGCCCAAAACTTTTCCTGTTCTGGCTAGTTTCGTAATGGTTATAAGCAGAGGCAAAAAAAAATAAAAATAAAAAAATCTTTACTTTCTTAATTGTTCCTGATACAAAAGGAAGAATTCAAATTCTGACATAAACCCAACCATTTTAACACTGAAAATTCAGCTTTTACTACTACATCTTTTTTTTTTCTTTTTTCCTCTTTTTCTTTTTTTTTTTCAGATTTTCAGTCACTTCAATTTATATTTGTTCAGGTACCAATTCCTATGCTTTATAAATGCTTGGATTTTGTTATCCAAGTTGCAGTAAATTCATCCTTGGAGTCTGAGAGAACTGCAACCCTAACTCACCAATCTGTAGCTGACACAAAAACAAAAATGGCGAGACAGCAGATGGTGATTCCTGCTAATTTCCAAGTTAAATATAATTAACAGAAATTCTAAAACAAGATACATAGAAGCAAAAAATCTTCCTTTAAGGCCTCATTTCATGTATTGTAAAAAAAAAACAACAACCTTTTTTTTTCTACCTTTAACTTTGTAAGCCACCTACAAGTTCAGCTCTTGGATGCCTTTCCTCCCTGCTTCACTGTAACAAACATGACATCCTCTTTGTGACAAATACTGTGCATGCTTACAGGAAAAAAAAAAAAGTGTTATCGGGAACAAAACCAGGCTTCAGTTAAATCCAAGATCCAAGCAGTGACCAAACACAAGGGAGGTGCATCACAGCTACCTATTTCAGCACGACAGGAGGGCTGTGAAGATTGGAATAACTTGGTTTGAATGTAATAGGTGCAGTCACCTGTCTGTCATACAGTCTTTCTGTGATGAAACTTGCCACACTCACTGGAATTAAACATCTTTTGCTGTCTGTCCTGCGTTTTCTGACTCTAATGGCTGATGCTGACCCCCTTCCCCTCCCCTTACAAAGTTGATCCCGCCAGGATTTTTGCCAAAGAAACTCCAAGCAAAGACACGAAGCAAGAAAACAGAACAACAGAAGTAGAGAGTGGTTTAAACTTTGGAGGTTAGGCTTGTCGAAACAACAACACTAAGAGTGACAAAACTTTCTGGAAATCAAGAAGCCTGGCCAGGGGTGCCCTCCAGCAGGAACCGCTAGAGACAGCAGCTGTTTCACAACATTTTGTGGAGCACTGGGAAATGCTCTGCAGATCATGCAGACACAGGTTGTCAGCCATGTGAAGTACAGCACAATCTATAGCAAGCAAAAACCCTAGCTAACCCTCTTTCTAAACTCTGAACCTGGCTGTTTTGCTTACCCAAACGTCCCTGTAGTGCAAGCGCTGGACCTCTGTCTTGTGATTCCAGCTATTTGCTGAACGGTTGACACATGCAGGTACCACTCCCAAGTTGCCAAATTTTTCCTTATAACCCTATATCTACCTCGCCTTCCTGTTCAGGTCCTTTCCCCTTCACCACCATCCAGCTACATGTCTCTGCCTTTATCCTGAGATCATTGGCACATAAGCCTCTGTAGGATACTCCACAGGGCCAGGGTGGAGAAGAAATCCTCCCTTGGAGTACGGACTCACCGGCTGGAGACAAGAAGAAGCTAAGAGACACAACAGTGTACAGGCTCCAGAGGTATTCATCCCTGTGGACAGGAGGAGAAGAAAGTTCAGTTAGGAGTGGGATACTCTCCCCTGTAGCCCAGAAACTGCTTGCTGCCTCCATTTCCTTGTCCATTTGCCTCCCATTTGTTCTTTCCAGCCTTTCTCCCACCTGTCTCCCTCCTAATCTGCCTGTTTCCAGACGTTTCTGAAACATTTTGGGCTCAACATGTAATTCCATCTGCCTTCTTTCTCTTTCCACGTCTACTTTCAGTCTCCATCCCTTTTTCATCCAGGTGGCTAGCCCCCCTCCACACACAACTCCAGCATGCAAAGAAGAGTAATCTTGTTATCTCCCTCCACTCTTTTCTACTTTAACATTGTTTTAAAGGGTACTGAGAGAACAGATAAGATTCCCATCACTTACTGTTGCCCTCGGTCTCCACTTGTTCAGCAGCAGACGCTCTGCCTTTCCCTTCAGCGGTTCCCCCCACTTTGGGCTACTGGGTAAATCACATGCAGCCACACCCAGAACATGCTCTACTTTGGGTTGTCTTCAAAATACAATTTTGGGAAGAAAAAAAAAAAAAAAAAAAAGAAGAGAAAAGAAAGAAAAAGAAGCCAGGGGGACGTTGGGACGTGGTGTCATCATGCTGCTGGAATGAGGTGGGGGGGGGGGGAGCAAAGAGAAGCAGCCCACACCCTCATTCCACAGTTTATTGTACTCCAAAGGGAGGCTGCTCCTCCCATTCCCCCAGGATGGCCCAGCATCAGGAACGGATTCTTGTGTCGACATTACACATTTTGCTTTGCCCTCCTACACAGTGCCCCTGCTCTCCCTCCTCTCCTTCTCTGCATCGAGCCCTGTTTTCCCATTTACTGCCCGTTTCTACCCCATCCCCGCAGTCCTCTATTCTTACCGCTTCCCTGCCCCTCTCCCGCAGGCTGACAAGCTGCAGATCCCCCATCTATGTTTTCCTAAACAACACGCCCGTCTCGCCATGGTGACAGGACGGACCCTGGCCTCCCCCTGTTCCCCGGGATTACAGCATTCCCGGCAGGCAGCCCCATCCAGCCTGCGCTGCAAGTGATGCTGTGCAGGAGGAATCTGAAACCTCCCGGCCAGCAGCACCCGGTGCCAGACCGCCGGGCAGCGGCAGGGGCAGGGGAAGGGGCAGCGGGGCGCCGGGGGGGGCGGGGCGAGCGCAAGCCCCGGGCGGTCCCGGTCCAGGAGCGGGGAGCTGGGGGGTCCCGCCGGCGCCACCAGCCCCCGCCGCGCGAAAAAAGGGGCTGGCCGGCAGCCAATCAGCCGACAGAAACGGTGATGACGTCACTCGTCTCCACGGGAGGGGGAAAAAGGGGACAGGGGGAGTGACCTCCCCCCCATCCCCCGGGGTGGGGAAGGGGATGTGGGTGGGTGGGGTGGGGTGGGGTGGGGTGGGGGTGGGGTGGGGATGGGATGGGGACCGGGGACCGGGGACGGGGACGGGGACTGGGACGGGATGGGATGGGGATGGGGATGGGGATGGGGATGGGATGGGATGGGATGGGATGGGATGGATGGGATGGGATGGGGATGGGATGGGATGGGGACGGGGTGGGATGGGGATGGGGATGGGGATGGGATGGGGATGGGGATGGGGATGGGATGGGAATGGGGATGGGGATGGGGATGGGGATGGGATGGGAATGGGGATGGGGATGGGATGGGATGGGGATGGGATGGGATGGGATGGGATGGGATGGGGATGGGGATGGGGATGGAATGGGATGGGATGGGATGGGGAGGGGTGGGATGGGATGGGGATGGGGATGGGGATGGGATGGGAATGGGGATGGGGATGGGATGGGATGGGGATGGGATGGGATGGGATGGGATGGGGATGGGGATGGAATGGGATGGGATGGGATGAATGGATGGGATGGGATGGATGGGATGGGATGGGATGGGATGGGATGGGGATGGGATGGATGGGATGGGAGGGGTATAGGATGGGATGGGGATGGGGATGGGGATGGGAATGGACAGGATGGGAGGGGAGGGGAGGGGAGAGGGGGGAGAGAAATGGGAGGGGAGGGGAGGGGATGGGTATGGGCATGAGGATGTAATGGGGGTGGGATGGGGATGTGGAAGGGGTGGGATGCAGGTGGGCATGGGTATGGGCATGAGGATGGGATGGGGATGGGATGGGATGCGGATGGGCATGGGCATGGGCATGGGCATGAGGATGGGATGGGCTGGATGGGATGGGATGGGGCTCACTCCACTCCGTGGTCATGTACAGGGTGATGGGAAGCAGCGCCACTTCCATTCTGGCCAGTCTGGAAAGGATGGGGAGCAGAGAATTTTCTGCAGAAGAGAAAAAGTAGCAAAATGGAAGGGACGCAAACAAACTGAGAAAAGAAACGGGGGAAGGAGATTTGAGCCTCATTGGTGCCATCCTTCTGGATTCCTTGTGCTGCTGTGCCTCCAGGCACACTATCTTTACGAAAAAAAGAGGGGGTAAGGCAGTTAATCCCACTGGAGGATACGCTCTATCCCAACTCTTCCTCCAACAGTCCTGGCAATCCTGCCTCCTGCTGCCATTCTCAAGCAAGGATATGGCCCAGGCTCCCTCCCTCTACAGCAAGGCAAGACAGAAACCTTGTAGGGGAAAACTGTGTCCTGTAAGGGCTTACCCTGGTAGCTAGGTAATGCTCTCTTTTCTCAGCAAATGGCAAACTATGAGTAAGTCCAATAATACCTTGTGTGCAGTTATTAAGGAAATCCTCACTAGTCCTTCATCTGCCTTGAAGGACCCAAAGAGTGTTATCTGCATGCACACAACAGAAGCCAGCACTTCTTACCTAACACCAAAAGCAGCTGAGCATTGCTCATGGCAGAGTTCATGAGAACAGACAGAATGACTACTTGTTATTATTTCTGGTCCTCCCAAGACTCAGAGGTAAAGCACTGGTGTGGGCAGTAGCAGAAGATCGATAGAGGGAATGGAGAAAGCTGGGCATTTCCATGTTCACCAGGGCAGTGTTTTGGACTGAAGCACCATCACTGTTTCAGTGGAGCTAGATACCACCAGTCCTACTTTCAAGGTCTGGCCAAAACTCAGTCCACTGGAGATGCTCAAAAGGTGATTAAACAGCCCAAAGAAAATGGTAGAAGCTATAAATACTCCTTGGTTTGAGGAATCCTCTCAGATCCTTGCCTTTTTCTGCATGACCAGATGACAGCTTGTTTAGGCTATATCTTTCCACACAGATTTTTTGTTTGTTTTTATTTTTCCTTTTCTTTCCTTTGTGCCTCTGTGATGTAATTCAAGCCATGGATAACTAAAATATCTATGCAGATTAAGACCTCATGAGGTCTGAAACACATTTATTTGAAAACTTCCATTGCTGCTGTATGTTGTGGTCTGGCAATGTTATTGATCTATCAGTATCTACCACAGACAGTAGGATTCAACTCTGATCCTAAACAAGGTTTCTTCAGGTTACTTTTGATCTTTTAACTCCTTTTTTTCAGACTGGGAGACTGTGTCCTTCCCAGGCTGCTCAGTGCGGATTAGATGCCTTATGCTAGCAGCAGCCCTCCAACTGGGGAGCTTGCTGCAGATGGGCGGATGCCCTTGGTGGTAGAATTGCTGGCTGGGAAGCAGTTCAGTATTTTATACACCAGACAAACCGCAGTGAAGTAAATGGAGATAGTCTGCTGCTCCTGCTCTCTGCGGACACCGGAGGGAGCTGCAGCTCACAGGCAGTGGAAGCTCCGTTTCTTTTCTCTCTCGCAGTCCAAGCACATTCTGTAAGAGAGGTGGCTCCGTGTCTGCAGGCCCTGATCCGGTATGAAGGCTCCCCTTTTAGCTGTCCTGTGTATCAGTGTATTGGATCTACAACTCTTTAACCGTTTAGATTTAGGGGAAGGGAAATAATCTTGTTATTTTCCCCCCATCCCCGTCTCACAGTATTCACAAAGATGGCTGGAGAGTCCTCACTGACGAGTAGGTATGAATAATTAACATTATTCTTCCCTTCTCATCCATTTTACTACCTTCTGCTTTGCATGTAGTTGTCCTTCTCCAGCAGAGGGTACTTTGGGGACATCTGCAGTGATCCAGCAGATGACTCAAGGTAAAGCACTCTTCCCTCTGAAAAGTCAGATATCAGTGCCACGGTATGGTGTGAAGGAGAACTGTGCCGCAGTGAATAGCGTGGGTGACTCATGAAGGAAACGCGTCCACCTTCATGCAGATATTCCCTAAGCTGCACTGACCCCAGTGCCTGTAGGTGTTTACCTAAGATGAAATGCAGTGGCAGTGATTCAGCAAGAAGTTCTCTTCCTTCCAAGTACTTGGTACTGACCTCCTTATGTTACCAGGGATGCTATAGCAATAGTAGCATGATATTTTGGATGAGACACAAAATCAGCGTTTTCAGAAATTAAAATTTCCTGGTGCATTTCACCCCAGAGATTACTGCATCTCAGCAGACAGGTGTTTGTCATTTGCAAAGGTCCTGGAGAGGCATTTAAATGCCAGCTATTTTCTTTCTGTCTTGCTCTCTGTCTCCCTGGCCTTCTCATATCCCCACAGTAACAGGGTGTTAAGTTACATTTGAGTGATAAGAAATTAATAAACTGCTGTAAGATGTTTGAATGCACCACTTCAATAATGTAGTACTAAGTGGTCATTTGAATTGGGGCTGGTGAAATGAGTTTTCCTGGGATGCACACTGATGACTTCTCATTGCTGACGGGCTCCATACCTGAGGTCTGACACTACCCTGCACTTGTTTCACTGTTGTAGCCAAGGTCATCAGTGGGAAGGGGCATGAGCTTGAAGCCTGATTCACCTGTCCCCAGATTCGAGGGATTCACGTCTGACTTTGTATACAGTTCACTGTAGAAGTGGGAACCCTGTAAAGTATAGGAGCCTGGACACAATCCACATCTTGTTGACTAATGGTCATGTTTTTGCTGTTCATCTACAATAAGGAGTTCTTCACCCATTTACTTCCAAATCAGCAGGCTTACCTTGCAGTGTCTTGTGGTCACAGAAAACCCTAAGGGAGACCACAAAACTAATTAATACATGCTCAGCTCCTTCAAATCAGTTCAACACTCATGAAGAATTGAGCATGAGAACAGGCATTTAGTGAAATCTTTGATGTTTAGTTGGTGATTTGGCCATGGGATTCGGGATTCTCCTGGCCAAGAAACCTGCAGTGAGTTGTCAGGATCTTCCTTCTTCCCTTGCTGTGCTTCAGGAAGGGAAGAGCTTCTCTGCTCTTTCTGTAGTTTATGCTACCAGAAACACCCTTCCTTTCTGGTCCCTTATGCTGTCCCAGGGACAATTTTTCCTGGCTACTTCACATGTCCCTTGGGCACTCCTCTTTCTACAAGCAGCTGAACACAAATGTGGCTTCCCTCAGTGCCCTTTCTCCAAGACTTTTCTCCCAGGGAGACAGATAACACTTTAAGCTTATCAAATATATAAATCTCTGTTGTAAGAGTAGTTATGTGTGTCCGTATAGACTTTGGACCAAATAAAAATGCCATCTCTAGCAGTTTAAGACATGACGGATTCCTCCTCCATTTCTCCCATCTCTTCTGGACTTCATAAGCCCTGGAGTAAAGTTAGCAGGATTAATCCTCCATCAATGAGCAGTAATCAGAACTGGCTAAAGAAGTCACTGCTCCAGGGCGCCTGCTCATGCCTTGCCCACAACCAGCTGCTTCTGAAGCTTCAGGAGGAAAGGACCTTCTCTTGAAATGCAGTTTGTCTCCTAAACTGTTCCTGCAAACTGACACATATGTCCATTCAGGACTTCAGACTGTAAGTGGAGTCATTACATTTCTGCTCAACTGGTCCAAATACTGCTGTTGCAAAAATGTGGCTTCTGGCTGTGAGCGAGGAAAACATGAGGAGGTAGGGCTGTCTTAAATGTACCTGGAAAGTTCACCAGAGCTGATTTGGTGGAGAGCAAGTCACTTCTGAGCTTTCCCATCATTACTTCAGGTCTTGGTTGTGGCTCAGACTTCTGTATTATTATATTGTCTTATAGTAGTCCTCTAAGACGGAACAGATTTAGGCAGTTTTACTTCCCCCCAGCAGTCCAAAACTGGGAGCTGTGCCCCCTTCCCACCCCTTTCCCCAAGCAAATCAGCTTCAGAAATTACAATCTCAACAAGCCACTCTGTTGTTTGAATGCTGCAGTGCTGAGGAGTGCCCTGTTCTGGGATCCTCACACAGCCTTGTGTTCCAGTAGTGAGGGTTCAGGGAAGCACTGGCTACTATACGATGTGATGAAATCAGGACAGCTGGCAATGCCCAAATCAGACACACCCCTTCAGTTTAAAATTAATAATAATAATAATATGATACCACTATAAGCTTTTAAACATAATCAGGGAAGGGGGCAAAATGGCAATTTGCTTTAAATTCTGTAACATATGCAAACTGTTGAAGCCCTCAGTGTCAGCAATGACAGCACGTACCCTGTTTCTGGAAGGATGTAAGAAAGGAGAAGAGCAATTGTACTGAGTAGAATAAATGCAAATGAAGCTATATGTCAGCAGAGAAATTGATTTTATATTGAATTTATATTGTATGAAAAATTAGGAAGTACCACCTTTCAGGTTTTTATCCCTCCATTTTCTATCCTTCCACAAGGACCGTAAAGGCTGACTTATCTTTTAAATCCTCAGTTATGTTTTACTCTGCAACTGACATCAGAGGAATTTGAACAAACAAAGATTTTAGGCATTACTGCAACTACACTAACATAAATCGCTGCTCTCCTGTATGTACATCTGGCTTTGACCAGATTACTTCAATTTTTTTCTGTCCATCCCCATGTGTAGTCACTATTCTGATTTGATAGCAGACTGAAACCAAGGCAAATGGTGTTAATGAAAATCTGTCCTAATGTGATATGTATGCAGTTAAAGGGCCTGCGCTGATTTAGCTAATCTCGGTTTTACAGAGATGAAAACAGCACCGAAAGTAAACCATTCTGCACCAATGTAAACAACACCTTTACAAAATGCCTGTTAAAAGGGGAGCAACACTGGTGGCTAAAAAACCCCACTGCTTTGATATTACTCTAATAATTTCTTGCTTTTATTCATTGATGCAGGTGCCCTGATATGTATCTTTTTATGAAAAATAATTCAACTCATTATTTCCTCATTTGTAATTGTTCTTAGAATAAAAATGCACTGGAATTTCATTTGCATGCAGCTGTAGAGAATATTTGCATTCAAATCAAAACATGCTGGGTTTGCTCGTTGAAGTATCTAAATGCTATTTCTTCATATCAGCCTACCCTGTTTAACAAGCCTTTGGCTATTTATTGTACCCTTCTGTTCTGTTTCCTTGCCTGCCATCTTGGGCATTCTCTCAAATTTCACTCATTTTCCCCCCTACATTCTCTCTCTCTTCCCCCTCCCCCCCCTATCTTTTTTTTTCTCCCCCTTTTAATCTCCATATTTCTTCCTATGTTTCTCTCCTCTTCTGTCTCTGTCCTTTTTTCCCCCCCTCTTTCTGTTCTTTCCCCCATGCTCTCTTTCTCCTAGTTTCTCTTTCTGGATAAGCTGTCTTGACTCTGGCTTTCTCTCTGTCTCCCTGGTTTCCTTTCAGTCACCTTCACTGGAATGTTGGCAGAAACGCTTTTTTTTTTTTTTTTTTTTCTTTGAAAACAAAGAGGCTAAATGAATAAATAAAATAGCTAGAAGCAGACAGGAGGCTTCGGTTCCAGAAGAGTCTGTATGTATTCCGAGGGCTTCTCTTACTCAGCAAAGAAGAGGGCTGCTCTCCCTGCCCACCCCCAGCCCCGCACGGAGCCCTGGGCTGGGAGTGATGGATTGCACTGCAGTGAGGGCTGGGAGCACTGCAGGGGCGAGCAGGGGGAGGGACGGGGAAGGGAGGAGACACGCTGCCAGCGTCAGGACAGGAAGGATGTAGTTGGGGTCTGATCGAAAGAGGGGAGGGGGAGCCGAGGATGGGGAAGGGGGGCACGCCTGGGAGGGCGTGTGCTTCTGCAGGCTGCACCATTCTGGATCGGGCTGAGCAGCCCCGAAAGCTTTCGCCAAAGATGGCAAAAGGCAGCACGGGCAAGGCTGTGGCAGGGCACCGGGGGAGACAGGCAGAAAACGGAAAAGCAATGGGAAAAGGGAGGAGGGGGAGAAAGTCAGAGAGAAAGTGAGGCGTTGGTCGTACAGCAAGGATAAAAGAACACAACTCTTCCAGTTCTTTGGAGCTGTAGCAAGGGAGTCAGCGTTGGGGACTTCGAAACATTTAGAAGGTCAGGCAAGGAGTATGGCAAACCTTACTGCAAACCCATTTTCATTGTGCTCTGAAGGGTGATAACAAGGGTGACCTTTGGACAGCAGCAAGGCACATCAGTACCTCTGAAGCTGCTGGTGATGGTATGCGTGTTGGCAGCCCCTGGCTGCAGAAGCTTTGCTGCTTCGTGGATTTTGGCAAGGAGGGTGTGCCCTTCTTCTGGGGCACTGCGAGAAACAGCCGACCTCCTCCCCGCAGCACCAGCTACAAGCGCTGAAACACCAGTTGTTGTTGCCTCTCGTGCTTCTCTTCTTCCTCCTTCATTTTTTCTCTACGCTTCTCCATCTGTTCCTTACTCATTGGCCAGATTTTTCTCCTTCTCTCTGCTCCCCCCAGCCTGCCTTCTCCTCTCGGTATCTTTCCCTCGATCCCCTCCCAACCCTCCCTCCTTTTGCAGACCCCCAGCTCCCCCCTGGTTCCGTGTCAGGGCAGCCCGGGAAGCCAGCAGAGGGCTGTCCCCCCCACAACTTCTCAGAGACCCCCTCCTCGACACCAACCCTCTCCCGCTCCCCCCCGGCTTGTGCTGTCTCCCCGCCCCTCTCCCCCCGGCATGGCGCTGCACCAGCTGCAGCTTCCAGCGCCGCTGACCTAGTTCTGGCCTCCCCGCAGGGCCCTCCGCCGCCCTGCCCTCTCCTCAGCACCTGGGACGGCTGCAGGAGGAGCCAAGGGGAAGGGGCACTGGGTTAGATGGAGAAAGTGGTCTACGTGAGAGGGGGAAGTCTGAAAAACAGGCTCCCTGCAGCCGTCTCGTCGGTTCCGGGTGCGGAATTGCTGGTCACAGAAGGAAAGCGCACACACACACACACACAAAATGACTGGGAGAAACTGCAAGGTCTTTAGCTTGCAGGGCAGATGTTTATCAATCTTAATGCAGCAAAGTGCCTGCAAGGTACAGCCACCCTGTGGTTGCATCACATCCTTCCCAACAGGCACTGAAATCCTAAGTCATCGCTGCAACAGCATTCATCAAAAGACAATGGGGAAAGAGACAGAAAAGGGTAGAGCAGCAGTGAAACAGAGGGAAAGGAATTGGAAGCAAACAAAAGGAGACAGAAAAGGGAGAGGAACTTTTTCAGGCTGGTAAAGGAAAAATTGAGAAACAGCTGGGGAAATAGAGCTGGCAGATGGATAGGAGAAGCAGAGGGGAGACGCAGAGAGAAGGAAGCATTTTCTTTCCAAACTATCATTTCCCTCGGAGGCCACTTTTTCCCCTTTGTCCGGCTCCTCAGCGCTGTTCCATGTATATGTGCTGTGTAGCTGCAACATAGCACACAGAGACACTCCTCTCTTCTGGAACTGGGAGCTGCTGGTTATGCACCAGGGCTTGAAGCCTACCAGCTGCTATTCATCTACCCCTTTGTTTCTGCTTGTAACTCTGCCTGCCTGAGCTTCTTTGTGTCTTCCTGCTCCCAAACTGTGCCCAGAGGAAGGACAGCAGAAGCCTCTGACCTTCCCCGCAGTTACCTATTCAATGAGATACGCGCTCCCCTCCCCTAAGCCCCACAATGGTTGCTGTCTGGCTGGAAAAGTACTCTACGGCCCCCCTCCCCGACCGCAGTCCTGACGGGCGCCGACACCCGCCTCAGCGCCCCGCGCGGCCGCGAGATGGCGGCGGAAGGGGGGGGGGCCGAGCACGGCCGCCAGTTCCAGCCGGCTGCTGCGGGCAGGGTGAGCGCGCCGCCCGCCCCTCTGCGCATGCGCCCCCCGCCCGGCGGCGGGGCGGGCTGGGGCAGGCGGCGCACGTGCGGGCTCGAGGGCGCGGGGCTGCGGCTGGCGGCCGCCATTTTGCGGTGCCCCGCCGGCCGTGCGACAGGGCTGAGGCGTGGTGGGGCACTTCGCGCTGGGCGAGTTACGTGTGTCACGGAGTAAAGAGTCGGGTGTTCCGTTCGGCATGTGGTAACCGGGTGGTTACGGCCTCCAGAGAGGAGTCTGGTGCTGCTGGTTGAAACTGGGGACGTGTGGTGCGGAGTTGAAAGGGTTTTGGGGTGAGGTAGGTGAAACCCAGAGCTTGCTGCGAACCCTGTTAATTGGGTCAGTTTTCTGACACCTAGTAGTGTGTTCAGTACAAAAGTTAGTATAACAGAACCAAAGAGAAACAGAGGTCACACAAAATTCAAGGTAATTTTGCACAAGTTTTCATAGTCCTCATTTAACATTGTGTGAAACAAGCACAATATGGCCATTTTCTCACTGAAACATAATCCAGAATTTTTTTCCCTCCACAGGAACATCTGTGTTCATGTGTGAAGCCAAGCATTCATGTGTGAACAAAGGCATTTATTTACCTTGCTGTATATTTTTATTATTCAAGCATCGAAGTGGGAAGCAGAAACATCACCATGAGACTTAGTTGAGCAAATACATAGCTATTGCAGACACATCACAGAGGCCGAAGAAAATTGGTATAAATGTTAGGCTTAGCAACATTTGCACCACCATTTCCCTCATCGGAATCTCATATACCCAAACACAGACAGTGTATGGAACTTTCTGGTGTCAGTAATGGATTAATGACCTTCGGACTTCAGCTTCAGAACTAAACGGCTGGTTTGCATTTTTAGTGATCTCAGTGACAAAAGATGTTTCATGGAATCAACCGTGAAATCAGATTTAGCATACATTAAAGCTTTGGACTAGTCCTTACGTTATCCATTTCTGAGTGCATGGGAAACATTGCAAAAGAGTCCCAGGAATGCATGGTGTTCAGAGGCACCCATTCGTTGCTGATACTACAATTATATTTCTTTCCTGAAGGGTGAAACTAGGTAGTAGTCTTCTGGACCACTGACACAGAGGGCACAAGCAAATGTTCTTCCACTGTCAAATAGTGAGTATTTTGTGCTAAGAATAGATTAATAAGTGACGGGAGAGACCTCACCTTCACTGACAAAAAGGTATATGCAAGTATTGTTGCAGAGAAGTATAATATCTACATCCAACTCAGCTGCAGTAACAACACTTTAAAAATAACATAATATTCTTCAGCTGTGGGCACATCCTTACCAGTATGTTGGTGCTTTCTTCTGCTCCACCCTTTTAAGAAATAGCGAAAGAATTTCAGTACTCCCTCCAAAATTACTTAAGTTGCTGGATGATGGGAAATTATTCTAGAGAGGTGCTATCCAACCTGCTCTTTTAACTGATGCCATGAAACTCAAAGTCTGTTTGTGCCCGAGTTTAATGTACTAGAACTCTGTCAGCTCAAAAAAAAGTAATAAAAGTGATCCAAGGCTACATTTTGCATGCAAGAGAACTGAGAAGGCAAATAGTAGCTGATGGAATAAATTGTTACTAATAATCATAAGACCCAGCTGAAATATCTCAGTTTGAGATGTAGATCATATGTGTTACTGTCACCAAGCTGCGTGTCTTTCCTGTACTTGCGGAATGACTTTCACTCATATGTCTTATAACCAAACACATACACATGTCCCAAAATCTACATCACAGAATTTCCCAGCTGTGCCGTTCTCTTCTTTCCAAAAACTGTTAACCATGTTTGGGACGCAGAGGCACCTGCCTTAAAGCTTGTCTACTTACAGAAATATAAAAGAAAAATATGTGCTATACATTTGTTACGTATCATTGTATTTATAGCCATGTACATCCTAAATTCTCTTTCCTCTTTGCTTTATACTGTCTTTAAAGCAGCATACATTAATCCAGAGGAATTACTCTGAGATAAATATATCTGCTAAATGATGTGTTGAGGTTACACATACCTTCAGTAGTGTAGTGATACCACAGTAGTTTTCTGTTAGTAAATTCCCTATGTAAACAAACCCATGCACCTCACAACATGAAATTGGAGCTTTTGGAAGTGTGAACTTGATGCATGTGTGAACTCTATTCCAGAAGGCTTAGAGTATAGTAATTCTGCCAAAGAGCATATTATTTTGTCAATGTCAAAAGGAGAAAAATACTGTCCAGCATTTTGGTGGCTATTTCTTTATGCATTTATTTACCCCACAGGGAGTTGCATACAATTACCTCATGCTCTCGAGTTTTACTTTTCATTGGCATTTAAACAAGTGCTAGTGTGTTTTTCTCTATGCAGTTGTACAGAGTCAGGCAGATGGGAACCTGGAATCCAGAAGTGATATCTGGCTTGCAGCCATGGACTAATAAGGAGCCAGAAGTATTGGCAAACGACCTAAGCAGACAGGCAGGCAGTGCTTCAGATGTTGTCTGAGTAAATGGGAATTTTGGCCACTGTCATCGTCTGTGAGGTAGCCCTTTCCATGCAAACTCATTAGGGAAAATGTTTTCAGGAGAGCTGCCTGAATCGCTTTGAAGTTTAGCGAGTAGCAGAACCCAGACATTTGCAGAACCAAAGAAACAAACCTACATGGCCTTTGGTAAGGTCAGACTTGGAAATGCTCAGTGATGTTTGCATGCGTATTTTAACCTTCAGCTGTAATTTTGCAGAAGGAATAGCAAAGTAGGAATATATGATACTATGGTACATCATTCTGCAGTATGAATGAATAAACATTGCAGCAAACTTTCGGATATTCTGTCATAGAGCGTATACATTACTATTATGGAAATCTATCCCACCATGTCAGTTAAATACAGGGGCGTACCGCATTAAAGAGTCGGATGCCACATCTTTACCCTGCAACTGCAGGTTTCATTGCTTGTCTGGAATGGTTCTGGATGTGTCAAGTGTAGATGGGCTACACTGGGGAGGCATGGAGTATTGTAAGCATCTGCCAGTCAGGTGGGAGAACTAAGATGGTTAGCATGGAACTGCCACGTGCTTAAAAGGCAGAGGAGTAGGTTGAATTTGTTATGTTCCTGACAGGATGAATATTTGGGAGTATCACACATAACCAGGTGAGAATGTCCCGTATTTGAGAAGTTGAGAGTATAACACACGGTTGAACAATATAGATGCTGCTTCCCTGGGGCACAGACTGTGTGTGTTGTATCTAGATGTTGTGAAAGCAGATGAATGAGAATTTCATACAGGGCAGAATCAGGGCAGTAAGTTGAATATGTGTGGTGTGTATGGTGAGACTGCATCTGGAGCGTTTTGTCCACTCCTGAGCTCCTCAATATGAGAAAGACATGGACATATTCAACAAGTCCAGCAAAGGGCCGTGAAGATGATTAAGGACTTGGAGAATCTCTCATACAAGCAGAGGCTATGAGAACTGGAACTGTTCAGCCTGGAGAAGAGAATCCTCAGGGGGATCTTATTGGTGTGTATAAGTACCTGACTGAAAGGAGTAAAGAAGGTGGAGGCAGATTTTGGTCAGTGGTACCTGGTGAACAATCTAATCAGTAGGCACAAAAGTGAATTACAAAATACTCCATTTAAACATAAGATTGTTTATTTATTTATTTATTTTACTGTGATGGTGGTTAAACACTAGCACAGCTTGCCCAGAGAGATCGTGGAGCCTCCGCCCTTGGAGATGCTCAAAACCCAACTGGACATGAGCCTGGGCAACCTGCTCTAGATGAACCTGCTCTGGGTAGGGGGGCTGGTCTAGACAGTCTCCAAAGATGCCTTCCAGTTTCATCAATTTTCTGATCCTGTGGTGATGGATGGAATAGAACTCTGCGTCACATGTATGAATGATAGTTTATATACGTGAAATTCATGTACGTGCCCCTCAGTGTCTGTGGGGCAGTGGTGTGGGTTTGCTATACACATGGCACATGTCAAAATAATTAACACCATTGCATAGTTGAGAAGTTCTTGGAAATATCCTGCTAACAGTTGTGGTGACTAGGCAGCTGGTTGTACTAGGGTTGTTAGATATGTGAGCGTCATACAGGGATCGTTTTGGTCATACCACTCATGAGAAGGAAATAAGGCAATTGACAGGTGTAATGTAGAAGTTAGGGGATTGTCAATGTGTGCTGCTTAGTAAGCAATCCTATGCTGAAAGCCTAAATTCAGCCATATATGAAAATATAGGAGATGTGGAAGAGAAAGAATCATCAGTTGTGTTGTGTGAAAGTGTGCTTGGCATGTATTTTGGGGGCTGTGTGCTGTCAACATGAAATACACAGCTAATAAGCTATAGCGTGTGTTGTGGTGTGGTATGGAGGAAACTGAGTAGGTGTGCCACAGAAACTGATAAACAAGGTGTTGGTTAATACCTCGAATGTGTCATATTCATTTGTTGACAACAGTTATTATTTTAGAGGAATGATAGCAGCGAGGGATGATGCAGCCCAGGCTACACACTGGGTATGTCAAACATGTGATGTTGTATGGCAGGTGGTGTGTGGGATATGTCACACGTTTCTCTGTCACACGAAGGACAAAGGTTTTGGCTTCGCGTGCCACATGCCAACAGCAGCGGAGGGAAGCGTGACAGGCATCATACACTTTGCCATGCCGCCTCAGGCTACCTGCGCCGTGCTGTGGGCCGGTGGCGGTGGCACGGGCTGGAAACACCTCATGTGGCTGCGGGAAAGACTGGGCACGGCCCGGCCCGGCCGCCTGAGGCCCCTTTTGTCCCGCCGGGTTGGGACGCGGCACCGCGGGCTCGGTGTGACCGGTCCCTCCTGCCCCTGCCTGAGGGGGGCGCTGCGGAGCCCGAAGCGCCGTGTGTGTGTGGGGGGGGGGGTGGGGGGGGCGCGGTGCCGGGCCCGGCGGCTCGGGGCAGCCGTTGCGGCTCGGGGCTGCGCGCGCCCGGCGCCCCGTCGGGCGGGAGCGCGCCTTGCCTCGCCGCGCCCGCCCCCTCCGCGAGCTCCGCGCCCCGCCTCGCGCCCCCTCCCCCCGCGCGCGGCCGTTGGGCGCCGCCGCCACCGCCTCAGTCGGGCGGCGGGAGCGAGCGCGGCGGGGGCCGCTCTGTGGCTGGAGCGGGGGGCGGCGGCGCAGGGAACAGCCGCGGGGAGGAGGAGGAGGAGGAGGAGGAGGGGGAGGAGGGGGAGGAGGGGGAGGACGGGGAGGACGGGGCGCGTCTCCCCGCAGCCCGCTTCGCCCCGCAGCCTCTGCCTGGGCCCGGGCGGTGCCGAAGCGGGGGCGCGCACAGCCCCGCGGCTCCGCTCCGCTCCTCTCGGGCTCGGCGGCGGCCGGGTGGGCGAGATGTCGGGCTGAGCGGCCGCGAGCCCGGGGGTGGGGTCCGCCGCGCCCGGGGGTTGGGACCGTCCCCTCGGCCGTCCCGCCCCGCCGCCGCGCTGCGCCCATGGTGATTGTGCATCGCGGCGCGGAGCCGGGGCAGCGCTCCGACCTGCCGCCGCCGCCTTCCCACCCCGCGGCCGGGCCGGGTCGGGCCGGGCCGGGCGCCCAGGTGGGTCATCGGCGAGACCGCCCCCCGGAGCACCGGGGTGTGGGTGCGGGTGTGTGCGTGTGTGGGGGGGGCTCCGCTGCGCGCCTCCGGGCTGCGAGGCGGCGGCGCGGGTCGGGGCCGGTGTGCGCCCGATGGGGCGGCCGGAGCGAGGTCCCTGCGGCTCTTTTGTTGTCTGACGGTGGGAGAGGCGGCTCGGCTGCCGCGGGCTCCCTTAGCGAAGTGTGGGAGCGTGGGGCTGGTGAGCTCCGGCGGCTGAGGGAGCATCCCCCGAGCGTGTGGTTTACTGTGTGTGTGGCACCGCTTGGAAGCGACCCCGGGGGTTGCAGAGCGGGGTCTGACACACGGGGATACGCTCCTGACCTGCAGCGCACTTTTCTCCGGTCTTCTGATTTGGATTCTAAGTGTTACTCCGGGGGAGGGGTTTCGGGAGTCACAAATAAGTGCGAATATTAGGTTTTAGAACGGAATCTCTTCATGTGTTCACGTGTCGACACAGATTCACCTTTCCTTCAAGCACACATTCCTCAGTAAATGAACAAACTGCTGAAGCTTCTGTTGTTGGTGTTGTTTTTCCTTTTTTTTTTTTTCCCTAAAATGGGTTTCTGTGATAGTATATTTCTGGAAAATATCTGAAGTTGCTCGTTTAACCTGATTGGTTCATCAGATCTCTTTTTGGTTTTGCTTGCTGTCTTGTATAGTACCTTTTCTTCCATTTGAATTTATTTTACTAGGCATCTTTGTATGTTTGTCTATGCCTGATAGGGGTGTTTCTTTTTCCTCCCTAGGTGTTGGTGTCTTCAGGCTCCTTTAGGGTTTAGTTCTGAGGAAGTAGAGACACAGGGATTTAATCTATTTCACACACAAAACTACAGCTCCACACCAGTATTCTTTTCCCTTCGTCCCATCCCTCCTCTCCCACAGGGAAGTTTAGTTTGGTAATTACCTTAACGGTCATTCACTCCCCTTTCCCCCTTCACAAATCTACCTTGGTCCTTGAGGCATCAGGTAGACACTGACAGTTCCAGGTACAGGGGAACGTTCCCATCATCGTTCCGTGCGTGCTTTGGGAGCTTCAGCAGCACCCTTCCCTCCGTCGGAGTGCGGTGCAGAGGAGGCATCCAGAAGACCTGCTTGCCCTCCCTCTCCGAGCAGTAGTAGGGATCCGGGAGAAGGGGTACCTGCCGGGACACGTGACGTCCTCACGGAGCCAGGACCGAAGCAGCACTCGGCACGCCGAAGGAAGCACCTCTTTGGCACCTTCATCATCTTCCGCTCCTCCGGCACCAAATCTCTGGTAAGTCCCTTCGGCCCATTCATTCATACAGTGCATGTGTCCCTTCCCCCACTCCAGGCGCTAGGAGAAGCATGCACAGAGACCGAGCGTAGGGTGGGGGAAGGGAGGAGGGAAAACGGGCTGCACGCACAGATCGGGAAGGAGAGGGGTGTTTTGTGCCACACTGCGGAGGAACCTGCACAGAGGCGGAAGACCCTCTCTTAAGGAAAGCAGCTGATGTTGGAGGAAACGTGTGCTTTATTTGCACGGCCGTGCACACACGTACACGCCATGCAGAGTAGAGGGGGATGGAAAAGCTATGAGCCAGTTGTAGACAAAAAATACCGAGGCGGAAGTAGGATAGCTGCTGTTGGCTGGTGTTGACCAGCTGATGTTGCCTTGTGTTTCTGAGGGGGAAGAGGGTAGATTATTCCCTGGCGATCAGAAACTGGGGTGTGTGAATGAGGAATGTTATCACCTACTTGCAAGCATGAACATATATGAGGAAAGGCTGGGGGTGTGGATGCCAGCGTTTTACAGGCAATTGTGCCTGGAAGGGTTGCTGCTAGCATCTTTAACATCACTCCGTGCAAAGGTGGGGAAGAGCGGATGAAAGCCATCGCAGGGAGTGCAGTTGCAGGGGTGGAGGGTTGTACTGGGAATGCATGGGAAAGATTAGTGTCTTTTTGTATCCTCTGACTCTTGCAGTCTACAAATCTCACATGGAAAAGGAGGTGAAAAGCAAGCTGTGCTTTCAGAGAGGTGTGCTTGGGGTTTACCTGCTTGCAGTGACTTTAAATTCTGTGCTGCATGTATAGAGGGCGGATGATAATGCAGCAGCACTGGACAGATTGCACTGCAGCTGCTCAACATATTATATAAAATGCATTTAAACACATATTTTAACTTTAAGATTTTTCTTTTTTTAAAATTTGTTCTTTCCAAAAATTCTCAAACAGTTATGTGACAGCTTGATGAAAACAAGTCTCTGGTAGACAAGAGAGGAATTTTTCTTCAGGTTGTCTTTAAGCATCACTGTAGAGCAGCAGTGTCAGGAATGAGTTGATTTATGTTGGGCTTATTTTTCTCAAGCAATTTTAGATGTGGTTTAAGATGTCTTTTTTTTTTTTTAACGTCAGTATATTTCACCTTGGGTTATATTCATCCATGAATGAATTTATCCATAAATCTTAAGGTTTTCTTTAGATAATCATCATTCTGGTATCTTATGGGGAACAGAATTAATTGTTCTTTATGATTGAAAGAGCTGTTTTCAGACCTGCTCTTCTTACGGCATAGGAAAGTCATATTTCTGGGGTGTTTCGGATACTGCCCTGTTCTCACTAGGGTGACACAGAGACTTCCACGGCAAGGATGTGATGGATCATATGCTGGGTCATATGCTGCACAAACCTTAGCTAACTGCTTAACCAATCTGATACCTGACATTGCCATTATAATTCTGCCTTGAGGTATCTCCCTTGTTATAACTTATGAGCATCTGACAAATGGTTTTTAGGTCTTCAGTATCTTGAGGTGTGGCCTCCAAACCAGCATTCTAGAAGCTGCTGTAATGGTAGAGAAAATGTTTTCTGGAAGTATATATGCAGTTTCAAGCCTTAGCTAATTTAAGATAAAAATGAGAGCAAAATACCTTTTTCCATCTTGAATAACATTGTTCTGGGAAAAAAAAGTATTAAGGGATATGCATTAATGATAAATGTAGAAGTGCAGTGTTATTCATAGTGAGATGACTGCTCGGAGTTAAATTTTTCCTAGTTCTCCATTTCCCATGGCAATCATGGCTGTCAGTCTCTTTGCTCTTTCCTTCTCACTTCCGTGAGATTTTTATTATCATGATCTGAGCTGTCGGGATTAAGCATGCCTAGAGGTATGCTAAAACTAAGATTATGTTGCACCTCTCTATTAACTGCTAAAATCCATGTAGTTATGTTAGCAGTACAGTGTTGTAACTGAAGCCAAAAGTCTGAGCTAAGGACTAAAAAAAGAGGTGGTTCTGGGAGGGGCTGCTGATAATAATTGTTCCAATAACTTGTTTCCCAGATTGCAGCAGACTCCCATTGCCTACAATGCATAGGATCACAAGTTAGGCAGTTGAGATAGCTAGATCACATTGATTTCTAATGCTGCAAAACATCTAGAATCCCATTTGTGATTCCCATTGGGAAGAAACAACCTAGTCTTGTTTTAATATACAAATGCACTGAGTAGTTGCATTTTGAATAGAAGGGATATGGAACAATCTTTTTGTGTACTAGATACCTTTAACGTCACACATTTATCAATAATACATAAATGAATTAGTATATCCTAATAATCAGTTCCTTGTTTCAGCTTAGGGGAAAATACCTTACAATCAAAAAGAAGAAGTAGCTAGTCCATTTTTTCTTCTGCTGTTTGGTGTTGAAGACAGGACAAGGAGTAAATGGACAAGGGAGGCCAATCTTTCTTTTGTGGAAGGATGTCCTTAAAGCTCTTCTATTTGAAGAGAGCTTCAAAATTCCCCTTCAAGGGAAAAAGGGTGCTCTTCAGATCTCCAGATCTCTCTGGACAGCTGATATGATTGGCTAAATTCCCTGTTACGCCAGTAAAACATATTCTTGTATGATGTAAAGTAGAAAAGTAGCACGGTGACTGCTTTTGTTACAACAGCTGCTAAAGGTGTATTTCAGATTCAAGGAATGCAGGAAGAAATAGATTTGCATGTGATGGGGAAGGGAGGAAACTGCTATGTGAATGCCAAAATGAACCTAGGTTAAGCAATACAGGGATGCCACAGCTGAAAGTTCAGGTTCCATCAACTTTCTGTATAAATTGAGAAGTTCACACGGCATCTCTCTGAAGTAGATGCAGCAGTGATTTCTTGGCTAGTCTGGTACACAGTTTGATTTCTGTTACAGAACTTTGATGCCGCCCTTTTACCTCCCACATTCTGTTTTATGCAGCTAAGTCTATATTTTTTTTTCCTTGTTGCTTTTTGTTCTGTAAATCCATTAGTTATTGAAAGATTCTACTTAAATTGACTGTAGTAACTTTGAGGAAAAACTGCATTTAAACTGGTTGTCTTGAAGACTTTTAAACATCTGCTCTTCCCCATATATGTATTTTGTAATAGATATTCACATGGATTAGGAAATACTTAATGCACACCCAGCATTGTCTCAGGCTATGTCTTTTAAATTGAAATGGCTGGAGTTGGTTTTCAGGGAAAAATTCTGGAAATCCAACTTGAGAGCTTAATATTCTTGTGCATCTGATTGCAAGGCAAGCTTTCCTCCTACAGACCATTTTCTTGAGAATGTGGGAGGGATTGTTAAGATGTTTGGGTTAATAGGGTATATTGCAGGTTTTGTGTTCCATGAGACTTCTTACATGATCAAAATAGAGATTATAAGGAGAGGCTGAATTCGGTAAGTAGATTCTGTTTTTAGGAACAGAACGTTAGGTTGATGGGAATATTTCTCTTGGTGGAAGAAGATTGCTATTGGTTAGGAGGTCAAGGACCCTATAGTATGGATTACTCATTTATGCCCCTGCCACAGACTTAAAGCTTGATCTAAAGTGAGTTCCTTAATCTTTATCTCAAGACCTAAGGTTGCAACCTGCCTATGTTATGTTGAGATGTGAGCCTTAGTATATACATTTATAAAACTTTCAAGATTTCGAAAAAATAGACCAACTATTAGGAGGGAGATGAATACATGTACAAGGTATTTTTGATATGGTTGATGGTTTAATATGGTAGTTGGATTGGAGTGCTCTGGCTCCTTACAAAATAGAAGAAAGATGGAGAAGAAAAGGATATATATATATATATCCTTTATATATAAAAAGAAAACATATATATATATATATATATATTTGTTTTCATTTTTCTTCAACGCTTTGCTGATTTTTAAGTAAGGAAGTGCTGAAATGGCAATCAGGGGAGGTGATGGCATAATTTCCACCGATTTAAAGGGTTAGAAGTGGGGCCATGTAGAAAAGAGATGTAAGAAAAATGGGAGCAGATCTCTGTTGGCAAAGAAATCGTGTAAGTAGCAAGCAAAAATGGGGAGAAGGTTGCAGTACAGAACATATATTGCTCTTTTGTACCAGTGTTAGAACCAGTACCAAGAAAAAAAATGAACAGACATAAAAACCTCACAACAAAACAAACCAACATAAAACAGCCTGAAGATTTATAATGGCTTCTGATTTTTTTAAAGTCATGACAAAGTCTGTCTAGTATATTTTTATGTTCTATATGTTCTATAGCTTTTTTTTTTCTTTTTTTTTTTTTTTTAAATTAGCTATGCTATCCTGCTAGATAAAGCTGCTTTTCAAAAGAGAAACGGTAGGTGGGGCTGTTTGGTCTCCCCAGTGATGCATGCAAATAGCAGAAATAAAGGTAAATTGACAAGAAGCCTTCTGAACTGTGCTGTAACAGTGCCATTTCTGAAAAATATAGCTTGTCCCAATTCTTACCTGAGGGTGTTGCCCCAGAAAGTTTTCTGTACAATACTGCACTGAGAAATCCATTGTTGAGAAAACCAAAAGTGGGGCAGGATCTGACAGTTGTCAGCACTTGCATGCCCAAGTCTCATCTTGCCCTTTTCACTTTCAGCTGCTTTGAAGGAGAAAGGGACTGTTGATGCAAAAGATATTTTTACAGTCTACCCCTTTTCATACCCATTTTCCTGCAAGGAGCAAACACTCATTATCCCATTGTTCTTGATCCAGCATCTTGCCTGCTGTCAGGGGCTGGTCTGCATCTGTGATTGCCTTTCCCTAGCTTCTACTTTCTTTCAGTCTGTTACTATGAAGAACTTTAGTCCTCGGCTTTATTGTTTCTTCTAATTTACCAAAGGAATGGAAAAGTAGTCACAGAGTCTTTAGGGTTTGCTTGTTGCCACTACGGTTCCTAGTACCAGGAATAAAAGTGGCCACCTAAAATGTTATCTTTCTGTTGTTTAAGAAATAACTTTACTAATAGCAAAAACATGTTTCTCAATTAGAAAAAAAAAAAAAAGGAAAAAAAAATCAGCTTGTTATAGGGGTTGCTGCAAAACATTCCTTCTGCCCTAATACCTACTGCAGAAACTTGAGCCTAGAACAGCACACACACACACACACACACACACACACAAAGTGAAAATTCTTTGGAATATTAAATGAAGGCAGTTGTATACCTGTAGTCTTGTCTGTGCTTGTATCTTCTGATACCATGTCCTGTCATTAAGACTACCAGGCAAAATGACTGTGCCTATCTGAGAGTTCAACTCTGTTTAAAAATCACGTAAGTACATGTGAAAACAATGATTTTTACCTCTTTGTTTTAATAGGAAGATTTAAAATATGTGGCAGAAAACAGCCCTGGTTTTTTCCAGAATTCTTTTTCCTTACACCATGCTGCTTCCTGCTTTTGTTTAAAAATATGCAAACGAGTGTATTTTTTCTAGTCCATTAACGTATCTGTGATTGTTTTGCAGCTTTTGAAATATTTTAGTATATAGTCAAAACCAGTTGAAGTCCTCTATGTTCAAATCAAGAGGAACACTACCTTGCTTTTATCACTTCTAATATCATTGAAATTCTCTAATGTGAAGTGTTCTTTATGTCTTTGGTGTTGAATTCATTAATGCTGTTTATATATAAAGGTATATATAAGTATATATAAAGGTCTTTTTGGAGCAAGGAAGAGGGCTAACACTCAGATTTAAGCCTTGATTTTGCTTTAGGTTACATTATTGTTTAGTAATAACATTATGTTGATGCTCCTTGTTCCATCAGCTTTCCAGCGCTGTTATGCATTAATACTAAATATATTTCACAGTAGTTGTGAAATATTTGTAAGAATGAATCAGTCTTGAAATACTACTATAGAAAATTCTGTTTTGATGCATTTCATCCTTTTTTGTCTGGGCTACTTTTCTAACAGAAAGAATTTGTTTGTCATCTGTTGTCTATATGTTGGAAAGGGAATCCACCTGTTTATAGGGTGTAAAGCCTATCACAGGTGTTTTAGCAGTACGTAGGACAGCAGCGGAATTATTTACAATTGTAAGAAATTATCCCAAATGTTAAGTTGAATTTCTAGCTTTCAGAGATGGCCACTCAAGACGTTTTCAGTCTCTGGCATGCTTCTTGGTTCTGTCAGGAAAGGGGGGTGGTATTACTGCTATCAGTAGTTAGGTCAAATGTATACTTCTTGTGGATGAAACTAGGATAAGAGCCAAGACCTGAATTTAGCATTTGGTAAGTAGCCATTGAATGTAAATGGATTTATTTCTTTTGTTACTTCTGTTACAGATTAGGCATAGACATTGCTTCCCCACTTGGAGGTTGCAAGTTACACTCCATTGAAAAGGACTGACAGAGGGAATAGGACTCAGGACAGTGGGGAACATGAAGATAGAAGCCTTTGTACTCTAACAGAGTCTCATCTTCTCCACCATCTAGAGAATTTCCATTGAAAAGAAACCTTGAAGGTTGCAAGACAAGTCCAAGATGTGCAGTTCAGTTGCTCCCAGGCTGTGGTTCTTAACAGACCGTCGCATCAGAGAAGATTACCCTCAGCAGGAGATCTTGAGAGCCTTGAAGGCCAAGTGCTGTGAAGAGGAGCTAGATTTTCGGGCCTTGCTGATGGATGAAGTGGTCCTGACCATCGAGGATGGAAATCTTGGTGAGGATGAGATAAGGCTGGGAAAGCGCTGAAAGGGTCCGTGTAAAAAGATTATAAAATGAAGTGTGTGTATTGATAATGAATTCCATGTGTGCCAGACTGATATATTTAGATATATCATCTAAATCATGTACATGATACCATACGCTTTAGCATTTATTATGATAATCAAATCTAATTATTAACTTTGTCAATTTGTCTTAGAACTGCTTTTGTCTTTCCTCTGTAGTACAGAGAGTGGGTTTGCTTTCGCGTGTTGATTCCAGGATAAGGACTATAGGACCACTGAATTAAGACAAAATTACTGAGTTTCAGTTTTACACAGATGCTTCAAGTTCATATATCATATTTTAAAAGTTTTAGGGGACTTTTTTCTTCTGTTTATGTTCTGGCTCCAAGATATCAAACACATATGAACTAAAATAAAAGGAATTTTCAGTGAACAGTGCAAGCTGTTAGGGCGGTAGAGGTAATAATGTGACATAAGTAAAGCATGCTGCTGTACAGGTGGGTATTTATAAAGAAAAGAAAGGGACTGACATATAAAGTATGCACATCAGAGTAATTTGAGCTATTACTACAACTTACAGTGTTTTAAACTAAATTGTAACATTTTTGTTCTGTTTTCTGATTAGCTTTTTTTTGGTGGTGATTAAAAATGAAAAGACATTATGGTGAGTTAGAAGTGTTAAGTAAAACAATGCTGTAGATAGTAAGCTTATGTTACAGGAAGAATACCACCAGTCAATCTTCTTAACACTATTATAATGTTTTTACAAGTTTTTTAGTTTGGATTTCCTAAAGGAAGGAGACTGCAGTTGTTTTGCATGTGTACCTCTTCCATTCCTCTTCCCAATGTATCACTCAAAAAAATATCATTGGAGATCCAGGAAAGAATTACATTCCTGCGAGTTGTGTTTGAATAATTTCTGTGTAGGAAGAAGATACACAGGTACCCACAGCCTGAAGAAGAGGCTGCCACGTTAGCTAATGCTTTGTTTCTTATTGAGGAATCTATATAGGAAGGAAAGCTTAAAACTGACTCTGGGGATAAGCTTTGGTCAGTGTTTGTTGTACCATATTATAACATGAATCAATCAAGGATAAAACAGAAATGAGTTGGAAAATGAGTGTCTACTACTAGAAAATGAGTGTCTACTACTACACACCATTCTTCTACTACTAAACATTTCTACTACTAAACTTTCATTTTGTTAGTTTTTTGTTAATTAGCATTGTTAGTTTTTATTTATTTATTTTATTTTTTATTCTGAGATGTCAGAGACTTTTTAATCAGAGACTTGAAATTCTGCAGGATGTCTTCAAGTCAGAGAAACTTCTTGTCAGGAAGTCTGAACATCTTTTTGCCTTGAGTATGCAATGCTCTGGACAGTATGTTCTGCTAAGGCAGCCAACCAGAACTGTGGCTGCAGTCTCTAAGATTCGTAGTTTTTCCTTCAGCTTTTCAGTACTGTTATTTCCTGGTGATGTTTTCTTTCCTGTCTTCTGCCTGTATTTGGAGAATTGGTAAGCACGAACTGTGGTCCTTTCTGTTCTCTTCCATTTAATGCTGCAAGAAGAAAAGATAAAGTGTGCAAATTGGAGAACTAATACCAAGAAATGTATAGTGTAAGAATGAGGAAAAAAATAAGGAAATAACTTGAAAGAAAAAGCAGAAAAAGGACATTTGTTTTCATATGTGTTCATTCAAAATTGTGTAAGTAACTAACCTTTTCATAAGAGCAAGTTTAAACACTGTTGTGGATTTGTGTGTGTGTTTTATATCAGACAGTTCTGTCTCCTGGAAAGAGATGAAAAATTGTGCCCCTTAATTTTTCATTTTTCTTTTTCCCAGTGCTTGTCCACATGTATTGGTAGAGATTTCTGGTTGAGGATACATATAAAAGTTACGTGCTTCATATTTTTCATTAAAGTGCTCAGTTGGCCTAGAAAAAAGGTGTCCTGGAACAAAATTCAGCAGTTAATGCATTCTGTACCCTTTCTGTAACCTGCTGTTGTGTGAGGGGTCCAGACTGAGTAAAATTTTGTGTGACATAGAGGGCTTCGTCAAGAGTCTATATATTCAGTGGATAATACCTGTTTTCGCCTCCACATTTATTGTTTTTGTTGAAAGCTTCGCAATACAGGTCTCAAACTCTGAGGTTAATACATCATATGGAGTAAGTAGTAGGCTTTCACATACTCAAACTTGTGATTTGGTCTTTTTTTTTATTCTTTAAGATCTAGGTAATTTCTTAAGTTAATTGTTAAGAGAAATTCAACTTGACTTTGTAAAGTTAACAATTGAAGGATGCTATTTAAAACTTTAGAATGTGGCATTTTTGTACATGATATAATCAGTGATACTTCTGTGTGGTCTTGATGGCTGTCAGAAACATGGATGAAGAGCTCAGAGACCAAAAATTCAGCATAGTACATTAAGAAGCTTGAAGTCATTTGCCTTACAGAGGGAAAGTGGAAAGGACACTTAACTTATGAGGAGTTAGCAGCACAGCAGGACACGTACTGAGGCTGAAAACTGGCCCTTGTATCAATTATGTTGTATGCTTTGATGGTAGAGCATGCTGATGTAAATATCACTGAAGTCCAGAGCCAAAGACAGATCTTGAGCAAAACTATGACTCTTTCAAAATCCGTATGTCAGAGAATGGTAAGAGTTACCATGTACCATGCCAAAGGGAGAGGGAGAGCTAGGGTTATTTCAGTAAGTGGTCACAGCAGTAGCAACTGGGTCACTACTCTGCTGTATTGCAGGGTTGGATGGGAAGTGTGGCTGGATCCCCAGGCAAGCCAACAGCCAGCGTAGGTCCAGCAGGCCCTGCTGGTGCCTTTTCTTCTACATACAAAACTGGCGATGACCCAGCATCCCTAGCATCCTCCTGCCCCAGCATTACTGGCTACATGATGAACCTTTATCAGGGTCTCTCTGAGTCTGCCGGAGAATCGTGTGCAGCTCAAGATCTGCATGATAGGTGCCTCAGTGCAGCATGAGTCTGAAAGTGACTGGAAATGCAAATTAAGAAATGTAGACTTAGTTATTCCTTTAGGTTTAGAAGGGAACGCTTAACAATTACCAAAACAGGTTAAGTGTACATCGACATAAGTTCAACAAATAGTTTTTGAAAGCGACTATGGCTTATTCCCCATCTTAGTAAGCGCAGAATAAATAAATGGAAAATTCCAGATGCATAAAACAATGATTGTTTTTCTGATTCTTTGGTGTGCTGAACCTGCTGAGGTGGTTACTGAATCAGAAATGTACAATACTGACACATGGGAAAGGACAGAGATACATGTGTGGGCAAAAATGTAGGGTAATGTTGCTGCTGTTTTGATTTAAGATGGCTCAGGCTATGGTGCAGCCATAGCCTAAGTTTCTTAAGAGAGAAATTCTAGAAGCTAAACTGGTCTAATAATTTGCTACTGAATGGAGCAGCCCTGTTCCTCTTCTGCTTTTCCAGCCTTGTTGGTGCTGCTTGCTGTGTTATAAGGCCTTCATTTATCTTTGGGCTTGCTTTTATGCTGTAGCTAAGCTAATCTAACCCAAAAAAGGTTGATCAAATTCTCTGCTCTTTTGCAGGATCTGGCAATTGTATGAGCTGAGTGGGCTAATTTAATGGAACACTAACTTTGTCCAAATATTTAACAATTTTCTGTTGGGATAGCTGGGTGCATCAAATCGTTCTGTGGTTATGCAATTGCAACCTCTAGTACAAGAGAGCAGGGGAGAATGTGGCTGCTCTTTTAGGCAATGGCTTATATCTAGGTGGATATAGTTATAGATTCAAAGCATAATTTAAAACTGGAATTTTCTTGTGGACAGGAAATTCAATAGTATCAGCAACAGGTTTCTTTTGTTTGCTTGCTTGGTGTGTTGCTGTGAAGCATATGCTGTTTGCTGCTATATGGAAGGCACTGGATTACTAAATTAAATGGCTAGTAGTTTAGTCTGGCAATTCCTGTATTCATTTGAAACAAATAGCAGATAATTTAGCAAATTTAGCATGACGTTTTCAGACATGCGTCTGAAGTCTTAACAGTGAGTGCTGTTAAAATGTCTAATTTTTAAGTATTTGTCTGTTTGCTAGCCTAATGATATGACTGGCTTGGAGAATTTGAAACTAGACAGATTAAAGCTTGCGAACAGGTGCACAAAGCCTAAAGGAAGTCAGAATTTTGAGAGTTAGTCGGCAGGAGACAAAATGTAATTGATTGTCTCCTTTTTCTGAATAGAGCACTCTTTCTTCTTACCTGTGTGTAGGGCTTAGCAGAAATCTTCCCCACAGATTACACACCTTAACTGTAGAGATACGGAATTTAAGAGCTGTTGGTTGATGAAGGACTGCCTACGTAACTTTGGATCTTTCATTCATTAAAATCTATACAACAGTGTCTTCCTTGAAATTCTCTGCTAGCAGAATAGCAGAACTAGCAGAATTTTGAGATCACTGAACCAGCAACATATCAACTCCTTTATTGTAGGTATTTGGAATCTCCATATTTTCTGATACTCTCCTGTGAAGGAAATTAGTTTTGAGGAAAGTTGCTTTGGTGAACTTCTAAATATTAAAGATGCTGGGCTGAGTTGAAATGGAGAATCCTACAGCATAAAACAAAGTGTGAACCTTTTTTAAGAGCTTCTTGACATTTCTTTGGGGATGTAAAAGCAAGTGATCAAGATGTAATAGTCATCTGTGCTTAGGCAATAATGCTTTGTGCATGATCAGGCCTTTTCTGTAGTCAGGTGTGTGACATCAGGGAACTGATTTCATTGTCATTCTTTTTCTTTTTTTTTCAGAGGAAGTATTTAGAAGATACATTCCTCTAACTTAGTAAAGATTGCTGGTGTGATGATTTAGGTACTTGGGTTTCCTGTGTGGGCCTGAAATCTGCAGTGCTAGTCAACTATGTAGTTTAAGTCTTTAATCTTGGAAAATCTGTTTTTCTTGCATATGATCTGTCCTTCATTTCTAATTTGGTCTAAACAAGTAATGAACAGTTATGGTCTTTTTTTTTTTTCTCACACTGAATTAGATAGCATTGAAAATAAATGTGGAGAAGTAAGGATATTTGAAGTATAAAGTAAAGAAATACTTCAGTATAAAGCATAGAAGGCTGAAGAAAAAAGGGTAAGGCTAGTAAGTAACTGTTTTCAGTGTAATGGTTAGAAAAGCATTCAGCTATATCCGTGTTAAGAGAGGGCTTTTACATCTACAGAATGGTATTTATATCAAAGTCAAGATTCTTAATATTTATGAATCACCTTTAAGTCACCTTGAAGACTATTTTCTGTCATACAGTCACCTCTTCTTCCTGCTGACTGTTTCAGTAGTCCCCTGGCACTTGTTTGTCCAGCAGTGCACCTTACTCTAAGAGCTTTTCCTGCAGTGTGTAGCAAATGGCTCTGGGAGTGATGGAGCAGAGGCAAGTGGCCTTGGCAAGGTGCCTTGTTGAACACTGCAGAGTTGGCCCGTTTCCTGCTACTAACAACAGCCAGAGCAGCCATTTCTTCCACTGCAGTCTTGAAAAATTGGTTTGTAACTCAATAGTGAGAGGTGGATAACAAACTGCATTGTGTGCAAAGGACTGGAAAGGGGTTAGAAATTATGTGAATGTTGTGTTGGTGAAAGTGTTGTGCTCAGAACCACTTGAGACTTTCACTGCAGAAATGTGTGCCTTGCCATTCTAATTGATGTTAAACGTTATAACAAGCATTACTAGCAGGCAATCATGGACTATACAGAAGGTATTCTGGAATGGTAGCCATGTTTAGAGGTAGATGAATATGTTACATTATTTAATATTGGGATGGTCACAGACAGACACATCCCTGATAGAAGAAACAGCAAATCAAACATCTGCTTTATTGTCTTAGAAACATATTTTAACAACAGTGCATTTCAGCTGCAATGTGTTTTGGGAAGAGTTGTTGTTTTCTTTCAAAACTGTCACACCAGACACAACTTTCTTATGGTGCATATGTGAAGATAGGATTTATGGTCTGTGAGCCTAGATATCCTTGCAGTTTTCTTCTTTACTTTCAGGGATTTCTGTACTTAAAAGAATGATCTCTTGTTATCTCAAGCTGATACTAAAGAACAAAGGCTAAAAATGAATTTGATCTTTTTAGAATTGTTCATTTTTTTCAGTAAATGTCAGTAGGTCATTTGTGGTGGATCAGGGCTCTGTCCAAAATTACCTTTGCAAAGTAGAGAGGTAGGAATATTTATGCATAGAAAGGTATTATTACGGTCATTTCAGCAGGCAGTTCTAAGGACTTTTCGTTTGTACGTGTTCCAGAATGGTCAGTCAGGAAAATCAGACTTTTAGGGCACATCATTTTGAACATACATGCATGTCATCATGTCTGAAAATGTCAGAAACATTGCCAGATTCTGGATTGTTGTAAGAATTCTAAGGAATGGCCATCTGGGGGAAGATAATGTCAAAAAGATGAAAGAAAGAAGAAGGAGGTTTTTCCATACATCATAGTCAAGGGATGAAAATTAGCCTAATGTGTTATAAGACAGTCTTTATCGAGAGTATGGCTAGGGGTTTCCCTCCCATTTTTCCAACTGTTCCTGTTCTAGTGGGAATTCATCCAGATGCATCTATGAATAAAACGTGGATTTTTTTTTTCAATTAAGTTTTACTAATGACTAATTTGGCTTCCAAATGGTAGGAATACGTTTGAATGAAAAGAGGGGGAGAGAAATGTGCTTCTTCTAAGGTCAAGTAAAAAGTAATCCAATGGAATACTTGTAGGCTTAACGTGAAGGAAGTTTCTTCTTTCTCTGTTTCTTCCCATACCTAAATACATGATGTTGGATGATAGAGGCAGAAGTATTGGAGAATAGGATATACCCAGTACTGGCATAGTGGAAAAATGAGTATCAGATGAGGCAGACTAGTAGTTTTGGCAAGGACGAGGTAGAAAGACTAAACAGGCCTGTTTTCTCTTCTGTGTTTTTAGCTGAGAAGGTGGGTGGGTTGCACTGAGACAGTAAATAAGGTAGATTATTTTGTTTATGGTCATAGCATAATGCAATGGCACTGAAGTAATACGCTCAAAATCCATGCTATCATGGGGATAAATGGGTTTAAGCTAGCCCAAGCCAGTTGTTCTCTTCAAATTTCTTTTTAATTAGTTGTTCTGTTTTTATACTGTAGGTTGGGCTGAGCTCTCCATATGCTACCTGGTGCTGGTCTGGCTGACTCAAGTAGACATTCACACTCCTGAGTCTCTCCTGGTCAAGAGTTTACACAACCTAGTCATCTGAGAGTCAGCTGATCCCTGTAACTGTTACAACTCTTTATCTTAAACCCTTTCTTGTAAGATAAGGTCAGCTTTCCTTACAACAGGTCTGGGCAATCCCTACATTCTTCAAAAAGCTTCATGGGCATGTTGCCCTTACCCATCTCCTCTGAGCCTTCTGAGGAGTTTATTGATCCATTATGGGGAAGAGAAGAGCTAGCAGCATAGAGAATTTGCAGTTTGGGGCATCTGCCTGCATGTGAGAGACTTGTTAAGTGCTCTAGGTGACCCTGCTTGAGCAGGGGGGTTGGACTAGATGATCTCTGGAGGTCCCTTCCAACCTCAACTGTTCTGTGATTCTGCCTAAGATGAGGGTAACAATGGAATATCAGTGTGTTTTCTCCAAGGTTTAGTAGAAATTTAGTAGATATTTGCTTTATATAGTACAGAACGTATTGACACGAAGAGAGACCAATTTAAGAATACCGTGTAGCCTAATGACTCTGTCAGTATTTGGGTAAAGTCTTCAATATCCAAATAGCCGTCTGTGAATGAAGAGGTACTGCAGTATCTCCACCACTACCAAATGGTTAGTGTGCAAAGTGCCAATATCCCTTTGTGAACCCAGTGTGAAAAGTCAAGCTGCTTCTGAATTTCTTTTTGTGTTTCAGATACTACTGTGAAGGTCTTGAATTAATCCTATTGCTTTCCACTATAGCTAATAAAAAATACTTCATTTTACATTTAGCTTTCAAAGCTTCTTAGAATACCCAATTGAGAATCATCTGAGAATTTAATTTTTGGAGGGAATCTTTACTTGGGTATATTACAACAAATTAGATTTGGTACTCAAGGGAATTATGGCCTTCAGGGTTTTTGTTAGTTTGTTTTTGCTATATTGGGAACATTTGTTCAAACAGTATTTTTACAAAGTGAAAATGCCATATATGATGATGGAACAAAAAAGTGTATGTTGTTTCAGTATAGACAAGTCTGACAGTAGTAGTAGTTTATTTTTGGAGACTGAGATCACATTTTTTTTTCAGTTTAAATGCTATGAAACACTATAATTTTTTTTACTCAGTAGTCTCCAAATAATTTTTATCTGAAAACCTCAGGGCTTTTTAAAAACACAGATTAAATCCTCAGTAATATTCTTATAGAATGAGTGCAATGGTTTGCTGTTAACCAATGTACAAACAATATATAGGACAGTTAAAAGCCTTGTCTAAGTCGCTACAGTTAAGTCAGTTAAGTAGACTTAATCTACCCCTGTGACTAGATTACTAGTGGCTTGCTAAAACCACTGTTTCTAACTTAATTACTATTTTTTTGTTTTGATGTCTGAATGGGTCACCTAACTGTTGCAATCGCTGGTTTAGTGACATTATGCTTACTTCTGAAAGTCAGAGGATTTATTGAAAAATATAATTTCAGACTGACACTCAAAATGGTAAATGGATGAAATGTCCTAATATGTAATGCCTTACTCCCTGCCTTCCAGTAAGAAGAGTGCATTCCTTTATCTCTTGTGCATGAAATAAAACAAAAATGTTTTTATCTGTTGGCCAAGCAGGTGACACTGATACAAAACTGGTACTTTGCTTAGTCTGGGTCAGGATATCTTGCATTTAACTACCCGTTCTGTTTGTAAGCAGCATACTCTATCTTCTGACACATTGTATAAGGTGTTCTTTTGACATTGTGGATTGGTCTGCCTATCTTAACATTACAAGTAGCCCAACTTTCCTTTTAAGATAGATTTTTATTGTTTATAACTCGCATCCCCCTCACTCCCCTCTCCACCTTGAAATATTTTTTGGAGATAGTTTTGGAAATTTTTTAGCAAAATAATTCAGTTGAAGGAGAGCACTTCAGACAACGACAACAACAACAAATCTTTTTCTCTAAATGTGTAATGATGTTTTTGGAAGAACTAGCTTGAAATAGAAACTTAGTTTGGCTGAAGTGGCTATTACTTGTTATATGTATGAAAGTAGACATAAATTTGTCCCCAAATATTAGTCTTTCAAAAACAGTCTGCTAAGAATCTTAGAGAGACTCGTTAAGCTTCACAGCTAAAACTTCTGAAACATACCACTGTATTATGCAAAGAAGGGACTTCTGGTGGTGTGGTCTTGTCTGCTACAGGATGGGCTACAACTTAAAATGGAGATTTTCTTTCATATTCATTATACTCTCATGGATAAAAGACCTCATTGGGGTAAATTGCACCATTCATATCTAGCAGGGACAAAAAGAGTGAAAGTGGTTTGGGACTGGGGACTTCTGTGTCAGTGGGGAAGAATCTGCTGAGGAGGCAATGTACTTTCCAAAAATGTTGGAACAAGAAACAGGGTAACAGGAAGGGATACAGTGAAACTTGCTAGATAAGAAATTAGCTATCCATTTCCCTCAAGAAGGAAATTGGAGTTGCAAACTGGTGAGAACATAGGTTGTGTGTTGAGACCTTTCTGCGAAGAGGTGCAAACTGAACAGGGAGCCTCAAAGGAAAAAAAGGTTGGAGGCAAGGCAGGAAACTGGGTGGCAAGGGTGGTATTCAAAATTGCAGGCAAAGAAGCTATTTGACAGTAGGAGAAAGCTGAAATTTGGAAATGAGCTGGATAAATAAGGAAAATATAATAAATGTGGGACAGTGAGGGAAGGGAAGCACAGAGGTTATGTCTAGGGAGATGAATCCTATAGGGCGAATGGAGAGTGATAAATTGGGGGCAGAATAAGCTGCATGTGGTAGTTGCTCACTTCCAAAACCTGGAATGGAATCAAAGCTTCCAGAACTTTTCTCTCCTGCAGAGAAACATTCCTCTGCAAGTTGCTCTCACGGATACTTGCTGACAGTAGAGTCCAGCTTAGCTGGACCAGTTCAGCTTAGGTGCTGGACCTCACAGAGGCTCCTGACCCTGTGCTGCTGACACTTAGTTCTGTCAGCTTGTGTCAAAGATCTGTACAGGAGATGAAACTGTTGTAACCCTTGGGCCTTATTCCACCACAGTATCATGCATGTTATTTAGATGCCAAGTGATGAAGTTTGCTTTTGATTCTCTGCAGATATAAAGATAAAATACTAATAAGAGTGGCAACATGAAATACCCCCAATTTAGAACTTCAAAAACAAGTTTGCATTTTTGTGTCCTTTCTTGTACATTTGTTTTTGGATACATTTTAAATTGTTTGATCACATGCTACTTTTTCTTCAGCCTCTTTAATGTACAGGGTGGTTCTACTCTGGGAACGTAAATTATGGCATAGTGAAGAAGAGGGTAGCTTGTAGGAGGCTTTCTTTTTTTGTTACAGGAATTGGTGACAATTGAAGTAGAACATTGCTGGAAGACAAGTATGGTGATTTAAATTGAACCGTGCATACATTGCCTTTAATTGCACGTTTTTCCATTTTCTGAGTTCCCAAACTTTGATTACTAAGATAAGCTTTGTGAAAGTGCTGAATACTTGCATACACAAACAAGATAAATCAGAGCGGCACTGGAAACTGAGAAATCATGGTCTCTCAAATGTAGCATCCAAAATTACTTCTTTACCTCTTATCTCTGGGTTTCTCATCCCTTTATAGGAAATCAGTAGAACACTCACTGGTTTCCTGTGGTGTCAACAAAATAAATAAAGATTGTGAAGCACTCAGATGTTACTGTGATAAGCGGAATAGAGAAGACTTTTGAAAAAATTAATAACTGTGTGTTTCAACACATCAATCCATGGACTAACTAAACAAAAATACAATGCTGAGTAGTTGCTTGTTAAGTGACTGCTGTACTTCCTGTGTACTGCATGAGATAAATGCTGTGGGGAAAAAATAATATTTGTTCATGTAATTGAAGATTATGTGAATAGGCCAGCAGATTGATGCTATGGGCATACCCTTAGGTGTGGCATTTTCTAACCTTTATGTGCTTGACTTTGCAGCTTTAATAGTTTTCTTTTAATGTAGTTTTTTAATGTAATATTGTGTGCGTACATTTTTTGTAATTGATGTATGTGCAGTCACATACAGACTAGCTGGATGCTTCAGTGCTGTTTACTAGCAAGGCTTTGGAAAATGCAGATAGAGTAAAAAACAGTAGTGATGTAGTGATAACCTTTTATTTGTGTAATCCAATATCCTGTCTTTGAATAATGGCCACAGATGTATTTACATTCAAAAATGTGTCTGTCATTGAGACTGAGGAAGAGTCTCCATTCACCTGGAGAGGCTGTGCTTGTACCTTGTTCTCTCTCGTACTTGTTTTATGAATTTGTAAGTTGGTTAGTCACCATTACTACTGTACTTCTCAACTGCTTTGGAAAATGACTTGTTCTATTACTGGGAGTTCTTTTTGTTTGAGTTCTTCTGACAGCATGTCTTTCAGTGCGCTCAAATGTTTCATGTTTTACGAGGTGCCATGCAGTTCATATTTCATGATAAAGAACATCTATCTTCAGTTAAGTACACATATCTGTATGTCTGTGTGTTTATATATATATATAATCATATGTATATGTGTATAAAAACATATGTATGTACACATTACTTCTGCATATCAGCTTGAAGTATTGGACCTTCTGTTCCTGAATGAATAGCAGACCCACAGATGAGCTACAATCTTAGTTCTGTGGCCAGGCAGGATGCTGTGCTTTAAGTGGAGAAATTTTAATATGAAGCAGCAAGAGAACACCAGTACATACGAATGAGTCTGGCATGGCAGAGGCAGTCAGTTGTTATGGTCTTGAAATAAATTTTTTAGGAGTTCAGGATTTTCTGCATGAAACACACATATCTTTTAGCTCAGAAAGGAGAGCTGAAAGAAAGCTGTCCTTTTTTAGCTATAAAAAGTAGAGACATCCATAGAAAATAGTAGACATCCAAATCAGATTATGCTATACTTCTTAATGATGTTGAGGGTTGGCTTTTATTCCTATAGCATGCCCTTTCCTCCTCAGTGAAGAAGGTCTTTATTAATAACAAAAGAGTCCAAATCAGGTTCTCTTGCTAGCGATACTGAGGGTCCCTGTTTCCCTGACTCAGGTGTTATTTGTAAATGTCACGTATACTGGGATTAAAATTTTAGCTATCCTTTGCCTGTGTTGCAATCCATCTATTGCCATCTTGGCTAATTCCTAGTGAGACAGACTTTTGGTATTTGTACCTTAAAAAATCATGAAAAGGTTGGAATAGCTCTTACTTGTTCCACAAAACCAGGCTCAAGCTCAACTCAGGACCTAATGGTGACTAACATTTGTGCCACTGACAACCTCTTGCACCTGCACCTGTATGTAAAGGAGTATATTGTTGGATGACTACTTGCACTAGGAGGATGGAATAGTGGTGAGAAATGTTTTTTTTTCCTTATTAGTTTAACAATGAAAATTTTACACTTTTTTTCTCCCTTTGTTTGATTTTCAGACAGGGTTTGCCTGTACCCATGTACTGAATTTCTTCTTAAATAGCATTCCAGATTTCACTGTCTATCAGGGAATCAGGCCGTGTCTCTTCTTTCCTGCCCAACCGTCAAACCTGTGGAGGGGAGGCACTTTCCACTTTCATCTTAGAGAACTTTCCTTTTATTATTTTAATGACTGTATTAACTCGTCTAATGATCTTGAAAGAACAGACATTTCCCATTGTACCCACAAATCTTGTTTGAGCTGTGAAAGAGCGCATTGTGGAATATACGTCCTACTCTTGCAGCCACATAAGAAGCCAGGCATACCATAGGAGAATACTACAGAGAATCATAGAATAGTTCAGATCGAAAGGGAGCCGTGAAAGTCATCTGGATCAACCTTCTGCTGAAAGCAGGGCCAATTTGAAAGCTAGATCTAGGTTTGAAGTTAGATTAGATTGCTTGGGCCATATCCAGACAGCTTTTAAATACCTTCAAGAATGAAGACTCCACAGGCACTCTGGGCAATCAGCTCCAATGTTTGGCTGCCCTCGCAGAGGAAAAAAATAAAAAAATAATACACAGTCAAAATTGTGTTTGGAAGTTGTATCCATTACTAATTTTTGACTAGCTCATTGCTCACCGCAGAGCAAAGCTGTGTGTATGTGATCTGCTCCTTTGTGTGGAGTAGAAGCCCTCCTCCTCACTTTCACAGCCTTTCTGCAAGAGCCTTTATCAATTCACCACAGCACTCCAGACATGCAAACTATTCAACCATATTTCTGTGTTTACTAGTGAGATCATGTTCAGCTTCTTGTCAACCAACACCCCCAAGTTGTTCTCCTCAATCCATTCAATCCATTCTCCATTCAGCCTGTATTTGTGAGTGAAGAATGGATTGGGAGAAGCTGTGAGGAGAATAACCTAGGGGTGTTGGTTGACGAGAAGCTCAACATCTGCTTGCAGCCCAGAAAGCCAACCATACCCTGCACTGCATCAAAAGAAGCGTAGCTAGCAGGTCAAAGGAAGTGATTCTCCCCCTCTACTTTGTTCTTGTGAGACCTCACCTGGAGTACTGTGTTCAGCTATGGGGCCCCCAATATAAGAACAACATAGACCTTTAGAGCAGGTCCAGAGGAGCGCCGTGAGAATGATCATAGGGCTGGAACACCTCCTCTGAAGACAGGCTGAGGGAGTTGGGGTTGTTCAGCCTGGAGAAAAGAAGGCTCTGTGGAGACCATATAGTAGTCTTCCAGTACGTAAAGGGGGCATACAGTGAAGCTGGAGAGGGACTCTATCAGGGAGTGTAGTGATAGACCAAGGTGTAACCATTTTAAACTAAAAAGGAGTAGGTCTAGATTACATATTTGGAAGAAATTCTTCACTCAGAGCGTGGTGAGGCACTGGAACAGGTTGCCCGGAGAAGCTGTGGATGCTCCATCCCTGGAGGTGTTCAAGACAGGCTGGCAACCTGATCTAGTGGGTGGCATCCCTGCTCGTGGCAGGGGGGTTGTAACTGGATGATCTTTAAGGTCCCTTCCAACCCAAAACATTCTGTGAGTCTATTAATCATACTTTTTCCACTGCATGTGGCCTTCCTGTTCCTCCTTTTTGTTTCCCACACGGCATGAATGCATGAACAAATACTTAAGATAGGCTCCCACTCTCACTGCTTTCACAGGGAAAGTGAGAGCCTCACTAATCATGCTTTTCGGGGGTATTTCTCTGCTGCCCTGTATCTCTGCTTCTCTTCAGACTGGTCACCGCCCCCCAGGGACCCTGATTTATGTCCCTCCTCATTAATAACAAACCTGTTGACAAAGGTACCCTAGCTCTACTTTGTCAGAGAGATTCTGTCTCTCTTCAGCAGTCCCCATTCTTCAGAAAGTATCTTGTAATGACAATAGCCAGAGCCTTGCTTATGGCAACAGCTGTGAAATGAGATGTTGATTGGGAAGATGTTTCTTCTCCTGCCCAAGCCTTTCCTCTTACGGACAGGATGGAGGAGTATGGTACCTGGGTTCTTGTACTCTTCACTCTGGCCCCTTGAGCTTGGAGTAGCTTTTGATATGTTCTGGTTTTCCTTTGGTAGTCTTACCAGTGCACACATAAATGAGCAGAAAGGTATAGTATCCCAAAGGCTGGACTAATCTCAGGATTTTTTTCACAGCATTGCAGATGGAAGCCCTTTGCAGAGTTCGGTCTGCTGAAAGGAGTCTGTACCCTTTGTCACCTGTTGTTGCCTCTGGGTTGTACTGCATCAGTCAGGTTTAGCTATATTTGCTGCCGTTCCTGACAGAACTTGTTCCTCCTCACCTGTTACCAAGAAGAACCTTCAGATCTGTTGACAGTCTCTTGCAAGTCTTGGAGTCTTCTTCAGGCACTATACCACTGCAAATGCACACAAACCAGTTACTATTTGCATGAAAGGTTCAGACAAGCTTCCCCAGAGAGCTGCCAATGAGTAGAGATTACTGGTTGGAGTCACGATAGGCAGAAAGGTAGAGAGAAGTTTCTGAGTAATGACTGGAGGTTTTTGAGATGTTCATATCTTGCTTCCTTTTCGTTTTCTGTCAGTCTTCCCAGGATCGTTCTGGCCTAAGACTGGTTCTCTGTGCGTTCCTCCTTACCCTCTTGGGATGAAGGGTGAGGCAGGATTCTGAAAGCACGTGCCCTTTGTGGATGCTTTGAGGTGAATAAGGTCTGTGGCTTCAAATGATAAAGGTGCTGTATGTCTAAACTGCATGCCTCAATGCTTGCACTTGTTCATTATGGTAGAATGAGTCCAGCAGCTGGGCCTTTGTCACAGTTTTCTGTAAATGTTTCTTACCTGGCACAGTGGGAGCCACTGGAGAATGTACTATTGGCTCAGGACAGGAGAGCAAAGGGAACAAATGGAGAAAGAAATCTGGCTGACAGACTTGTTTTTGCAAAGTTGGAAGCTGGGCTAGCGTAGTGACCATAGAGCTATGAAGAAAAGAAGAAAAGCGCAAAGAAGAAAATCTCACTACATACAATTCTGCAGTCTATAAATGGCAGGATCCTAGCAATTTAAGCTGTTCAGGTGATTGCTGTTGTTCCTGTGACCCAGCCTTGTCTGTTGTGCTGACTTTTGGGTTGATCAGATCCTGTAGTGAGCTGGTTCATTATGCAGTGGCATAACCTGCAGAAGTCTAATTCAACAAAAGAACAGGATTGCTTTTTTGCTAGTGTAGGAAGCTTTTCTGCTTGCCAGTGTATGCAGTGAGTGCTAGGGAGTGGTTGGTACTACATGCCCCAACAGGATTGCGTGTGACTGGAGAGTAAAACTGCTACAGCAGCAGTTTAGAGTGACTTAAATTGTCTTAGAACCACGATATTATGTAACTGCTCTGTCCAGCATCCTTTTCACATGGGAATTTCTAAAAAGATGTTCATTTCTCCCCTTTTCTTGCTTGGGTCCAAGGTGCATAATGTGCAATTAACCATTTTCCTCTAAGAATTATTAATCTTTTCCAATTATTAGAGGCAGAGTATAGGAGTAACTAGTTCAGTAGTTTAGGAGTAATGTAAATTATGATTCTGTTACTGAGAATGGATCCAAAGTGGCATTTGGAAATGAGATTTATCTCATTGTGTTGCTGTAAACTTGAAGAAAATGTAATCTGCAAATACTTAAAGGAGATTCTTAGAGGAATCTATGCAAGATGTAGATAAATGAACAAAGGAGACTTGTAATACCAGCTGCTTGTTTAAAAAAAAAAGCTTCATTTTTCCCATTTCTGACACTAATTTGTTCATGATAAGATCAGCAGCCCCTCACTGATTGTTGTTTCTTTAAGTTAGGCAGATGCTTATTTCCAAATATACGAGACAAAGTTTTTGAACTTGTAGTTCAGATAAAATGTAGATAATATTTCTGAATTTGTAGGGATTGCTAAACTTAGAGCTACATTTACAGTCCAAAGATTAGTGTTGAGATAGCCTGATCTCTTAAATGTGTTGACTGCAAAGGTTGAAACAAGCTGACAGCGGGGGATGTCCCTTCTGCTTGCTCTAACCTGCTGCCTCTGAGTTCAATACTACCACTGCTTGATTTCACTTGTTTGACTGATCTGGTTAAAGGACTGTATATCTGTGTCTTTGTGAAGAATGTTTTCTTTTAAGGTAGTTATAGTCTATGTGGATTGTTTTAATTAGGGAACATGCTAAGATAATGTCTAATTAATTAACACCTTTTTGGTCCTAGGTGGAAGCTTCTGCATTCAGAACAGGTAGGAAATAATACTGTGGCATATATACTTGTATACTTGTATTTTCATTACAGTGCTGGCATGGAACTCAAGTGCAGTTACTGCAGTATGATTTTAACCCTTGTTGTGGTTTAGCCCGGCTGGCAGCCAAACACCACACAGCCGTTCGCTCACCCTCCCCCCTCCCTCTCCGGGATGGGGGAGAGAAACGGGAAAGTGAAGCCTGTGAGTTGAGATAAAGACAGTTTATTAAGACAGGGAAAAAAATAACAACAATAATAATAATAATAATAGTATTAATAGTAATAATGTGTACGAAATAAGTGATGCACAATGCAATTGCTCACCACCCGTTGACCGATGCCCAGCCTATCCCCGAGCAGCCGGCCCCCCACCCCCACCCCGGCTAGCCACCCCTATATATTGTTCAGCATGACGTCAGATGGTATGGAATACCCCTTTGGCCAGTTTGGGTCAGCTGTCCTGGGTCTGTCCCCTCCCAGCTCCTGCTGCATCCCTAGCCTGCTCGCTAGCAGGACAGAGCGAGAAGCTGAAAAGTCCTTGGCTTGGTGTAAGCACTGCTCTACAACAATTAAAACATCAGCATGTTATCAGCGCTCTTCTCATCCTAATCCAAAACATAGCACCCTGCCAGCTACTAGGAGGAAAATTAACTCTGTCCTAACTGAAACCAGGACAACCCTGTAAAGCTGGGAAGAGGAAACAAGCCGAGTGAGCTTACAGAGGTGTGGGGAAAAATAGAATTCTTCCATCTCTACATTTGCTTTGTCTGTAGTTTTATATTAGTGTCTGTCAAAACTAGGCAATTTTGGGTTATATGTTTGGTCTACAACATTTTTTTTGGTGTGTGTGTGTAGGAAAATGTACTTATGAAGAGACCCCAAACTTGTATATCATATACCCGAGTACATTAAATACTTCTCTGCCACACCACCACCACCACCAAAAAAGGTGAGATATAGACTGTCCTTGGAGATAGGAGCTGATGTTATCTCTGCAAGCTTTAGAGTCAGTTTTAACACTTTTTTTTTTTTTTCCTAAAAGATCACTATTGAATTACTCCCTTCAAGAGTAATTTGTCTCCAAAGCAAATGCCTCCAATTCATAAATTTAGTGTGGTTTTGTTTAGAAAGTCCTTAGACTGGAATGACAGGTCAAAACAGTAATCTAAGGGGACCTATCTGAGGGGACCTTTCCATTCCCCAAAATTCAGTGAAGCATATCTAGGAACGCTTCAAAGGGACAGGTAGTTTAATATTATTTCTTAGAAGTTCCTGACAATGTGTAAGTGCTTCCAGATGTCTTTTTTTGCAATGGGTTCCAGATATGAAGGATACATAGAATCATAGAATGGCCTGGGTTGAAAAGGACCTTAAAGATCATCTAGTTTCAAACCCCTGCTCTAGGCAGGGTTGCCAACCACTAGAACAGGCTGCCCAGAGCCACGTCCAGCCTGGCCTTGAATGCCTCCAGGGATGGGGCATCCACAGCCTCTCTGGGCAACCTGTTCCAGTGCCTCACCACCCTCTGAGTGAAAAACTTTCTCCTAATTTCTAACCTAAATCTCCCCTGTCTTAGTTTAAAACCATTCCCCCTTGTCCTATCACTACCAACAGATGTAAACAGGCATTCCCCCTCCTGTTTATACGCTCCCTTCAAGTACTGGAAGGCCGCAATGAGGTCTCCCTGGAGCCTTCTCTTCTCCAAGTTAAACAAGCCCAGTTCCCTCAACCTTTCTGCATAGGAGAGGTGCTCCAGCCCTCTGATCATCCTTGTGGCCCTCCTCTGGACCCGTTCCAAGAGCTCCACATCCTTCTTGTGCTGGGGGCCCCAGGCTTGCATGTGGTATTCCAGGTGGGATCTCACAAGAGCAGAGTAGAGGGGGACAATCACCTCCCTCTCCCTGCTGGCCACCCCTTTTTTTAATGCAGCCCAGGACATAGTTGGCCTTCTGTGTTGCAAGCGTGCATTGCCAGCTCATGTCCAGCTTCTCGTCCGTCAGGACCCCCAAGTCCTTCTCTGCAGGGCTGCTTGCTCTTGAGTTCTTCTTTGCCCAGTCTATATAAATACCTGGGATTGCCCCAGCCCAAGTGTAACACTTTGCACTTGGCCTTGTTGAACCTCATTAGGTTCTCATGGGCCCACTTCTCCAGCCTGTCCAGGTCCCTCTGGATGGCATCCCTTCCCTCTATTGTATCAACTGCACCGCTCAGCTTGGTGTCATCTGCGAACTTGCTGAGGGTGCACTCGATTCCGTCATCTATGTCGTTGATAAAGATGTTGGAGAGCACTGGACCCAAGACCAAACCCTGAGGGATGCCACTTGTGACCGGCCTCCACCCAGACATAGAACCGTTGACCACAACCCTTTGGCTGTGACCAGCCAACCAATTCTTTATCCACCTAACAGTCCATCCTTCAAATCCATACCTGTCCAATTTAGAGAGAAGAACTTGGCTTTGGTCAAGTCCAGGTAGATGATATCCATCGCCCTTCCTTTGTCCACCTATGCCGTCACTCCATCATAGAAGGCCACCAGATTGGTTAGGCAAGATCTGCCTTTGGTGAAGCAGTGCTGACTGTCTCGGATCACCTCTTTATCTCGTGCGTGCCTTAACATGTCTTCCAGGAGGATCTGCTCCATGATCTTCCCAGGCACAGAGGTGAGGCTCACCGGCCTGTAGTTCCCTGGGTCTTCCTTTCTCCCTTAAAAATGAGAGTAATGTTTCCCTTTTTCTGGTCACCGGGGACTTCACCCGACAGCCATGATTTTTCAAATATGATGGAGAGCGGCTCAGCAACCACATCAGCCATCTCTCTCTGCACCCTGGGATGTATACCGTCTGGCCCCATGGACTTACACACATCCAATTTCCTTAGGTGGTCCATTCTGAGTTGCTTCAGTCTTTCCTCTGGATTTCTTTCTGCTTTCGGAAAGACCTTTCTGATTACCTATTTTCTGGGGGTGGGTTCTTAATTCTTTTCTTCATCTGCTATTTAAAATTAATGAAGTTGGACATTCAAAACATGGGAGAGACTGAACATTAAAAGTGGAGTGAGTTTGCAGTAAGGTTAGTTACATATTTGTCTCTAGTCTTGTTCTATAACGTTGAAGACTTGTATTTTAAGTTTGAAACATTTGATGCTTGTGACTGTGCATCTGGGGCTGAAGGGGAGCCCAGCACTATATTTCTAAGACTCTCAGTGTAGATGGGCTCTGGATAGATGATATAAAAGGACAGAGATCTGCTATAAGGAGGTTTTCTGTCAGTTGAGAGAATGCTTTGTACTTCTAAAAAACTTAAGAACGTACTTGACCCAGGGACGTTCTGAGATCTCCTAGTGGAAAACGTACAAAAATCGTACAAGAAGTCTCACCTACAGCTATGTAGAAAGTGAGAGTTCATGTCTGGTTTATGACATAACACTCCTTTTGCTTCTGAGGTACAGTCTGTGCTGAGCAGTGATTTTAGGCAACAGTTTCATCATACAACCTTGTTAAATTTGCAACTCCTGGTTTCCAAAAGGTGGAGGGAGCCCTTGTTTCCCTTGATCCCTTTCTCATCTCTGTTCCCAGTTATGCCATCATTTCTCCCTTGTGCAGGCACTTACACTCATCTTCTAATCACAGGCCAATTAATCTCACTAAAAAAAACCAAACACCCTACCACCTGTTTCCCCCCTCCCAGGTCAATTTTCTGTCAATACAGGTTTGTTGAGGTGGCCTGTAGTGCAACCAGGTGGCTACCAAAACTCGCCCAAAGTGCAAGCAGGAAGGAGATGGGTATAGGATAAACTTCTTTTTATGACAGGGAAGCTGTTACTTCTACTCTCTTCAAGAAACCATGCGTTGCAGCTAATGTTCACAAAACTGTTAAGCTGCTGCTATGAGAAGAGGAAGAGCATGCTCCTCTTGTTAGATTTGTGTTTGCTTTTTCTCTTACCTTGGCTCTTGTAACTCCTGAGCAGCTGTAACTCACTAGTGTTTGTTTGGGTTAGGTCCCTGCTGCTTTTGTCATCTAAAGCAAGTCAGTTCAGCATTAGTCACATATACCCACGTTCATAAGGGGAGAGAGAAAGAGGGGGAGAGAACAGTTCTTAATTCAGATCTCAAGTAACCATTCTGTAGGTTTTAATTCTTCACCAGTTACTGAGCTTTGGATGGTCACACCTGTGTTTTCTAGATAGATTACTTTCCGTTTCTTTCTCTCCACTGCTTTTGTCTTAGTCCTGCCTCATGCTTTGACATATTAACATGATTATGATACTTTATTTGGGAGTGCCAATCTGTGTCTTCAAAGTATTCATAGTTTGTTAAAACATTGACTTTCTAAGATCATTACAATTGTGTACAAATTATTTATCATTCTCATTTTGTAGCGGCCCTGGTGACATTTTGAAATAGTTTGGTTTTCAGTTCATGTTTAGTTTTTTTTCTAGAAAATGTATTATCAGTACAAGACATGAGAGGTGTATCAACACATTTCTGATTCACACAATGTTCAACTGTCAGAACATTACATTAATTTGACATTCAGATTCACTGCATGTTATCTGAATATCTTTCTAAACTAATTATCTTATCTAAGATCCCTAGTACAAAAGAGAAAAGCTAATCTAAAGAAAGCAATACAGACTCCTCCATAAATAAACAAAATCTATAAGCATTAGGGCTGTATTCCTGAGTATTCCCACTGCTTTATGTTATTATTTCTGACTAGTCTTTTTGGTCATATCCTGCTCTGTATGATACATATTCTCAGCAGACATAGAGAGAGCTGCCTACTTGTTTGTCACACTGGTTCTATACTTAGCTCAAACTTTTTTTTTTTTTAATGGCTACATAATGAACAAAACTTAAGAATTCCTCTGGGGTAAAAAAATAATGAATTTCATTGCTGTTTTGATTATTAATTCACAATAATTGCCTCATCTGATTCACTTTATAGCCATGAGTGTTGCTGCTAGCACAAAAGAAGGAGCACTGTGAGGAGGGTGACTGTGAGTACTAGGACCACTTCTTACAAATGACAGTGCAAACACAACTGTTACAATTTCGCAATTGTAGTGTTGAGTGGAAAACAGAAGAAAGTATTTCATAACATAAATGCAGACCATTATTGAAAGGAATGGTTCTGTTTTTCCTGTACACATTGTGTCCCTGTTGCTTCCCTTGCAGTTTAACGTTTCACGACTACTTAGTGAATTGAGTTAGCTAGATGTTTAAATACAGAAATAGTCTCTAGCTTTCTTTCCTCTTTTTCCCCTCATTTTCCCCCACCCTTCAAATCTGTATCTCTACAATTTGGAGATCAAGATGTCATGTGGAACCGTATCATAGGCCCTACAGAAGTCCAGCAGAGTAGGGGAGAAGAACCCAAGAAGTTGATAAAGCAAATGGAAAACTGCCATGTTAGAATTTCTTTTAACTACCTTTCATAAAATGTCACTTTTTCCCATGTTGCCGTTTTGTATTTTGCATTTGTACTTCTCTACTAGTCAAGTAGTTTTGCTCCCTTTTACAGAAGGAACTAAAAGTTAAAATATATTAAAATATACTAAATGTTTTTGATTTTTTTTCTTACAACTTAACTTAGACTATCTTGTTTTAAATGACATTCCTTCAAGAAAGCTAAAGTTACTTTAACCATGCTGCAAAAGCTAGGCAGTAGCAGTGGCTGATGAACCTTTTGTTACTAATCCAAATAATAGTATCTAAAGTCCTGGTCTACCTCAGAAGTCATCTGAAATATTTTAAGAGTCAGAAAACTGTAAGATGACACTGCCCATGGAATAAGTAGAGGAAAGCTGTCCCTATTCTTAACTACACATTGTTGTCTATGCACTGCATTCTCTTTTTTGTGGGTTCAGGTCAATTGGTAGGTGTGGAAATACTTTCACAGGTGACGGGCAGAAGCATTTGTGGATTTGGAACCAGCAGCTGCAACAGCAAAAGAGCAGGGCTTTCTTTCTGTGGCAGTGCTGACTTGTGCTGGTTTATAGTGTTTGTGCACAAGTGTGGTGATTTGTGAGATGTTAGAGCTGACTGCACTTTCAGTACTCAAAGGGCAGTCCGTCTTCCTCCTCACCTCTCCTGTCTGTGCAGTCCCACCCCTTGCTCTTGCAATAGGGGATTTGATTATCTGAGGTATTACCCCACTAATGTTTCAGGTTGCTGCTTGAGCACAAAAAGTCATGAACGGTTCTCTGCAAATTTAGCAAGCCAACCCGACTCACTGACAGGATCAGATGAGCACCAGAAATACCGAGCAAAGGAGAGTGGAAATGTATGGTCAGAATAGAGAGTAGTGAGACTGCTTGTTTTTGTTTCACTGATAAGTTTGTTGTCTCAGCTGTCTTGTACAGCCTCACCCTAAATTTAAAATTTCACACTTTCAGTTGCTCAGTGTAGTTGTGTTGCTTGTCATCTCACCATGCCTTGTTAATTATGTTGATAATAGCAACTATGAAGCTGTGTAAACTGAAAACTTTTTTTTCCTCCCATAAAATGAGTTGCCTGTTGAGCACCATCACCAGGCCAAAGCAGAGATGATGGAAGCACATTGCTGGTAGCATGGTAAAAGGCATCATTGTCCCCATGCATGTCAGCGCTGGCTTACCTCAGATCATGAAACCCAAGTTTTTTTTTTTTCACATGCAAAAACAACAACAAAAAAAGGCATTTGCAGTGCAGTTGCTAGGTAGGCATTTTTAAGGGCATATAGTGAGTGAGGGCTGGATATCTAAATCCTGTTTATGAGCCTGATCTTCTTTTTAATAAGGAGAATCACTTTCTTCATTATGAGCTTTGAAGGGAAATCTGATAAAGAAAGACAATCTAATGATAGTTCGTGAAGTGGCTATATTGCATGTGTGTATGTTCACACATTCCTATACTTGTGTAAGAATAGGGAAAGCTTTTTGCACTATTCAAGTTAAAACTCCCGTGCATTCACTGAGTCATTAACTTGAGCTGTGAGGGACTTGTCTTCAGTGTAATTAAAATAATTTAAAACTTTGATCAAAACTCATTTTTAAATTTCAATATATTCAAATTTATCTCATAATGAATATATTTTTTTGAGTTTTTGCTATGCAAAATACCTAAATTCTTCTAACTTCGCCCAGGAACAAATTACAAACAGAATTTAACTTTTCAAGGTATTTGAAATAATGTATTTTCTAACACTGTTGTTTGTTTAATCACTGAATCTTTTGATTCCTCTTTTTTGCATTTTTTTTTGTTTATAATTTTTTTACAACACTCCCTTTAAAAATCCATCGTCACAGATGTATCACTAAAGCATCCATATATGGGAATCTGGCTAAAATGCCGTGTGTTTCTATCTTTACTTGTTCAAATGCCTTTTGAGTATTTTCTGGAAATGCATCTTTTTTGTTGTTGATGGAAAGTTTTTCTTAAGTGTATGAATGTTTACATAATATAATAACTATAGCTGAGGCTTTAACATGATTTTAGTGTAGTTTCCATGTTTGTATTCCTACCATGAAATACATTTTCAGAGCAAGATGGTGGTCTAGAATGAATTTATGTTTATAATATACCTTTTTACAGTATATGTCTTTATATTTGGGTCCATTCACTTCATATTTATGCATGACTCCAAAGAAGTGCTTGTGGTTTGGGATTATAAGCGGTGTATTGTTACTAGAAATGTTCAGAAACACAGATCTAGTCATAACCAGTTTACTTAGTATTAATGAGGTATACATACAGGCATCTGGCCTGTTTCTCCCTTGTATTGAAAAGATTGCTGTATCCAGAATGGCCATAATCACTTTGAGTGCCATTCTCCTTCCCAAGTTTTTCAACATTTTCAATAGCACATGCATTTCAAAGAATGATTCTGTGTTCTTTCTTGGGAAGGTAAGAGATACTCTGAGTCAAGGAAGGGACATGAAATAGAACTGGTTCAATTTAGGTTCCTGCTTTCTTTCTGTTTGGAGCTGTAGTTGTGCTCTTAGCTGCTCTCTTCAGGTTAAGGACTAGTTTAGATAGAATTGCATTTAAAGTGCTCTACTTTACTAAGCATTACCCATTTTGTGGACATCTATCCTGCTTATAGTCATTTTACAAGACTGATATGTAAGGTTAGATCAACAGATTAAAGCAAGCTTTTGATGTATACAATGGCATTTTGTTAATGCTGTTGTTAATTATGCCTAAATACTGCCACTCTCTTGGCAGAATTTGCGTTCAAAGTATGCAGAGTTTTAAGAATTTTAGAGATATAGTTATGTGGTTTTTTTGAGGTTGGTGAGTAAATATGTATTTTGTTATTGCCAGTAATCTACTGTTAGAGGTAAAGTTTGGGGTACTTCCTTTTTGAATTTTTATATAGCAATTAGGATGAAACACATTTAACTCTCTTCAACTAAACTGTAAGTAATTATTAAACGCTTCAGAAATTTAACACAAATATTATGCAGTGTCTTGTGGCTGACAGATATCAGGAGGATGAACGAACCAGAAATAGCAATGCACTGTTTTGAGAACAAGAGTGAGTCAAGGCTTGTAGGACAATTCAGTGATTCTTGTTACAACAACCGATTAACTGGGAAAAACAGGTAGCAGAAAGTGATGTCCTCATATTTTGGGGAACAGTTTGTATGCTGGAAGGCTAGCCTGTTTTTTCCAGCAGAGTAAGTTGAAATCATAGTAGCCTGCATGCTGGAGGTCTGTTCATTTGGGAAACATTAGCAAATCTGTGAATGTCTGGATGAATAAATTGGTATAGTGAAGTTGAGAGAGCTGGAGACTTTCAGGTTAGCATACAGATCTCTGAGGATTTTTCCTCAGTGTAATTTTTTTGGAAGTTCTCAGTCCATGTTAGCTCCCATTGGGAATGTGATGGAGCTGCTGTATGTTTCATGTTTTTGAAAATGTAATTCAAACTTAAACATTTGAAATGTTGCATGCACAATGACCATGTATTCCAGTTGTATGCTACTGCTGTTAGAAATGTATTCTACATACTGGATCCGTCTGAATACCGAAACAGTTCTTTTCTGCTTCTTTTTTGACTTATGGTTTTGATTATGGAAACCTGTTTACTGTATTTTTTTTGTTTTGTTTTTACATACATAGAAGTACAAGTAAATGTATTTTTTGCTGAGAAAGTTTTCTTCTTCCTTTCTCTTATGCTGTTGTCCTTTGGGTTTCTTCAGGCCATAGCTTCTGACATTTCCAGCTACTTCAGTCTTTTTATCTGTGATAGTGTATCAGTTAATACTGATGATTTAAATTGCATAAAAATAGAAGCTTGATACCAGTAATTTGATTTACTGGGAGTCTATCCAGTTTTCCTTGTGTTTGTGCATTGAATACTTTATGCATTTAGCTTTGTATCATACCATTTTATTAAAGAATTTAACCAAGCTGTAGTCCCTACAGTCATGGTGTACTTGAAGACCTGAATTTGAGTGCTGGGTACTTCATGGTCTTGGTAAGTCAGTTTGCTTTTTTTTTTTTTTTTTTGACTGTTTTCCAAAACTATGATTTGGAATGAAAATACTTAAAATCAACTTATTTGATATTACTGTGATTTATATTTTGTTTAAAATGCTTAATGTTTGCTGTAATGAGAGGCATAAAACCTTTAATTATTTCTTATGTCCTTAGCAAATCTTTGAGGTTTTAGACCTATCTCCTGAAATCATATTCCTTCTGTGAACATATGCATTGTTTCAGCTGAAAATACAGCTGTTCATAACATGCAAGATGGATCTAAGATGTTGCTTTGCATTAGCTGTTAACCTGTTGATGAACTGATTCTTGTAGAATTTGGAAGGGATTTGCGTAGCGTGCAAAACTAAATTGAGCTTCAGAAATGACTAGTAATTTAAAATGCTGCTTGGGTATGAGTTAAGATGTTCAGAAGCTGCACACTGTTACTTGAAATCTTGATCCTTTGTAGCCATTCATCAATGTGAAAGTGCTGCTTAGAGTTTCTAAAGCACAAGAAAGTAGGTTAACTTAAATGGATAGGTGAACACTGATGCTTATGGATTATAATAGGCATGAGGCTGCAGTTCAGGAATTTATGTACTCTGTCTGTGGATGTGATTGACTTGCAGAAGCGTGTTTGACTTGCAAGCTTTACAGGATATCAATAATGTGTTTGTGCACTTAGCTTGTCCCAGTTGCGTAGCGAGATTCATTGTGAAACCTCTTCACTGAGGCTTAAGGTCAAGCATTTGGCCTTGTGTTTTGCTGTAGGGTGGTAACAAGCACATAGACAGCTTAGGAGTCTTAGTTAACAGGCAGCAACTTAAGTCACAGTAACTCAGTTTTATTTGCATGTCTATTTTGAGGCATTTCATTTGGAATGTGTGCCACCTAAATGATAACTCTTAAAAATGAGGTTTTATAATTGAGAAATGTAACTGAATTGAATTTTCATGAAATACATTGTTGTAGTGGGTTTACATGGCAGGGGCCGTAGGGGTGGCTTCTGTGAGAAGAATCCAGAAGCTGCCCCATGTTAGATAAGGACCCTGCTGCTGGCCAGAGCCAAGCCAATAAGCGATGTTGTTTGCGCCTCTGTGGGAGTGTATTTAAGACAGGGAAAAAAAACTGCTGGGAACAGCAGCTGGGAGAGTGAGAGGAGTGAGGAACAGCCTTGCAGGCACCAAGGTCAGTGAAGAAGGAGGGAGAGAGGTGCTCCAGGCACCGGAGCATAAGTCCCCTGTGGCCTGTGGTGAGGACCATGGTGAAGCAGGCTGTCCCCCTGCAGCCCATGGAGTACCGCAGTGGAGCAGGGTTCCACGCTGCAGCCCGTGGAGGAGACCACGGTGGAGCAGGTGGACCTGCACCGACAGAGGCTGCGGCCTGTGGAAGCCGCCTGCCGGAGCAGATTCCAAGCCGGACCTGTAGCCCGTGGAGAGGATCCCACGCGGGAGCAGGGGATCTGGGGGGCGCTGCTGCCTGTGGGGGACCCAGGTTGGAGCAGTTTGCTCCTGAGGGATGGACCCCGTGGTACAGACCCATATCTGGAGCAGTTCTTGAAGAGCTGCTGCCTGTGGGAAGCCCGCGCAGTCTCAGTTCCGCAAGGACTGCATCCCGTGGGAGGGACCCCACATGGAGCAGGGGACGAGAGTAACCGAGAAGGAGCGACGGAGATGAAGTGCCATAGACTGACCGCAACCCCCATTCCCCCCATTCCCCTGCGCCACTCGGGGGGAGGAGGTGGAAGAGGGCGGATGGGGGGAAGGCGTTTTTGGTTTGTTTCCTCTGTTTCTCACTTCTCTAGCTTGTTAGTAATAGGCAATAAATCTTACTATCTCCCTACTCTGAGTCTGTTTTTCCTGTCACAATAATTGTTGAGCTATCTCCCCGTCCTTATCTCAACCCTTGAGCCCTTTGTGTCGTATTTTCTCCCCCTTTCCCTTTGAGGAGGGGGAGTGAGAGAGCAGCCGTGGTGGAACTCGGCTGCCCACCTGAGTAAAACTACTACAGTTGTCATAGACAGGAAGACATAAGCTACTAAAAAAGTCTGCATTTGTGAATGAGGACTGAGAAATTCCAGAGTTGTTTTTTATTTTTATTTTTTAAAGTATGTGCTTCCACCCTAAAATTCTACTAAATCACCCTGTCGAGAGGAAACTGTTGTCTTCTAGATAAGTGCTATGCAAATAGGCTGCACCGTATTAGATGTTATTGTCTCAAGGACTTTCTTAGGCTGTAGATACATGTCTCCTGACTTCACTGGTAGCAGCAGCAGAAGTGTCTGCCTCTTTCTTCCATCTTCGCTGGAGATTAATGTTGCATCTGTTTTCTGTGGACTTCAGAGATTCATGTGGTGGCTTCTAATCTGTTTGGATCACAGTAAAACTCTTCAGTAGAGACCAGGTGCTTTATACTTTAAGCTCACCTGCTACTCTTTTAGAATGACAAGCAGCAGGACCAGTTGGGCCAGCTGATGAGGAATCATGTACTTACCCGCTCAGTTATCATGAGTTGCTTTGAGCTGTATTTGAGAGAAACTTGAGGCTTTTTGCCTTTTCTGAAGGACATAGTGTAACCTGGTTAAGTTCATTCCCAGGTGATTACAATTCTTATTGCAAGAACTCCTTTTTCACTTTGATCTGAATACTGTGATATCTGCAGTATAATGTTAAGGGTCTGTCATACATAGTTTTCGAGACATTTCACAGAGGTAAACCAAGGAAAACTGGTAGTGAGTGGAAGAAAAGGTCTTGTTCAAGTGCAGATTTTACATTTGTTGTTATAGTATGATATTCCAGCTCAGGAGTCCTCTACCTCATAGGGCCAAAGAATACCCAAATGTTTTATGATAACTTGAGAAATTGTCTTCCAAACAGTGTAAAATGGATGTTGGTAAAGTTAATGATATTGGAGAATCAGTGAAATCTCTCTTTCCTTGCTGTCATTATTGGTACTTCAAAGGACTCTACAGCTGTCTGTGTTTTCTATGTCTGCAATGTCATGGGCATCCATTGAGAAAGCCAATGAATGGACCAGGCTGTTATTTGTTGAGGTACTTGCACATGGTCTGAACATCTGCCTTCTGCTTGTTTGTGAATTTGGTTCATTGTCTGCAGGCGACCATGAATGTAACTCATTACTACTCTTCTGGGACTGGAATGGTGCTATTACTACAAAGGAAAGAGAGCTCATCTCCATTTTCAAAAAAAAAAAAAAAAAAAGATTAATCCCACTGTAGCCTATCTTTTTTTTTAAAAAAAAAACAACTTTCTCCGTCTTTGTATACAAGAATTGGTTTTTTGGAAAAGAAATTAATTGTATGAATTGATATTTTCTGTGTTTCAAGTTTCAGTGTATCATAGTGAATAAATATTATTTTATCAGCCACTCAGCAATAATGACCATTAACTGCTGGATCTCGGATGGAATGCTGAATACAAGCTTGTTTTTCAAAATGGCAGAATCTGGCTCCTTTTTACTGTAATAAAGCTGCTTCTGTTTGCAGCACTGTGTTGCTGGGAGACTGCAGCTAATTTTTGTGGCGCATGTCAGTAGTGGTGACTCAAATTATACATTTCATTGAATAGCTCTTCTCTTTGTTTGTAAACTGTCTTCTATTAGGGGAGAGAAAAAAAATGTTCTGGAGAAACGAGAAAACGTTTGAATTGGGAACAAAAGCTCAGATTATTCTGTTGATAACATGACTGTACTCCAATACATTGTACATCCAATGTCACTCCAGGGGGAGTGGTGACCTGACTGAATTTGAACCAGTCTGATAGTCAAGTTTAATCCAGGTATTCAGGAGAATATCCTATCTGAGGCATATGCATCACTTCTGTTTGCTTTTTCAAACTCAGTTGTGCGGAATTTCAGCACGTGGTGTGACTGTAAAGAAGAATAACAAAATAGACTTTGAGGTTATATGAATTACAAAACTGTGTAGTTTTGGTTCACGGCAGAGATGTACAGTGGCAATCTTTGAGGTCTATAGAAAATATAGTCCTTTCTAAAATGGGTTGTTACACAGCTTGCACATGGATCAAGATACGCATGCAATTGCAATGGCAAAAAGGGGGTGTAGTTGGATGTAAACCTAAATGTATTTTCTACATGTGTAAAATGGAATCTGAATGACAAGTTAAAATCTTTTGCTTGCCAAATCAGTACTCTTTTTCTGACTAAAGGAGATCATAGTCTATTTACTGATGTTCACATTCTGCTCAGACTTTTATCAGTCTTTTGTTTTTATTCTTGCTTGAGATGCTGCTATAAAATGGTTGTGTGTGCATCTGAAGCCTGCTTGTTTAAACACGCTAGTCATGTCAGCTGCAATGCGGCAGTGCTTGGTGCTAATGAGGTGAGCAGCCAGAGCACCCGTCTGCTTATGTTCTCTCATCTCTGTACAATTATGGCAATGGGTACTGAAAAAAAAGGATTTGTATTGGATATGGGTTTGTTTTGGCCTTTCCAGAGTATGGTTCTATGCTCTCCTGAGGGCTGGACAGAATATTTCTACTTCTGTTTGGGGAGTTAGGTGGTTACTTCATTATATTTAATGCAAGCTCTAAAATACAACCTGGCTGGGAGAAGAAAACAAAATAGGAAGTACAGAGAGGAATTCTCACCCCCAACACACACATTAATTCAAATGCATCTTTAAATGAAAATTAAATGAAAATATATTGCCTGACAATATGTGTGTCTACAGATTGAGTAGATGCAAGTTTGTATTTGTAAAGTAACATCTTTAGAATAGAACTAAACAGGTAATTAATGTGGTCTAGATCTGAAGGAGCAGGCCTTTCGTGGGCACAGAAATGCAGATGAACTGTGATTTCTCAGATCACTTTTTAACCCTTAAGGTGCTGACAGCAGCGTCAACTGTGTATTTTACATTGTAGTCGGATGGTTTTAGTTTGAACATAAGGCGAATAAAGTGAATATTGAATACGTCTTGTCTGTTCTCATTTTCAGACTGTCTTCATCAAGCTTTATGCCTTCCCAACTAATCCTATCATATTTCCATTCCTGCAACTTTTCTTTCCATGTTTCTTTTTCGGAGACATTTTCTGTAAAACTATAGATCATGACTAAGGGATACGTTGGTCTTGGTGACAAAGCTGGCTTTCCTTCTGATTCCTGTCTTAATGCCACAGGGTGCTGCCCTGTTAGCTGATAAAATTATTTCTGAGTATTATTATATATCAGATTGTTGATATGGGTCATGTTAAAAATACTGCTATTTTTTAAGGGTCGTATCTAGCCTCAGTTACTTTGGCAATTGTTGTTCAACGTGATGGCAAAATCAGAGGGATCGATACAAGTGGGACTGGGAAAGGTATAAACTGTGTCATGTAGGCAAGAAGTGTCTGTGAGAGGCAGAGACTTCCTGAGCTATTGTTACTGCCCATGTCAATGTAGTGTGCAGCTAACACGCATAGAAAGGATGACATGTCAACCTAGAAAGTCTTTAATCTTGGGAAGAGGCCCAAGATTATGTGCCCTCATACAATGTTCTTTGCCTAGCCCTAGTTTTAAGTAGGCTAAAAGTAGCATATATGAAACAGTACAACTGACAAGATGTGTTTTAGGAAGAGTTGTGTTGTTCTAATGCTCACCATTGAAATCTGATGTAATTAGATACAGGGCAGTATTTCTTTGCGTGTTTACATCTTCCTGAAAACCTTGTAGTTGATTGGAATGTTCTTATTTTCCTTCTTTAGGTCTCCGGGTGAATGGTGAGCTTATTACTGCTTACCCACAGGTGGTGGTTGTGCGTGTACCAACACCTTGGGTCCAAAGTGACAGTGATATCACAGTCCTTCGCCACCTAGAGAAGATGGGTTGTCGATTGATGAATCGTCCCCAAGCCATCCTCAACTGTGTCAATAAGTTCTGGACGTTTCAAGAACTTGCTGGTCATGGTGTACCCCTCCCAGACACCTTTTCGTATGGTAAGGCTTTGGGATCAAAAGGATAACATAGCTGCCTACAATAATCTGTGCAAGTAGTGTGAGGCTAGTTCCACAGATAAGTGTTCAGTAACCAGAAGAAGAAAAAAAGTTATGAAACTCAGGCTTCTGGTTTTGGCTATGTTGGTTTGCTTGATGCTTTATGAAGAATAGTTTAATTATACCTCAACTTCCCAAGCATCTAACTTTGGTTGTTACTACTGAGACATTTTGAACTCTTTTCCAATTGCCCAAAACAAGAGACAGGAACTCAAGAAACTAAATGTCACAAGATATTGTCAGAATCTACACTTCAGTAACATCTGAAAATAGATTAAACTTCTATATGACTAAAAATATCTGCAAATATATTAGTTATTATAAAAGGACAGAAATAGCACAGGCTCTTGTGTTCAACTATTAACAGTTCTTTGGTGTTTGCTTTCGCTTCAGAATTCCCTCCATCAGTTAATTACTGGTATTCCTTGTTCCTGCCTCTGGAATCTATGGCTCCTGACAGAGTGCTAAATTAGAAGAACCATTTGACTGAGCTACCCTGATACTTTTTCTGATTTTACTTATAATATGTTAAAGAATGGAAGATGCCTCTTAGCTTTACTTTCCTTCTTGGGAAACACTAGTGCTTTCCTTTTCTTTGTGCACTTACACTGACAGGCTTCTGTAATGGGAACTTGCCAAAAACATCAGTCAAATATTTCCATCAATTAGAATGAAAATACATTTGAGAACATCCTTCCTTTGTAGAGGCAGTTGCTCTAGATCTTTGAGAATGGAATGAGTTTTTAATTTTTGTTGGGAAAGGGAAACCACAAATTATGGGGTAGTTGGAGAACATCTCTGTTTCTTTGTAACTCCATGACATTTGTTTTAATGCCTCTCTCTAAAATTTGACAGAAGCATGGCCTTCCTTTTTTACACAAGTATCAAGTTGTCAGTAAGATCTGGCTTTGCCAGCAGTATGTGCTGAACTGCGTGTTATTCCATGACATGCATTAAAATCCATGTTAGGATATTGATGGTTACTTCTGGCTTTCTGACCAATGTCTTGGCTTGACTTCTGCATTTTACTGCACATGCCTTTAGAGGAGTCTCATCCCTTTGTCTGCTGACTTTTATCTTATTTCTTGTACTATGGTCAGCCTTCTGTGAATCAAACAAATAAAATTAAAGCATCAACCATTGTCAATGGTCATTAAAAGCTACCCCCTATGATTCTTACAGATGCAATAAAAGAAGAAGGTTTAAGTAGTACTTCAAGAAATAGGGAGAATGAGATGAAGGAGACTTAAGCCTTGGTAAAGGGGGAGGTAGAGTTCCAAGATTTGGGTTGTTGCTGCTCTCTGGATTATGCCTTGTCTTTGTATTCCATGCTGTTTTCCTTGTTAGTAGTTTGGATGGAACTGTTCCTGGTGTTATGTCCATTGTATTTTCCTGCAAGACATTTGAAAAAATAGGAGCTTTTAAGGTAATAGGGCTAAACTGGAACAAGGTGGTAGAATTGGGGTATTCAGATTCGGAACACTGGGGTAGCCCTTTGTCAATTTGTTTCTTTCATTCCAAAGGACATAGGAATAAGTATTGCACAAGTTACAAACACCACAAAGTCTGACAGTACTCCGTGACCAAGTTCTTCTTAATTGTTAGTTTTTTCTGCGTTATCTAAGTTAGAAGGGTGGGAGGAATACATGGCAATTACATCCCCAATTTGGCCACATCAGGCTGGTGGCACATAATATTGTTGGTTTTCTTTTGCCAGGTGGTCATGAGAATTTTGCCAAAATGATTGATGAGGCGGAAGTGCTGGAGTTCCCTATGGTGGTGAAGAACACGCGGGGTCACCGAGGTGGGTGTGAGGTCAGAGGTGAGGGCAAGGAATATTGTTAGCAGCACTCTTTAAGATTTTGTCTTGTCAAGGGGTAATAGTTAAGAAGGTCTTCTGTTAGGTGTTGAACGTTTTTTGTAGTACTTCTAAGTTCTCCTAGCCTCAAACTTCTCAATATTGAGAGGGCTGCACACTGGAAAGCAGTTTTAGTAGAACATAGTCTTGGAATAGCAGGGGGGATAGGAGTTCAAAATAATGGTGCATTGGTGACTTTTGAGAGGAAGGCTTTGAACTGGATTAATGGAAGGTCTGGCTTTAGGGATGCAGAGAGAAGCCTACATGGATTTTAGGGATGTTTCTAAATAGGCATAAGAAATGAAGTCTTAGTTCATTGAATCTTAATTTGACTTTTCGTTCTAATTGACTTTGTCAGTAATTAGGATTCTGGTTTAAATACAATCTCATATACTGTTTGCCAAATGGGATTGATTCCTCCCCTCCCCCCAAAAAACTCTGACTGCTGGTGATAGTGCAGCAGGTTCAGATGAAATTTTTCTGTTATTGTTTTTTTTTTTTATTTTAGGTGTTGAAATAGAAAGTGTTGAACTACATTGATTTGGTTTGATGGTAGATAGTGATCTACTAAAGGAAACCAAGTTCAAAATTATTTACACAGGAGGTCACTGGTTTTAAAACCAATTTAATAAATACTAGCAGTAAAAAGAGTCTGAAACTGATGTTTCACCACATAAGCCAGGAGTTACCATAAACAAACTGAAACATTTAAAAAAAGCCACCTCTTCCTTCTTATTGTCCCTGTCTTTGTTCCCACACTGTGCTGCTCTGGTGCATCTCTTCTGCTGACATGAGTGTTTCTGTAACCGGATAGTAAATGGATTCAGGAACAGATCTTAGCTAAATCTGGATTGGTTATGTTTACTTGGATTAACTACTTGCTTGAATTATCATTTACTTTCACAATTTCCTGTATTGATGTAATGGAAGAGTGAGAGGAAAAGGCTGGGGCAGAGGAAGATTTTGGCAGTCATACCTCTTTATGTGGTCTTAAAGTGCTTGCAGAGCTATGAAGCAAAGTTGGGGCTTGTCTTTGTAGTAAGCTCAGTTTGACAAACGTGGATTTACTGAAACACTGGACTTGACATTACCTTTTGTTAAGATCTAGAAGTAATTATAGAGTTTGCAGCTATTGACTTGCTTTTCCATTTTTAGCCAGAATTCATGTCCTGGGCTGCATTAGGCAAAGTATTGCCTGTATTAAGTATTGCTGCTTAATACAGCAGGTTGAGGGAGGTGTCTCTTCCCCTCTACTCAGCCCTGGTCAGGCCACAACTGGAGTGACGGTTCCAGTACTGGGCTACCCAATTCAAGAGCAACATGGAGCTACTGGAGAGTCCAGTGAAGGGCCACAAAGATGATTAAGAGGCTGGAATATCTCCCGTGAGGGAACACTGGGAGAGCTGGGACTGTTAAGCCTAGACAAAAGGCTCAAGGGAATCATATTGGTGTGATTAAATACCTGAAGGGAGTGTGCAAAGAAGATGGAGCCAAGCTCTTTTTAATGGAACCCAGTGCCAGGACAAGAGGCAATGGGAGGAAATGGAAACACAGGAAGTTCCCTCTAAACATCAGAAAACACTTTACTGTGAGGGTGACTGAGAGCACTGGCACAGGTTGCCCAGAGAGGCTGTGGAGTCTCCCTCCTTGGAAATACTCAAAAGCTGTGTGGACACTGTGCTGCACATCCTGCTCTAGGTGCACCTGCTTGAGTAGGGGATTGGACTGGATGACCTCCAGAGGTTCTTAAAACGTCCATTGATTCTGTGCTTCTGTTTACAAGTTTTTCTTTAAAGCACTTTAAATTCGATGAGTTTTAGTGCAAATTTATCAGAGTGCATGCCCTTTCACATTAAGAGAGTTGGGGAAACCTTTTCAAATTAATTAAAGAGCAGCCATTTGCAAATGGTATTTAGAAAATGAGGCAAACATGGTCATAGATGCTGCCTGATGAATAAAAGTCATGTTCTTCTAAGCCCGTTTTCTGCACAGTTAATGCTGCTGCTGCAAATGTGCCAATATTATTTTTGCAAAGATGTCATGGTGCAGCATAATTACCAAGAATTAAGTAGTTCCCCTCCAAGGAGTCATTCTTTCTGTCCAGTTTTAGGAGTACAGTAGAATTACTAAGTGCCTGTAGGAGACTTAGAGTTGGGTATGGGAGAGATCACATGGAGGAATTTGCTTTTTTGGTCATGATTTTAAGTCTACATTCTGCTGCTGTTTGTTATGAGAGATTCTATGTTCCTCAAGCAGCATTTTGTGTTAGACCTCAAACCCTGAGGAAGCAGAGGCTGTCCCAGGTGGGCTTTGGAGCACTTGCTGGAATGGAATTCTTAGCACATTATTTCTCCTATTCTGCTGCTGCATTTCTGTTCCTTTAATTAAGATAGGCAGTTCATCAATTGTTTTTTGAATTCTGTTAACATTTCAGCATTGTTAATATTGCAGCATAAATGAGTGACAATTCTGCCACATAAAATCAGTGCAGCCTTATTGCAAAATGTAAATCTAATACAACATAAATGAGTCTAAACAAAGTGGGAGAGGAGTTGAGAGAAGTGGCTGAAGATGGAAACAGATACCTTCTTGTGAGACTAAAAAGAGATGGAAATGGTAGAATCTTTCAGGAATGCTTTTCGTTAGTATTAGTAATATTGGAAGAGAAGATAGAACTCTTTGATGTGCTTTAGAAATGAAGGGAAATGAAATAACAGAAATCCTTAAGATGTTTACTTGTAAAAAAGCCAGTGATTTTAAATTCTAAACAGTTTCTTCAAAACTACAGTACATACCATTTACTTTTATGTTTTGTGGAATATTTTGCTAAATTTATCTCATATACTTTGGAGTCTAGTGTTTTGTTCTGAACTTAGTTACTCTACTGCAAAACCTCATTCTGGAGTTGTGAGTTCTTAGAAGTACTGGGAAGAGCAGCTGTCAGCATCTTTCCAATAGTTAAATAGCTTTGCAGTGGCATACTAATGATGTAAGAGTTCCTAGCAGCCTGTTCTTCAACAGTTTCATGCAAATGGTTTCTGTGCATCAAACTTGTAGTCTGTGGATCTAGTCTTTTTAGATGAATAGCTCCATGCTATTAGTTATTTACTGCTCTTTTTGTGTTTTTTTTTTTTTTTTTTTATGTCTTTCATCTCTCATTAGGGACTAGTACCAGAACGATTTGAAATTACAAAACTGCCTCCTTTATCTAAAGCAATGGTGTTTTTTTTTTTTTAATTTTATTTTAATACTGATCTCATGGCTCCTCAACTCTTTCAGTGCTTGAACACTTAGAAGCACTGAAGCAGTGGAACACTGATGTCCACAGAAGAATTTGTAAATGGATATAAACTACACATGGGGCACATGAGACTGACCAGCATACTGGTCAGAGGTTTAACTTTTCTATGTTGAATCATTGATGCAGCTCAAATTGGTAGTTTCTTCTAATCTTACAATGTTCTTTTTCTTCATACAGGCAAAGCTGTATTCCTGGCACGAGACAAGCACCATTTGGCAGACCTGAGCCATTTGATCCGTCATGATGCCCCTTACTTATTTCAAAAATATGTTAAAGAGTCCCATGGCAAGGATGTACGTGTCATCGTAGTAGGAGGCCGTGTGGTGGGCACCATGCTCCGTTGCTCAACAGACGGGAGAATGCAGAGTAACTGCTCACTTGGTAGGAAAAGCTTTATTCATAGTTTTGATCAAAATACTTTAATCCGGTGGAAAAATGACAAACCCAACTGAAAGAAGCTGCAGGTTTTATTTTCTATTAATTGTGTTTACCATTGGATGTTTACAGAGAAAACATGAGAGCGAGTAGTAAGTGAGATGTGCATTGCACAAACCCATAATCAGAGACTATTTCTGCCTGAAGTTTTAGGTGGATAGGACAGATGAAAGGGAGTGGAAAGTTCTAGGAACACAAACAGAGCAAATGATGTGATAGTGGCAACATCATGCTAATGCCATATTATCATTCATTACATCCTTTTAAGAGGAACGGAAAAAGAAGGAAGACAGAAAAAGAGTGAGGGTGGTAGAGGAGACATCCAGTTGGCAAGAGGGTAGAGTGTTAAGAGAGAAAACTGTTGAAGGCAATCAACAGTTGGACTACATATGCAGCTGCTGTGCTGCCTTAAGTGTCAGTCTCCTCCACGCAACATTTTTTTCGCCTAAAAACATGTCTGTGAGGAAGAGGAAATTTAGTGCTAGTATCCTTAGAACTGAGTTTCTGCTTCACTTTGTGTGTAGGATAGGAGAGGATTCTTAGGGTGGAAAAAGGAAGTTGGATAGAGGTTGCCTGGCTGGTTATTAATCTGAAATTACTGAAACTGAAATTGACCTGAGCAGGATTGGATAACATGTGTTTATATGCAATACAGTTTTACTAAGTCAAAATGCCTGAAAGATTTTAGTTACTGCATTCTTGATGCTTAGGAAATGTAACCTGGAAGATTTTTCTGCTACATGTTTTTATTTTTCTTTTATATTTTTAAATTTAAGAGTTATGATACATTAAGGATTAAGTCTGTTTCATTTAATACTTAGATTATGGACTGTGTACTGGACCAGCTGAGGTGCAGACACAAATTTTCCAGAATTCTCTCTTTAGAGACAGTAACCTATGGAGCAAGCTGAGAGGGACACAAGTAAATGATAATATCTTAACCCTCTTCCCCCTCGATTATGTCAGTCAGACCTGTAGTCTTATCTGGAATATTTGTTTTAATTTTGCTGGAAGATTTCTTCTTATAACTTATAAACATGTATAGCAAACCTCTACTGTAAAGGAAGAAACAAGGGCATGCATAGTAAGCCTCTGCCTTAGAAGAAGAAACAAAGGTGATTTGTTTTGTCATCCTTTTAATATCCCAAGATTGTAAAAATGTTTTTTTTTTGACTAAAAAGTCAGTAGTTACCATTTTTAAAAACAAATCATAATCTTGAGCTGCCTTTGGCAGGACAGAATCGTTCAAAACCCTGCTGTGACTTCAAGTTCATTAGTAGTCACTGTGGAAAGGAAGTCACTTTGTGAATCATCATCAACACTATGCTTGCAGGATTGTTTTGGAGCTTCACAACCAAAGTGCACCAGCCAGTCAAGAATCATGTTGGTCACCTGTGACCAGATTAGAGACAGCAAGTTTTTTTTCCCCACTTCTTGCAGGTGGTGTAGGGATGATGTGCTCACTGAGTGAACAAGGCAAGCAACTGGCAGTCCAAGTATCAAACATCCTGGGGATGGACGTGTGTGGCATTGACCTGCTGATGAAGGACGACGGTTCATTCTACGTCTGCGAGGCCAATGCAAATGTAGGTTTCATTGCCTTTGACAAGGCTTGTAATCTAGATGTAGCTGGTATCATAGCGGACTATGCCGCTTCTCTTTTAACCCCCGGTCGCTTGACGCGGCGCATGTCCTTGCTCTCTGTGGTGTCCACGGCAAGCGAGACTAGCGAGCCAGAGCTGGGCCCTCCAGCTAGTGCCGCTGTCGACAATATGAGTGCTAGCTCCAGCTCTGTCGACAGCGACCCTGAGACCACGGAGAGAGAGTTGCTCACCAAGCTCCCGGGGGCTCTATTCAACATGAACCAGCTATTAGCCAATGAGATCAAACTTCTTGTGGAGTGATGCCACGTGTAAATAGATGACCAACAGAACTCTCTCTTGTAAAAATTTCCTTTAAACCAACTTGCAATGCTGTTTATCAGAGAAGCTCAGAGAAATGAGGAAAGGGGAGTCAATCAAGAGAGCAAGATTAAAAGACATGCGTTCTGTGACTGCTGCCCCTATGTTTTTGCAGAACATAGTACTGTGTTCATTCTTCAGCATCAGTTTTCTAATGAAGATGCTCAATTCACAACCTAAATGGGAGTTTTATTTGGATGCTGCTTTGGTCCCCAGACATATTGCAGTGCACATGTGTTCACAGGAAAGCATTGAAGCATGATTCACTGGAAGATTTTCAGAAAGCTCTGGCAGCTCTCTAGAAACTTCCGGGAATTAATGCAGCAGTTAAGTCTCTTCTACCTCTGTAAGGCTTGATCCTGTAAATTGCTCAGTGCCTTTAGTTCTCAATGAGAGTTGAAGGTGTCAAATGCCAGGTATTTCAATGTTCCTGGACACCTACTGTTCCCTCTCTTGTAGGTGGGAGCCGTAGGTTCAGCATACTTTTAAAGTCATCCCTTTCTGACCTTGCAGGATATGGCCCTTCAAATGATGAGGCAGAGAGAAGTGTCGTTTGACTTAATGTGAGCTTTCTGTACAAGTCTCTAATTTGTGCCGTCTTGGTATTAATTGGCAGCTTTGTGTCCATATTTCTTTATAAAGCTTTTGAAGGAGGATTTCTAGAACTTATGCTTTTCTCATTTCAACTCCAGATTTTGGAAGGTATGCAGGGGAATTTCTCATTATATTTGTGGCAGAAGTGTCACGTTTTAACTATTTTTGCATGATTGGAGGAGATAAACAGCACTGTAATGTTTGGTATACAAAATAATGTTTAATCCAATGTGAAAAAGAATTACACTAGTTTAAAACAAACGTGCATTGACTTGTATTTGTTAGTGTTTTAGTCTTTTTGAGAGAGATCTGCAATGTTAATGTTCTTTTTTTTTTTAATACATGCTAGTCCAACACTCCCTTCTCTATGCCTGCATCTTTAACAGTGGCCAAAGTGAAAACACTGCAGAATATTTGCTAAGAAAACACTGAGTGAAAGCCTGTACAGTTTTTTTTTTTGGGAGGGGAGGGTGATATTTTTTGTTCTTCGGGGGGAGAAATGTGGTAAGTGTGGAGGAGTGAAAAGTTGGTTAAAAGTGATTAGAATTCTAGAGGTACTTTAGAATAAAGCTGCAGTTCATACAATACTTGCAAGGTTTACTTTTTCCCCATTGAAAATACTTAAAAGCTGATGTCAGAAATCCAAAGAGCGTAACTGGGGAGAAATACTAAATTCTTAGTTTTGGGAAATATGCAGCAAATTAAATTTAAAAAAAGAAAAAAGGAAAAAAAAAAAAGAGAGCTCAGCCAGAATTAAAAAAAAATAAAAATAAAAAAATATATAACCTAGGTCCATATACAATTAACAAATTGATCCTGGACCCTTATGTGTATGTGGTGTGAGTGCACACACTTGTGTGTTTGTATATGCACATTTGCTTTGCTTCATTTCCTTTTGGGTTTTGGCTGTTTAGATCCTATACTTTTTCTAGGCTGCCTGATTTTTCTTAGTCCTTCTGGCTGTGCATTTTGTCATTACCCTTGAGCTGTTTTGGAAAACAGATAACCAAAACAGATATACTGAGTCCATTTTTCAGTCCCTATCTTCCCCCTCTTTTTCCTCCTCCTCCTCCCTCTGTTCTCATTCCTTTCCCATTTTCTGGGTCCATAAAGCCCTGGAACTATATATATGTGTGTATGTGTGTGTGTATATATATATATATATATATATATAAAAGATAGAAATATATATATATATATATAAACATAAGCCTCTTTTTTTAAAAACAAAAGGTAAAATGTTTACAACTGAAAAACAATCTTGTGAAAATAGGGTTTGTTTGGAGGGGGGTTGTGTGTGTGCAATGCTGCTGTTTTCTGGATACTTAATGGAGCATGTCCCATGTACCCTCTGAGGCTCTGCACTGCCCACCTCTGTGGCCCCTCCTCACCTCTCTGCTGCTCTGCTGTTTTATCTTCACTTTGGACCTTAGACACAACTCACGGACATTATGCAGAGAGTCTTCAAGAGGCAATAAACAGTATTAACCTGCTTTCATGGAAGTTTGATCATGCTTCTTTGTACAGTTTGTTTTTTTTATTATTATTATTTTATTTTAAAAGGAATGTAATAAAATGGCTTTTTTTTGTAGAATTAAATATTATTATTAAAATCAAGTGAAAGGTTGACTATTGGTGTTAAGCAAGAGAAGTGGACCAGCTGGTCCAGCAACAAAAGGAGCTTCAGCAGTCAAGGTATTTTCAAATCTTCTGAGCCTTCGAGTGCACAGGTTATACTTGAAGAATATAAAGGTCTTCAACTTCTGTGAAGAGTTGCAGAAACACAGAACACAAAAGAAAACTAATTTTCTAGTCATTGAGCAGTCTGTTCAGAGGCTCTTATCCGCTGGTTTGTTTATCTAAGGGGAATTTGGGTGTTAGTTCTTTGGTTTTTTTCTCCCTTCCTGTTCCGCCCCCCCCTTTTTTTTCTTTTCCTTTTTCTTATTAGTGGTAGGTGCCTGCACTTCTTGAGAGGCTGATAGGGTCAACCCTTCCCTTTTCAGCTGTCACACACATTGAGCACATGTAGGATAACAGCAGAGAGTAAGGATATGCTGGTTGCTACAATAGGACCTCTGTATTTCTATCACAGGAGATACCTTTTAGAGTAGAGAGCAGATAACTGAATATTCCGGACTGTTTTTTTAAGGCTCCATTCTATTTTGTGGAGAAATGCTGTGATGCACAGGAACTTTACATTTCTTATCACCCTTTCAGAATGTCCAGGTAACATCTTAAAGTAATAAAATTTGTGAAGTAAACATGAGATTTTTTGAAAGACAAGCAGTGGATTGAGAGACTTACAGTTTGTTTCCCTTGTGATGAGGTGCTCCTCTGTGGTTGGTTCTTCCCCAGCAAGTTTGGAGATAAGTCTTTGCATAGTGGTCAGGGAAGAAGACAGTATTTGAAACATCACGTACGTTTGTTTGTACGTAAGTTACTGATACTGCACATGGAAACCTTGCTTGAAGACTCATTGGTATGAATAGGCACACTTGTCTGATATATTTACTCAGTATTTATCCAGTGCTTTTGAAATAGTGAAATGTATAGAATGGGATGGGTTGTGGAGGGAGCTTCTTGTTTTCACTTAAAGCAAAAAAAACACCACCATCCAAATCTAGTCTGTTGTAACCAGGCAGTATTTCCCATTTAAGGTGAACTTTACAGGTATCAGCTTTATATGCTGTATTTCCTTCAGTTACGTACGCTGAAAAACACATGCTAAACTTTCATGCAGTTGCACTAACACTACCTCTGTACTTGAGTTTGGAAGCTTATGGTGAAAAAGTGGTCAATGTAGTGCTGGAGTATAATAGCATTAATACATCTGATGGTGATACAATTATTTTTGTATTTTTTAATGTTTGAAAGAATCAGTTAGAAACTCGTTTGCAACAATAAGTTTCTTAAACTACATCTGATAAAATTGTTTTTTTTTCTTTTTTTGTAACAGTGCAGATTTTCTTCTGTTAAATTTAATATGCTTATAATTGATGTCTTGCTGTGTCAATATATGGATTGTATGTTAAGCTTTGTATTTAATGCTTTAATGTGTTTTATAAAATACTTTTATGGAATGTTATACCATGTCACCCATAATGCAATAGAAGGTTAATGCTTGATGCCTATGTGGACTGTTGACCTTTTTGTTCTGCTAATGGTCACTCTTGGAGCATTTTCTTCCACTTCGTGGGCTATCTTCCATGTGTGATACTTACTCAGGACATAACCTCTGGAACATCGGTGTTTGTCAAATGCAAAGGATACTTCTTAAGATGTAACATTGGACTTCAAAATCCAACACGTGACATTTGCTAAATCTTTTCTCTGCCTTGTTGTGGAAATTTGTCAGTTAAATGTGTAAGGGACCCTAAAGGATTAGAGAGACTTTGTGGAAACAAATCCCATGTACAGTATCTTTCTCATGGCTCACTCTTTTTGAGAAGGTTTATGGGCTTTATGGCTGGTGTGAGACATACGACCCACTCCTGTTCTCTCTATGGAATTGTAGGTGCTCGGACAGGTAACCTCTGTTGCTACTGTCTTTTTTAATTTTTAATTTTTTCACTGTTCTAGGAGTTGTTTTAAACTGAACACTGCAGGATTTATAACCAGGTGTTTGCTGGCTTTTCCTTTGTTTTTTTTCTTTAAGTCTTAATCTTTGAGGGAGACTTTCGGGGCGTTCCGATGGTGGATCTTGCTGTTGGAAGTCTCCAAGCCTCTCATGTTTCCACTTTGAGTTGAAAAGTTTTTGTTTTGTTTATTTGTTTAAACTGATGACAGAAATTTGATGCACGAATTTTGGGTGGGTTTTGTTGTTGCTCTATTCTGTATGACTTACTTGACTTATTCCCTCCCCCTTCCCCCCCCCTTTTTTTTAACAGAAATGTGTTCTAACAGTTCGCACTTTCTTACTGTTCTTTGCAAAACTTTTCAGGAGCCAAAAAAGTCAAACAATCCAGAGAAAACCTTCCCTTCTCCCCTTTCCGGTGGCGAGAGTGAGAACTTATGAAAAATCCTTGAGAATGTTTCTTCCTAAACTTTTCCCCCCAGTAATGCAAGCGGGTAGAATGGTAAACGCAGCAGTTTGGTGACATCTAAAACCGACCTGTTGTCAGGTAAATTGACTCTTTTCTGCTCTTATGTAACCTTCGTAAATTTGCTAACTTGTTTGCCTTCCTTTCTTCCTGTTTTCCCAGTTGGTCCATTTTGGTGAAACTTTCTGAATGATTTCTTTACCAGTGATATTTAGATAAATCTTACTTTTTTTTATATCCCCTCCTTATACATGCTGACCTTTAAGAAGTCTGTCATTGTCCTTTGCTTTACTCAGATGAGACAAAAATTAGGGCAGGTTAAAAGTCCTCTCATGGTAGATATATGAGAGAGTTTTGTAATACATTAATTCTACCTCTTTATCGCTTTTAGGTAGTTTGCTTTTAAGTGTACTGTTTTAGCTTAGGTTCTTGAAAGATATAATGCTTTCCAGTTGCAAAGTGACCATAACATTTAACTGCATCAGTTGGGAGCTGAGAGGTACATAAAAACGAGTACTAAGGAAATTAAATTAAATTTACTAAAATTCAGTAGAGCTGGATCGTATGAAGAGGACAGATGGGAGAATGTGTGTTCTAGAAGAAAGAAAAAACAAAACAAGTTGTGGGTCTGATTATTTATTAGCAAAGGATGGGGGATTCAGTTTATGTTGCCCTCGGTAATAGATCTAAATACCTGTAAATGTTATCCTTCTCTGTAAACTCTCTCCTTTAGTCTCAAACCACTTCAAAGTTGATGGGAACTTTAGGTTTTATTTTGTGCGAAGAGGAGAATCTGTATTTTATATACAGTGGTAAATATCAGACAATTGGAATTCCATTCAAAGTAGAGGAATGCTAACCTTCGGACAGGCTTCGAAGTTTCCTGATGCCGTGTTTTATTTCTCATGACATCTGTAAAGAATTGGCTTTTGTTTCAATCTTTTTTTCTGTGTACTTTAAATAACTCCTCTATATTATCATTAAATACTGTACTTTTCTCAGTTTGTGTTTTCCTGGAACGCAGCAAATTTGTCAGCACTACCGTAAATTACATCTTCAGATTACAGTGGGAGGGAATAATTTTGGAGCCAAATTTTGCTCTCAGCTATGCTGAGATAAACCTGGAATCTCTATGTGATATCCAATTTCACTGGTATAATTGAGTGTATAATTTGTTTCTTTAATTTTACTTTTAAGATAATTTTACAGACATGTTATACTTATGTTTCTAATGCTTTTTCCTTTCAGACACACCCGCTTCTTGCGTCTCAGCAGTGGGCAGGCCTATTCCTTTATTTGTGTAATATTTTTGTACATCAGCTGCTATAGGACATGGGTGTAACACTTCTCAGGCATGTGGTTGGGTGTCTTTCTGGGGGAGAGCTTTGTGGGTTTATAGTAATGTCTAAAAAAGAATTTATTTTCCTCAAATTTGTTGAACAAATTCACGTTGTCTCATAGTTTAATATCTCCAATCTTACTTCCAAAGTATTACTTGAAGATTTTCTTGAAAGAAGGACAGTACTGGTTCTTTGTAGTGTCTGCAAATGATCTTTTGGGGGGAGAGTTAATAAAAATTTACTGCATTCTGCAGAAGTTAATCTTTAATATTGCTTGAAAGATGTTTTTACAGATTATGCTCCTGCCTGCTTATGGAATGGCTTTCAAAGCCTTATTGGTTGTTCCTTGTTCATGTTGATTGTTCCCAGTGCTTTGCCTGGTGTATAGGGAAACATTGTAGAACTTGAATAAAACCATGACATCTTAGACAAAGGATGGTGATTATGTAAGTGCTGAACAAGAACTTCTTCTATATGCCCTTCTGCTGCAACAGAATATTAAAACTGGTAGGTGGCAGCAGCAGCAGAAGAAACTCATGTGACTGTGACCTGAGAAACCTACAGTACTGGGAGAGATGGATTGCAAAATATTAACTGGAGTAATGGGGACGGAGGAGAGAGGCAGAGTCCCTGAACTGTCCTTTTGAATGGTGAGTCTAATTTACTGAATTCTAACCATCACAAGACTAGCTGTATTACAGTAGACACATGGTTCTATCTGATTTAATGTTTGGTTACCTGATGTCCTAATTCTGGTCTTTAACTCAACATTCCATTTTCCTCTCTGCTTCTGTAAGGTACAGTATATGCCCTAAAAATTTAAACTTCACTAAAATTGCCATATCTTAAGAATATGGAAAACTAGGGCTGGAAGGAATTAATCTAGTCCATTCATCTATCTGCCCCACAAGAAGATCAGTCCAAGTTATGCTGTTGATGACGTTTGTTTTAACATTTTTTTTTAAAAAAATGGAATAAATGAGGAACATTCTGCAGTTTTTATCTACAGATTTTTATTTTTATGAAGGGAGGAAATGACCACTGTCAGACAGTGGTCAGTGTTACGGGCTGAGAGCTTTTCTAATTTTTGCTACTTCATTTTGGCCCATCTGCTATCTGATACTACCTTTTGGGTGATTCTTTTATGTACTTTTCAAACGTATGTATCTCTTCCTGAAATGTTTTTGAGTAGTTCAGCACAATTGTACTTGGTGGTAACTGACGTTGCATGTGCGTAAACATATATCTAACATTTCTCATCAGATGTTTTTTCCTCTGCATCTAAAGCCTGGTCCCCCTTTGAGTGTGAAGATCTTTTACTGTTGCCCACATTCATTGTTTTTGTCCAAGGGGCATAGTTTATAGATGCACATAGTAAGCAGCCAGTTTCATGTTCTAATGACACTCTAGGAAATCAGGATTCTCATGTAGTACGTAATGGTCATTTGAGATTTAGGGGACAACAGCAGGGATCCACTTTAAACAAATAAATTGGTTTGACACTAAGTCTAAATTGTATCCTTGAACCATTCTAATTTTGATCAGTAGGGCACAATGGTGCACATTTATTCAGACAGAACTAGATATATTTTTTCAAAATTCTGGTATAGGGTTTTCTATGTGTAAAAAGACTCTTTGAGGCTTTCCCTTCTGTTTCTGAATCCTGGCCTCTTTTTGGTTAATTTAGCTAGTCATTTTAGTAAATCCAAACTGATAAGTAAAGAAGATAAATTGCTTTTTGGGTGGGTGTACCAGTCATTAGCCCATTACAACATAAATAATATCTTATTAATTGAGATGTTTAAATATCTTTACATTTTACATTTAAGAAATAACATTTCTACCTAATAAGAAAATATTTATAGGTAAGGGTTAGGTAACAGGTTGATTACAGGTACAAAAATGAAAGTGCAAAATGCCTTAGACACCCAAATGTTGTCAGTTCCAAATTTGGAAATATTAAAAGCTCTAAACCAGAAAAAGCCAAAAAGCAGATCTATTATCCTCTTCTGTGAATCTTATATAAATATTAGTTATTGTGTAATAATACTTACAGAGCACAACTTAGATTAAATGATAGATGCCTTAGAAACACCATGATAGTAAAAGACATTAAGCTTTATCGAGATACCATATATCTCAAGATAGAAAAAATACTCAAAAGACCGAAAGTTAAATTGCGTATGGAAGTGGGAGACAGTGAGAAACGTAAAATCTATAGTGTTTCTGATGTAATGACTAACAGTGAGTAGTTTTAACCACCTCTTCAGTTACCTAGACTTCAGTGTCTCACATGTTTTTGATTGTGCATCCCTTTCCCATAAAATGTTTTTTTGTGTGTATCCCATAAAACATTTTGATCATGCACCCCAATATATGTATATTCATTTATTTATACAGTATGTACATGTACTACTGTACTATTATGTACATTATTAAACATACACAGAAATAAAAGATCAGATAAAGATGAAACAAATTCTGTTCTAAAAAGTATTTCATTTAATTTATTAATGGTACCAAAAATAATTTCTTTTTGCACCCTAATGGATTGTCTTGTGCACCCCACTTTGGAGACCAATGATGTAGATATCATCAAAGAGTTATTGTTGCACAAGTAGTCAGTATGTTTCATCATAACAAGACCTCCATTTTAACTGTATCTCCTACCAGAGATTAAAATGCTGACATCCAGTAAGATGACTTCTGTTTCTGAAAAGAAAAGAAAATGGGAGAGAAGAGCCAGGTTATGGAGGCACTGATGAACAGTCTAGCATGGGGGAAAGTTTGAATCTGGATCAGCTGAATGTAGAACAGTTATCAAGTATTAGTTGATAAATTCCAAATTCTATTTCCTGTAGTTATCTGGGATGGTCATGCTAAAATTGGAAAGAATACTTAAACATGGGAACTAAGCTGGATCTGAGTTTTTGATATTCAGGCCACCAAAGAGTTTCCAGTGCACATCAGATACCACCTAGGACTACAGACAACTGATGTGCTTTTCTTAGCAGCGTGTCAGTTCTCATAGAGCTTGTAGAGGTAGTATGTGGACCACAGGCTTTAAATCCCGGAGCTGAGTTACTGCAGAGTGAAAGGGAGATCAAATGTACAAAGTGAAAAATATTTTGGACAGAGATTTGAAAAGAGTTATTGAATATAACAATGCGCAAAGTCTATGTAGCTGATGAAGCCCCATAGAGAAAGTTTTTACATCCAGTCAGACAGCAGAGATGTGAAAGGGAGAACGTATCTTCTAGTAGTAGAGGCAAAGGAGTCTAAGCATATATCAGTCTGTCATCAGAGATGGAGAGAAGGCAGTAAAACAGCTTTTGCTGGTCTTGAGCATTCCCAGCTTTTTGTTGTAAGGAGGAATATCACCAGACTTTCTGTACATAATATATGATAGGCACGCTAGCCTTTGGGGACTGGATATCAAGGAAGAGAGCTGAATGCTGATTATAGAGCTGTTGATATGGAAACTAGCTGTAGTACTTACCTACTAGAATGGATGGTCATGTGGATTAAAAATGTTACTGTGCTGAGTCTAGATGACAGTAATTTTTGCAAGGAAGAGTTGGTCATCTGTCCCCGAACCTCTGAGCTTTTGCTTCTTAACAGTTTCTGGAAGCCATTTTAGGTAAGGCTTAGAGGCATAGAAATGTATATAAGCCTTTTTAGCAGGGACCACCATTTTAGGCGATTCAGTCAGCTGTTAAGGAAAGATTTTTTGGGTGTAAGACAAGCACGGATTTAGAGTATTCTCGTAGATCCTCCACATTTTTACATGTGACTGTTGATACAAAGTGGTTTTTTTTCTACTAGATATGACATAGTAAAGCAACCGATACTGTTCTCTGCAACCCTGATCTGGTGTGGATTTGAAGAATGGAAAAATAATACTTTCCATTCTTATTCATAGACTTCCGTGGGCAAGGAAGGGTTGGTATATTTGTGAAGGGAAGAAAGGACAAGTTCCTCACTCTGGAGGAGAAGTAGGTTATGAATTAGGCTGATAGAAAAGTTCACGTTTACAGTGAATTTAAGGAAGACCATTTCGAGGGTGTTTCTGCATTTCCCTTTTGTTGCATTTAGAAACAGTGCAAGTGTTAATAGAATGTAGAGTCCGGATAGTAATGTATCAGCATATTAAGTTCTGCCTAGTTTGTGGGTGAGAAAGGGCTCATAAAAGATTTATGTGAATTTCTGTGTCTACTAAGTCTACTTTTTTACTTGGAGGCAACTGGTAGATGCAATTACATATAACACTGTCTCAGCAATAGATTTTGGTTTTGGTTTGGAAGGAAATGTACTTAAGGAGTTATATATGTCATTTGGTTGTTCATTCCTATAGGAAGCAGAATTGATAAGCAGTCAAAATGCCTACCTACAAGATAGTGATATCCAAAGCCCAGTCTCAGTTAGGCACTCATTGATGTTGCTACGGAGAAGGCTTTTTGGTATATCTATTAATAAGAGGAGGTAAAGAAACATGTGAGAAAGGACTTTGAAAGTGTTGCATACATTGAATTACATCTTTTGTTGCATTCATAACTCTTTGATGTACTTCTGTACATGTATGTACCATATTAAAAAGAGTATTGGCTGCTAAAATGTCTCTGGTTCTTCAGGCTGAGGTCAGTTGAACAGGGGAAATAGGTTTGGAGAGCTCTCTAACTGAGAAATGTCAGCTGTGCTAATCTGGATGACTGAGTACAGAGTTTGAGCCTAACATTAATTTTGCAGGTCTTTATATTTTTAATGTAGTAGCAAAATTCTTTGTCAAACAGTATATTGAATATTTGGTACCAGAAAGTGCAGTTGCGTTTTCCCACCAGTATTATATTACATTAATCTGTGGCTTAACCTAAGACATACACAAAATAAGGAGTGAATTTTTGTTTTAGACAAATTGCAATACAATTTCAAATATACTTCAACACAGGAATGGAATAGGAATGGAGTTTTATTATAGGTCTTTGAAATTTTTGGAGTAAAATATTTTAATCAGAAAACACTATTACATTGATAGTTTTTTGGGAGTATGTGCTATTTCCAGAATTTTATGGGATGATCGTTCATGTACAAAATGGCACTTGATGAAGTGGGAGGAAAAAACAGTAACCCAGTTGTTGCTACCTCTTTGGCCTGTCACACATTTTTGCTATGCATATTTCCTGTTTATGGTAGAAGCAATGACACTACTAAGCTTCCTTGATACTTAGTTTATCAGTGTCATAAAGTACTTACATCTTAGGGAGGAAGGATCTGGACAGGTGAATACAATACACAGTGTTACATGGACAAACCAGGAAGGTGTCCTGAAGCACAGAAAGAAGATTGAGCAGAAGCTGTATAAACAGGTATCCATTCAATTCAGTTTTATCAATGTAGTGGAAGGCCAGGAGTCAAGATGACTGTTTCAGTTATACGATGGTGAGGAATGGGAATGTTGTATTGACTGTTGGTACAGCTGTAAATATATCGCAAATATTTCATATCTGGTGTTTACAAGAAGTGTGGTTTACCCCAGGAGGTGTGTATAGTTTGTCTTCCTCACTACTACTATGCAAAGTACTGTCTGCTAATGTTATTCCCTGGATTCTGTCTGTTCATCAGCATTGTGTATTAAGCACAAAAACTGTATAGTATTTTATGAGTTTCAGGAGGACACTTTAGAAGCTGGTGTTTATATTTTCCCATCCATCTTACAAATGCAAGGGCAAAAGAAACAACAGAAATATTAGTTACTTGCCCCACCTATCCTTACAGCAGTGTGTGGGAGGAGTAGCACAAATGTATTGTGATGTAGGAATGCTTGTGCATGCCTAAATGGAAATGTTTGTTTACCAAATGGCAAATATGGAAGTCTTATCTCAGGAGATACTAGGCAGAAATAAGTTGCACTTTGACTTTGCTGAACTTAATATACAATTTTTCCTCCACATGAAATATTTCCACAGGAATGTAATGCTTGTGAAAAGTTGATGGATCAGCAGTTGCAGAGACTGAACTCCTCTACCTGCAGGAAAGGTAACAGGAACTAGATTTCACCTTTAGAACGCTGTACCTCACTCCTTGAACTGGAAGGGCCTTTTCCTAGGTCAGAAGAGGAGTTTGATAACCCAAGGCTCCACCTCGTTACACCTGTAACGCAGATATCAAGGAAATGAGATAGATGCTAGTTACAGAAATCTTTTTTATGATGCCTGATTGAATTTTTGATGCACAGTTTTTTGGGAAAAGCCTAACTCTTTGAATGATTTTTTTCTCTAGGTTTTTCTGCATCAGCAGGATGCGTGCTTTCCTTCTTATTGGGACACTTATCTCTTGGTAATGCCCCCTTCACAGTAAAGGGAAGAAGGGACAGACCAAAAGTAAAGTGGAATGGGGAAATGTCCAGACATGGGGTTAGCAGTCATAATGAACGCTGTCTTACAAACACAGAGAACTGAATAAAAGAGTTAATACTTCTAATTCATGAGGGTGTGTGGTTTTTCTTTGTGTCTTCTTTACCAATTACCCTTTCTTCAAGTGCTGGTTAACTTCAGAAATCTGTTGATCTTTCAGCTTTGACGTAGACATTAATGACAGAGACGGTGGGATCAAGTGCACCCTCAGCAACTTTGCAGATACCAAGCTGAGTGGTGCAGTTGATGCAACGGAAGGAAGGGATGCCATCCAAAGGGGCCTGGACAAGTTTGAGAAGTGGGCCCATGTGAACCTAATGAGGTTCAACAAGTGCAAGTGCAAGGTGCTGCACCTGGGTCTGGGCAATCCCAGACATGAGCACAGACTGGGAGAAGAACTTGTTCAGAGCAGCCCTGCAGAGAAGCACTTCGGTGTTCTGGTGGACAAAAAGCTCGACATGAGCCAGTGCGCGCTTGCAGCCCAGAAGGCCAACTGCGTCCTGGGCTGCATCAAAAGAGGAGTGGCCAGCAGGTTGAGGGAGGTGATTGTCCCCCTCGGTTCTGTCCTTGTGAGGCCCCACCTGCAGTGCTGCACCCAGCTCTGGGGTCCCCAGCACAAGAAGGATGTGGATCTGTTTGAGCGGGTCCAGAGGAGAATCCTGAAGAAGATGAGAGGGCTGGAGCACCTCTCCTGTGAAGAAAGGCTGAGAAAGCTGGAGCTGTTCAGCCTGAAGAAGAGAAGGCTCTGGGGTGACCTTATTGCAGCTTTTCAATACTCAAAGGGGGCTTATGAAAAAGATGGAGAGCAACCTTTGCTTGGGCAGATAATATTAGGACAAGGGGGAAAGGTTTTAAAGATTTAGATTAGAGGTTAGGAAGAAATTCTTCACTCAGAGGGTGGTGATGCACTGGAACAGGTTGCCCAGAGAAGCTGTGGATGCCCCATCCCTGGAGGTGTTCATGACCAGATTGGATGAGGCCCTGGGCAACCTGATCTAGTGGGTTGCATCACTGCCCATGGCAGGGGGGTTAGACATGGATGATCTTTTGGCTCTTCCAAGCCAAACCATTCTGTGATTTTATGGTTCTATGATTTGATACAGCTAAGCCAGAAAAATAAGCCACATTGGATGTTCTCCTTCATATTAGGCTGGTTTTTTTTTTGTTTGTTTGTTTTTTGTTTTTATATTTTTTCTTCCCCCAGCAATTTAATTCCCAAGCATTCTAAAATGCTTTGGAAACCCAGTGTCAGGCCTTGGTTTTATCAGTCATGTTATCAGTTCACCTGAGTCCCTGTGGGTTTTAAAAGGAAAATTATGCTATCTTGATAGCATTTGTGACTGCTAGAGAGAAACAGAACTGCACCTCTGTCAACCAACCAGAGATTCTTTATTAAGATAAGGTGTGTTTGAATCTGGGGCTTTGGCAGTTATGTACGTGGATACGTGAATTCTTACTATATGCTTTTCCTGACAAGAGCTAAGGTTATATAGATCTTGCATGTATCTCTTTAAATTTCTTGTTAGTGAAACACTGTGAAGACTTAAACCAGTGCTAGTTGTGTAAATAGTTTTGTAAATACCTCTTGTTCTCAACAAGGTAGAATGTTAAGTTAATGAAGATGTCTACTTTCAATTCAATGTCTCAGTGAGCAATAGCCAGCAAACTTCAATACTGAAAAGATCAATAGGTCTCTGGCTCTTGCACTCATTTAGCAATTTGGGGAGAGGGATTGATCTCCTTGCAGTCTTCATGTACCTCACTTAAAGGCTCTCGCTAAAGAGGTCAAGAATGTGTTAGTAACATGTTAAGTTTTATTCCTCTTTGTATTTTCTTTGTATCCTTTGGATATGAATACTGGGTATCAATAGTTATATAGTACTTGGATATTCATAATAAAATATTTGAATATTACTATTTGACTCAAACAGTACAGTGGAAACAGCATGAGAATATGCCTATGGTGTTATTACTGACCTGTGCTGTGACAGTTAGGAAAACTGGATATAAATGGTTCTTTTTGCACTTCTTGCATTTCCTCTTAACTGGAATTGTGGTTTTGTGCTGGCTACAGAAATGGAGCACTTGTAGAACTTGGGTCTGCTTAGTGTAATGAGGTCTTGGGGTGGAGTGCATTTGTATCAGGGCCATACAGGGAGAGAGGCTGTAACTATGTTTATAATAAGCTCTGGAAAACCTCTGTAACTTGGCTGGCCTGCATTCCCAGTTGTGCATGATCTAAGCAGACAGCAGTGTTTTGATCACTGTCTTTTGTTTTTCTGGGTCGTTTTCCTTATCTTTTGCTCTGTCACCTTGATTGCTTTTCCAACCCACTCTTTCCCTCTCTGAACAGCTTGGTTTATTACTGTATATTTACTTTAGGTTATCTCAAGCTCTAGGTATCAGATTGGAACTACTCATTGAATCATCTTCTCTGCAACTTTCTCATCCCACGCTGTCATCATTTCAATATTTTTCCAGATATGCTACTTCAGAGGACTTCCTCTGTTGCGGTGGTAATGTTGAGAAGGAGAAGCACACAATACAATGTCAAAGTTGCCTCAAAAGCCTCAGAGGTGTAATACGTGGTGGAGAGGCTGCCATTCTGTACTTACTCTTCTATAACCCCCCAAGTTTAGCCTGTTGGTGCACAGGCTAGTAAGCAAAATACAAGCTAATAATCATAGAATCACAAAATGGTCTGGGTTGGAAGGGACCTTAAAGATCACCCAGTTCCAACCCCCCTGCCGTGGGCAGGGACACCTCCCACCAGACCAGGCTGCTCAAAGTCCCATCCAGCCTGGCCTTGAGCACCTCCAGGGAGGGGTCTCTGGGCAAGCATTTCCAGTGTCTAAATACCCTCATAGTGAATAATTTCTTTCATATATCTGATCTAAATCTACCCTCTTTCGGTTTAAATTTTTTATTCCTTGTCCTATCACTACACCCTCTGGTAAAGAGTCCCTCCCCAGCTTTCCTGTAGGCCCCCTTTAGGTACTGGAAGGCTGCTGTAAGTTCTCACCAGATCCTTCTCTTCTCCAGGCTGAACAACCTCAACTCCCTTGGCCTGTCTTCACAGGAGAGGTGCTCCAGCCCCTTGATCATCCTTGTGGCCCTCCTCTTGACTCATTCTAATACTTCCATATCCTTCTTGTGCCGGGGGCCCCAGAGCCGAACGCAGTACTCCAGGTGGGGTCTCATGAGAGCAGAGCAGAGGGGAAGAATCACTTCCCTTGACCTGCTGGCCATGCTTCTTTTGATGCAGCTCAGGATACAATTGGCTTTCTGGGCTGCAAGCACACACTGCTGGATCATGTTGAGCTTCTCATCAACCAACACCCCCAGGTCCTCATCACGGCTGCTTTCAATCCATTCTCTGCCCAGCCTGTTTTTGTGCTTGGGATTGTCCTGGCCCAGATGCAGGACCTTGCACTGTTTATTGGCTTATGCGCTTTATCTTAGATGTTGGCATGCTTCATTGGTTAGGATAAACAGTAATTCTTCCTGCCAGTTGGTGAGATCAATGATTACTGCTGCGCTCTTTCTTGCTTTGCAAATGTGTGTGTTTGAGATACAGGCAAGTTCCTTGCCTTCTGCATTTGTTTGTCCCGGTCTGTTGTGGATCTGCTGTCCCAGTTTATGGAAGTGAGATGAGTAGTAGTGGGCTCCAAAAGCATCTGAAAGCCATTAGGAAGAGTTTCTGTCAGAAATGGAGTTACAACTGCTCCATTTTTTTCTTGAGCTTTTTCATTAAAAAAATTCTTTACCCTTTTTGTGTCAGGGCTTCTGAATATTTCTAATGAAGAAAAAAATCCTCCTAGTTCTGTCTATGTTTTCCTTCCTAGAGAGAGCATACAGCAGCTGTTAGAGCTGTCCAAAGTATTACCATTTCTTCCCTACAGTTCTTAAGATCCAGGATAAAGAGACGCAGAAGAATATAGTGGTGTTTTGATTTGAGCTTCCAAGGGAAAAGAATGGGGTGTGACTTTCGAGCATCCCAGATGCCCATGTTCTGCTTGTGACACTGGTGGTGACAGTGCTTGTCTCTAAAAATGTGGAACTGAGACAGGAGGAAGCAGGTAAAGAAGGGGCAGAATCACTTCCATCTGTAGAGGTTATATCTTTGGTGGGGGAAAGAGCTGGTTGCAAAGCTAGGGCTTTCAGAGTAAAAAAGAAGTAACCACTGCAGTTCTCTTGTCCTTTCTTTCTAGCCTTGTGGCCAGAGCTGTGTAACAGGGAAGAATATCTCCTTAGTTCTCTCTGTAATATCAGACAGCACAGCTTTTTTTGTGGCCCTATTTGGAGGATAAGACTGAGAGAAGAACGCCTTTACAAAATCATTCAGCCTGAACCTTTTCATGACTTGGTTTGGTGATCTTTCATTTTAGTCCAATTTTAATAATGAAGCATTTATTTTGAAAACAGCTGAGTTTGTAAGCAAGAAATTAAAATGAAAAATAGCAACCCAGTTACAAGCCTTCATTCTGGAACAAGCAAACCCTGAAACAGGAGAAGAGAAGAGGCCCTGTAGCTGGAGGGAAGGGAAAAGTATTTTCAATATCTAAATTTTCAGATTTTCATGGAATCATTCAGGTTGGAAAAAACCTCTGAGATGATTTAGTCCAACCACCTATTTTGATACATGGGTGTGCGTAACTATCTGTTACAACACCCCTGGTCCTGATTTCATCACATGTCGTAGGGAGTCAGTGTGCTTGTATGGGAAACATTGAAGGAGTATGGCTTTGGGTAGATGCAGCTGACTATGCTTGGTCTAGTGATGATGTGGTAGTGGGAGGATGAGAGGGGTTCCTAACTATGTTTTCTTCTCTAAACACTATTCCTACTATTGCTTTACTGAGATACCATTTTGCAGAGTGATTTGGTAGGTTCCTTTTCACTTTAATTTCAAGGGTCACGAGTTCTTAACTCTTGGAGGTTCCTTTTTTTAATTATTTTTTTATTTTTTTGGCAACTGAGCAAAGGTTTCCTGGAATTTCTTACAAGACTGGCTATTAGTTTTCAAAAATCTGTCTGTCACAACTTAGAAGGTTGTAAGGGGAGCACTTCTCTTTCATTTTATTTATTTATTTATTTTCTATTCAATTTTAATGTGCTGTGGTTTATATTCCTTTGTGCAAGACTTTCTTGCATCATCACCGTTATGGAATTCCTGATGAGCTTTACACTAGGAGAAGTAGCTGTGTTTCTTTGGAAATTTAGTTACTTATTTAGAGGACAGTGGCATTGAGTGTGTGGTATTCTAGGCTTTACAAAAAGACGAACCTACCTACTCAAAAGCATACAGTCAAAGCAGAAGACAAGATGGAAGAATGCAAGGAAACTACATGCCGATAATTGAAAGTTGTAACATACCTGTGATGCAGGGATAGCTATCCATTCTGCTTTGGGATCCATTAGATTAAGAGATGAAAAGCAAGCAAGATTCTGTACATAGGCTGATTTTTGTGCTTTGCATGCATCCTGTTTTTCACCCTTGTGGAATTACTGTAGAGACACACTACATTTACAGGTAGAATCTATGGACATCTGTTCTAGAGCAGCTAATGCATTTCCCAGCCTACGTACTCATGGGAAAGGGTGGTGGTGACCTCCCTTCCCAGGTTGAATTGTCACAATTTTATTTTTCACTTAGGGACCTCCCAGTGAGCTGCATGCAGCTGAAGATGATAGAAGCAGAAGTGGGGATGCAGTCACAGGAATTTTATACTTAGGATGCTCTGTAGACACACTTTAGATGACCCAAACTCACAAAGTGACGTCAGTTCTCTGCGTGCAGTGGCAACGAACTCTTCTGCACAGTGGAGGCGGGAGAGAAGCAAGAGTTCATTTGTGATGCTTTGTGGGAAATGATTCAGTGTGCTTAACTTTGTCCATGCCTTCTGACTTCAGAGAGAAAAGAAGGTGCTCATAGCATTTAGGATGAGGCTGTCTCTGACTTTAGACATGTCAAGGGGAAAGAAGAGAATGTATTCTTAAGGGATCCAAATCTTGCAAAATTACATCACTGTAACTATCAAGTTTGATTAAATTTCCATCTCTTTCTCTTAGCCCAAATGACTGGTGTTTAATATCACTGCATTGAGTGTCCTTTGGAGTGGGGCACACTATGCTGCATTATTTTGTTCGTGTAGAGTTGGCAAGCAGGTCACAGTGTGTGTTTTTGCTTTGGTTGTCTGGAGGAGTTCAGCATCTTTTAATTATTATTTAATATTTATTTAAATATATATACAATTATTGTAATATTTATATATTTTAGTATTTTTATAGGTGTCCTTTAACAGAAGTAATGCTTAGAAGCTAGAACAGTGAGTATGAGAAGTAGGCTGGTTTGGAGGGATTTGAAAGCAGATGCTCTGAGCCTGGATAGTGAGAACTTTCAGAGAACTGAAATTCACGCTCCTAGGCAGAACCACTCTTGGAAGACTTTTTAAAGTTCCTACCTTCCTCATTATAATTAGAAGTTCTCCCAGTGTTTTGGATGCATGCTGTCTGAACACCCCTCCATAGAAATACTCCCCTTCTAATAAAATCTAGCACTGACTTTCTGAACGTCTACCTGACCTGGGTGTTAGTCTTCAGTGTTCAGGACAAAGATGCACTGAACTGGTGCAGGAGAAGTACTCATAGAGCTTGCCTATCATGCCTGTTCATTCTGTTTCTTTTTTCCAGAAATGGTTTGATAAAAAGCATGCACCTACTGCCCCAGTGACTAATACCTGAATGACATCTTTCAAGGTGAAAGATGTGAATTCCGACACACAGAAGCCACTTCTAACTATGCTGACTTTGGATTGTATTTTGCGAAATGAATTCCGGATCCATTAACTTCACGTAGAGTGGGAAGCACTTAACAACCTTTAAAAAAATCAAGCTGAAGATGTCATAGTCATGTATTAACAAAAGCAATGCAAATCAAAGATCACTTTTATATATTTCTGGTGGTGTACATAGTATATACAGGAAACAAGATGATATATCTTACCACATTTCTGTAAGTCTAATTAATCTCTGGGTAAATCAGTCAGTTTCAATGGATGTGTTGGGTAAAAACAAGGTAAAAACATCTCCAAAGGAGATTAGAGTTTGTTTTCTTGAGGCTGTGTTTCCCTCTGCTGGCATGTAGTTAATATTGTTTTTTTTTTTTTTTTTTCTTTCATTTTTTTTCCACTCACAACCAAGCTTCTAAAGTTGTTGCTTCCTTGTAATTCCAAGTGAAACATTTGAACTGTCTTCTTCAGTGACCACAGCAACAGGGCTAACCAGTGAAACACTTATTTTCTAAAAAATAAATAAATAAATAAATAAAAAAAATCTTTAAATACAACAAATAAATACAATTTTGAACTGCTAAGGGAAAACACACAAAGACATTGGAAATAAATATCAAAATAAAAATATTTCCTTGCAGTATTAAAAAAGAATCATTCCAGTGGAACTATCAACAGGAGTAGAATTGATGTAGTTGATTGTATTCTCCAAATGCCACAAAGTATTAGCAGGAGATTTTCCTAAAGATAGAAGATACAACCAAGGCTACAATTAGGAAAATATGAATTAGACATGGGAGGAAGTTACTCAGTGAGAGAACAATGCAGCATTGGAGCAGGTGCCTGAAGATGCTGTGGAATGACCATGCCTGGGCCCAGAATGATCTCATCTAGACGTAAAGTTGGCCCTGCAACCTACTTAAAGCAGTATATTGGGCTAGAATGGCTTGCCTATTTTTGTGTGTGTGATATGCATGCTAACTTATTTGGAGAGGATACAGACTGAAGAGATGAAGTGACAAAATTTTGTCTTTGTAAGCTGACAGATCGTGTGTCTGACAGCGTTGTCCAAATGCTTCTTGAACTCTGTCAGGCTCAGTGCTGTGACCACTTCCCTGGGGAGGCTGTTCCAGTGCCTGACCACCTTCTCAGTGAAGCACCTTTTCCTAAGATCCAGCCTGACCCTCCCCTGTTGCAGCTTCAAGCGATTCCCTTGGGTCTTACCGCTAGTCACCAGAAAGGAGAGATCAGCACCTGCCCCTCCACTCCACTTCTTGAGGAAGTTGCAGATCATGATGAGGCCTCCCCTCAGTCTCCTCTTCTCCAGGCTGAACAATCCAAGTGACTTCAGACGTTCCTCATACATATTCCCCTCTAGATCCTTTACCATCTTTGCTGCCCTCCTTTGGACACTCTCTAACGGTTTTATGTGGCACCCAAAACTGCACACAGTACTCAAGGTGAGGCTGCACCACTACAGAGCAGAGTGGGACAATCACCCTTGACCAGCTAGCATTGCTCTTCTTGATGCACCCCAGGATATGGTTGGCCCTCCTGGCCGCCAAGGCACACTGTTGGCTCATGGTCAGCTTGCTGTCAACCAAAACCCCGAGATCCCTTTTTGCAGGGCTGCTCTACAGCATCACTGATGGGTCCCAATATCCTCAAAAGCAGCTTCCTGGGAAACCTTACTAACTAGTTCCCTGAACAGCCTGAAGTCTGCCATGTCTAGATCCAGGACTGAAGTTCTGGTGGCATTTCTCTTCCTATCACCAAAGATTTTAAACTCGACCACTTCATGATTACTATGGCCAAGATGTCCACCAATTCACCACTTCACCCATGAGATCCTCTCTGTTCACAAGAAACAGATCTAGGACGGCACCTTTCCTAGCCAGCTCCCTTAGTACCTGTACCTAGAAATTATCATCAAGGTGCTTGAGGAATCTCCTGGACCTGTTTGTATCAGCAGTCTGATATTCTCAGTTCACATCTGGCAAGTCGAAGTCACCCATAGGGACAAGGACAGCTGATCTAGAGGTATCTCTTAGTTCCTTAAAGAGATAACTCATCTGTGTTGTCATCTAGGGTGGGGCCTATAGCAGACTCTCACAATGACATCTGCTTTATTTACTTGTCCCTTAATCCTAACCCAGAAGCGCTCAAGCCCCGTACAGTGTAGTCTCTCCATTACACAGAATGCCACCCCCTGCCTCACCTGCCCTTCCTATCCCTTCTGAAGAGCCTATAGCCACCCATCATAACACTCCAGTCACAGGACTCTTCCCACCAGGACTTGCTTGCTTATGACAATGATGTTACAGCTCTGGGACTGTAGCAAGGCTTCTAGCTCCTCTTGCTTGTTCCTCATGTTGCATGCAGTGGTATAGAAATGTTTCAAATGTGCTTCATTGTACCCAGCGCCTCATGGAGCAGACTGAAGGATCTCACAAGCACACAGTCCCTCAATTTTTGGCACGCCATCCCATGGCTTATCATTGGTGGGCCTGGTTTTATCCTTTTTCCCCTTCAAATCTAGTTTAAAGCCCTAATGATCAGCCCTGCTAACTTCTGCACAAAAATCCTTTTTCCCTTCTGAGAAAAGTGTATTCCCATCAGGCACCAGCAGTCCTGGTGTTGTGTAGACTGTCCCATAAGTGAGAAACCCCAAATTCTGCCGGTGCCAGCCTTGGAGCCATGTCAATGTGGTTCCCTGCTATTGGAAGGACAGAGGAAAACATTACGTGCATGCTTTATCTTTTTACTAATTGCCCCAAAGCCCTACCGTCCCTCTTGATTGCCCTTGGACTTCTCTTTGCTACTTCATCACTGCCAATGTGAAAAATTGATAATGGATGATGATCAGAGAGCTGTACCAGACTAGCGACTTTTCTAGTAACGTCTTTTTGACAGAAGGAAGTCACCTATGACAACAACTTTTCTTTTTTTTTTTCTTTTTCTTTTTTTTTTTTTTTGTGATGGAGGTGGTCATGATACAGGGGCTAGACTGACTTGCTGACCCCTCCAACCCAGACAGTCCTCTGTCCACATCACCATTTTCCTGTCCATCCAGTTCCAGAGCCCCATGCAGGTGTAAGAGCACCTGGGAAGATGAGGGAGGCAGGGAGGGGGGGTCTGCCTGTTGCCCTGAGCAGAAGATTGCTTCCATTCCCCCGTCTCCTGGGTTCCCTCCTATTGCCTGGTGGCAAGTGGGGTAGGGGATCCTTTGTTTCTTGTGGCTGGTTGAAAAGTCTGTTTCAGCGATAGTACAGGACGATTCCACCAGCTGATCTCCTCCTCCAACTGCCTGATGCTCCTCAGCCTGCCCATCTCTTCCCAAAGCTCTGTCACCAGGCGAAGCAGCCCTTCAACCTGTGCATACCTCCCACAGCTGTGCTCGCTGCTCCCCTCAGACACTGGCAGATCGCTCAGGTACACCCTGCAGCCCGGGGCCTGGATGGCCGCGTGTCTCCTGGAGAGCTCCGTCTGGGTAGGCGCATTGCTCCCCGTGGCTGGAGAGACCACGAGGGGACACGGAGGACATGGCTTTCTGCTGGGCACATACCATGACTGGAGCTCCTTGTGAGCGGGCTAAAATGGCCGCTGCAAGCATGGCAGCACTGTCCCTGCACCATTCCTGCCCCACTGCAGCCTTCGTTGGCCCACTCAAACCCCGCCAGCCGATCTGGCAGACGCTGCCTCCTGTGAGCCCTTCCCGCACGCCCTGGGGTCCCCTCGCCCAGGCCCTCCTGAGCACTCTGCTCCAGGACATGCCTGCACCGGAGTCCCTCGCCTCGGTGAGTGTTGTAATGGGATCAGGGCACAGGGTGCTCTTTTGTACCAGAGTGTGCTGCTCCTGAGATCAGGGGATGAGCTTTGCAACAGCAGCGTGAATGGCTGGCTGTGACAGGCAGTGAGCCAGTAGAACGGGCAGAAAGACAGAAAAATTGTACTGAGTTGTAGTAGGAGTTGAGCTGGTGAATGGACAGCAGGTGTTTGTGCTGAGTAAAGAACTGGGGTCAGAACTGCAGTGCCTCTAAGATAAACTGATGCAAACTGAAGTGCTGTAAATCGTTTATGTAAATACATTGAAATGAACTAATATGAAGCCGTTAAGATATTTCATCTTCTCTTGGGGTACTAACCAGTATACACTGAATAAATATAGTCTGTGTTACATTTTAAACTATTTTTGCTATCCAGAAGTGTGTATACTAAGGCTGTGCATTTTTATCAGCCCCGTTAAGTTAATGGTTTAGATTCTTCACTTTTATCCTTTTTTCACGATGAGTAAGTAACTAGATAAGCATCAGGTTTTGTTTCTCAATGCATTCAAGTATAGCTTCATGGAAGCTGGAATTCAGTTAATGCACAATCCCTCAGCACTTAAAATTTGTCATTAAAGCTACCTTAAACATGTTGGATTCACAAAAAGTAAACTAGTCTAAACATATTTAACATGGACATGGATTCAATTTAAATAAAGCAAGATTTATCTCTCAAAAAATAATTAGTTGATTGATCTTTTTTCTTTTTCTGGTTACTTCTTTTCTGTGTTTCAGAAATCAGGGAGCTTATCTCCTCAAAACTATTTCCTATTTGTAGATATGGAGGGAAAAAGCAATTTCCATGCTTCTTCAGTCCCCTAAGCCTGTTTTAGTTTGAATAAGCTAGTCATTACTTTGAACCAGGTGAATAAACAGAAGAAAGGAAATATTCTGTGGGGACATGAACAGACTGCTCTTGTCAAAAACTGGCTGAACACCTTTGTAAACTGTTTTCTGGACTGTTACTAATGACATGCTCAGTAGTTTGATCTTCAAAACCTTGTAGGAAACTTCTAGGGCTTTATTAATTTTTTACTTTAGTTAATTGGCTGTATTCTAAAAAGTTAGTCAGAACTCAGCATGTCTGTTATGATTTTAAAATGAATTGTAAAAATACTTATTTTTAAACCAAACTGTTAAATAAACACCAAAAACTAAGACAGTTTGACTTCTTAGTGACTTATATGTTATTTGTCTATGCCTTTCTCCTTCATTTTAAACTGCTTTTTATGAATTCTTAGTGTCCTAATTCTTATAACCCAGTTTTCCTGTATGTCTGTACTTCTGGCTAGGGCAAGAGGCAGTGCATATTCTGGCTGACTGAGAACTATTTGTTTGCTCTCTGACTAACCTGTAGTCATCCACTAACCAGCTGGCCATGTAGCTGCTGTACAAGATAGATCACTGCTGATCTTCAACAGCATACTCCTCCTCTGTGAAATATATGATAGCTGGCCTCTCTTTTCTTTATAACTGTTAACTTCTTAATCAAACGTTATAGAGTCAGAGATGTTTCATATCTTAGAGACCTGATGGGTTAGTAGTTCAAAAAGCTATTGCCAGGGAAAAGACACAATCACCCTAACTTTCCACAGACTTTGAAACCTTCAGCAAGTCTGCTGAAATATGATTAAAAGACACTATAATTCTAGCTGTTAATAACTGATGAACTTGTTTAAATAATTTTTTGGTGCTACAGTACGTGGTGGCTTGCTGGTATTTGAAATGTAAGGAAGAAGGAAATCTGTGGGATGATAATCTATCATGGAGTCACCGTCCCTGGGGGTGTTCAAGGAAAGGTTGGACCTGGTGCTTAGGGACATGGTTTAGTAGGTGATAGTGGTGGTAGGGGGATGGTTGGACCAGATGATCTTGGAGGTCTTTTCCAACCCTAATGATTCTGTGATTCTATGGTTCTATCATGTGTCTTGTCTGCAGTGTGAGCTTTTTGTTCCTTTCTCTTGGAGTTCCTGTGTGATAGCAGGTGGGATAACCTCCATTTTGAGATTGAAATTGATGAGGACATTGACTGCTCTGTACCAGGGTAAGGTCATTTCCAGTACCTGTCATTGATCCTGTGTCCCTAGAACGTAGGAGATATCTTTTCTTGTGGCTTAATCAACCAGCTTGACTTCCTCAGCTTTCTAAAGGTAGATTCCTACAAGCTCTTCCTGAGCTGAGAAGCTGTACAACACCTACAGTGAGGGAGAGAAACCTGCAAAAGAGAGACAAGCTGTTAATGCTTGCTGTGTTTTAACCCCGGTAGGCAGCTAACCACCACACTCCCCAGATGGGATGGGGGAGAGAATCGGAAAGGTAAAAGTGAGAGAACTTGTGGGTTGAGATAGAGACAGTTTACTAGCTAAAGCAAAAGCTGTGTGTGCAAGCAAAACAAAACAAGGAACTTGTTCACTATTTGCCATCAGCAGGCAGGTGTTCAGCCACCTCCAGGAAAGCAGGGCTCATCACGTGTAACGGTTTCTTGGGAAGACAAATGCCATCACTCCAAACATCCTCTCCTTCCTCCTTCTTTACCCCAGCTTTTACTGCTGGGCATGATGTCGGGATGGAGGGGAGAATCAGCCATGTGTTGGTGACCCCTTGTCCCACCCTCATCCTGATATATGTCATATGGTATGGGATATCTCTTTGGCCAGTTTAGGCCAGCTGTCCTGACTGTGTCCCTTCCCAGTTGCTTGTGCACCCCCAGCCTCCTTGCTGGCAGGGCAGTATGAGAAGATGAGAAGTCCTTGACTCTGTCTAAGCACTGCTCAGCAACAACTAAAAACATCAGTATGTTAACACCACAGTTTTCATCAAACATCCAAAACAGAGCATCATATGAGCCTCTGTGAAGAAAATTAACTATCTCAACCATGACAGCGCTAAGAGGCTGTTTTTCAAATGATCTCTGTTAATGATCTCTTTTGGTCATTTCATACTCACAATAGACAAATCAAAACGGAATCCAGCTGGGCCATGTTCAGGTGTCGGCAATACAAACTGTCAGATACTTTTTGTCTTACATGTCTGAAACAAATTAATTTCCAAAGTAAAGCCAGTGAACATGGCAGAGTGGTCTTTAAGTCTGAATGTAAGCCTGTAAGTTTCCATGCTGAATTCTGAGTCCTGCAGCTACAAAAGGATCTGGGATTATTATCTTTTTTTTTTCCTCCAAGTTAAAACAAACAATTAATGCTAACAAAAAACAATTATATCTTTAGAAGTCCAGTTTTCATTTTAAATATCTGATATGGACCATAGCCTTGTGCTTTATGGGTTGCTTCCTGCAGCTAATACAATGTACTACTGAAGCAATCAGACTGATCCTTGGGCATTCTGCTGCTGGCAGTGATGATGACAGATGGAACAACCAGCCACCTTGTGGAATCATTAAGTTTTAGTTTCCTCAACTTCTATGAAAAGACCTCAGGAAAGACTGGAGGAAGAAGAGAACGAGACGGAGGGTGGTAAAGAAAATGGAGGGAATTAATTTAGTGACATACCAAGAAGCAATACTGTAAGGAAATATAGACTTCCATTTCTAATGTTTTATTTGTTTTATTTTTAAAGTCTATAGTGAAAAGAAAAGAAGACATGGGAGTGAAAATTCTTGCAAATGGCAGGGTAAAGAAGCCAGTGGATTTTGTATTTAATTATGAATAACTTTTTTTTGGGGGGGAGGGAGGGGGAGGAGGGGCATGTGTGTGGCTACACAAGAGAAGGACACAATACTCTGTCCACTTCGTGGAACAGCAATACTGAAATACTGAATTTCTTCCTGAATACTTCAGGAGGAAACCAAATGAAGTTTAACAAGAGCAAGTGTAGAGTCCTGCACCTGGGAAGGAACAATCGCATGTATCAGTACAGGCTGGGAGATGACCTGCTGGAGAGGAGCTCTGCAGAAAAGGACCTGGGGGTCCTGGTGGACAACAGGTTGACCATGAGCCAGCACTGTGCCCTGGTGGCCAAGAAGGCCAATGGGATCCTGGCGTGCATTAAAAGGAGCGTGGCCAGCAGGTCAAGGGAGGTGATCCTCCCCCTCTACTCTGCCCTGGTCAGGCCTCACCTGGAGTACTGTGTCTAGTTATGGGCTCCCCGGTACAAAAAAGACAGGGATCTCCTGGAAAGAGTCCAGCGGAGGGCCACAAAGATGATATGGGGCCTGGAGCATCTCCCCTGTGAGGAAAGGCTGAGAGACCTGGGTCTGTTCAGCCTGGAGAAAAGAAGACTGAGAGGGGATCTTATCAATGTGTATAAACACCTTAAGTGTGGGAGACAAAGGGATATGGCCAACCTCTTTTCAGTGGTCTGTGGGGACAGAACAAGGGGCAATGGCCACAAAATGGATCACAGGAAGTTCCACAACAACATGAGAAAGAACTTCTTCACAGTGAAGGTGACGGAGCACTGGAACAGGCTGCCCAGGGAGGTTGTGGAGTCTCCTTCTCTGGGGATATTCAAGGCCCATCTGGATGCATACCTGGGCAACCAGCTCTAGGGAACCTGCTTTGGCAGGGGGGTTGGAGCCAATGATCTCTTGAGGTCCCTTCCAACCCCTACAGTTCTGTGATTCTGTGATTCTGTGAAATGCCAAGACATTCCCAATGCAAGACCCTCTGGTTTCTCTAAGGTGAGTGAAGAAACAAAGCCCCAAAGTTCTGCAAATTTACACAGTGACAGTGTGTTTTTTTGTTGTTGTTGTTTGTTTGTTTGTTGTTTTTTTCCCCACTATTATGTACTTACTATGTTTTCCTTTATGTCTTCCACAATCTGGAAGATGTACTGGGGAGATTTCTCACAGCTCTCCCCTCTGCCCAAAAAAAATGTAGATGTGAATTGAAAAGTCGGGAAAGGCTTCAGAAACAATAGAATTTTCATTTAGGCAGTAAAAATGTGCCGAGCAGGTGCTGGTGGTGAAAAGCAACTAGTACACAAGGAATACTTGTTTTTCTATAATGGGGACATAATTTATATAAATGTGCCAATATGTGTATGTACTTGAAGGTCACTGATCAGCACGTGACCAGTTCAAACTGATCTTTCTTCTTTTTTTCCTTTATTGCTGAAATGTTTAGTTCATCTCCCTTCTGTGTTGGAACTCAGGAGAGCCATCACTATCAGAGGTACTCTGGCTGGGTGGTATGTGTTGAGTCATTATTTTCTTTGCTGTCCATTGGTGGGAAATTTCACCTGGAACATGGTGTCATGCTGCTCCATGAGAACATGGTGTAAAATTCAACAAGGTCCCAAGTGTTGGTGCTGGGTAAGGAATTTGTCAGGTACCTGATGTGGTCAGGAGCTGGGAAAAGGGTGCGTTAGCAAATGGCATGTGACTTGGAACCTGCACAGGTATGTGGAAGAATTGGATGTCAATGAAGAGGCTGGGGACTTTGCAGAAGTGCATTTGGATTCACTGGAATTTTGTTTATTTTTCAGGTATCTGTAGGGAAGAGCGGGTACAGAAAGGGTGGCAGGTAAGAGGAACATGTGTATCTATTGTGCCTGTGTGTTTCTTGTCTATTATTTGAAAAATGAATTTTGTTTACTTTCCAAACAAGTAGGTTTGGAACTATGCCTGAATATCTGAGCTTTGCCCTTTCCTTGTTGTCTTTTATCTTAGATGCCCAGGTAACATCATGGGGATGGCTCTGAAGAACCTGGACCACCTGGTTCTGTGTCCCAACCAGATGCCCATGGCTGTGGGGAGCAGAACATGGCACAATTTGTCCCCATAATTTGTGTGCTACAGTACCTGGAGAAGACAAGGCAGCTGACAGAAAAGCTGAAGATTAAAGCTATGGAATTCTTGCAGACAGGTTCAGACAGGTTCATCAGATCTGTTACACCATTTCTTTACTGTCAGTACTGAGTGTTCCAGTTCTCTTAACAAGTGGTTTCTTCTTCATGAGTACGATACAATTATGGCAGATGGAAAGTAGTTGTTGCTTCTGGAAGATCTTCACTCTTATTTCTCTCCCACCCAGGCTACCAGAGAGATTTTCAGTTCAAACATAGCAATGAATCCTCTGCTGTATTTGGAGAGGTACATGGGAAAGGCAATACCTGGTAAACAACTGCCCTTCTTTTCTCAGTACAGTAAAGAACAAGTCTTCTTAAACCTTGTGTCTCTCCTTATGTGGACCCAAGTCTGTTAGTGGACTGTTCTCTTTCTGATTCTCTCTCCTAGGCTGACAGCCCCTGTGACCAAATGCTTCCTGAGAGCGAGGCAGTACATATTCATAGGTGACAAGATCATCCAAATGGTTGCAAAGTGCATGGCCAGGAAACAGCAGGACAACTGTTGCAGTGCAAGTGTGGGGCAGCTATTCTACACGGCCATGAAGGTACAGCAGTGAGGTCTTCTCTTGCTCGCTACTCTCTCCATGGGCTGCATACTATAGACAGGCACAACTGCACTCTTCCAGATCCATCTTGGGGAGTAAAGAGAGGGTCTTTGATTTGTGATGTCCTCTAGCCATAATCTCATTTTTCTGCAATGTCTTTGGTCCTGGATCCTTTCTTGCACTTGCTGTTTTTGCAGACTGGTTCATACCTATGTCACCCGGTGCTGTCAGTGCTCATGAACCAGTGCTACCTGAGAGTCCCTTTCAGAGCACCTGTCAGTACCAGATTGTACCTATCAGTCCCTTTCTCTCTCTCCCACCGCACTGGGATGGGTTCTTTCATCTTGGACATTTCAGTAAACACCTTCTCCTTCTGCACAGGAGTCTGTCCTGTGTAGAAGTCCTTGTCCTGTGCTTGTAAGGGTGGGGAGCCCTAGTGGCACATATGTACAAAGGTGTCCTCTCTTCCCACCCTTCTCAGTGGGAGTAACTATGACTCATTGTTACTATACGGGCTCAGACCAGTTGTGTCACTTCTTCTTGGTCCCACTGAATTCCCCCTGCCAGGGAAACCAATTGTACAACTGTCCCGGAAATGATGGAGGTGACTTACAGTTGCTCTCACTCTTCTAATAGGCTGGCTAGAGCACCTTGGTGGTAAAGGAAACATGCAAAAATGCTGTTAGTCCTCCTCATAACTGTCACTGGCCTGATACAAGCATAAGGCTTATGATGAACTCTTTAGGACACTGGTATACCTCTCACCTCTCCCTCCCTTTTCTTCTGACTCTTTTAGAAGGTGAAGAAAAGTGATCCAGAACTAGTAGGGTCCAAGCAGCTGGCTGCAAAGACAAGAACCAGGGCAGTCATTATGCCTGGAAAGCTGGTGAGACTTTCTCAGTTCAGTGGGGGGGTAAGTGGGAGAGATCAAGCAAGAACCAGAGATTTGGTTTTGTGTCAAGAAGGTTCAGAAGACAACAGATGCTTTCAATGGGTTGCACAGATTTTTGGAATGTTAGCTAGAAATAAGTTTTGCTAGTTATTTGTGCCCTTTCATGTAAAGTATGCAAAAGCTGCAGGCTTCAGGGTTTATACCTGTGTTTTGGAGAGAGAGACATGGCTTGCCCTCTGTTTGAGAACCTTCTTGTGAAGATTTCCAAAGTCCATACTTCCATAATTCTCCAAAGCTCAGTTCCAGTTAACAAATTCAAAGCTTATGATATAAAAAACTTGCACTAGATTCCCAGGCAAAGATTTCAGAAGACGGGATTAATCCTGATACAGGCTTTTGGATTTTCCTTCAAATTGCAGTTCTTTGGATGGTCTCAGTGTAGAGGCCAATCATTGTTGAGAGGCATAGAACAATTTACCCTATGTCTCCTTCAAGCTTTCTGACCCAGTCAGTTCCTGCTCCTTCTGCTGTTTGTCCAGGTGTGCTCTCAAGTCCTTGACTGACTTTGGTGCAGTGGACAAATTTTGCTGTCAAAGCAGCAGAAAGTAGGCACAGTTCTCCACCTTGGTATTACAGAAAGATTCTTTTGAGGACTCCATTATGTTATGCATGCTAGTCAGGTTGCAGAAATATTATGGCCTCACAGATTTTACAAACCTTGAATGGACTGTGTAAATTCTTAATGCAAAAGTATACTTCAGTATACTATCAAATCCCATTGTCTTCAAAGAAGATACTACACAGTGGGTATAGATGGTATGGGTGTATAAGAAGTGAGCTGGGAATGTCAGTGATCAGGATCATGAAGTCTGCGGTTGCAAAGGAAAGGAGGCAACAATGGAGGAGGCCCCAGGCCTGTTTGAAGATGGAAATGAGTGTTTGCAGGAAAATGAAGAGTGATTCAGTGGCTTTGACGGCCAATTATGCAGCACAGGCTCTGTGACAGATATGGTTCTTTAAAGAAAATGATAAAGTCAGAATCATAGAATGTCTGAGTTGGAAGGGGCTTTTAAAGAACATCTAGTCCAGCTCTCCCCCTGCCATAGTCAGGGACATCTTTCATTAGATGAGGTTGCTCAAAGCCCCATCCAACCTGGCTTTGAACACTTCCAGGGAGGGCCAATGATCAGTTCTTCTTCTCTGCTCAGTCTCCTGTCAGTGCTCTGCTTTCCTAGTGCTCTTCTCATAGAGAACAATAATACTATTGCCTTTATAATTTCTTCAATTAGATTAAAACATTGGAGTGAGTTCCAAGATGCCACTGCACTTAATCCCGATTCTGAACCATGGAAGGTGTCTTCCCTGATCATGGATGTGACCTTTACTAAGTCTCTACTCCTTCCTTTCCATTTTTGATGCAAACCATCTATTGAGAAACAGGTTTCTGTTTGGTTTTGTGTTACCACTATGTGTGTCCTTTGCTCCAGCTGAACAGTGTATTTTCATGATGGATATAGATCCTTTACCTCCCTTGGATTCCTTGACTGAGCACTTCTCTCACAAAGGCATTCTCTGAGTCCATTTACAGAAACAAACTGCAGAAGCTGTGCACAGCTTTGCTGTACTCTCTGTATTTCAGAGACTTCTTCAGGTCTGTGACACCTCTGCAGCTGTCAGTAACTGCCTTCATTACATATCCTTCATATGCATGTTGCTGTGACCAAGAGCCAGGTTTGCCTCAGTCAAACAAGAAACAGAGAATGCACCTGGGCAAACACTGTAGGAGGAGCACAGTGGGACAGGATCAGAGAGCTCTCCCCAGCGCTGGTCTTCGTGGGCGCAGGTCCTGTCAGAAGTCTGCCAGCAGCTGGCCCTCTCTGGCTATGGTTTATTGTTTTTATTGCTTTTATTTTATTGCACCTGGCTGGTGCTTTCTCTGGAAAATGTCAGATTTTAGGCAAAGGAGCAATTTAAAAATCTGTCTGCCATTTTCAGTAACGTGACCTTACTTCACAAGAATGGGGAGAATGTGTCTATCAAAATAAAAAGTGGCCGGTCTCCCTTGCCTGGCTGCCTAGCTCTGATTTAGGCTGACTCAAAGTGATCTCTGAAATGAGTTGTGAGAACTGATAAGCTAATTGGCCAGAGGCCAGATGAGCAGTGAAATACTCACTTGAGGCAAAGGCAGTACTAGCACCAAGTGCTCCTGTGCATAGCAGATAGCTGACATGACACATGCTTGCTTTAGAGTGGCCTGGTGATAGAGGTGAAATGGAGAGCAGTCAAACGGAGATCAGTCTTTCAAACCCCAGCTGGAAAAAGAATATGGAGAGCCCGGGGAACAGCAATCTCAGGTTAGATGGAAATTTCTGGGCATCCTGGAGCCTGGTTTTGCCAGATATGGAGGTCCCAACTGCCTGCTTGAGTAATGCCACATTAGGACCTAGATAGCTTAGCTTAGGCTTAGGCTGCATCAGCACTATTAGACAGTGCTGGGAAATATTTCCATGTACAGAACCTTAGCTGTCTGTATTTTTAGGACAGTCCCTGTTACATTTCCACCTGACCTAACTAATGCTGTCTCACACGAGTTGCAGATGTAGTTCATGAGTTTATGCAATCCATGCACTACTCATGACTGGCAATTTACATGGTGACAATGCTCTTCTGAAAGCCAGGATGGTTAAGCAGCACAATTGCCTACCTTTCTATACAGGTTGTCAGTGCTAGAAAATGGCCCCCATGTTTAATTTCTGAGTTCTAGGCTGACCCTCGGGTGCTAAAAGATGGTATCCCTGCACCCTAGACCTTTCAGACCCAGACATGAACAATGAGGAACTGGAGCTCGTTCTTGAGACATCATCTTTGCAGATGGTGCCGTTTCTAATGGATGTTGCAGAGAGCTGGTGGAGACCTCTGTTGGTCAGTGAATGTTTCCATTTCCCTCATTGTGTGCAGGGAGGGAAAAGGCAAAGTCACTTTCAAACCAGTGGTTGGTGGCTGGTGGTGGTGTTGATACAGTGCTCCTTTGTGCACAAGGAATTGCTCTATGCTTTCAAACCAAACAGCCTACAGATATCCTCATTGCCATAAACTGATCCAGAGCTACTAAACCTCTGTCCTGAATGACAGCACTGCCTTCTGTGTTCTGTGTGCAGGGGTGAGCTCTTCCTGTCGGCTGCACAGCAGCAATCCATCTCCAGATGAAACAAAGGGACGCAAGTGACAGGTGATCAGGACCTGGCCTGGGTCAATGATCAGCAAAGTTCTCTCTGTTTTTTGTGCTTTTTTTTTTTTTTCTTTTTCCATGAAACGCCCATTTGGTCAAATGTCTCCAAGGTGGCCTTGCAGGAGGGGATGTTATGAACTGGTGGATGGCAGCCAAAGCATCTGCTATTGGCTAAGGGACACTTGGCACTGTATGCCCATCTCTGCTGCTGAATGAGTATAATCGCAGGAGAGAGAAGGAGGTGGGGAGAAGCTAGCTCCTCCTCCCATCCAAATCTCCATTTAGGCTGTCCTAGAAAGAAATTACCCCCCTAAAATCAGTCTTGGTGGTTTCAGAGGAAGAGGGTCATTGGAGATTGGGCAGCAAGAGCCCCCAAGATGAGGATAGCCATCCTCCTGAGCCTTTTGTTCCATGCTGCTGCTGCTTTTCACCAACTGTGAGTGATGCTGAATTTCTGTTCCAGTCTCTTTCACAAAAGCATCAGTCTAGGTAGATTGACCATATTCCAGGCCACCAGCTATCCTTCTTCCTGTTCTTATCGGATCACCCCAAAGAGCAGCTGAATTGTTATGTTCTCTCTCATGTCCTGTAAATTAAAATACGAATCTTCTCTTTGGGAGTCTTCCAGGTTAGACCTTATGCCTAGGTATGTTTGCTTCTGTTGTTGTCTAACTGGATCAAATCACTGGTGTCTAGACTGCACTGCTATGAGGCCACCTCTTCCTGAAGACTGAAAAGGATAGTTTTGGGAAGTTGAGGAGATATATGCAGTAAAGGGGTTGAAATAGGTTATAGGTCCGTACTTAAGCTAAATCAAGCAGAAACTACTTCTTAAGTAGGCTGTAAAGCAATCACTACATTGTTGCTTTGGGCTGTTGACTACAGTAATGTCACCTTGCTGAGGAATTCTGCAGTTGTGGGCTGCTGCAAGGAAGCTCTTTTGTGTCTCTGAGCCCTCAACTTGATGCAACCTTTGATGTCTTCTTTCTCCTGTCCCAGACATTACCTGGTGGTGATCCCTGCAGATCTCCGCTACCCATCCACCCAAGTTGCTTGCCTCCATATCACCTGTTATGAAGCAAAGCTTCAAGTGAAACTGGTCCTGGAGCACTCTGCAGGACACAATCTCTTAGCGCAAGAAACCATCCAGAAGGAGAAGACTTTCACATGCGCTAAGTTCTGGGTGAGCCACCCTAGGCAAATTGCATCTCTTCAGGAATTGTAAAACCCTTGTAGCTGCTCCTTAGCCAGGGCTGACATGGACAGGCTCTACTTTGCCTTGGAGTGAGTCTGCTAGCAAGGAGAGTGGATGGTCCTTGTGGTTGTGTAGCTCAGCACAGTATCCCTTGGTCAGCACTGAATTACCCTTCTGAATCTGACTTTTAATTTGAAGTTACGTTTGTTAAAAACTACTACCCATCTGAGTGTATAATAAGGACCTACCTGTTTCCTTGTCCTCCGCTCCAGATCAGATAGAGCAGCTTTTCTTGTCTCTGAAGGAGTTGTGCAGTTTCATAGCTAAAGCCTGGGGAAATGGTGGTGTGCATGTGATAAGACTACAGTTTCTGTAGGACCTGCAGCCAGGCAGCAGCTCAACTCTTGGGATCTACTGAACTGGAAATGGATGTACTTGTTATTTGTAAACAGCATCTTAGAGCTGATTCATTGTTAGTGAGAATTTAACTAAGATTTACGATAAGGCAGGCATGCCTCGGCAGTAACCCTTCTATTATGCATTATATTCTGTGCTGAGGCTGCTGGGATCTTTGGCTGCAGGAATCAGGAAGACCCTGTGGTTTGCTCTGTCCTTATAATACGGCTTTCTTACTTACATATGCTGCATAGTTTTGAAGGCCTATCTTCTGAGGCCATGTCAAATAGCTCAATTTCTCTGTTTCGATTCTGTGCTACTATATCCCACCTTTCTGGTATTTTCTCATCTTCCTAACTGTCACTTTCTTGTCCCAAAAGTTCCTTAGACAGCAGGAAAAATGATGGATTCCATGGTATGCAGGGCCTCTTGCTATAGTGTAGTGTGTGCACTGAGTGCAATCTGGATGTGATCTGAATCCACGTATTGAAAGGGATTACCTGTGACAGGTGGAGAAGAACTGCTTAGTTTTTCCATTTCCACCTTACTCTCAATTCCTGCTTAGGGCCCCCAGAGGTAATATCACTTGGGAGCTTCATGCTCTTCTCTCCTTTTCTGTACAGGTTGCACCTCCAGCTGATGGCACAGAGGAAATTGCCACCGTCAAGCTGATTATCACAGGCCAAGGAGTCAATATTGAGGAGAAGAAAAAGGTCCTGATCAGAAAGGCCAGCAGTGGCACCTTCATCCAAACAGACAAACCCATCTATAAACCAGGTCAAACAGGTAAGAGCTGCAGATGGGAGCAAGCAGGGAGCCTAGGCTCTCTGCTTGTAACATCATATGAAAAGACTATAATTGCCTGAGACTCATGGAAAACCCTAGCAGAAGGCTTTGAGATAACTTGTTGAAATTATGTTTTCAGTGGCTGTGATGTGCAGACTGTGGTGACTGTAAAGTTGCAGGAGGCAGTAGGTCTTTATCCATGATATCTTACATAGGGGAATATCCATGTCAGATGTTACCACACACATATGTAGAATGGAAACAGGACCTGGGGAGACAGAAGAAGCAGGGGTCTTCAGGGAAGGACTGAAATGTAATAAATATATTCCCTGGTTTCCTTGCCTTCAGTGAAATTTCGTATTGTGACTCTGGATGAGGACTTCATTGCACTTAATGATTCGGTAAGCCAGTCCTGGAGGACCATGGAGGAGGCTGCCCTTTTCCATGTGTGAATCCCACTTCTTTTTTCCCCTGCTTACCTGCCAAAGCTCCAATTTCTCCTTGTCCCCTGCATTCATCCCTGGGCCAGGCCTAGTGAAGGTCCAGAGGAGAACAGTTACTCAAGTAAAAGCAGCTAACTCAGGAAGATGGCAAAGGTGTATGTGTCTCTTGCTCATCTTGGTAAAATAGCCCTACAAGCACAAGAATGGCTCATACTGATGTGTGAGGTGCTAATGCCATGTGAGGAGCGAGTAGTTTACTAGTGAGGTTTTCCTGGGCTGGGGAGTGGAGGGGTGCTCTTAGGCTGGCTCTTACAACTTGGAACATGAGAAATTCTGATAAGACATTAGGAAAAAGCTTTTTCATTATGAAGATTATCAGATATTGAAGCAGGTGCCCAGAGAAGGAATTTTCTTCCTTGCAGATGTTCAGAACTCAACTGAAGAAGGCTCTGAGCAATCTGCTCTAATAAGATGTACTTTCAGATGACCTCTAGAGCTTCCTTACAAACTACAGGATTGTGCAACTCTGTAAACCCTTTGAGACTCTGCAGCTGAGCCAGAGCTACATCAGTTTTAGTAGTGAGTTTTCCTGATGGAGGACTCTGTCAGGAAGTCATCAGAAAGTGCTAGGTGATCTTTAAATTGGCTTTTCTTTTCCCTCTCTCCAGACCTGCCCATAATGGACCCACAATGTGTTTCTCCTTTTTGGTGACATTTGGACAATTTATATTACTTATCAGTGCTCTAGATTTCCAAGTCACTAGTCCCACACCCTTCACAGAAGGCTCTGCATCTCAAGTACCTTGTGTGTGTTACCAGCATGTGTTTCTCTCTTTTAATGTTTTTACCTTTCTTTCCCTCCCAGATTTCCCTGTTTCTTCAGGTGAGTGATGCTGAAATCTAGTATTACAGTAATGTTGATGGCAGCCAATTCACTGGGCTATTCATATTCAGTTCCTGGTAGATTTTATGGATCTGTGAGTAGAATGGTAGAACTTCAAGATTACTTAATTGAACATACTACATACAGCCTCTGTGCCTGTTTTATGTACTTGATATTATGCTCTCAGTTACTTCAGTGTACATCTGAGTTGATCCTGACATACAAGAGTATAGATAGAACAATTTAGACCATTATGATAACATGTTAGAACTGTAAAGGATCTTTCTTTAAGATCAGAATTTACAGAAGTGTAGAAAGGGACTCAGATGCTGAGAGCAAAATGTAGCATTACATTGTTTTCAAAATTTCTTGACTGGACTATTCCAAACCTTGTTTCTTACCTATCTGCCAGCTAGCACCAAAATCCTGAAGCTGGGTTTCTGTGGGGTGTGAATCACTGAGATGCTGGAACAATTCCTTCTTTCTCTTTTGTGGATGTAGGACCCTAACAACAACCGGATAGAGCAGTGGCTGAACGTGGTGCCCCAAGATGGCATTGCAGATCTGTCTTTCCAGCTAAGTGATGAGCCACTGCTTGGGACATATATCATCAATGTAACCAATGGGGAAGCATACGACAGCTTCTCCGTTGAGGATTATGGTATGAGCCTGTGGGGGATATGTTTGAGCTGCAGAGATAACCTTTCTCTCTGTTCCAGGAAGCTGGGTGTTTATTCCATCATAGCCATCCTGGGAGCAAATGAGAAAAGTAATAGCATATGTCATAGAAAAGAGTCTGAGCTGAGGCTCAGGAGAGAGAACACTTTGGGACCTTGGGCTGGTGTGTGGGAGCAATGTTGTGCATGGCCCTAGACCTTTGACACAGTTGGTCCCTGTAGATCTCTGTGTGAGACAAAACAAGGTCATTGGGATGGGCTTTCAGGAGTGTGTGAAATTCAGCGCCATCCCATTTCTGTTTTATTCCCTAATTAACTGTGCTGGGATAAATAGCTTTCTGATGTGGAGGGACATGGACATGTTTGGACTTTACTTTAGAAAAGATCAATCAACCAGGGGCTACATGCAAATTTGTTAAAGAAGTAATGGAAATCTTCCGTTTCCCTTTCCCACCACCTTCCTTCTCAATTTCTTGGCTCTTATTCCAACGCAGTCCGTTTTTATGTTGATTCTCTGGAAAGGCTGTCCTTGGCCAGTGTTTCCTACAGTTTTCTGTTTTTTTTCCTTCCAGCGCTGCCAAGATTTGAAGTGATCTTTGAGGTACCAATTAAGATTTATGCACTAGATAAAACCTTCCCGCTCCGGGTATGTGGCAGGTAAGGATTTTGCTTGAAGAGGTGGGCCCTATGTTAATTTCTGGCATGAGATGAGTACAGGATGGTTAGGTACCCCTGAGAAGTTCAAAGGAAATTTACTACGTCAGTTACAGGAGGCCAGAATCTTCTATGGCAGTTGTTTGCACAAATAAAACAAAATATTCCTACATTCCGTAAACATTCCATAAAAAAAAAGAATCCTAAAATTACCCTTCTTGTAATCTAGTGCCCTTTCTGAAAACAGTCCACAGATGTCTACACACAAAATATGGGGAAATGGCTTACCCTTGATAACTAGCCATTTGAGGTGCAGAGCATGGAAGGTGTTTAGTGTTCATCTCCTACAGAACAAACTCATGGAAAAAGAAGGGAAGCTTTTCCAGGTAACAGTCTAGCAGAATCTACAGAGATTCAAAAAGAAATTGCCTTAGGTACACTCCAAGGACAACACTAGGGTCAACAGCCTCATGTAAAGGCATTTTATTTGAGTCACTCATGCTTGTGCTCATTGGAGGATGCATGCCTTCAGCATTTCCAAGTGTTATCACAAGTGATGATAAAGGAAAGCTCAGAACTCTGTGTTGGGTCAGCACCTAAAACATTTCAGTTTTCCAGAATAGAGTACTCTGACACTAATTTTATCACAGAGCTCTTGATCTCCCATCACTGCAGTGTCCTAGCCTGGTCTTGTTGAGTGGATCAGGGCTCCTGGACCTGCTGTACAGCTACCACCTTTGTGCTATACTGTGAATAGCCATGAATAAGTTTCTCTTGGGAAATGCAACAGAAGTTCCTGTGTTCTCTCACTGTGTGTGAATCTCTCTTCCTTTCCCTGCTCCCCCAAACAGATACACCTATGGGAAAGTTGTCCAGGGGATGGTTCACGTGCACCTTTGCCAGAAGATAGCAGTGTTCTTACCCAGTGCTTCGAAACCTGATCTCTGCCAGGAATTCCACAGCCAGGTGAGATGCTTAGCAGGAACTGAAACCCATTCAGTGAAAATTATGGTCAACCTCAGGGTAAGGCAAGGCTGCTGGAGCCCTTAGCTGAAACAGTAGTGATGTCACCCCTTGGTTTTGGCTTCTTGGCCAAGGGTCTGCTAGTGCTGCCTCCTAGTAACTGTGTCTGCTGACTATGACTCTGTGTGTAACATATGCCTGCTCCACATTCTTGACTGCTATCTGTACACTGCCTTGTTTTCTTATTGAATGGGGCCTTATTTAATTTAACATATAATAACATCTAGAAGACCAAAACCAGAGAAGAGAACCAGAGAACTTTCTTCTTTGAAGAAGTCTTCCTTTTACAAGGGCAATATGCTGATGATGCTGATTCCTCTGTGGCACACAAGAGCTGGTGAGAAGTCCCTATCTCCCAAAACCACATGACACTCCAGGTGCTGAGACTTTGCCTGGCCCAAAGACAAAAATATCGTAGACTTTGTGAAGTCTACCTGGACCTTCTCTCTTGCTGCTTGCTGTGCAAAGAAGGGTCAGGTTCTGCAGCCACCAACAGCAGACAACCCTTGAAATAACAAGACCACAAGACTATTGGAGTGTCATATTTGTATATGCCTTTGGCCTTCAAGTCTCATCCTTCCCCTTTGTCTTTTTCTACTGCTGCTTCACTTCTCACTAGGCCTTACTTTTCCTCTTGTGTTTGCCACTTTAGCCCCTTTCTCTGGGTCTTTTGAGGGAAGCTGTGACTACATGTCTTTGATCTGGTGTTTATTTTCTTAGCAGAGACCCTTACCTCAAGGAATAACTGCTGTTTTTAAAAAAGGAATGGCTCTGAACTACATGTTTGCTAGTCTAAAAGGTGTATCCTGGAAAGAATTAAGGGATACAATGGTTTTTTGGTTTTTTTTTCTGGGCATTGGACTACATTTCTTGTGGAGTTCTGATCCCTTCTGAAAAGAAAGGGTCACTTTCTTTTCTGTGTTTATGTGGGTGCTTCCATATAGGTTCCTTTCACTCAGTGAGGAAGATAAATAAAAGTGGTTGTGAAACCGCACCAAAAAACAGGCTAAAAGAGTACTACAGGGAGTACTCACAGAGGATTCACATTGTGGCTTAGTGGATATGGATGGCAGAGGCTGCGAACACGGCAGCACTCTCTGAGTGAGATTGCATCTTAGATAGTCATCTGTGAGCAGGGATTTTGCACTGCTGTTACTGCCCCATTTGGATAATTTCTGACATAATTGTCTAAATCAGACGTTGTTTCCTCTCTCTGTGATTTCAGACAGACAAGATGGGTTGCTTCTTCACAAATGTGACCCTATCCTCCTTCAGCCGAGACTTCCGGTACTACCAGGACAGCATAGTTGCAGAGGCCTCACTGGTGGAAGATGGCACAGGTAACTGGAAATATCTCTGCTAGCTGTGAAGAGGCATGTGAAGATGCAGAGTCTTACCAAGAACACCAGAGACTTTCAGTCTAACAAGGACTCTGAGCTTTTTGAGCCCATTGGGGCCTGCCATCTAACCTCACAAATGCAGGCAAAGCCAGATTCCTGAAGGCATGACACACTCAGATTGCCTGTGGTCTAATCTCATGGAATGAAGCTTAGGGACCTTTCTAAGGGCTCAAAGCAAGTGGGAGAGAGACTAGATACTCAGAGCCCTTTGGCGAGTCATCTCTCTGATATGAAATGTATGTGTGCATGTATGTCAGTATTACCAGTGGGTCACTCGACAGGCAAATTGCTGAGAAGAGCTTGGTTTCCTTGCTCCTCCCTTATGTTTCTGTCTTACTGCTCTTATTCAGAGATACAGGTCAATGCATCCCACAAATTACTCATTTCCAAGATTGGCGGAATGGCCTTGTTTAATGATGTGAATTCTTACTACCACACCGGAGAGATGTACAGGGGGAAGGTAATTGCCAATTATGGTCCATTGGAGAGTAACATCTTTTCCTGCCCCACCTCCAGCATGGGCTTGGGAGGGCATGAAGGACTCCCAGAGATAAAACTTTTGAATTGTCAGAAGTGAGAAAAATATCCAAGACTGTCATTTGTCATTGATAACGACAATTGTCATTGTCAATAAACCCTGAGTAGTAGCAGCTATGGGGATCTAGGGGTGGGGGTGGGGGTGGGGGTGGGGGAACTCAAGCATTTGGAATTTCAGCAGCCTAGAGGCCTTCTACTGTGAAGGGGTGGAGAGTATGGGGATTTCATCATGCTTAAATAGCACAGATGAATCAATAGGGTAGTGCATGGGATAATAGGAGGTTACCAGTAGCAGTGTTGGTAAAATTGTTAGGGACTGGAAGGGTGACCTTGCTGGCTTTGGAAATGCTGCTAGTGACTTGGAGAAGAGGAGACTCTGTCCACTCACACTCTTCTGTGTTTCTGTCACTCGCCATGGTATTCTCAGATTAGAGTCATCGACTACAATGGCAAGACACTAAAGCACAAAAAAGTTCTCCTCGTAGTAAGCAGCAGTGAGCAGCAGTTTCAGCATAAGTACATCACTGGGGATGCTGGGGAAGTTTCATTTAGCCTGAATACAACTGCTTGGAACAGCACCTCAGCCTCCCTGGAGGTGAGTGAAGAAAGGTCTGTCTCGCAGACCTTTGTTCTCACAACTGGCTGTGTTTACATCTGTCTGTTCTCACATTGGTTGTGAAGGTGAGGGGTAAGCATGCTTCTCAGTGCTATTTACTGTCCCACAGACGTCTCCCTTGTTCCCTCCTGAGGGACTGGAATTCCAACCTGAAACACCTCCGCATGTTCTGGCTCTTGGTGCCCCTTTAGAGCTTATTCTCTGGATCCCAGCTGCTTTACTCATGAGCTGTTCACACAGAGACTTGTGTGATGGTGTTGTTCAGACCTGTCCTGAGGTTCCTATTAAGCCACAGCTGGAGTAAATTGCAGCTGACTTGCTTAACTAAAGAAATAACCTGTTGTTTGTTTGTTTGTTTGTTTGTTTTGTCTTACCAGGCAAGCGTCCTGCATCAAGATTTGGATAGAGAGCCTGGGACAGTTGATTTGAATTACCAGAAAGCCTCTCATTTCATACGTCCATTCTACAGCACCAGCAGGAGTTTTCTCACTATTGTCCATGTGCCAGAAACGATGCCCTGTAGTAAAAAGCAGGCTATCCAGGTGGACTTCAGAATCTACCAGGAAGACCTGGAACATGGGCCCAAGCGTGTCATTTTCTCCTACTTCGTGAGTTTCTGGGGAAGTGCTAATAGGTGGTGGCTCAAAACACAAGATCAGCATCCTCCACAGGAAGCACCCAAGCCTGATACTTGATAGCTTGGACTCGGCCCAGGACAGGTAGCTCATCTAGCTATCATGGGGCTAGGATCCTGGTTTTGATTCCGGGACTGCAGTAGTGGCATGAAAAACCAGCACCTTTCTTTTGGGCTCTGCACAGGTCTAGGTCAAGTATTGACTTTATCTGTCTCTCCCCGCCCCCAGGTTCCCTGAACTTTCCTTGTTACCTGAGCATGTGTAAAGCTCCTATCCTCCTCACACTCCCCAATTAATCTCCAGTTTCAGGGATACATTGGTTTGCACAGTGGTCTCAGAGACTATGTGACTGGCATTCCCTTCCCTTTCTGAATTCTTTCCTAGTTCACGGGAAGAAGAGGGATAGTCCATGCAGGCCAGAAGACTGTTTGGGTTGGGCTGCCAAGAAGTAAGTACACTGCCTGGTTTCATGTCTAGCAAGCATTCAGTGTTCTGTGTGGCATCCCTTAATTGGACGTGTGATATAAACCTCTTTGCAGTTTAGAGCTGGCTCACCCTTCTTCTGTCATGTCAGAACAACTTGCATTTCTAGCTTTCATGTTTTGTTTTCCCTCTTGCTTGGTACCAAGAGAACAATGCTCAATATTTCCTGGCCCATAGGCTCATTTCTTGCCTTCATTTTCTAAAAAATTCTCCTTTTGCTGCCCATGCAAAGGGCATGAAACTATAACTTTGTCCTCTATCAAAACTATTCTGCTTTGATTTGTAATTGTGTCTACAAATAACCTTTGAGTAGTTAGAATGACAGAACTTAACATTTTGATGGGTGTTGACTGTTGACTCACTGTTGTCTTTTTTTTTGTTTAACCTAATATAACCTAAATTATAGGTGCTTTGAGACAAATGTGACCTCTTTGTTTGGTGATAGGATGGGAGATGTTTGGTGATGGGAGGCTTTGAAAGATATCTGAGACTCACTCCTTGTGGAGCTAAGTTTGAATGAACAGAACCAAGAAAAGTCTTCCTCAGGTCTTAAATACCGGGTCCAGAGATGTGCTGATTGTTTCAGTGGTCTTCAAAATCTCCATGGTCCTGAAAGAGCTGAGGAAAGGAATTAAATAGCCACATGCAGAAGGGCAAAAGTTGAGTCCATTTCCATTACCAAATTTACTTTTTTCTCGATTCCTCTCTCCTCCATCTAGTGCTGAAAGGCTTCTTCTCCATCCCTGTTACCTTCAGCTCAGTCTATGCTCCAGCTCCAACACTTATTGTTTATGTTATCTTCCCTAATGGAAAAATCATTGCTGATTCTGCCACCTTCAGTGTCTCCACGTGTTTCAGACATAAGGTAGGATTCGTGTCGGAGGCCATGACTAAGTGTGTGAGAGTGTGTGTCTGCTGCAACCGAAGAAGAGACTGTGTAATACGTAATATGTGTGCTGTGTGTGGCTGGCACTGTGTGGGGTGCCATGTCATGTGAACTGTAGTATGTGAACGGTGATGGGTGTTGTAATGAATGGACCAAGTATGTGCTGCTGTGGGGTGCACCATGAGTGCTGAGGGAGCTGAGAGACGTGATTGTGATGCCTCTCTATATAATCTTTGCTCAAATGTGGCAACTGGGAGAAGTGCACAAAGACTGGAGGAAAGCAAATGTCACTCCCATCTTCAAGAAGGTCAAGAAGGAGGACCCACAAAACTACAAGTTAGTCAACCTCATCTTGGTCCTTTGGAAGGGGATAGAGCAGCTAATCCTGGAAACCATTTCTAGGCACATGAAAGAGAAGAAAATCATCAGGAATAGTCGGCATGGATTCACAAATAAATCATGCCTGACCAACCTGATCAGCTTCTGTAATGAAATCACTAGTCTGATGGATGAGAGTGGATCAGTGCTTGTTGTCTTCCTGGACTTCATTAAGGCCTTTGACATTGTCCGACGTAAGATCCTCAGAGAGAAGCAGTTCAAGTATGGGCTAGATGAGTAGACAGTGAGATGGACTGAAAAAAGGCTGAATGGACAGAACCAGAGGGTAGTGGTCAGTGGTGCAAAGCCTAGCTGGAAGCCAGTAAAAAGCGGAGTACCCCAGAGATCAGTACAGGGTCAAGCATTGTTTAACATCTACATTAGTGATCTGGACAATGGGGTAGAGTGCTCCCTCGGTAAATTCATGATAAAAAGAAACTGGGGGGAGTGGTTGACTCACTAGCGCAGCCATCCAGTGGGACTTGGACAGGTTGGAGATATGGGCTGACAAGAATCTCTTGTCAGCAGAAACACTGACAAGGAGAGCCAGAAGGAGCTGGGACTGTACAACCTGGAGAACAGGAGGCTGAGAGGGGGATCTTATCCATGTGTATAAATAACTGAAGTGAGGGTACAAAGAAGATGGAGCCATGCTCTTTTCAGTGGCGCCCAGTGCTAGGAAAAGGGGCAGTGGGCACAAACTGGAACACAACTTCCATCTAAATATCATGAAGAACTTCTTTACTATGTGGGTGATAAAGCATTGGCACAGGTTGCCCAAAGAGGTGGTGGAGCCTCCCTCCTTGGAGATCTTTAAAAGCGACCTGGACGTGGTCCTGGGCAACCTGCTCTAAGTGTCCCTGTTTGAGCAGGGAGGTTGGACCCGATGACAAACACAGATTCCTTTCAACCATTTTGTGATTCTGTGCTGCTGTATTTGGGAAAGGCAGAGAATATCTATGTTTATCTTCATAAGCTTGTATAGCAAGTGCACCCAGTAGGATCAAAGTCCAGCACAGGTTATTTGTGTGACTCCCAGAAGAGCTCAGGGCTGCCCTGCTATTGTAGCAGACACTTAGTCTTGTTGGTACATGAAATTAGAAAGACAGCTGATGGAAGAAATGGATTTTACTAGCCATTCAGAAAGGGCTGAACTTCTGTGATCATTGTGACATTCATGGGAATCTGCTTTCTGAGCTGTGTCTTGCACTCCAAAGACTAATGTCTGAGGTCTGGTATTGCTCCTGCTCCACAGCTGCACATCTGCCATGAACAGTCAGGTTCAAGCAAGAACGAGAAATGCTTCAGGAAACTGAGACCAACCCCACAAAGAGCCTGGAGACAAAGACCAGGCTTGTTCTTTATACAGTGCTTCAAAAGGAGCAGAAAGCAAGCTGTGTGAGGTGTGTGATCATGACTGGCTGGCTTGCTGGATAAAGAGAGTGCTGTGTTCTAACACTGTAATATCTCCAGTACTGTTACCTGCACACAGTGATGGTGGATAAGATGGTTTCCCCTCTGTTGTTCATGTGACCTGTCATCTTTCCTCTTAGAATTGCAATGTGGTGTTTTCTTAAACACCAGGAGTTCTGGGAGTCCCTATGAGATCCCTTGGTTTCCAGTTCAAGTCATGTCCTTGGAAATTTTCTTCATGTAGGACCCTTTCCTGCACAGGAAGTGGTAGGGTGGCCAACACCTGCAATGTCATATATATTTTGCCTGCATTTATTTGTTCTTCTCATCCAGGTGGAGCTGGGCTTCTCAACATCCCAGACTCTTCCTGATTCAGAGGTTGGTTTGAACCTGCTGGCAGCTCCTGGGTCCACATGTGCTGTCTGGGCTGTGGATCAGAGTATCTTTTTGCTGAAGCCAGAAAAAGAACTCAGCAGCTCCATGGTGAGTAAGTCTGCTCTGACATGAAGAGGGAGGGAGAGAGAGAGGAAGACAGGCTGTTGTATCTGTTAAGAGCTTCTCTCTCAAGGAACTAAAAGCACTGACTAGAAGGATCAAGAGCACTCTCAGTGTGGCACAGGTGAGGATTAGGAGGCATCTCTTAAAGAGGTTGAAAGCCACTCAGCGCACCTGTAGTAAATCCAGACCCAGGTTCTGTTGTTCTGTCTCATGTTCAGTTCAGCAGGTTGTGCTGGCTCTATCAAAGAAAAGCTAGTGAAGAGTAACAATGAGCCTGTGCTTTCTGGCATGCATTCATGCGTGATAGCCAGGAGCAATTCAAACAGGCCTTGGATGTGCTACACAAAGTGAATGCCAGGTATTATTTGCACTGATTTTTTTTTTCTTTTTTTCCCAGATCTATGGGCTCTTCCCATCTGTTTATAACTCCGGGTATCCTCGCCAAGTGTCTGAAGATGATCATTCATGTGGGTTCCCAAATTCTGATGAGCCTGATGTGTTTACAGCATTCAAGGTGAAAATGGCTGATTTTGTGGCTTGGTATAATTCATGAATTGAGGGAAGTGTGGCCCCCTGACTTTACCAATGTCCTAGGAATGTCATCAAAGATAGCACAGAGAACAGGTTTGGTATAGGTCCTGATAATTCACTTGTTCTCTGAATAAGTGACTTGAAATTGTTGACCAAGGAGAAATTATTGTGTGGTTACTGCACTTCAGTTGTGTTTTTCAGGATGCCAAGTATCATTGGTTACTTTAATTGGATTCCACATATTATGTTTAATCTCCATATCACGAGTAATTTGGGCTGCCCAAGAATAATCTGGTAGGAATTGTCCTCTGCAGGCTGAGAAGACATTGTGCTTAAATGACCACGTGTTTGAAAAAGAAGAAACTTGGTTGACTCAGACCAGATGGATTAACATAAAAGGTTTGCCCCTTGCTGAGGATCTGAATAATTCTCTCCTAAACTGAAGCAAGAGAATAGATCACCAAGACAGAAGACAACTGGGTCCCCACTGCATAAAGGGACAATAAGGCACAGGATGAAGGACAGAGAGGGTAAGACAAGTACGTGGCTCATTTTTTTTCTTTTTTTCCTACAGAAAATGGGGTTGAAAATTATGTCCAACACCAATATCAGGAAACCAAGACTGTGTCTAACTACTCAGCCAACAACTATGCTGCAGGAAACAGGCGTGATCACTTCCAGGCCCATGTTGATGTTTGCTCAGCCTCATAAAGCACCTAACAGTAAGCACTTGCCAACTTCTTCTTACATGAGATGCTCAGTCTTTCAGGTGAAAGCATTCCCAGGTTTGAGCTAAGAGGCAGTACTTACTGTAATTGCAAATGGAGGAAAGACTGTTCCCTGGCTCTAAACCTGTTATGCTAGCGTGATACTGTGTGGGACTTAGAGCTTCTAGCTCTGAAATGTTAGTGAGCTGTCTGGATCCCAGGTCTTAGCTCTGACGTGAGGGAGTAGTTGCCCTTCCTGTGGTGCCTTCAAACACAAGTAAGGCCCAAAGCAGCTCTATCATTTCAGATAGGCAAGATTAATGCAGTGCTTCCCATGTGCTGGCTGTCTGACCTGCAGCCTGAGCTGGGATGGAGCCCCTCTGTTCTATGGTGCTGAGGACCCTGTAGTAACTCTGCATTTGTTATTTCCAGCAGGGCATCTGTTGACATCTACCCATCAGCCCACCATGTTTTCACCTGTTTCTCCAGCAGAAGAGAAAGTGCACAAATATTTCACAAAAACCTGGATATGGGATTTGTATTCTGTGGGGTGAGTAAACTGAGAAGTGGGGGCCTAGTCTGGGTGGTCTAGTCTGACCTGGAATGGCAGCAGATGCAACCCATTTTAGATCATGAGCTACCAAGGAAGACACTAGGCTGTGTCTCATTGAAGCCGATGTCTGCATCAAATGTGTTGTGTTTTCCTCTACTAGATGACCATCCATCCATAGCAGGTGGCTGGCATGAGCATACAAGAAAGCAGGTGTGGTTTGGCAAAGCAGCTTGGTTTACTGCCTGCACTCTGCTTGTAGTAGCCCTGTAGTAGTTCCCAAAGTGGGCTCACGGGTTGTATCCTAGGGTGCAGGAGAAGCTGATCTCCACAGAAGCCCTTCACAAGACTGGGAATTATGTCCTGTGAGAAAGGCTGACTGTTCAGTGAGTGTTCAGGGAGCCTCATCAGCACAAGTGAGGGAGAGAAGTTACTTGGGTCTGGAGTGAGTATAAGATGGGGGGATGAAAGGGCAAACACTGCATGAACTCCCAGGTAGTTCCCCAAGTACTGTGGAGAAGGAGGTCCTACTCAGCATCAGTGTTGCTCTTCTTCCCTGATGCTCCCTTCCAGCTTCCCTGGAAGGGTGTGCAGTGTATCCCCCAGGAGAGGGAGCAGAGTGCTGGCGTGGGAAGCCATTTTACACTGAGCTTCAGGAGAGGGGCAGGATGAGCTTTTGGAGATTTTTCATCTCTGGCTTTAAGAATTTCTTGTCTGGTGTCTGGAGACTGGCATCTGCTCAGGCCAGATCCCCCCAGATCTGCCCTCTCCCACCTGCCCTCTGTTTCCAGTTACATCCATCTCTTCACCTGCTATCAGTGGATATCTCCTATGTGATTGCCTGCCAGCCTGGTGTGAACAACCAAAGGTGTTTCATATTGTATGTGCCTGTCAAAAGTGGATTCTTTAGGGGAAAGAAAATGTTTTCAATTGTTGGAGTCAAATAATGTTGATTAGCTTTAATGAGGGTTGTTTTTGTCTGCTGTGGTAGCAGCTGTGGAATAGTCTGATGCTCTCAGAAATTGTGACATGGGCATAGGCCCTGTCTTCATGTTAGAGATTAAGCTGTCAATGTGTTTCACAGAAAGGTGAATGGATGGACCTGTCTCTTTGGCTAAATTCTGATGGTCTTGGCCAGTCCTACTGCTCTTTTGGTGCCTGGTTCTCCATTCCTAGGCCTAGAGGAATAAAACTGCTGACAGCTGTAAAGCATTTTCACATGTGCAAAGGGCAAGTGCTGTGTGAGAAAAGTGACAAGTATGATGATAGCATCTTTCAGCTATGTAAATTATTTTCAAAAGTTTTCTGTTGATATAAGTATCTGAGGCAGGTGTCCCTAATTTATCTGGGTAAGGCCATCTGACTGTCAACATGAAAGACAGAAAGAGTGAAAGAAAGGCACTATTCCAGTGAGGAATAGCAAATGCCCATAGTAAGCTCTTCTGGGATAGTCTGGGGACTTTCAGACTTCATATTGGCCTGCAGGAAGAGTGTGCTGATGGATGGAGGGGAATAGCAAGGCAGTGATACACACAGAGGCCAGACAGGAAGACATTGTGAAGTTAGATCAGTGAGGATCAAAGGGTGTAATGCTGAGGGGAGCTTACCTCTCACAAGGGCCTATATGGGGGGACTGAGCTGCCAAAATCAGACACCTGAAATAGATGCTGTGAATACCTGTTCCCTCAGCTGCTCATGGATGCTGTGTATTGGCATGTCTAGTTCAGCTGAATGATGTGTCCTTGGGTGCTTTGCCTATGCTCCAACAGATAAAAATTCAGTAGAGGTTAGGAGTTAGGTGGAGGTTAGGGGATGGGGTGCAGTGGGGAGAAGGGCATAGACCAGGTCATCTGGTGCTGCATACAACAAGATTCAGTTAAGTGCTCTCATTGCTGTCTACTTCTCTTCAGTCCCAGTGGGAACAAGAGTGTCACTGTCACTGTGCCTGGCACCATCACAGAATGGAAAGCAGGGATGTTCTGCACAGGACGTAATGGCTTTGGACTTGCTCCAACCTCCAGTCTGCTTGTTTTCAAGCCCTTTTTTGTGGAGCTCACACTGCCATCTTCTGTGATCCAGGGTGAGACCTTCATCTTGAAGGCCACAGTCTTCAACTACCTGCAGCGATGCATGAAGGTAGGTGAGCCCCGACAGGCTTTGAAAGAAAAGTGGGGTATGAGTAGGTAGGAGATGGCTAAAGTCCATAGCTTATTTTAAGAATTATGTGACATTTGTCTTGTTACCATCTACCATCCCTGCTGCCCCTTCAGGTCCAAGTGACTGTGGAGGAGTTCACACACTTCCAGCTGAAGCCATGTAAAGGCTGTGTCTACAGCAGCTGCTTATGTGCTGGAGAAGCTAAAACGTTTCAGTGGAGTGTCACAGCAGAGCAACTGGGTAAGAAGAACAGGGAGCTGGGGTGGTGGAGTTGGGAGGGAGTGGGACCAAGGTAAGGATGCTTTATAAGGGCTAAATGAGGGAGTTGGGTTATATGCCCTGTTAAATCTGAGGGTACTCATTTGCACTCATCCCAAGGTCATGACTGCTCACAGTTTTGTGCTAGGAGGTACAGGACCTTCTGTATGTAGGGCTCTAATCCAGTTTTGTTGTTGCCGACAGGTGACTTCTATTATATTAATGGGAAGTGCTTCCTCAAAGATGTTTTCTGTACTAAATGTGCCTTATTTTCAGGGCTCATGAACATCACCATCAGCACAGAGGCCGTGGCCACCAAAGACCTCTGTGACAAAGAGATACCATTTGTCCCAAACCAAGGACAGAAAGATACAATCACCAAACTCCTTCTTGTCCGGGTTAGACAACCTCTTCTGTTACCTAGATCATAAAATGGGTTTTGTGCAATTCCCAATTTGGTGCAGATTAATTCTGAGAGTTGCCCTTTGTTATTCAAGGTCTGTAATTAGAATCTCGAGGCATGAGCTGGGGCCAGTTTTGAGGGCTGATGGATGTGGGAGGTATGTGGGTCTCCTCCCAGCCCCCATTCTTCTGTTTGTGGTCAGGCCTCTACATGAAAAACTTTAAATATTTATACCTTTTCAAGTTCTCTCTCCTGAGCTGTCTGCTAAATCTTACAGTATCTGTTTCACAGACATTCAGAAGTTACAATATTCTAAAAATATTTATTGATTTCTTATCTGAAATTAAAATGATTGACAATAATTAAAATGTTTATGTGATAATGATGTTACTCCATCTGAATCTCCAGCCTGAACCAGAATTTTGCTCAAATCTATTTCTAATCCACTTGTAATCCTGCTTCTCTCCTATGTGCTCGTTACCGCTACTTTCAAATGTTCCAACAGCCAGAGGGAGTGCTGGTGGAAAAGGCTCACAGCTCCATCCTGTGTCCCAAAAAAGGTAGAGAGATTGTTTTCTTCTTTCACCCCCCTCATTCTCTGCTTCCTGGCTACCTCCTGGGTCTTTCCAATTATTGAATTGTTTTCCTACGTCAACATGACCAAGCTATGGAAGCACACTATAATTGTGGTGCCTTCAGGAGCTTCCCTTGGGTAAGGGTGGGTAGGGCGGGATTCATGCTTTTAGCATCCACATCCCTGAAGCTAATATGGCAGCTGGAGGACTTTTTCACCTGTGGTAATAGCCACACTATTGAGCATGATGAGGCTAGAGGATACGACTTTGAATTTCTGCTCCTGTCTTGACTATTATGGTGTATTATGGGGCTATTTGCAGCTTTTGAGAGTGCTAAGTGCATTGAGAAGACATGCCTGCAACTGAAATCTGAAACAAGTTGGGGTAACTTATGTAGAGAAAAGCAGGTAGGTGGCTTTCGCCACAGATGGTTTCTAGGAGAAGATCATCTCACCCTCTTGAGAAGTAAGACTTAGGATAGCACAATCACAATGGAGGTGGGTGGAAAAGAGTTGAGGGTGGAATGGAACATGGTTTGTGAGGTGATCTGCAACCTTTGTGACAATAAAATGGGATGTTAGCACTGTCTTGAACAGTTTCTGGGGATTTTTAAGGCTATTTTTATCAGAATCTCTTTCTTTTTCTCCTTCCCCCTGTACCTTACACCGTCTGGTGCCAGGAAGTCCAGCACAGGAGTCTGTGTCCTTGATGTTGCCTCTAAATGTGGTTGAAGGTTCAGTCAGAGCTACAGTCTCAGTCACTGGTAAGGAATTCAGCTGTGATAATACCTTTCCAACTTCTTTATCTCTGAGAATAGTCCTAGGAAAGCCCAAACTGAGAATGCCCTATACTCTTTCTGAGGTTTCTGAGGCTGCAACTCCCTTGGTCTTTCCATGTTTATGGCTGAGTTTCCTGGTTCCAGATGACCTAAAACACTCAGCAAGGGAGAGGTTGTTCTCTTTATGGGTTTCCCCTGGCAGGATGGAAATGTACATGCAGAGCACAGTAGAACTGTGGAACTGATAAGCTGACTGGACAGAGCTACCTGCATACTGCTGTGCTGGGGGTATCTTACCTTGTACACTACCAGGAATTGGTCACTCATTCGAGGAGGTGAATACCCAAAACCCCTGTCCAGGAGGGGGTCAGGGTGCCTATACTCTGTTCCAGGTGACCTCATGGGGACTGCACTGCAGAACCTGGACCACCTGGTGCATATGCCCCATGGATGTGGGGAGCAGAACATGGTGCTGTTTGCCCCCATTGTCTATGTGCTGCAGTACCTAGAGAAGACAGGACAGCTGACCCCTGAAATCAAGGAGAGGGCAACAGGATTCCTGCGCAAGGGCAAGTACAACAGATCCACCTTGCTCCTCTGCCTTCTCCTGTGTCCAACCTAGTAGTAGTCCCTGGTGCCTACTCCCCTTACCTGCAGGGTGCTCCACCACTTAGAATGTTAATACCACTCCCATTACCTGCTCAGTGATTTCATTGAAAATACCAGTTTGAACCCTAACATCCTATCCTACTTCTCAGGGTACCAGATACAGCTGCAGTATCAACACCCTGATGGTTCTTTCAGTGAATTTGGTACCAAGGATGAGTACGGTAATACTTGGTAAGCCCTGGGCTCTCTCCCTGGTGTCCTCCTGCTGTCAGACCACCTGGAGGTGGGCAGCTTTCTGCTTCTAGCACTGAATCCTTTTTTGTCCTGTTGGATGCAAAGTGTTCCAAATAAATGATTTTTTGGGTTACGGCACCCCACTGGTATGCAACTATCCTTGGGATGAAGGATGACACTGGACTGACAGATTAGGATAACACAACAATAGGTGAGGAGAGACCCAGAGGTTTCAAATTCCCACTTTTATTCCTTTTTGTTGGTTTCTGCTTAGGTTCTTTCTTTTGACATCTTCTTCTCTCTCTCTCATTTGCTCAGTCTCTTACTGTTTCTCTTTTCCTTCTCTCATGCATTTTTTCTGTTCTCTCTCCAACCAGGCTGACTTCATTTGTGGTCAAATGCTTCGTCCAAGCCAAGCCATACATTTTCCTGGACAATAGGAGCATCCAAGCTGCTCTCAACTGGCTGGAGTTCCACCAGCTTCCTAGTGGATGCTTCAGAAATGTGGGCCAACTTTTTCACACAGCCATGAAGGTAGGAGCCAGAGTACCTTGAAGGGCAACTCAGAGCAGTTCTTGCCAAGTGTACTGGTAATTGTTTGAGCTCACTTTTCTGTGTTGTTCTGCTTTCTTGCATGGAAGAAAACCTGGGGTAGGTGGGACCTTTTCTGAAAAGTTTCAGGTCTTTGTGTATTACCTTTCCCAGCTTTTGGATATTTATGCTTTTTGCAGGGAGGTGTGGATGGGGAAGTCCCCTTGGCTGCCTACATCACAGCTGCATACTTGGAGGCAGGGGAGACACCAGAGGTAAATACTTGGATTCTTTGCTATGCTCTTGCCTGAATCCTGAAGAACTTAGCGTGGTGACTTTAAGCAGGCAACAGAACATCTTGGAAAGGCTTGAGGACAAAGTAATGGGTCAGAAAGTAAAAAAAAAATCATCACTTCTCAGGAAAAAGCTTAAACTGTCCCTTGTGGAGGACACTGTTGGCAGGGGAAAATGTGAGGTTAAACTAAGGGGAGCCATTGGAGTTCATGGCTAGATACTATGCTCATTTGCCAGTCTTGGGCTGCTGATTCCTGCTCCCTCCGCCATCCTCACACCATCTTGTTGCTCCTCACACCTATATATGTATGATAGCTAGCAGTGAGGTGTTAGGGAGGAGACGTGGGCATAGCTACTCCTGCAGAAACATTAATAGACATAATGACATTTTTAATGTGACTTATCTTCCCAGAAATTGGAAGTCTGGGAAAGGAGTACTGTAGGGAGATTGGATACTGTGGGCAGTTGGAATTGTGCAGATAGGTAATAATAATAAGGGGGAACTCTTACAAGTGCTAAGGTTCATACCTAAATACTGGACTTTGTGGTACTGGCAGTTAAAAAATATTTTCAACTTGATGAAGAAATGCTATTGCTACAGACTTGGAAAAACAGAGTTCCCTGGAAATAAGTAAATTAAGTGAAAGAGCGGTGTTTTTCATTGCATCTGAAAGCTGTGGGCTTAGAAAAAAAAGAGACTGATGGAAATTAACCTTCATTCTGACAACAGATGTCCTCAGATCACCTTTTTCACTGTGAGGACACTCAAATGTTAGAACAAGTTGATTAGAGAGATTTAGTCATCTCCATCATTGGAGATTTTGAAGTCCTGACTAGATAAAACCCTAAGCAACCTGGTTTGATCTCATAGCTAACCCTGCTTTGAAGAGGTTGGATTAGAGACCTTCTGAAGTCCCTCCTAATCTGAATTATTCTGTCTTCTGGTAATTCCACTGAGTGTCTGAGTTTGGCTGACTTTTGTGGAGGAGTCTTTTCATGAAACTATTTGACATGTTCTGCCAAATGTAGCAGAATGAAACACAAGGACAAGCACTTTCATCCTGGTAGAAAAAAAAAAAAAAGAAGACAGTTTATTGTATATCTTAAGAGCCAGTTCTGTTATTTGTAAAGGAAAGCAAAGTTACTGAGAAGCAACCAGACTGTGCTCCAAATTCACGATAAAATCCAGAAAGGGAGACAAACGGGACCTCAAATCAATTTGTGTGATCAACTAGTGGAAGCCACTCTGTCCAGAATGAATCCGCAGAGAGTGACTAGCACTTTGATACTGGTGATGTGATTCTTCAGGCTCCAGAGAAGATGACAACAGCATTGTTAGCACAGAAAGGATTGTCTGTGGAGTGAGGAATGCTTGTTGATCTGAATGTAATCAGAGAGCTATTGGACAGCCATGCATAAACCATTGTTTTAAGATAAAATGGCCATGATAGTGAAAGAAGTCAAAAGTAATGACAACCAGATAAAACACAAGTCTCACAATAGTTATCCTAGCCCTAGTGAAGGCAATTCTGAGGAGGACTGTGAGTAGACGAAGTGGGAAACAGAAAGCTTGTCATAGGGCCCAGGAAAAGAATGTTCTTGACTGGGTTATAAATGGTTTTACAAAGAATGCACAGTCACTAGAGATGAAAACCACGAGAAAGAGATTGAGGGTGTACTGCAAGGGCTGATGCACTCAAGATGTTCAGAACAGATCCTACTTTCCCTTACCAGCATACCTACGAGGCTCATGGAAATTGTTAGGGGTTAAAATGTAAAGAAAATGTTGAAGATAGTTTACGCTGTCCTGAATAAACTAACATTAAAGCATGGTCTGTATGACAAAAAAATCCAGTCAAACAGCCCTCTACTTCCACTGTGTTCTGGAAATAGATCCCTTTGAACAAAACAGATTGTTTATGTTGACTGGAGAAACAAATAGCATATTGTAGAGGAGAAATTCCTTAGCTGGCATGTGACTGCTCTCGGGGAAGTTCAATGCTTCTGTATAGTATGCACTCAGGACTGCTATTGCCGACGCCAGGATGAGCACAGATTGCAGTAGAGTGGCACTCAGTTCTTGTGTTAGTTTCACCAGAAGACACCAGAGACAGATGGGTTAAAATATGTTAAACTGTTCATAGACAAGGTATTAAGATGCGTGATAATGATCACCACTTCACAGGTGACACAACTACTTTTGGTGGAATTCTGGTAGCTGGACAAACACTAGCTCTGTTAACTCCATTTTAACCATCTGGGAAAGTGAGAGATATAAGGAAAATTAATAATAAAGGAACCTCTGAACTGAACAATTCAGGGACTTGCTCTAATTCTTACTTAGCTTTATTCAGTTACAGAATACAAAGATTACCGTGTCACTTGCAGTTATTATATTTAAGATCAAACAGTAAGGTAGGATTTTTGAAATGATGGGAGCTTAGCTTAGCTCTTCTGTTGGGCTTTATCAAGAGAACAACCAAAATTAAACAGTTGTATCCTGCAAACTTTTGATACTTTGTGAGTAGATGCAATGAGAATTTCTGAAAATCACTGGCTGCATCCAGCAATATTACGATCTGGAGAGCTCCAAAATGACATAGACAATATCTTTTCTCCTTTCTAGAAGGGAAAGAGGTGAGGAACATGTCACATGTCAGAATAAATCTTAAATGTAGCCCTTGTGTGATCCTTACCATACTTCACCAAGAAGCCACTTGTAGAGGGAAAACCACAAACTGCTGTATATACACAAATACCCAACAGGCAACCACTGCAAGCCTTTGGTTCATGCTTGAAATGGTGTAACTGAATGTTGGAATACAATGCTGCTGAAACTGGTAGATTTGCTGTGTCCTGCCAACAGTACTGATATTGTGAGGGAAACTGGAAGTCTGAGCAACCTTAAATTCAGCTCTTCAGTGCCTTAACACAGTAATATTGGTCACTATGCTGGGTACAAGCATTTGCAATTGTGTTGTTACTCTGGTGTTCAAAGTAAGAAGTGGTGGTGTTATTCCAGCAGTAAGGGAACTGATTTCTCTGAGAGAGCCCTGCTGAAATCCATGACCTGCTTTGGGGGCAGTCTCTGTCAAGCACCCTGCAGCAAGGGCTGGAGACACAGCTTAGTGTCTCAGGACACTAAGACATGGCAGAGACACTGCAGTGATACACAGGTAAGAGTGCAGGCTCAAGCACAGTGACACATGGTTGTGTGTACAAGGTGCTCTCTATGTCAGCATATGCTAGTGCATCCTTCTGCTTGTGTACCTCCATGTTTGCCTACCTTGTGTGTCTGTGTGTGACCCATATCAATGTAATTCTTCTCTGTAGAGTACAGTGGTGCGCAAGGCTCTGGGCTGCATCGCTCCTTCCCTTCCCAAAGCTGCCAGCACTTACACACAGGCCCTGCTGGCCTACACCTTTGCCCTGGCTAAGGACCATCAACGCACACAAGAGCTTCTCGACATGCTTGATCAAAAGGCAATCAGAGCAGGTATGGGAACCTGGTGATCATCAGAGAAGGGACATGTGATCCGACAAGCTGTCTTACTTCTTAGTCCCTGACCCTCAGGACCAGCTCGTGAGTAGCTAGCTAATATCAGGTATCTAGTGGACCTGGCAAACAGGACAATGGAGAAGTCAGGTGTTTGGGAGCTACTCAGTATGCAGATTTTTGTCATATTAGTTTGCGTTTTGTTTTGTTTTTTTTTTTTTTTCTATCACGTTGATAAACGGGTCTCCAATGTATAATACGGAGTTTCGGGTATTGCAAAACACAAGTTGCATACATGATATTGCAGTTCACCCAGTGATGTGATGACCAACCCAAGTGGTATTTACTCATTGGTCTTTGCACACACAAGCTACTGTGCCTCCTAGACCTCAAGATTTCTTCCCTGACATCTCTCAATATTATCTACTTCCTTTCTTTCCCAGGTGGGCAGATCCACTGGAGTCAGAGCCCATCCGAGACACCCAGCGCTTGGTCACAGCCACTGTCTGTGGATGTGGAGTTGACGGCCTATGTCCTCCTGGCCCTGCTCTCCAAGCCAAATGTCACAAGGGCTGATCTCACCACAGCCTCTGGCATTGTGGCCTGGCTCACCAGGCAGCAGAATGCCTATGGAGGATTTGCCTCAACACAGGTAACTCGGGGCTGGGGAAGGTGATACTGCCTGAGAAAGATTCTTTGCAGAATCTATGCAAACGTGAAAACAACAGTGTGAACACTGATTAGAGGAGTCCTTGTATACAGAGGTCCTCAGCTCAGCAAGTTCAAGTGTCTTTGGGCCTCAAAGCTGTGGAGCAAGCATGCAAATGTAATCGTTTCTTCCTTTTCAGGACACAGTGGTTGCCCTGCAGGCCTTGGCTAAGTATGCAGCACTGACGTACAGCACAAAGGGGGTTGCAGAAGTGAGGGTGAGGTCCCAGAGAGGCTTTGGGAGGAAGTTCCAAGTCTCCTACCAGAACCGACTTTTGGTGCAGGAGGTGGCACTGACAGAAATCCCAGGAAAGTTCTCAGTGCAGGCCCATGGCAGCTGTTGTGTCTTTACCCGGGTAGGTTGCCCACTTCCTACAGCCCCTTCTGCTCACCCTTCTGTCAACCTTCTGCTCATCATCTTGTCAAAAACAACAATCTCTGCTGCAGCTCTGTGCAAAGAAATGTGCATTAACTGGGTCTTACTTGTACCTTCTTGCCAATGCAACAAACCTGTGTATCGTAAGAGACTGAGATAGAGTGTGTCCAAATGTGAGTGCTGCTTCTGTGGTTCTTGGGGTATTGGCGGGTGTAAACCTTGCATAGTGGTCCCTCTGTTGTGTGCCTGACTTTGTGTGGTCTCAAGCAGACAGGAAAGCAGAAGTAGCCCCAGCTGGAATGATCATGGAAGTTTTCCATTCTGAGTCACGTTTATTTCTGGTACAGGGATGAGTGTGCTCACTGCATATCCAGTCACTGTCTGTGGTCCATACCTTGAGGATTGGAATAGTCGCTGAAAAGGTATGGAGATGATACTGAACTTACTATCCATGTCTTATTCTGTCTTTTTGTCTCTTTATGCAGATGGTGTTGAGGTACAACACACCCTTCCCACAAGTCTCAAAATCCTTTTTCTTGCGAGTGAAAACCAAGCCAGTCAATTGCACCAGGGATGATACCCACTCTGTAACTCTCTACGTCAATGTCAGGTGATTGTAAAGACACAGAAGACACAGCCACACTTAGGAAGGAAAGCCACAAATTGCTGGAAAGGTTAGGGGTGCTTGGCTGCAATACAGGCATCCAGCAGTTTCAGCAGAAGGGCCAGATGCCAGATGGAATGGGTGGGAAGGAAAGATATAGGTGTCTCTGGGGAAGGGGAAATGTTTCCAAGGTCTTTGGTTCTTGCTAGGAAGAAGAGTGGAAGTAGTCATCTCAGATTAGGGATGCTCACAGCAGTGCAGCAGTCATCTGCCTCATGAGAGGGAGCAGCAACTGCCTTGGCCACAGTCCTGGCTGGGCTTCCTGGCTTAGGGTCTGCACACAGGGTATGGTGATGGAGGAAAGGGGGAGCTGGGTGAGCTCTGTTTGATCTTCTCCCTCAGGTACACTGGGAAGAGAGCCATTTCCAATATGGTGATTGTGGAGGTGTCCCTACTGTCTGGATTCGTCCTGGCTCCAGGATCTGGGATGCCTGTAAGAAGCCTGGAATCAGGATGATGATGTGGTGTCAGTTGGACCATCCATGCCCAAGGGGAGGGGAGATTGCATAGGAATGTGTTGCTTCTCTCTCAAGCAATCTCATCATCCCTACCACTCTGCCACGTAAAGAAACGTGAACTTTTACTGTAGTCTCTTACCTTGTACCTTGAAGGTGGTGATCCTTCCAGCCCAATTGACTCAGTATATAGCAGCCACATAGCCTAGGTTCCTGCCTTTGGGTTCTGCAGGAGGTGGGTGGCCCAGCAGGGAGATCAGCCTGAAAGAGTAAGAGCCCCAAATAATTTTGGAAGTGAGTGAATGAGAATCTGCTCAGTCAGGCTTAGATAAACCATTTGGGGATGTCTCACACCTTCTTTTCCACATTACTCAACTAAATTGCCTCCTCTACTCTCCTGTCTTAGATGGAGCATTGGCACCCTGTGAAAAGAACTGAGAAAACCCAAGCAGGTGTTGCCATCTATTTGGACAAAGTAAGTGTGTGCTACTAGAGAAGCTGTAGGAGTGGAGGACACTGGAAAAGCTGTGTGGAGAATCCAGGACTGGGGTAGCAGAGCAGGATTAATCTTGAAGTCCTGTCTTTGGCTCCCACAGAGTTGTTATTGCTTATCTTTAGGATCAAATTTAGGTGAGGAATAAAAACAACAGCTCATAAGTGAACTGTCATTTGCCTTTCTCCCTCAGCTGAGCCATAAGTCTGAGACATATGTCCTGCACCTGGAACGGGAGATTGGGGTGACCAACCTGAAGCCAGGACATGTCAGGGTCTATGACTACTACCATCCAGGTGAGTATGGTACCATGGGGTGCCAGGGCTGTCTGGGTATTTGTGCTTGACTCTGTGCAAGGATAACTTTGGTCTCTCCTGTCCTGTTGCAGAGGAGCAGGCCATGGCTGATTATAATCTTTTCTGCATCTGAGGTAGGTGTGAGCCCCACAAAGATGTGTTGCTGTTCCCTTCCTTAGCCCCTGTACAGACCTAGCAGCCTCATGATTTTTTCTCTGCAGCCCCACTATCTTTGCCTGAGAGGAGGAGCCCTGTGTACCTCTGATTCAGCATATTCCCTTTATCTAGAACTACATCTGGAATTCCCTGGGCCTCCATCTGTCCTCTGTTTTCTGGATTTTTTTGTGTTGTCTTTGCTAAATTGCTCTGTAGGTGGTACATGAAATGGTTAACACGTGTTCTTGCTGTAAAGTCTGGGGGATATCTGGGCTTGGTATAGCTGATGGGTCTGCCTGCCAGCTGAGTGACAGTGCTTGCAGACAGTTTTCACTGTTCCAGAAGAAATTCCAAGCAGAATTCATGGTACTATTTCCAGCTTACACTATTTGGGTATGGCTGGATATCCCACCTCTTCCTGGGGAGAGGCTGAATTAAGACAAGAATACTTGATCAAACAAGAGAAACACTTTCCCTGAGAGTCCTTATTGAGGGTCTGGTCTCCCTAGCTGTTAGCATCCCAGGATTAATCATTTCAGTCATCCTATTTTCTCTCTGTTTTCCTCCCTCTTCATACTGTTTTTTCTCCAAGGACCTGGTATGCTCTCTTACTATCCCCTGTTTCAGCCCTCGGGGGTCCCATTAGTGGGAGATGCCCTAGCAGAGCACAGCTACTGCTTTATTGCTTTTGGTATGGTGGGGCATACGTCACCTGCAAAGTCACATCTCAGTGGGCTTGGGATATTGGTGCTGGAGCAGATCTCAAGTTGGATTTCAGGACTAAACCCAGCCCATGCCATGCTGCTCATCCTGACAGCCATTTCCTGGTGAATTCTTTTGGGTGTCTGATTAATTCTGATTGTTTTAATCCAGGGATTTTCTTGCTTGTAAACAGAAGGAAAATAAAATATAAATCACAAATCTGGGTCTTGTGGTGTGTTTGTACTCTATAACAGATTATATTTACTCTATAACTTGGAGGAGAGTGTGGAAGCAAACTCCTACAGAGACAGGTACCTGAACCCTACACCTGGCATTCATTTCTTCCAGCACTGGTTTTCACTCCAGCAACATCATGCAGCAATCAACATGGGGTGAGGACTCTAGCCCTCTTTGGGGAGTGATCCCACTCAACTTCTGTCTTCCTTGCCCAGAAAGAAGGAGAGGAGTGATTCTATTTTCTCCTTCTCTGAAGCTGTATCTTCCACACGACAACTGAAACACGTGTTGTTGGGCAGGGATGGTGCATGAGGCTTGACTCCATCCCTCCTAATGAGCTTCTGGAGAGTGGACAGAGTGAACAGGTCTCCTCAGCATGAGATGATAAGAGGCAAGGGCAATTCGGCAGCCAAAGGGCAGGTGAAAATTCAACATCTATTACTGCTTTTTAAAACCAAACCTCACAATTTAAGAAACTATATCTCGTGATCTAGGATTTTTAAGCTTGTCAGTGCTGTGTCCCTGTATAGACAGGTCTCCCTAGAACCTTGCTAGAGTCGGCTGTGACTCTGCAGCAAGGCTGGGATTTGTGGTGGTTTGGAGGGAGGGATTTGGAGAGTGCACTTAAATTCCAACTTCAAAGTTCCAGAGCAACCATAAAGTCTCAGCAAGTCCCCACTTTGAGGCAAAGACAGAAGCATTGGAAGTTCTTCTGTTTAAGAGTCAACACTCTCCTTAAAGCACTGAAGAATTCTCCCAGTAAAGCAGGCTACTGAAAGCCTGCTCCATGTTTCATGTACAGGATAATAAGACCAGAATGAATGCCTAAATTCAGCATAGTGGTTAGGTGTTACCAGTGCCCTGTGCAGTGCCAGAAGTGTCTGCACTGAAATTGGCTTCTATTCCAGGAGTCACTTTCTCCTTGTTTGTGCACCTTTGTTTAAACAGGTGTTTTTTCCACCTCATTATTCAATTTCCTCAGCATTTCATGAGCAATGCAGAGCCCAACTCAGCAGAACAGGATTTTCACCAGAATACTACTTTCTCTAAAACATTTCAAAAACAACTTTACAGCTACTGCAGGTTCCTTTGCAGGTATCTCGTCTCCCCACTTCCTTTATCTCTGGCAATGCTTGTGTCCTTGCTCTTAATCCAAAACCAGAACCGTAGCGCATGAGGTTTGTACTTTGTACTGGTATCAGTATCTAGAGAGCAACCAATAGTTATAGCTTTGGCTTTTGCAGAGAAGGAAAGACCCACCTTAGCACTGCCATTGGCACAACGTTCTAATTATCTGTTTTGCACTGCTTAGCAAAGCCCAGGCAACAGATCTGATAAAAGTCCCTGTATTCTGGAATAGCGATGTATTGGCAAAGCAACTGCTATATTGGTCACACCCACACATATATTCTGCATACTCCTTATTGAGTCCAGAAGGGGTAGTTCATACCTGAACACATTATTGCCAGAGGAGTTCACATCCCTGAAAAACAGAAACACTCACATGCATATGTGTACATTGCACGTAGCGACATTTTTTGACTTGCTATCCACTGCAATTTCTCTGCCCACATTATTAAGAACTCTTCCAGTTCTTTCAAAATATTCTTTCTCAGACTTAAACTGCAGTATCTGTTGGGTCTGGCTCTTAGACAGCATTTGGAGGGAGGTGGCTGTGTTCCAGCAAGGAAAAAGTAAAGACAGAGAAAAAAAAGAAAAAGAAAAAGAAAAAAAGAAACTTTTGTACAAAATGCATCAACTTCTCTGCAGCTTAATTTTTGCCTTCTCTGCTTAGAGCTAGCAGTATCAAACATCACACTCATTTGTTTATCCTTTACAAAATCGAGAGGGTGAGGTGATTTATCCTGGAGACTTAGTGGAGCGCATTCTTCCACCTGGCTTTTGATCAGCTCCGCTGTTTGAGCACCAATTACTGACTGCCTTCAGAGACACAAACCCAGCCCCATCTAGAGGACTGCAACAAAGGTGGTAAAAAGCCTGGAGGGCATGTCCGATGAGGAGAGGCTGAGAACACTTAGGTTGTCTAGTCTGGAGAAAAGGAGGCAACCTCATTGCTCTCTGCAGCTCACTGTGCAAGGGAAGTGGAGAGGGAGATGCAAGTCCCTTCTCCCTGGTAACCAGTGACAGGGCGCATGGGAAGAGCACAAAGCTGTGCCAGAGGAGATCCAGGCTGAACACTGGGGAAAATTTCCTTACTATGAGGGTGGTCAAGCACTGGGACAGGCTTTCAGATAGGTGTTTGATGGCCCATGCCAGTCAGCGTTCAAGAGGCATTTGGATAATGACCTCAGTGACACGCTTAAGCTTTTGGTTAGCCCTGAAGTGGTCAGACAGTTGGACTTGACCTTTGCAGGTCCCTTCGTACTGAACTATTCTGTTATATTCTAACTACTTGTAGGCCTCTTGCCTGTCTGTTGTCCTCATGGTCAATGGGTCCATGAGAGAAAGGACCACAGCAAAAGACAGCAGCCACATAACTTGTGTCCTGCCACAAGCTGCAGCAGGGGCAGAACCCTGCTGAGAGGTACTCACTTCCTAGGCACCCCCTGGCCATGAGTAGCTGGTCACCATGCTGGTCACAGGGGATGGAAATGGGACTGAGTTGGATGAATTGTACATGCCAAGCCTGGGACACTGTTTTTGCTGTTCCAACATTTTTTTTTCATTCTGCTTCATTGTCTGTGAGTTGGATTGTGGGTTTTTGTTTGTTTGTTTGTTTGTTTTCCCCTCAGGATATGAGTTTCCAATCAGTATTAAGTAGAGAACTCAAAGATGTTTGGACTCTGCGCTCACAAAACAGCTACAGAAGTCAGTAGGAGCCAGGACTCTAAATACCATTGTGAGCCCATATGCTTTTATGAAGAATTTGGCTGTCCCCTGGAACTGCTGTGGGTCTACTGTGAACAAACAAATGTCAGCTGGGATTGTTCAGCAGGCACTGCCCGTACTTTTTGAGACCCATTGAAAGAAATGAAGGGCAGCCTGGTGTCAGAGTGATTCCCTTTCTTGCTCTGGTTCCTGTTCATTTGTTTATCCAGGTGCACTTTCACCTTCTTCTCAGCCATTGACACCAGAATCACTCAGCTGAACAAAGCCCTGGAAAGAAAGAATTTTTTTTTTTTTTAAAAAAAGGATTTGCATCTGCCCACTCTGCCAAGAAAAGAAAAATCTTTTTTTTTTTTTCTTTGTAATGCGTCAGTCTTTCCAAAATGAAAAGAAAATATTCCTAAATGTTTAAGATCTCAGTTTAGCACCTGAAGATAAATTGGTTTTTGATATAAAAATGATATAAATCATATAGATATGAAATGGCTATTACACTAAAATAGAAGAGCTTCCTTAATTTAGGAAGTATTTCAAGAACCAGATTTTCCTTTGAATTGTGGTAACATGCTCAGGTAAAAGTTCAGTATAAACAGTAGATAACAGGTTTAAAACTGGCATGTGGAAAGAAGCTCCCAAACTAGATAGCATGTGTTGCCATTTTGTAGAGATAGAGACACACCCTGCTGGTAGCTGGGGAAAACCACAGGACTCAAGGCATGCAGTTTTTGACCTGCCTGCCTACTGTCCAAACCCCATTTCCACTGGTGAATGCATGCTTAAGTTGGCCCTGGACTGGACTAAGCAGGGATGCGTGATACTGCTGGAGTGCACTGCAGTTGTTGGATTTCCTGTTCAAACTCAAACACCTGCAGGGCAGAGATACGAATTCTAGTTTTTCCTTCTCTCTCTGCTGTCCTGCTGGGCGTGGGAGTACTGTGTCAAGGAGCCTAGCGCTATGTATATGCAATTTTTGTGTTCAGAATCCAGTCTCCCTTTCAAGACTGAGACCTGCCTGGGGAGATGCGGACGTAAAAGGTTTGGGGACAGTATGACCACAAGAGTTCGACTTGAGCTCCAGCTGAATGCACACGCCAAGGGGTCGAGCAACAATCCATCTCAAGGCAAAACAATGGAATAGAGGCTGCAGCTGGAACAAGGAGCAGGGGCAGTGCAGTGAAAAGGAAACAAGCTGTTGCTTAGCAAAATAAAAAGTAAACTTGTCTAAATGATGCTAGTGCATCCACAGGGAAGTAGGAAAGCAGAGGCTGGAGGCCAAAAGGACTTGGATTGGCTGGAGAACATCCTGAATGGTACAACCCTGTACCTGGAGCACTATAAACATAGGAATGAGGCAGAAGGAAGGAAACTCTGGGGCTTCTTGTCTGCTTCCTGGGAGAAACGGCAACAACAGCAGGTGGCTTGGAGACCTTGGAAGGAGAGAAGCTGCACTCCATCTTCTCTCCTGACCTGCCCTCCAGACAGACCCACCTCTCTGGGGCTCTCCCAAGAAAATGTGGACTCCTTTCCTCCTGAGCTGCCTGCTCTACACCCTGGCGATAGTGGCACAACCGTAAGTGCCATTTCGAGGTCTGGTGATTGACAGTTCCAGTGCTGAGGGAGGGGCCAGGATAGCAGGGAGAGAGTATGCGACCCTGCGAGTCATCTCCTATAAGGGATAGATACGGGGTGGTATGCATGCTACAAGCCCTGTTATGAGCACAGGATCCTTCTAAAGGTGGCAATTTTTTCTTTGGATGTTGCTGCAGTGCAAGATCTAAGTGAGGACTGTCAGTGGGAATAAGAACAAGGGTCTGCAGTCTGAGGCAGTCTTAAGGGAAAGGTGTAGGATACAGAGAAGGGCAAGAGGTTGAGGGTTGCAGGGCTGGGAATAATTAAGCAGGAACCAGACTGCTGCCAAAGTAATTAAGGAACCTTCTCGAAGCAAGAAAGGTGGATCCTTTTCTCTCGAGGCTGGAGTAAAAGCTGTAGAGAATCCTGCACTTCTGATGTTGGAGTCAAACAGACCCAGAGCCACAGAGAGCTTTGGGATCAGAATTACACAGCTGCAACTTCCTGAGTGAACACAGCAGTTTGGTTTTGGATCCAAGTCTTAACTTTGAAACTTTTTCCATCTCCCAGTCCGATAGCACTGTTCCCTTTTCCCTATGTACTGGGAAGCCCTAAAAAAGAGTTCTCTTTGCAGAGGCAGAGATGGTCTCTACTGTGTACGCTTCCTTGTGCCACTGTAGCATGCTCCAGAATTCCATACACACCAGTGTAATGTGAGGTCACCTCAAAGCAGTTTTCATGTAGTCTCCTGAAATTTCTTATATCCTTTCCATCAACACTGGGAGGTGCACATTCTCACTGTTAATCACCTGTCCCTCTCCCCAAGCAGAGCAATTGGTCCTGGAAGAGGTAAACCCTGCTGCTTCCTCAGACCGTGGAATATTAGTCTCAAGGCAGAGAGACTAGTTGATTGTCTTGTTTCCCCACTGCAGGAAGTACCTGATCATCCTCCCGGCTGAACTGCCCTTCCCCTCTTCCCAGAGGGTGTGCTTGGACCTGCGTGGTGTGGAGAAGCCTATTCGTGTAGCCTTAACTCTTGTGCATGCCTCTGGCAACATCAGCATCTACCGCAAGGTTGTCCGGAACAACTGGATCTTTGAGTGCTCCAGGTTTCAGGTGAGGACCATTCTTGGGAGCAGCTTGTAGCTAGCGGCTCCCAAAGCGCTCTTTTGGCTCTGACTCTTCTTGCCAGAGAAATGGAGAATGAGGATGATGGGAGGAGAGAGGGCATGGAAAGGAGTTAATGTAAAGCCAGGCAGAGTGGGAGCTTAGTGTCTTTCCTCCCTGCCTCTGTCTGTCTGCATGATATTGTTCCTGTTGGGTAGCTTACTATCCACCCTGGTGGCCCCGTTCACCATGGGTGCCTGGCCAGTCACCAAAGGACCGAGGAAGGTAGAAGAGCTCAGAAGCACCCAAATGGCAGCTGTTACCTCATTCTCTCCACCAAGAAGGATGCACTGTCACAGGATGTCATCTGTGCACTGTGATGCACGAAGAACCAGACCTTTCATCTCAGGCAGTCTCACCTCACACCTGCATCTCTCCAAGCTTCTCTTGCAGGACTGTGAAGTGTGCTTCAGGACTAGGAAGGGCATGGCAGGGTGTCTACGCAGGCTCAATACGATGCTTTCTGATCTGCCATACCCACGAACCTTATTTTCTTTGTTTGTGCTGGCAAGTAAGAGCTAATAAGCCCCTGAAGGGACACACTGTGCTGGCCTTTGGAATGAGGTGGGGAAGAAGGTGTCACAGTTCGGGATATGCGAGGAGAAGAGCATATGCATAATGTCTAATGTCTTCACCTGCTCCCTGCTAACCTGGCGATTTCTCTTCCCTGTCCTAGGTCCCCAAACCTGCAGGCAGCCAAGAGGTGGGCACTGTCCAGCTGCATATCTCCAATGGCCACTATTTCAGTGCAAAGGAGGAGAAGCAAGTCCTGATTCGTAGGACTGGCACTGGCACCTTCATCCAAATGGATAAACCTGCCTATAGGCCAGGACAGACAGGTGAGTGCTTTGCATGGAGCACCCTGGCAGTTCCCCTGCCTTGACCTGTCTTTGTTTTGTTCCCGTTTTCCCTCGAGGGCTGTGCTTGGAGCTTTGAGCCTTGTAGTCCTAGCCGGGACAGAAGGAGAAGCTGTATGTGACCGAGGCCTCTGCTGCCATCTGGGGAGATGTATTCATGCTTGTGTTTCAGGGAAGGGAGGCGGGGGGCTGGAAGCTGTGGTCTCACAGGCTGTAGGAGCAGGCTTTCCAGCCACAGGCTGGGGACGAAGTGAGACTTTGTGTCCTCCTCCTCAGCCTGTGCCTCCAAGCACTTGCCTCTTTCGTGGGTGAGTGGAGCCAGCGGGTGGGACAAACTGTCAAAAAGCAAAGCAGGAACACCACAGCCTGCTGTGTGTGGGGAGGGAAGAAGTGGTGAGCAGGGCTGAACGAGCACCAAGAGGGGGTTGCAGGCAGGCATGGGGGTGCCAGCAGAGCCCTGATTTGGGGTTGAGGCAAGCACGGGTTTAGCCCCGTCTTGAATGTACTGTCTCTACAACATGCTCTTCTCCTTTTCTCCCTTCAGTGAAATTTCGGATAGTGACATTGACTGAAGACTTTGTCCCCGTTAACAGCAAGGTAAAGCCTGTCTAAGTGGATGCAAGGAAGTCTCCAGACTTCCTCTGCCAAGTCTGCCTCCTCTGCCAGCCCCACGCTGTGCCTGCTGACACGGTCTGCGTGTCTGCAGTACCCAAGGCAGCAGACACTGACCTGTTACAAAACCTTGCTGAATTCAGTCTCCCAGCTGCACTGTCACTCTGACAGGACAGTTGTTGGCTGGTGGTATCTCTGGTATGGCTGCTGAGGTTTGGGGAGCGTGCCAGCGCTGCCTGCTAGCTGAGTTAGGAGCTCAGAACCTGCTTGCACTTTCCCCTTGCCAGAAAAAAGCTGGCTTCTGAGGGAATCTGCAGGCTGCTGGCTGTGGGCACGGTTACCAGACGGACTGTGCCCAGGCTCAGCCAGAACTGGAGTTGTGTAGCTTTGTGCAGCGTGGTGTTCTTACGGGTGGTGGGAGGGTCTGCAGCAAGCCACGGCACGTCTGCAAAATTTTAAGAAAAATTAATTGATATGGGAAAGGATGCACATGAACTGATTATAAAAAGAGACAAGAGAGAAGGCAGTATAAGCAAATTATACTTACTTGCTGCTGGCAGCAGCTCGTTCTGCCTGAGTCAAGGAAGTGAGAAGTTGCCAGAGACTTGCATAGGTGCTAGCCAGGAAACTGCAAGACTAGCATCTCTCTACAGTGAGCAATTTTACCTGCTGCCAGCAGCTGTAAATATCTTACATTCGTCTGTCCTGAAGCAATTTAAGGAGAGCCAACTGGAATTCATGCCATGATAGATAAATGCTGAGGGGCACAAGTGTGCAGAGTTAAATCAAATCCCTCCAGACTGAGATGAAGGGAGAGATCCTTCTGGCTTCTTTTTGACTTAATTTCCCCTTTTTTTGGTTATTGATGAGGGCCTAGGATCATGCACTCACTTCCTGTCCCGGAAATAGAAGGCATCTGTCTTATATTAGTTAGGTAATAGAGTAAGCAATACCTTTGCTTCCATGCCTACATTTGGTTCATGAAGATATTTGGCCATAAATGTTTGGTGGCTATGTGTAAGTATGAGTAAATTAGCATTATAACTGTTAATAATGCTGTGATGAAAATTCAAAAGAGGTCGTATTTAACCAAAGCTATTATGAGGCTTGAGTGCACTGCAACATTAAAGCCATAATGTCTTGTTTATGAATTAGGTGGGTTGGTGATAACACAGGTGCTGTTCACTGGCATGTTTTGTTTAGCATTGACAATGGATTTGGTTATATAAATAGTTAAACTACACTGTTTTTGTTTGTTTCAATGAAAACAAATGTCTATGATAACTTGCATGAAAGTTCATAATGATGAATAATGTGAATCAAATGTGGCCTTCTGTTTACACACCAGTTACTTTCTCTAGTCCCCTTCTTCTGCCTCCTTATGCTTCACTCTCCTTACACCACTACTGCCTCCTGGCTGGCAGTTCTTGTGATACAAGAACAGAGTTAATAGACATAGGAGGCCCTTCTTTGCGCCTGCCTGAATGTGCTGCTGGAGTCAGCAGCATTACCTATCTCCAAGCCTTACCTCCTAGGCCAGGGACTTTACAGGAAAATGTGGGGTTTATTCATCCTATAGATGATGCAGTTTTGCTATTTATGAGTTTGGAATGATTGTATTTGTGAGTACCTCTAATTTTCTCCCTTTTTTTTTTTTTTTAAATAGTAAACTATAGCTTTCATGGTCACAGAGTAAAGCTCGAATATGTCTAAATGCATCTTAAAAATATATCCATATTATTTCAGAACCATTTTCCTGGTTTCTGTAGGATCAAGCTCCTTGTATCGTAATGTTTGGGACTGTCACGTGGGCTAGGTGGGTAAGATAAGTCTATATGTAGGTTGGTATATCATGCCAGCTTCTGACATTGCTATCTGTTTGCTTTGCAGTACTCCATGGTGGAAATCCAGGTGGGTGTGTCAGACTCCCCAGGTGTTATGAGGAAAGGTACTTCAGGAGGGATATTTAGGCCGTTGTCTTACTGAGTCAACTTACTTTTTTCAGGGTCAGTGTATACATGTGTATGCATCCACATGCTTGTAAAAACCATTGAAGAGACAAATTGTTTGTTCTTTTCAATGTTCAGGAGCTCCATCCAGACTTTAGCTAACTCTTACAGTTTATCCTTACATTAAGACTGGAGAGTTTAAATGTTGGGATCTTTCCCACTTTCTTTTTCAATGGCAGTACAATGTAGAGTAACCCTTGGTGTGTTGGTCTCATCTCTGTCGGTGTTTCAGTGTTCAGGTTGCTGCAGCACCTCCCATTAAAAAAGCAAACAAACAAACCAAACCAAACCAAACCAAAACAGGAGCCTGTGAAAGCCTCTGAAATCTCTCAAACTTTAAATCCAGTGGGCTTTGGGAACAGAACAGCAGATATTTTTAATGACAGTCTCTTGTCTCCTTTCCTCTAACTGCAGGACCCAAACCAAAACCGCATTGGCCAATGGCTGGATGTGAGACCAAAACAGGGCATTGCAGATCTCTCTTTCCAGTTAGCTACTGAACTCTCTCTGGGGACTTACACCATCAGTGTGGTGAACCCAAAAGTGTCCAGTACATTTAAGGTGGAGGAACATGGTAAGATGGAGTATGGGGAACAAAGAATGGGATGGAAGAATTGCTTATTTCTGTCCTTATAACAATATGCAGCCAAACACTGTAAACTAAGTTTTAATGTCTGAGAGCTAGGTTTCAACAAAAATGTATAGAGTGGGCGATATCACAAATGCCAACAAGGGAGATTGTACTGGAGATTCCTGGAGAGGGCATCTAGTAACAAGAGTTACTAGAGTGTCACAGAGAGAGAATAAACCTAAGACCTCTGTAGTACTTCATAAGGTTGGGGAAAAAAGGGAGATTCTTCCTTTAGTTTCCCTGTTTTAAAGTAATTTTAGTTTAAACATTTTAATTAGCTTTTATTTCACGAACATGCTCCTTTACGGGACTCCAGCTTTATGGTAACAAACTCATCCCTTTCATGATCCATGTCTAGGTAGACTGCTGCCTTTGATAGAGTAACTTTGTGATTTTTGTTCCAGTGTTGCAGAAGTTTGATGTTTTCTTCGAAGGACCGGTTCAGATTTATGCTTCAGATAAAACCTTCCCACTGCGTGTATGTGGCAGGTGAGGAGACAATCCTGGAGAAAGGAAACAGCTCATCAAAATCTTGTCTGTTCTTCCACACGTGTACTCTCTTGAGTCCATCAAGGAGAATTGGCTAAAGAGGGGTGAAACACAAGCATTGCTTTCAAAGAATCATAGGTAGTACAAGAGTCTGTTTGGTTCTTGCTTGGGATGGAGGTACCTGAGCTACACCCTGCTCTGGAAGCTGTGTCCATCTGGCCTTGGTGGACCTTGTATGGGGGAATATGCATATCTGATATGGGACTGATCTGTTGAGGTACAAGGATCAGTACAAGGTTCTCATTTTATTTTATGCTGCTGAACTTCTTTCTTTCTTAGTAGCAGTGTTTCTCTAGTTCCGTAATCATTAGCAAACACTGAGCAGATGAGGGTGTGAAGGCAGGCATGACCTCAGAAAGTATAAGCACAAAGGAGGAAGGAGAATGCTCTGGAAAGCACTTTGTGGACAGATAAGGAGGCGAACAGAGCTGTATTTGGAGCTGGGTTGTCCGAAAACTTTTACTGCCTCTTTGCTGCTGAACAGGAATCATTTCTTATTAACTGGGCATTTCAAATCAGAACATTTAAATTGCTAATAGAAACAGCACAGCACTCTTCATCACCAGGGTAGTTCACGAATGTTTTCCTGTCACTGATCCTGTTAGGGAACATTGTTCCCCAAGAGAAGACCAGAGAGGAGCTGAAGCACAGAAAGTCAGCAAGGCAGTCAATGGAAAAGTCCGCCTTGACAAGGGCATGATTCTGCTATAGTTGAGGGGAAAAAAAAAAAAAAAAAAAAGCAGAGCCAGTCTGGTGATGGAAAGAAGAGTCCAGATTATGAGATAAACCCATGGTGAGGAGGAAGGACTGAGGTCAATCCTGGAAGTCAAGCCAGTGCGTCAGGCTGAGAAGCAGTGCACTGGCATAGGTAAAGTTATAATGTAGCTCAACGTCTGGAGCTTAACCATAGCTCCCAGATGATGTGGGGAGGCCCCAGTGAAGCTTTTAACAACACCCTGTGAATAGGGGAAAGGGGTTGCAAAGCCTGCTGGTTCATCCAAGGCTCTGGCAGATACTGCTGCAGAGGTTCTTACACCTCTGCAACTAAATAGACCTGTTAACAGCCACACAGAAAGACAGTTTGCTGGATAAACAGATTTTTCAAACCACAGAGCATGAGTTTTGCCCTTGCTCTACCAACCATCCCACCACCTTCTGAATTACAGTGACCAAGGAGTCAGTGTGACAATGAAAAATGTTTTTGATTTGGATGCCCGGTGGGGTGTGTCTGCTGTGGGGGCAGAGACAACTTTGCTGGGGCTGCTAAGGCCATCACCAGAAGGAGAAGTACTGTAGCTCTATTAATGTCATATCGTGCACATTTTATTGATGTGTACAAGAACATAGGCTTCTGCTCCTTTCGCACCTGAGCCAATATATCCAATGGGTGCCGCTTCATGCTGTGTGCACACAACTCAGGCCAGCTCTTTTCTTCTGCCTGCAGTTCCCGAACAGAAAGCACCCAGAAGTGAGAGAGCTTTGGAAAGTGTGGTCCTTTTTTTGCCTAGGCTCTGTTTCTGACTGCGTTGGATGCAAGACTGTGTTATTCCATTCCCCAAGTGTACTCTGTGCTGTATTTTTGTTTATGCCTGCTTGCTTGCAAACTGAATGAAGACCGGCATCAGGAAGCCCACTTGTGTGTAGCAATGTGCTCAGCAAACCACAAAATTCTCCTCAGTGTCTCTGCTTGGCAGCTCATCTGGTGCTTTCCCTGCAGGTACCACTATGGAAAAGCAGTGCAAGGGACCATGCGGGTGACTTTGTGCCAGAAGGCAAGGAGGCGTCTTCAAAATGTCAGCAAGGATATCTGTAGAGAATACAGTGGTCAGGTGAGTAAAATCCTGGAAGATACATGGTTGGTGGAGGAGCACCACATATGACAATGTGTGACAGTGCCTGAGAGAATGGAATGAACTTCTACTTAAGGAAGGTTTGCCAACCTCTGTAATGTACCTGTAGACTAATCAGTTAACATTTTTATTAAATTAATGCAATTATTGTTACCCTGACCAACTGAGATACCTTTACCCCTAGAAGTTCTTCTATGTAAATTTGTTTATTAAGGATAGGGAATAGAAAAGAGGAAATCACATGCAGACCTTAAAGTTCTGTTCTTTTCTGTAAAGAAGCATAAATACCCAAGAACTGATATAGTGCAAGAAACAACAGGTGCAAAAATACCATGTTAAGGTGAACCTACCCTGGAGATGCACAAGGATACCAATGTACAGTGTACAAGGTTATTTCCACAGCCAAATCACATACTGGCTTTTTGTTTTTTCACCTTATTTCACTCTTTTCATCCCTAACAAAACATGTCATAACTGGACTCTTCGTATCTGCATATATGATTAAAACTTTTCATGTTTTATGATTTGTCATCAGGACATCTTATGGTAGTTGTAACTTTCCAGCTCTGAAAATAATAAGTTACTTTGATTCTGCAGATTCATTTGATTCTGCAGTTTTACTAGTCAGATCTCTTAAAATACTAATATACCTCCTTTGTGATCCAGTTAATGCAACCTTCAGTTTTCTACTAAAGCTGGAAAGTTACCAACATTGCAAACTTCATGCAACTATGGTGATTTGTTTTATATTTCTACAATATGAAATGAATTACATGCATGTATACATATAAAATAGGAAATACCAATTTTAAAATGTGAACAATTTCTATCTGAGTCTGCATTATTACTTGTTGCGATCAAATTATGACAGAATGATTAATATCGTGTACTTCTAACTCCTTCACTTCCCCCCAGCCTCAAATAATATCTACCATTTCACCTTGCAGACAGTGAGCAAGGGGTGCTTCACACCTTCTGTAAGCACATCGGTGTTTAATCTGGCTCCCAGTGAGGAGGACAGCAAAATCTATGCAGAAGCTTCTCTTCTGGAGGCAGGCACAGGTACCCGTAAGGTCTGCTTACGGTCATTTGGTGCAGAGAAGGTACGAGGATGAGACTGCCCGTACCTGGGGTGTGAAGGTCAGAGCAGGCACACTTCCTCCTCTCCTCCACACTGCTGGGGCCATCACAGGACTCTGGGTGCTCCTGCTTGAGGTGCACTGCATCTGCAGAGAGCTGCTCTGCCGGCAGCAGGCAGGCAAGGAGTGGCTGGGAGCCTGGTCCATGAGGCCAAAAAGGGTCTTAGGAACACCTTAGCTAAGGATTGAGCTGCCACAGGAACAGCCTCTGTACATTAAATGTGCTCGTCTTGGGAATGTTGAGATGCTCCAGTCAAAAGGCCTGGGCGTAACGAAGTGAGATTAAACTAGGGTGCGGCAGTCACCTCCAATAATGATCTTGCATCCCTTGTACTCTGCATTCCAACAGGGGTCCAAATCAACTCTTCCAGCCAAATCCTCATTTCCAGGACAGCTGCATGGGCAGTGTTTGAAACACCAAATGCTTACTACATCCCGGGAGTACCCTACAGGGGGAAGGTGACTTTTCCCATGCTTCTTCCCTCCCTATCATTTGCCAATGAATTTAGTGTCTAGCAAATTTTGCTGACCCAAACCATTTTCTGTTCCTCAGAGCAGTTTTCCTTACATTGTGTCACATTACGTGATAGTGCAGCATGGCTCCAGTTTCTGCATTTCAGATTCCCTGGTGTGATTACACTTCTGGCTTCTGTTGAGAGCACTGAGTGATTTTTGCTGGAATTTCTCAGCTGTTGGCTAGGAGCTGAGCTCCTCATGCTCTAGTTACATGCTGCTTTTGGGGAGGATAAAATCACCCTCAGCTTAACTTTACAGATGAGGGAGTTTTACAGGTCTGCTATCTTCTTGGGGCCAGGCTGAAGCCAAGGCCACTTAAGCAAGAAGGTGTATGTTTGTCAGAGGAAAGAAGGTTTGGGTATGACACTGTGACTGACATCTGACTTTGGCTTTTCTGTCCTTCCCCATTGTCACCAGATTAAGCTTCAGGATCACCATGGAAATGGTATGAGAAACAGAAAAGTTTATCTCGTGATAAAGTTCATGAGACGTCGGCTTATCAAAATGTATATCACAGATGGCAATGGAAGAGCATCGTTCAATCTGGACACAACTGCCTGGAACAGCTCCTCAGTCTTTTTGGAGGTAAATCCCACCTCTGCATACAGGAAAGTGAAAAGCCTCAAACTCTGTCAGTGCTCCCCACTCCTGCCCTGCAGCCCCCTGACAGCTTGGTCCTGGGTTCCCCACACAGTTCTGTCGGTGTAGAGCCATGGGGAAGGTGTCAAGCAACGGCCTTTCCCAAACCAAGCTGATGACATCCTAACCTAACAAAGCACTGAAGCGTGCAACTCCCATGTCCTGATTTCCGTATGTCTCTGATCTCCTCTCAGGGAAGGTTTACACTGGAAGATCTCACGCACACACCCTGGAAAACTGGTGTCAGTTACACAAATGCTTACCATCACCTGCAACCCTTCCATGTCACAACGAAGAGCTTCCTGGACATACACCCACTCACAGGAACACTGCCCTGTGGACTAAAGCAGAGTGTCCAGGTGACCTTCACACTCAGTCGGGATGACCTGGGAGAAGACACCAGCCGGATAGGTTTTGCATATTACGTGAGTGAGGGTAGTAGAGAACCGAGGTGGGGGGAGGCAATGCTGATGGGACCAGGCCACAGTGAAACACTGAGTGTGTAATTTAGATCATCCCTAGAGGGATGACAATATGGACTTGTTCTTGAAGAACTCAGGGAACTCTACCCCTGCATAGAGCTCACCCTTCTCACCTGGGTCACCTTGGATTGGGCCCACAGTTTATTTCTATGGTTGCTTTAGAGTGCAAGACACACACAGGGCAAGCATGAGTGTACCCTGGTGACAGACAGCAGTCTGCTCATCCAGTGTCATCTTCCCTCAGGTCACTGGGAAGGCTGGCATTGTTGTCAGGGGACAGAGGAGCGTCCAAGTTGGGAAGCTGAACAGTAAGTTTGCAGTGGCCTGCCTGAACAATGGGAAACAGTTGGGCCTGGTGGGTTCCTAGGTTGGATGGTGAAAGTTACTGGAGTTTCTCCTGAACTCTCTGAAGCTATAGCTCCTGGGCAGTCAATAAACAGGGTGGATGGAGACAAAGAAGCAATTATATCAGCTGAGAGAGGACAAAGAGACAGAGCAAGTGAAACAATGAAGGGAAGAGAGACTGGGAAGAACCGTGTGGAGACGGGACACACAGGGTTAAAGAATGGAAGGAGAGAACAGACAGAAAAACAGAAGGAATTAATTTGATATTGTGGGATTATAAAGCAGAAAAAAGGAGACCGAAAAAAGATCTCAGTGGGGCTGTGATGGAAACACTTTTCTTTTCCTTCCTCAGTGTTGAAGGGCTCCTTCTCCATCCCTCTGACCTTCACTGCTGACTTCACCCCATCACCTTCTTTAGTGGTGTACGCTATCTTCCCCGGTGGAGGGATAACAGCAGATAGCATCCGCTTTGATGTTGCCTTGTGCTTTGAAAATGAGGTGAGACTCACACTGACAGCTGAGGGACAGCTGACAAGCTGGAGTCAGCATACTGTGGAAGGAAAACACTCAAATCCTTCAGAGAACTGGGGAGAAGAGAGGAAGGGGATGTCTGGAGCACAGTGCCCAGGGTCTGGGATCTTCCATTTAGCAGTGACTTCTATTTGTAGCAGAGGTTGAGCAGGGAGGATGTTAATTGAGCTCCGTCTTTCTGTCTGTGCCATGTGTCTGTCAGCCTCCTTACCCCTCTTTTTCTCTTTTTCATATTTCCTTTCTTGGTATGCTGCTCAAGGTCAAAGTAGGTTTCCTGGCTAAAGAAGCCCACCCAGAGTCAACAGTGCAGCTCCGACTGCAGGCAGCCCCTGGCTCCGTGTGTGCAGTACAGGCCGTGGATGAAACCATGTTCCTTGTGAGACCAGAGAGTGAGCTGACAAGCCAAATGGTGAGTGTCTGTGCAACCAGATAAATACATAAAAAATAAAATAATAAATAAATAAATAAAAACAACCAACTACAAAAAACAGGCATGATATATGAGCTGGGCAAAGACAGGCAGGGCTGTGGCAAAGGGAGCTGGAGGCTAATGGGTGAGAGGATCCTTGTGTGGAGGAGTGTAAGTAGTAAGTGGTGTCTGCCTAGAAAGACAGCAATCTGTATGTTGGGGAGGTTGTAGTGAAGCATTTGAAGGTATCTGCTCCTGGCCTGACTCTCCCCTGCCTGTGAGTTTTCCTAGGTCTATGGCTTGTTCCCTGCTATCTACCGACATGGGTACCCTGCCCAAGTCGAGGAGTATCCAGATCACTGTGTTCAGCCCCACTCCACATCACCTCTGCTGCAACGGAAACTGCAGCATTCCTTTCAGCCTGACATCTTCAACCTCTTCTGGGTAATCATCTCTGTCTTTCCCCAGTGAGACACTTGTTTAGAGTCCTTCTGAGAAAGAAGGGACCAGGGAGGCTGTGCCATACCTCCCTCAGCATGCTGTCCATTTGGGCCAGTGCTGACATGGACTGTCTGGGCAGCTGGCCGTCCTAAAAGTGATGGTTTTCAGAGTCATTTTGAGGAAGAGTGGCTGCCCTTCCCCACTCACATCCCCTCCTCTCCTTCTTTCTCCAACAGAACATGGGTCTGAAAATCTTCTCAAACCTTGCAATCAGGAAGCCAACTCAATGCTCTCATCGGGCAGATAGCAAGCCAATGATGGGTGAGCTGAACTTTCAGCCGACCCTTGTGCCGGGACCTGACATCACATAGATGGAAGAGCTTTCTGATCACTGGGGTTTGCTGGTGGTGAATATTAACATGCTAAGGTGTAACAGATGCTGCTGCCACAGCCTCACTGCCAGGTCCATCGGACCTCAGCAGGAACAAATGGGTCACTTTTTAAAAAGCTTTGAAAAATTCCCCTACCTGCATGTTCCCTGACATTAAAGGATGGCGTTCCCTTTCTGGGTACAGACAAACCCAGTGGTTTCTGAAGGGGAGTGTCTCCCATTCATTATACCACAAACTGTGCTGTGGCCTGGCTTGTGTTCCCACCTGTGGCTGCAGGAACTGTCACCTGCTTCCTTAATGTCTCACTTTGCACTAGGTAATTATACCAAACTGCCTTATCTGCCTGCTGATATTGAAACTACTATTGTTTGCAGAGGTCTCTGCATTTTCTGCAGACAAGCAAACGGGAATATTGTTATTCCCAGAATTACAGAAATGTTGGTTTAAAAGGGCCCTCTAGAGGTCCATAGTCTCTTTAACACCAATTTTGGTTCAGGTTGGGAAGAGTCTTTGCCTAGCCAAGTCTTTCAAAACTTATAGCCACAGCCTGCTCACTGCAAGCTGATTTTCCTATTACCATTTTCTTCTCCTTCCTACTTTCCCTCTCCTACCAACTCAGCTCACTCCCTTGTGTATTACTCTGCCTGACTCTTCTCACATCTCTGTTACTGCTTGCTTTGCCTCTTGTCCCAGTGTTTGGCTGTTGATCATTGTCAGGGCTCATCTCTTCCACTCTTGTGGGAATTTTTATTCTTTTTTTCAGGGGGTCCTTCTATGGAATACAAAAGAATGACCGAGGAACAACCCCAATTAACAACCCAAGGAAGATTTCACCACTATTTGCCTGAAACTTGGATCTGGAATCTGTTCTCTGTTGGGTAAGTGATGCTAGACTTTACAAGTGGACAGAGGGATGAACCCTTTGTTATTGAGTTTTGGCTGACTTGTATCTGTTCAAAAAAGCCATCCATAGGTGTAAAGAGAGGTCTGCATGTAAATTTTATGGCTCTTCCCTGCACTTAAAGTGCATCAGAATGAAGAACTAGTGGACTTCAAGGAGCAAAACTTCAGTCTGCTTAGTCATGCTTAGAAAACAGCAGTGCTGTTCATCATCAAACCACCAAGTATCCTCTCCTCACGCAGTGGTGTACACTCTACTAATTTCCCAGTTTGGTGGGTGCACTGTCTAAATTTGTAGCCTTTGTTGCCACAATGCTTGTATTGGGACTGATGAATCAGCACTCAGGCTGATGTGGTGCTGCTGCTTTTCTGGACATTATGCTGTTGACTGAGTGTATAGAGCTGGAATGCTGGGACAGTGTCTTTCTCAGGAAAAGGGTATAACATAATTACTGGAAGCATTTAATCAGCAATTATGGCTTTAAGGAACAGATTTTTGAGATCTGTCTGAGATCTGAGCTACTCGAGTGGGAGTAATTGATGAGAGGGCAGAGGTTGATCTCAGTCTGAGGATCTGCACAGCATCCCTCACCTGGTGTCCTGAGCTCTTCCTGTTGCAGTGGGGTGGGACAGACTTCCTTATGCAAGTGCTCTCTTCCTCTCAGCTCCAACGGGAGCAGGAGCGTCCCAGTCACAGCGCCTGCTGCTGTCGCTGAGTGGAAAGTCAAGACATTCTGCTTGGCTGGGAGGGGGTTTGGACTTGCCCCGACCACAAGTCTCAGAACAGTACAACCTGTCTTTGTGGATGTGACATTGCCATATTCTGTGATACAAGGAGAGACCTTCACGCTGAAGGCTACTGTCTTTAACTACCTGCAGCAGTGCATACAGGTATGCGCTTGTGCCACAGGAAACACTGTGTGGGACAGGCCTAGCATGCCTTCCAGTTTTACAGCAAATGTACCACACCATCTCTCCCAAGTTGCCCAGTCATTCTCCTTCATCGGCACTCTTTCAGATACAGGTAGCCCTGGCTAAATCCCCGGACTTCCAGGTGGAGCTGTGCCGGACCTGCAGGGACAGAGAGTGCCTCTGCGTGGAAGAGTCCAAGACCTTCGCGTGGAACGTGACAGCAATCCAGCTGGGTGTGGCAATAAGAACGGGAGCAGTGGTGGGGAGCCCTCAAAAAGAAGTGGAAGGGAGTGGGAGGTCCAGAAAAGCTGGCAGAGCCTTGCCTTCCCTGGATCCTAAAGCTTATTTTTAGTGGTACAAGAATGCAAACCATCATGGTTGCTTTCTTTCTCCCTTCTTAGATAGGCTCATCAGAGAGAGTGGGAACTGAATGGGTAACATGGAGAACTCTTGGGGATAGAGGTGTAGAACCGTGTAGAACCAGATTGGGAGGAAAGGGCTGCATGTGTGTGAGTGGGAGAACCTAGTATGGCTGGTGCTATGCTTCACGTGCAATGGGAAGGGGTCACTGAGGTCCAAGGGGCTGCCGAACCTTCTCACACTACAGTCACATGTAGTGTACTAAGGTCACTGTTGGTGAGGCACTACCAAGTCCCCTCATACTTAGGGTGTCTGGACAAACCATTGGCACTGACTGGACCATCTTTACCTGTCAAGCAACTGAAGCTGGGAGGATCAGCCTCCTGAAGCACCCGAGACGACTGCCAGCTAAAGCAAGTCGACTCCGTTTGGCTACAGACGTAAGAAACAGACTGTTCCATTTATTTGCTAGGGACTCTGAATATCACAATCAGGACTGAGGTACTGGACACCACACCACGCTGTGGGGACAGGAAGCCCTTGCCAGCTACCACGAGGCGGAGGCACATTCTGGTCAAACACTTGCTGGTTCGGGTCAGTGTAAGAGCAGGCTCACTTCTCTCCATGAGTGTCCTTGCCCCTGGGTGAAAAGAGACTGAGCTGGGCTAAGTGGTTTTCTCTCCTTTTTTTTTTTTTTTTTTTTTTTTTTTTTTTTTTTTTTTTTTTTTGTCCAGCATTAGCATACCAAGGCCTGGGCTCAGTTTACTCTGTTCCCCCCAAGACCTAGCCAGGCCTATTCCTTTCTTGCAGTACTCTTTCTTGAGCTGCATTTGTATGCCGTAACTGCACTTCTCCCTATACATTCTCCTGCTCAATGACCAACCGTACATGAGCTTTTGTATCTGCTCACTGACTAGAGAGTCCTGTCCCTCAGACTTGCTTTTGCTTTCTTAATCAGTGAAGCAAACAGTTTCAGTGCAGCCCTGCCAAAGGTGAGGAGTAGTCCCTGACAGCCTGGGAACTAAAAGCTGAATTCAGACCTGCAATTGCTGTGCGATTTTACTGCTGTTTGGGAATTTTGTGTGTAATCTTGTTTCTTCTCTCTCATATCTATGTTTCTGCCCTGGCAGCCAGAAGGTGTGCTAGTGGAGAAGTCTTACAGCTCCATTCTGTGCCCAAGAGGAGGTACGTGGACAGTTTGAAATAACTAGACCTGGTTATTGTTCAGGTCCTGCAGCCTGAAATAACTAGAATCATAGAATGGTTTGGGTTGGAAGGGACCTTAAAGATCACTTAATTCTAACTCCCTTGCCATGGGCTGGGACACCTTCCACTAGAACAGGTTGCTCAAAGCCCCATCCAGCCTTGCCTTGAACACTTCCAGGGACAGGGTATCAACAACTACTCTAGGCAACCTATACCAGTACCTCACGACTCTTATATTAAAGAATCTCTTCCAAGTATCTAATCTAAATCTACCCATTTTTAGTTTAAAACCATTACTCTAGTCCTATCACCAAACTCCCTGATAAAGAGTCTCTCAAGCTTTCTTGTAGGCCCCCTTTAGTTACTGAAAGGCTGCTATAAAGTCTTCCAGGAGCCTTCTCCAGGCTGAACGAGACAAAACTAGACATGAGAGTAGGACTGAACTGTGGGAGGGCTAATGAAAAAGATTTTTTTAAAAAAAAATTATTTTTTTTTTCACACAGGAAATTTAATTTCTTATTAGGACAGAAAAGGACAGTAAATATTATTTCCACACTTGCTTCCCTGTTGAATTTGTCACTGAGTTTAGGTGGCAAAATTGTGCTCTGTAGCCCCCTTCCCACAATGTAGCCTCTGGGTGTTCCTGGAGCATGATAGTCACTCAAGAGAGAGAAGCTCCTGCTATACCACCCTAACCCTGCAGCACTACAAGCCTCTGCAGGATGTCCCCCTGCCAAGTGGTGACCAATTGTGATCCTTGTGGAACTTGTGAAGCATGGTGAATTGAGTTGTGAAGCTTGGTGTGCCCTTGCCCTTGCCAGCAGCTCTCAAGTCACTTCTAATCTGAAAAGTTTCCAAGCAGTGGAGCTTGGCGTGATGACTGGGACAGATTATAGAGAGCAGTCTGCATGAACAGGATGTAGGCAGTGTCCCACTTATTTGTTTCAATTTTGTCACTCTGGTTAGATACTTTTGGTTTGATTTTTCATGCTGCACCTTAACCCTGTTGTTATCAGGAAACATGGTTGAAGACCCTGTGCCCCTTCACCTCCCTGATAATGTAGTAAAGGGATCTGCCAGAGCTTCAATTTCCATCTCAGGTAAGCCATTTCTGTTGTGAACTCACTGACCGATGTTACAGATGAGCAGGGATTAACTTTGTAATGATGTCAGGGGATCCATTTGGAATGACACTGCTCAAAAGAGAGAACAATGAGTTTCAATGCTCTGCAAGGTTTGCCAAAAACAGGGTTTCCATATTTTATTTTATTTTTTGGATTTGCACTTAGATTTTCGTGAGAAAAGTAGGCTGCAGAGGAGAATAATCCTCATTTTTCTGGCTAGGACTTTGTAGCAGAGCCTTGAGGCCAAAATTTATCTGGGACTTTGGGAGCTTGGCTAGTTCTGTGTAGATACAATCAGCAAAATTCATAACTATCTCATCCCCTGCTAAGTTTCAATGTTACAATAAAAGCTGCTGGAAAGAATAAATCCTTCTCAGCATTACAAAGTTACAAAAGGATTATCTGGGGAGGCCACTGGGACCAGACAAATGTTTTCAATATGTTTCCTTGCACTGTGCTCCTTTGTCCCCATGTTCGTACTGGTATGAAGCCAGGCCTGCCATAATTCCTCAAAGAAGAGAAGACCTGAGACAACTCAATCTTTCCCTAAGTACTTCTATATTTGTCTGTCTGCATGACACAGCCTGAGCAACTATAGCCCTGCTCATAGCCTTTTACAAGGTTGGAGCCCTTCACGCTGAAAAGGTTCCTCAGAGGCTCCACAGTGTGCTCATCCTGTATCGCATCCCCCCCAAATTGGGAAGATGAAAAATAGTCACCCACCTTCATCCTATACTCAGTTGTTTCTTTCCATTTTCTCCTTTCTCCTTTGCTGAGATAACACACTATTATCCAGTGCCTGGCTGAGAAGCACCTCAAATCATACTCAAACTTGCTTTGTTTCTTATATTGTTGCATAGGTGACCTCATGGGGATTGTGTTACAGAACCTGGACCGCCTGGTGCAGTTGCCCCATGGATGTGGGGAGCAGAACATGGTGCTGTTTGCCCCCATTATCTATGTGCTGCAATACCTGGAGAAGACAAGGCAGCTGACCCCTGAAATCAAGGAGAAGGCAGCAGGACTCCTGCACAATGGTAAGTACAAGAGATCCACCTTGCTCCTCTGCTTTCCCCTGTGTCTAATCTACCAGTAGCTCTCTTCCTTGCATTTATTCTGACAGTACTGGCCTTTCTGAATTACTGTGCTATATTAATCATTGTTCCTATTTCCCCAGGGTACCAGACACAGCTTCTTTATAAGCATAGAGATGGGTCCTACAGTGTCTTCGGGCAGCAGGATGGGGAGGGGAACACTTGGTAAGCACTGGGAACATCCCTTGCTCCTAATTTGTCCTGTTTGGGCCAGAGCAGCTAATGTGTCTGAGAAGAGCTGATAGGATGCATGTTCCTTGTTTTGGATGGAGCCACCCCAGGAGCGGTCTGGCATGGATACAGATTGAGGGATTGAGACAGGGCAGCAGAGTTTCTGGGAAAGTGAAACACAAAGATGTGGTCTCAGGGGGAAGGAGATCCCTTTTTTCTCTCTGTGGTCTTGCTGGCGCCCCGAACAGAGCAATGGGTTCTACCTGTGGAGCCCCAGCAAGACAAGAGGGGTACATACTGACTGGAGGAAGATCAGGGAAAGACAATGAAAAGTCATTTTTCCCAGGGAGGTTTTTGCTTGGGAGAGTTTGAGTGAACTGCATTGGCACTGTGATGGCTGGGCTGGGAGTAATGAAGAAATGAAGGAAATGGAGTATTCAAGATTGTGTCTAGGTATTCAAGGGAGATGAGATGCAAGAGACAAAGTAGAAGGGGTAGAGGTTTTTCACTTGTGAAATGACTAGGTAAAGCAGTACGTGAATGTGTGGACCCAGACTGAAGAAGAGGAGCTGCTTGTATCCCAGAGACCATTTCCACTTTTAGTTTGCTTTTGCGTATGAGAGAGTCTTTTTAAGCACCCTGGTCTGTCAGTGTTAAATTCAGAGACAAGCACCAGGAGGCATTTGACTTTCTTTTTGTCTTTTTGTGTTTCTATTTCTCTCACAAGTCATTCTCTTCCTAGGCTGACAGCTTTTGTAGTCAAGAGTTTTGGCCAAGCCAAGAAATACATCTATGTAGATGACAAGAATATCCAGGATGCCTTACGCTGGCTAGAGCAAAATCAACTCCCCAGTGGCTGCTTTGCCACCAAAGGGAGTTTCTTTCATTCCTCTATAAAGGTAAATGAGAGACAATTCAGGCAGCACAGCTGGGGAATGGCTGGGCAGGTGTTGTGGCAACAAAGAGTCATAGGATCACAACCGATCCTGGAAAGTCACTTGTGCAAGTCATGCAACCAGACTGAAAGAGAACAGGGTATGGGGTAGAGACAGCATAAAGAATGCCTACCCTTCTTGGAAATTATGCCCTGAGCCTTTGAAACAAGCCTTAGAGAGTGAAAGGTGCTTCAGGTCCTGGGGTGTCAGAATGACACACCTGAGAGCCATGGAGACCATGCTTACGAGAGGCTCCAGGTGCAGTGTTTTGCCTCTGCAGAGATGGAATCCCTCATCAGCAGAGGGTCTCTGGTGACTGGTGATTTCTCACAGTTTATCTCTGGCAATGGATTCCCTTCACAGGGCAGTGTGGATGATGAAATCTCCTTGGGAGCGTATGTCGCTGCAGCACTGCTGGAGCTGGGTCAGCCACTGAAGGTGAGCACAGGCCGGCTGTCTCCTGCTCTCCCTTATTATCCCATGCCTGCACTCTGCTATGGGGAAAAAGCTCGTAATGTTGACATTCTCCAGGCCAGGAACACATCAAGGGCTGCTAAGAGGGAGACAATGTTTGGTGAAACTGAAGTAATTCCTCATAAGAGACAGTGTTGTAGCACTAGCATGAAGCAATAGTGGAGCAATAGTGTTTGGTGGCCATAGTTTCCAGTGCACAATGGGGCTGTACTGCCTTTTTTTTTTTTGCAAGAGAGGGTGATAATTTAGTGGGTTTCTCTGGAGCTACATCAGCAAGACATAGTCCCAGAGAGAGCCTGACCCCTGCTTTGCCCCTGTCAGTGTTTGGCATGTCTTCTACCAATGCAGGGCAAGATGATGCAGAGTACCCTCCACTGCCTGCAGCAGGCAGTTCACAACGTCACCAGCATCTACACAGAAGCTGTACTGGCCTATGCTTTTGCCCTGGCCGGAGACTATGAGACAACCCAGGAGCTGCTATACAAGTTGGAGGAACAGGCCATCAAATCAGGTAGGTGCTGGCTGCTTGTTGGAGTAATGTCTCTTGTTCACCTGCTGGGATTGGAGCAATGTACCCATGCAAGTTGCCTAGCCAGAGCTGATAAACATGGAATATGCTAACCTATGCAAGAGGCTTGCTGAGGGAAAAAAAAATGCACCTGCTATTCTTGTATTTGTCCAGGAACTGCATCATGTTAACTGCAATATGTTGTTTAGCAAGCTGTGTGGGTGACTTACCAGAAAGATTTTCCTCAGCCTTTAGGATTTAAAGATCTTATTGAGGGAGGAGGTAGAAACCTGTGTGCTAGGACTGGATGAAGTCCTGGAGAACCAACTTAACAAAGTGATACTGGCCTGACAGCGAAGGAGCAGGAGGAGCTCTAAAAGCCCTCTACTGCTTGCTTTCTGTATCCAGAACCCTCTGTTCCCTTCTCTCCAGATAGCTTGCACACTCCTTTTCTTTCTGCAGGAGGACAAATACACTGGAGCCCCAAACCAAGCTCCCCGGCTTCCACAGCCTTCTGGCCTGGTACTCAGTCAGTGGATGTGGAACTGACAGCCTACGTGCTCCTGGCATACCTCTCCAAGCCACGGGTGCATGCAGGTGACATGACAACTGCAGCTGGTATTGTGGCATGGCTGACCCAGCAGCAGAATGCCTATGGGGGCTTTGCCTCCACCCAGGTAACGAGTAGCTCCATCTGGATCCATATACTTTTCTCCCTGAGGTTGGCAGGGCAAGTCTTCTCAAGGTCTTCCTGTCCAAGTTCGAGGCCAAGTTGGCCTCGCTAGAGATGATGTTTTCAGGGAAGTGACTGTCTCTTTCTCCCTAGGACACAGTTGTTGCCCTGCAAGCTTTAGCAAAATATGCAGCAAGGACTTTCAGCACATCAGGCCAAGCGCTTGTGAGGGTGAAGTCCCACAGGGGCTTTGGGAAGACATTCCAAGTCACCCGCCAGAAACGGCTGCTGGTGCAGCAGGCAGCGCTGACAGAGATCCCAGGGCAGTTCCTGGTGCAGGCCCAGGGCAGCAGCTGTGTTTTTGCTCAGGTAAGGTGGTGGGGTGAGTGTGGGAGAGGTGATAGATGGAGGATTCTGCCTCTTCTCCCTGGATGAAATCAAGCCTGTCTTTTCCCCTCCTGACCCTCAAACTGCAGACAGTGCTGAGGTACCACAAGTCTCCCCCACGGACCACTGTAACCTTCACTCTGCGTGTCAACACAGAGCTGGCCAACTGTAGCCAGGCCAACACGCGTGCCCTTGTTGTCCGCATCCTTGTCAGGTAATCCTGAGGATTGTTTCCTCCTCCAGCAAGACATGCTGTGCTTGGGGAGTGCAGCTGGAAAAGCCTCAGGGCTGCGATGGAGGGACTGAACACAGGCAGGACAGAGGGTAAATTTGGCAGTAGTTAGGGGTGGAAAGGGAAGGTGCTGGCTACCTGCATCTCACCTCCTGTGAGATGATAAACTGTCTGCCTTGACCCCAGTCCCAGATGGCTCAGGGTCCTGCACACAAGATATGGTGGTAAAGGGAAGGGGGGGCTCTATTCTCTCAGACAGACCCTCTGACTGTGTGATCTTCTTCAGCTACATTGGCAGCAGAGTCACATCCAACATGGTGATCATGGAGGTCTCCTTATTGTCTGGATTTGTCCTGGCTCCAGGCTCCAGGATGTTGGTAAGGAGTCTGGAATCAGAAAAAGGGTGGCTCTGGTAAATGGGTCCCACCTGCTTGCTGCTGTTGGGAACTATTCATTCAGGCCATGAGCCAACTACATTAGGAGTGACCCTTCACTGTTGAAATTGAACCAAAATCTCTCCATTTCCATACAAGGTCCTGCAAGGACTGCCCATGGCATTTCAAGGATGGTTCAGCTTCTCCCACTGACACTATTCTGTTGGGTGTGCTAAACAACAGTATTTGTCACATGAAAATGAAAGCTGAATTATTTGCACAACACCCAGAGGTGTATTTAAGAGCATTCTAGCAGTTAGTGAGATAAGATAACAACAGTCTTTACTTGTGCCTCTTTGCTGACCAGTGCATTAAGTCCTATATACTATCCACTGCCTTTTGTCCCCAGAGTGGGAGATTCCTCTAACTGAGCAGGGACAGCATAGTCCATCCTTGAGATGAGGCTCACAAGGAGTGCTCCAGGAGGGACTACTGAACACAATAAAACCCTTGCACATGCAAAAGACAAAGATCCACAAAGAGTCCAGGTCTACTTTGTGCCATCAATACAACATCAATACAAATTTATTTGTGTTGTTCTTTCCTGTCCCAGTTGGAGCGCAAAACCATCATTAAGAAAATAGAAGTGAAAGCTGATGTGGTCTACATTTATCTGGACAAGGTAAATAGGAATGACGGCATTAGGTTTGGCATAATGAGAGCAAGAGGCCAAAGGACAAGGAACTGTGTGAGAAGGCCAAGGCTGGGCTAGCCATGGGGAAATAACACTGGTAGAACTGTGGGCAGAAGAAACTTGCCTACTTTCATTGTTGTACAGTTAGCATTTGCTATTTCTCACATACTCCATTTCTAAAATCCAGAATCTCTGATGGATTAGAGAGATTTTTTACAGGAAAGCATTCAAGCTAGGGAAGACAAAGATGCAATGTCTTCTTTCTTCCCTTCCTTGCTAATTTCTTTAAATCTCCATAAGCTCAATGATGAATCTCAGACTTTCAGTCTGCAACTGGAACAAATATTTGAGATGAAGAACCTGAAACCAGCCACCGTCAAAGTCTATGATTACTACCAGCCAGGTGGGTTGGTGATTCCCCTCCTACTCTGAGATTGGGAGCTGGATTCCTAGTTCTCTGGATGTGACTTGAAAAGTCATTGTGCGCTATTTCTTGTGCACATGATGTACGTGTAATTGTCTTTCTCATTTCCTTATGCAGAGGAGCGAGCCTTGGCTGACTACAATGCTGTCTGTAGCTGAGGTAGGCAACAAGTCCCTGTGTGATACAAACAGTGGCATCAGGAAATGATGGGTCTTGGGTGGGAGAGAGGGAATGTCTGGGGAGCATGTGAGCAATCTGAGGTGGGAAGGAGAATGGTAGTCATTGGGGAGTATATGTCCAGCAAGAATGAGGAACAGTCGGGTGCCTGTGGCTGAATGTGTAGAGCTAGGCCGAGGGCTCTTTTTCAGACAGGAAAGCAGCTGAAAGGCTCTGGCTGACAGCAGATATAGTCTTAAAATGGGAGTGAGGGAGGAAAGACTGAGCATGGTGACTGCATCATGTGGAGTGAGAATGCAGAGCTATAGTGGCTTGCACTAACAAGGGACTTCAGACCCAGACAACTGCTCCAGTCCCTCCCCAGCCCCTGCTACCTTCATTGCCGGGTAGAAAGGGGGGATTCCGGGAGCCGAAGGAGCAAGATGAAGCTGGGAAGAGGTAATACTTTGTCTTGTGGGGTGACAAAAACAGCTGTTAAAGGGGATGGCTTGTTAGCAGCAGCCTGAGGTGAGGACAGGTTTGGATCTGTCTTTTCTGGAAGAATAAAGCAGAATTTTGATATGGCATATGCTTCATCCTGACATAATCCCACACACAGAGCACTGTGGGACCTGCCTATACAGATCCTAGGGATCTTCCTAGAGAGCCACCGCCACTACTATCCAACACAAGTCTGGTGATAGCCATGAAGGTGCTGGATCACTCCCTCCTTGTTTGCCTTACCTTCTGTTCCCCACAATTGCACATGGCTCCTCAGAAAGGAGAGGAGGCAGTCACAGTTTTGTGGTAAAGGAGAAGTGAGAAACTGCTACACCGTGACTTCTGCCTTTGCCCAATGTTTCAGGTTGGGGACCGAATGGAAGGAGATGCCCCAGCTATCCCCAGTAGAAGGACACTGCCCCTATTAAAGTTGAGCCTGTGTGGTCTTGTGCCTGAGTGGATGGACTTAGGGATCACAACAGTCCAGCAGTTGTGCCTGCACTGGGAGGGGGCTGGTATGTGAGGGGGGACTGTTATATATCTGGTATATTCCTGGGAAGAAGAATTAAAGTAAGCATCACCCCTGACCTTGCTGTCATTGTGCCAGTTGTTGATGAACTGCAGGCTTAGCCCACAAGGATACCATTTCTGCCATCAACAGTGTACAAACTTTCTATCTCCTCCATTGCTCTCTCCTCATGGTCCCCATGGTTTCTTCCAGCACTTTCTGCTGAGTAGGACCCGGGAAACTTTGGGGTATAAGGTGCAACTGTACATGCTGTGACAGCCATATCTCATATGTCCTTCCTGCAAGCTCCTGCATTCCTGCTCTTGAAGTAGGCTCCAGATAGTAATGCAGTGTGATTGAGACTGTAGCCCCTCAATCCCTCTCCGCAGTAAATCCTTGCCGACTGCTCTTGGTAAAGTTCTCTAAGTGCAGCTGTTGGCCAGAGAAGTGTTGAACATATCCCAGTCCTCCCTTGCCTTTGACTAAAGCTTATCTGTTGGTCACAGTCACCAAGTACAAACTCTGCCTTGGCGCGTGCTCTACCTTCTCCTGAGCAAGTCTGCTACTGGCAGGGCAGAGTTTAGAACTTGTATATGCAAACACAGAACAGAGTTGTTTTGCCCAGGTTCTCCTAAACATGATTTTCCTAGTTTGGAAGAAAAACAGTAAACTTGAATGATCACTCAACCAGACACTTCTAGTCTACTGACTTTTAATAAGACAGCTGGCATAGTCCTAGTCTTTAGGAAACTAACTGCTCAGAAGGTGATTTCAAGTATTTTCTCTTTGCTTCTTATCTCCATGTAGTGGCTGTTAGCAGGGATGACAAAGGACTGATGGACAGAGACTGCAGAGAATGTCTGTCCCTGATCCTGTGGAGACAAAAAAAAGGACAAAAAAGTCTGTGTTCCTGAAGTATTAAAACTAAACATTGGGAACTCAAGGGTGGTTTTTTGTGCCTCGTGACCAAACAAGACTGCCAAGCTGTCAAGGACAGAGCTCTCTCTGGCTGTCCTACAAGTACATCTCAGCTGCCTGTACAAAGCCTGCAGCAGCATCTTCACCAAGAATGTGGGGCTTGTGGCAGGCATCCCAGGGCAGGGCTGTGTGTCTCCCACAGGTGACCCATGAAGCAGGTGTTTGTCTCCATGTTGTGGACTGAAGACAAGGAAGCACGGGGATGCAGCAAAGTTTAGAACATGACCAGACACTCAGAGTTCAAGCATTGCCTTTGCCCAGCCTGGAAGCAGGATGGGACAGGTATCCATTCCCTGGCACAGCTCAGAAGCCAGTCTGAGGCTGCAGAAAGCTTGGCATTGAAAAGAAGTCAGGTCTTGCAGTAAAGCTGACATAGCATGTTGCATGGACAGGGCTGGAGGGTTGCAGAATTGCAGGACAAATAACACGAATAGGAACTGTGTTAAGTATACTCAATACAAAATGCCAGGACTGGTGGTAAGACTCAGGACAGTCAGCCCTTGTTTTATGAAACATGCCTTCAACTCTATTAAGAGCTGGTCACCTCAAACTTTCCACTTCAAATTCAATTCTCCCTTTCCTCGGTTTAATCACTGGGATACAGGAATTCACCCTTAACCTTGCTAATTGTTCCCTACCCTCAGTGTGTAGTGTCAAAAGTTTCTTGACGAAGAGCCCTTGCCTGCATCCCCCTCCCTCTCCAAACTCTTCAGGACCATGCCTGTGATGGCAAAACAGGTGTCCAGCCCTCACCTCATGTGCAGGGAGCATTGTAGCTGATCACCGTTGTTTCTTCTGAAAGAGGAGAGGAAAACGTGCCAGTGAGATACACTTTCCAAAAACTCCCTAAAGCAACCCAGCATTATGCCTCTGTTTCTAGAAGAGGTGTCCCCTTAGCTTACAGCCCACATCTTCCCTCTGCCATGACACATGAAACCACTTGCATGTAGCAAAGTTCAATTATAGTTATGGACTCCTCACTTGCTCAAGTAATAACAATCCTAGACACATTTCCAGCTTTTCGTCCTGCTAAAGAACTCAGGGAATGGGGAACAAATTATTACTGTCATTCTTCCAAGCCATCCCCTCACCATAGTGACTACAGTCCCTTTCCTTTGTTGCCTTCCACAAAATGAGTGTGCAAAAGCATGGCTCCGAGCTTCTTGCTTGTCTCTTGTTGGAAGAGTTAGACTTTGAGTGGAGCCACGTGCCAGCTTCAAGCTTGCGAGTTCTGAGTCCAGAAAAAGAAAAATCCACCATTTTGAAGCCCAAGAGGGTAAGTCCATCACTAGAGAGTTTCTAAGGGGCAGTTAAATAAATATGCTAAGGATAGTATTGTCTTAGACCAGAAAGTCTAATTTCAGAAAGACAACTTCAGAAAGTTCCTCCCAGTGGGACATTTCTGTGATTTCTGCAGTACAGCATCTGAGCTCACCTGGCATGTAGTAATCATAAACCTTGATATTAGCTGGCTTATGATCTTTCACTTGCATGTCCTGCTGCATCAGCAAAGTGTAGGCCTGAGGCTGTCGAGTCAGCTAAGACCAAGAGATGCAAAGATTACAGCCAGAACCAGTCATGTAAGACAATCCCTTCCACCTGCTCTCACCCAGGCTCCTATGGAGACATCACCACTGTAGCAGATCCTTCTAGTCCATCTCAAAAATACCTTTTACTTCACATTCTGTGGCCATCTCCCATTTTGTGTCTCCAAAATTAACTCAATTCATGAGAGACATCAAGTCCACAGAGTCAATGTGCATTAGGTACAGTGTTAGTGTTCCCAACCAATCCCACATTCCGATCCAGCTCTTCTCCTTCATGTATTTTGCCTCAGTGGCTACTTGCTTATATGCAGTCCTATTGCATCAGCTCTTACTCTGTAGTCTCACACAACTCTCACCATGAAGCAGCCACATCCAAGCTGTGGATTAACATCTGTTGGATGATGGTAGTTACATAAAATGCTGTTTGATCGGTTCCATCTTGTGCTACCAGGCAGCCTGAGTTGAAATCTTTCCCTTGCTTTCTGCTCTGTGCTGTAGATGTAACAGAAGCAGTCCCCCTGCAAGTCTAATGCATTACAATAACCAGCTTTCTATGAGGATAACTTGGTTCAGCTGAATGACAGCTGGAGATAAAGAATCGCAGAACAGTAGAAGTGCTCCTTGGAAATTCAGAATTTTAAATTCATGCCAGCTCTTGTTTCTGTTGCTGTTTATGTATACATAGAGCTGGAGAAAACCTGGAGTGGTTGTTAATCTGTTGACTAACGAGGCTCTGGAGAGAGCACTGCAGCTCACACAACCACCTGGTTTAATTTTGGGTGATCTTGGCAAACTCCATGTGCAATCCAGGATGTGCCCTACTAAATTCAAGCCACTTAAGGGCTTTCTAAGAATTCAGACTGGCTTGAATTTACTGGATGGATCCTCCTATCTCTCCAGTCCTGATCAGACCCTGTATATGGACTTTTAACAGTCTCTGAACAGTGCCAGCAGATGTAGTCTTATCATCAGTTAGCTGCATTTCACTTAAGTAGTCCTGTATACAGTCTCTAAAGCTGAAATACTGCAGGCTGACACACATACTCCTCCAGGTCAGCAAATGTGGCTGGTATGCAGAACAGCAGCTCTCAATACTTAAAATACTACTAGAACCAAAATGCATGAGTAAGCTAAAAGCTATCTGCCAGCCCACAGTCCTCCTAATGATGACATTAATCTAAATTCCACTCACTTCCTCCAGATAAAGAACGACTCGGTCAGCTTCACTTTCAACTTTCTTCACTAAGGGCATTTTCTTTAGCTGAAAAAAAAAAAAAAGTCGGAAAAACTCTAGCAGAAAGCATAAATATTCAGGGATATTTGACCTTTGCACGGGTAAAATGTTCATATGGCCAAGAAAGTGCATGGGGTGGGAAAAGGCAGTAGGAAGAAAAGGTGAAGATCTCTGTGTGGCCTGGAAGAGACTCTGGGTGTAAAGATTTACTAGAAGGAAAAGAACAATGTTTCTCTGCCCACAGAAATGATGATGGTTCTGCATAGAAACCTGCACAACGGACATCTGTCACCATTCCCATCCCAGCTGGACACAAACTTGTGGTCTCACCTCATCCAGTGAATCTGCCACGGGGCTGTATCCAGACAGCAGCTCCACTTGGATCAGGACCATGTTGGTGGACACACGGTTCCCTGTGTAGCTGCAGCAGGAACCCAGGGGACAGCACTAATGTTACTTTCTGAGCCATGATCTCCACAGATACTCCAGCCCAGCTTTGGGACTCAGGTGGAGGAATCTGCCTTTCCTTCCAGTGTTCCTCCTGTAAGCATACCTGCTTCTGCACTATGATAAATTTTTGTACTTCCCCTGATTTATCTTTTAATTATGCTCAGCCTAGGAGAATTTTATTCCTTTGGAGGCTTCTGGAGTCTCCTTCTCTAGTCAGGGCAGGGAATACCACATCCTCCTCTTGTTCTGTTGATAGTTTCTGTCCCAAATCAGGCAAGGGTAAAGCAGAGGAGAGTGACGTGACAGCTAACCAGGAGGGAGGGAGACTTAGGAATAAGTGTCAGCAGTCAGTCCCACAGACCCTTCACAACACTAGTGTTTTGGGACCTTGTCTTGGAAGGGGATGAGACCCACAGAGCTTGGGAGAATTTGTGATGACTGGCATGATGATGAGATAGGACTACAGCCCAACTCATCCCTCCATGGCCTTGTACCTTCCACCCAGCTGAGGAGTGGCATAGTTAAAAGAACAGGGACATCTTAGCGCTTGGACCTCATGAATAAAGGAGAATCCTGGCTGTCAAGAGACTGGTGTAGTGCCAGGAGCCTCTTAGCATAGGGGAGGAGAGGGGCAACTGAGTGTCTCCTACCGAGTGTGAACGGTGACAGGAAACTGGGTGGCGTCGGGTGCTGTGCACTCTGTCTGCACAGACACAGCAAAGGTGAGATCCTTCCTTGGCGGAGGGATGTGGTACCGCAGAATTGCCTGTCAGGACAGAAAGAAGCTAGTTGGCAGAAACAGCAATTTTTTGATGGTGAGTATCCTCATCTAATGTTTTGTTGCTGTCTTGCACTGGTGTAAGAGAAAGTAGAGGTGATGCTACTGTGCTGCTCCTGGTGGTGGTCACTGCACTCCTTGGAGAAGAAATACAGCTCTGACTGGGTGGTGATGATCTTGACTTCATTTTGGGAACTTCTTGGTTTTCCTTGGGTTTCCTCCCTGTTGGATCCCAGCTACTCCTACCAGCCCTGAATCATAGAATCATCACAGAATCGTTGAACGACTCGGGTGGGAAGGGACCTCAAAGTTCCGCCCACCCACCATAGGCAAGGATGCCACCCACTAGGTCAGGTTGCTCAGGGCCCCATCTAACCTGGTCTTGAGCACCTCCAGGGATGGGGCATCCACAACCTCTCTGGGCAACCTGTTCCAGTGCCTCACCACCCTCTGAGTGAAGAATTTCCTCTTAACCTCTAATCTAAATCTCCCCTCTTTTAGCTCAAAACCATTCCCCCTTGTCCTGTCATTATCTGATTGAGCAAAGAGTCACTCTCCATCTTTTTCTGAAGCCCCACACTCTTGCAAATCACTGCATCAGACTGTTTTCAGTCTTCACTTAACAGCAAGGTAGAGGTCCCCAGCTTCCATGTTTTTTCCCCAGACAGACCTTTTGTCCCTGGACTGGTATTACCTGCAGGAAAAGGCACCCATGGCCCTGTACATGCACAGTATAATCTCTGGGAATGGCAGGCAGCTCCACTGTCTGCAGCAGGAGGCGATTGGTATTGTCTACTCGGACGTTTTTACTGAAGCTCTCAGAGGAGAGAGAAACCTGAAGATCAGGGCCATCCTTGCTGAAGGTCTTGGTTGCATACAGGGCTAGGGCTTCCAAGGCAACCACTGTGTCCTGGTGTAAAAGACACATAGTTGGCAAAACAGAATCCTTGTTTCCTGTGCATCCCAGTCCTTAGCTTTTCCCTCCCTGGTTGAGATTTCCCATTGGAGTTTTAGAACAGGATTAACTCAGAGGAATACAAATATTCACCCCTCACCAACACCCAGGAGCTTGTAAATCCATACTTTTTTTTTTTTACCTTTTTTTTTTACCTTTTTTTTTTCTTTACAAACCACAGCTGACAGCAGGTTCTCTACTGCCAGTGGCCCCAGGGGATTACCTGGGTTGAAGCAAAGCCTCCATAAGGGTTTTGCTGCTTGATGAGCCATGACACAATCTGGGATGCCTTTCTGATTTCATCTGAAGACAAGCTTGACTTTGAAATGTGAGCCATGAGGATACTAGATGTCAATTCCACATCAACAGATGGAGCCCGATACCAATGTAGGGAATCTTCTTCCTGTTTGGACTGTTGACTCCAGAATATTTGAGCATCTAGAGGTGGAGTGTGGGAAGACTTATGGAGTGTGGAGCTGTATCTAATGACCTTGTAGTTCCTAGGCACTGAGTAAAGACGTGCGCTGGGACAAGATGTGGGTACATATTTTCCTATTTGTCCCCCACATCCTGCTTTTGCCAATAAAGACAGTCCTGCAGGCTGGGGAGGAGCTCTACAATATCCATGACACTTCCCTTGTTTGGATGACTGGAAGATCAGGACTGTGATATCATCCACAGAGCAAGTGTGTCTCACGGTATGGGTATAGCCTGTGGCAAACAGAGGCTATCCAAGCCTTGGGCTCTCCCCAGAGCTCTGCCAGTGTTCCCCACTCTTGCCCCACATTCTCTTGGTGATTCAGCCCTGGGTTCTCTACACAATCCTGCCAACACCCTTCTCTCCTGTCCTGCAGTCTCTGGTACCTGATCTTATGGCTGCCTTATCCAGTCTTTTGAGGATTTTCTGCTTCAGTGCCTTATCACCTGCTACTGCAAAGGCATTTGCAGCTAGTGCCAGGCTGTAGAGGCTGGAACTGCCGCTGTCAGCATTGACCAGGTCCGTTATGCATTTCAGAGCTTTCTGCACAGCTGGGTCCTAGGATGCAAATGAAAGCACACCAATTGATAGCAGGGTGTAGGGGAGGGGATGCAGCCTTGATGTGTGCAGGGGAGGGTGGAAACAGGGACAGGTCACACAGGGAGAAAACACATCATGCACTCCTGTGTGAACAAAAGCAGGGTGCCATTGTACTGTCTGCAGTGCGGCTGCACATACAGCGTGTCCCTTCTGCTGTTACTTACAGAGCGTGGCGTCCCAGAGTGTATGAGAGCTGTGATGATGGCAGAGCTCAGCCCCAGTCCTTCCTCCACTGCACCCTGCAGCCACCACAAAACAGAAGAGGAGAGCTGCCATGAGAAGAAAGCAGGAGAAGTTTTCCACTGCATTCTGCCCCCTGAGTGAACTCCAAGCCAGCAGAGACAACAGTGCTGGTCCCGTTCCTCTGCTAAAGAAGTGCCAGGGCTGGTGTCTGTTCTTGCAGGTCCCATTTCTCAACAACAGCACCTCAAGCTCCTCTGTGTAGCTTATTACCCTCTGCTGAACACAGAACGCATTCCCCTTTCCCTTTCTCCTTCCCTGCAAAGGATTTGCAGCAGCAGATTTCAGCGCCAGGGGAAAGTGATATTCCCACAACCCAGCTGCACAACAGCACCTCAGCTGAGGGCCTGGACGAGCGGCAAGAGTCTGGAGGACCAAAATAAAACATAGCTTTTGCAAGGGGAAATGAAAGGTACCATTCTCTTCACTTGGAGTAGTTATTATCTGAAGTCTGGTGCATTGAACTGCTGCAGGCTCTGCTTTGATGGTGCTGTGTGTGTGTGTCTGTGCATGTACAAGTGCTGTTTCTGACTGAACAAGGCGCATCCCTGGTATGGTGAGTCTTACATGGGTGGCTGCGATTAATCGCCATTCGCTCCATTTCTGACTCTCTCTGTACAGGGAGAAACTCAGACTGAAGGCTGAAATAGCAGTTCAGCAATGGGAAAGGAAGCTGTTTACCAAGGGAATAACAAAAAGTACAATCATGACTAAACACAACCCTGGCTGTCACTCAAGGGTGACCTGAGCACACCAGAGCCTCCCTCCTGCAGTAGTACTGCAGTAGTTCTCATTTGTTTTTGGCACCCAAATTAGGCAAGAAAGTGAAGCAGCCCTGAGGTACCCAATGAACAGCCAGAGTATGTCATACCATCAGGCCATTGTTGAAGAGTTTCCCCACACTCTTGAAGCAGCCAGATGGAGTCTGACTTTTAATCAGGGCACTGGCAGCATCCTTAATGTTCTGCTCATCTATATGGATGAAGTCCTGGGCTTGGCTGAATGTCTTGAGGACAAGGGCAGTCAACCTAGAACCAAGGAAGGGTGAAGAAAATCAGACTGAGTTAGTTACTGACATCCATCTCCAGAAGGAGACAAAAGTCTCTGTGTCTTCTGTTATCTCATCCCTGGAGAAATGCCAGCACATCAGAGCCTCTGAGCAGACTGAGAACTGGAAGCAATGCACATAAGATAGATGCTATTGAAACTCAAGCTCAGATTCACCCATTTGCAGAAAGAGGATGTCTGAGATAGAAAATTCACTGACAGTTCACTGCTCCCCTGGACCTCTGCCAATTCCAACACAGTACACATCTGTGATTTAAACACATGAGGGCTGATTTTTGGTAAGTATAAAGGCTGCTCACTCAGCCCCTTTCCCAAATCCCCTCTGGGAACAAAGCACATTGGAAAAGCTGGGAAGAAGAAGGCTTTGCAGCCAAGTTTTCAAAAGCAGGCTTGGTTGGGGTGTCCAAACACAAACAGTCAAAGAGCAGTACCTCAGGTCAGTTCACTGTCTCGTGGTACTCTTCCAAAAAGTCTCAGAAGTGGTGTCCATATGAAATACCTGCACATCTCCAGACACCCTTATATTCCCCAGGCCAAAATCCAGGACAGCTTGAGCCTGACCAGGTCAGGCTGTTGTTCCTCAACTGTGTCTGGACATCTCTGCTTACCATGTGTTCCCTGGCTCGCTTCCTTCCCCAAAGGCACTATATGAGCCATCTGCGTGTTTATATAGAAGCTGCCGTTGGTATCCTGCAGGAAGAGAATGGAGGTAGTGAAAATTTTCTGTGTCTGGCATGTTCTCAAGGTGACAACCTGCCCTGACAATAAGTCTGCAGATCACTATAGAAAGTATTGTCTCCAGGGAACTCAGCAAAGAGCTTTTAAAGGTGTCTTGAACCCTTTGTTTAGCTGAGACACAGCAGCCTGATTCACAACACTGCAATTCCCATGGCATCACACAAATGACACTGTACAAATCCTGTTCAGCATCACCTGTCTCCTGAGATCCCCACTGTACAACCTAGCATAGTGAACATCACCAGCTTAATAACTCAGCATGAGCAGAAATCCACTCACCACTTTCCAGATAGCCAATTGCCTTCTGTTTGATTTCTGGAGTCAGTTGTCCTGTCTCTTGGAGGTATCGTGTGATAAAGACATTGGGAGCAAAATGAACCATGTTCTGCTCACCACAACCACTGGACATCTGGAGGAGCTCATCTATGTTGTCCAGTGCTGTCCCCAAAATGTCACCTGTACAATAGAACCACAGCTTTGGCAGCTTTACATATTCTTGCATATAAAAAAGAAATCTATGCTCACTGATTCTCCAGATAACCTGCTAAGAGTGGGCTCAGTTCACCCCTGTTCACACTAGGGTGACTTTAAAGTCTACAGGGCTCTGGCCATGCAGAGCTATATGGTCAAAGGTGCATCCCTATAATAATAGTGATATGGTACTCATCTATGTCTCTTGGCTTGGTGGAATTACAAGCCCATCTAGCCCAGTGTCACTTGTATAAGAGAGACCAGGACTGGATGAATCTCTGGAAGAATGGGGACCAAATATTACACCTCACTGTACACATTTCCTCTTGTTACTCTGCTACAGAAGTTACAGAAGCGGCACTAGAAGAAAAGAATCCTGCAGGGAAAAATCTTACTTTCTAAGATCCCCCTAGATCTCACCTAAGAAAGAGATGTGGGCTCTCTCTGTCCCGAGGACCATGTTCTCTGGCAAAGTGAAAGTGATTGTCTCCGAAGCTGAAGTTCCTGCAAACGGCAAAAGCATCAGCATAACAACATGCAGGAGGGAGATAGCAGAGCCACAGGCATCCCCAGGAGATGGTGTGAAAAAGGCTGGAATCACCTCATCTGTACTGAAGTAAGCATCGAAAAGAGAGGGTGACACAAAGATCAGGCCACCCACTGATTTGTGACTGTGATGTAGTTAGGCTTTGTGCTGCCAAGAGCTTGTGCTACTGAGTAGAGCTGAACGGCTTTGCCTCTCCATAAAAGTTCCAAAATCCTTGACTCGCCCCTCTCCGTGCCCCTCTAGACACTCCTGGATTTGTTCACAGACCACCCTGCTTCTGTTTGGTCTCCGTGGTTCACACACACATACTGCCCCAGTTCTAAGCTAGTCCCTGTCTGCCTGGTATCTACACCTACCTTTAGGGCACAGGAGCGAGGTGCGGGTCTTTTCCTCCAGCAGCCCCTCTGCCTGGTGGGGAAAAGGCTGGTCAGTGCAGAAGAGGGAGCAATAATCTCAGATATCAGCTGCACAGCACCCCACCTTCCTGCAAGACTTCCATCCTCATGGGCTTTGCAAAGGGATATGCATGTTGCTGATGAAGTTTTGCTGGGAAGCAGGTTTCTTAGCTGCTCCATGGCCTCTGACTACATTGCTTTGTTAGCAATCAGTTCTGATGTCTCTGTCCTACCAAGCATATCCAGACTGGTGGTATTCAGCTCTCATCCCTACACAACCTACCATTAGAACCTCTCCTTGACCAACCTCATTGAGAAATGTGCCAACAGACAAGTGGGATTTCCCTTCCTAGACCCACCCCACCAGGCTGTATTGAGTCTGACCCAGTTCTGATCCCACCAGGAACCTGAAGCACACTGACCTTCACCAGCAGGTGCTTAACCACTGTGTCCTTCCCTCCAGATTCTGGCACAACAGCTGTACTCTCAGTGCAAACATCTTTCTGATCAATCACCTCTGCAGTGATGGTGAAATTCACCTTCCCTAGAGAACAAAAGTTTAAGATGCCAGGTGGCACATCAGTGCCTACATTTCAGTTTGTTCAGCCTAAGGCTGCTCATTTATGGTTCCCATAACAGGTCACTCTCCCTTCCAGACCAGTTCCATTCCTGCTTGAGACCCTGCCCCTCCCTTGTCTTCCTCTTACCTGGCTTAGTAGCTTTCACATCCCAGAAAAATGTCTTCGCTGAATCGGGACACAGACAAATGGTGAACCTGACATTTGCATGCACAAATTCAAAATCACTGGAGTTCATTACGCTAAGTTGGAGCTAGAGGTGAAACGAAAGGGAATTCAGGTTACAGAGCTGCTATTTTCAGCTCCTTGATCCAAATGTCAGTTAGAACCAGGGTGAGTTTGATAATGGCCCTGCTGCAATACCTGTGGGCCACCAACAGCCCATGGCATCACAACCCTACCGTGTTGAGATTATGGGGAAGGATAACCTGGGCCGAGATGGAGGTGTGTGGAGATTTCTGAAGAGCTGATTTCTGAAGAGGGCCTCAGTCAGTAAAGTACGGTTACCATACATTCCCTTGCCCAACACCAATCCTGGAGGGAGCCACTCACCACCATGCACTGCTTCAGGTAATTGAAAACTTTGACAGTCAGGGGAAATGACTCTCCCCGGAAGATGGAGTAGGGCAAGACGGGTTCCACAAAGAAGGGCTTGAAGCTCCGCAGGCTGGTGGTCTCTGAGATTCCCAACCCATGCGTCTCTGATGTGCAGAAAGTCATGGCACTCCAGTCTGTGATACTATCAGGTACTGTGACAGATAACTCAGCAGACCCTGAATCACTGAGGAGAAAACAGCAGAAGAGGTAAGCCCTGTCCCTGTGGATCATAAGCTGAGCAGAAAACTCACTTGACCATCGCGGTCAAAGAATGGTGAACAGTGACACAAAATTCAACTGGTGACTGCTTGCCTGTGGCATCCCTCAAGGATTTATACTGGGACCAACACTGCTTAATGGCTTTATTAATGATCTGGGTAATAGGATAGAGCACATCCTCAGCTGGGCATCCTGGTGCATGAAAAATTGAGCGTGAGTCATCTCATTTGCCCTTACAGCAATGAAGGTCATCTCTGGACTATATTAAGAAGACTGCAGTTACTGGGCTGAGGGGAAGTTACTTTTGCCCTATATTTCTCACTTGTGGGGCCACATCTGGAATACTGTGTCCCGTTTTTGTCCTATGGTATAATAAAGACTGATATACTTGCATGAGTACAGTGGAGGGCTATCAAGATGATCAGGGAGCTGGGACATTTGATGTACAATAGGAGGTTGAAAGAACCAGGGGTTTCAATATTTAAAGGGAAAGGCTATGGTAAAATCACACTGCTTTCTACAGCTACCTAATGCAAAGGTGTAGAGACAATGGAGCCAAGCTCTTCTGAGGTGCATAGTGATACAATGAGAGGTAACAAACACAAACTGGAACATGGAAAATTCTGACTTGAGACAAGAAAAAAAATACCATGAGAATAGTCAAACACCAGAACAGATGCCCAAGGAGTTTGTGTCTCCATCCCTGGAGACACTCAGAACTTGACTACAGCAACCTGATCTAAAACCTCATCTGCCTTGTACAGGATGATGAGCTCCAGACCTCAGGAGGCCCCTTCCATCCTACAGGAGCCTGTGATTTTAAGTTCCCCAGGGTCATTTGGAAAATCTCAAGATCCAGGAACTGTGCTGAACTCCTTATCCAGTTCTTCACACTCCCCTTTTCTTTATGGGCATGAAAGTGGTAATGCCTTGGCTCTGCTCCTGCCTATTCTCTGTCTGCTGTGGCTGACAGGAAGTCCGTGTGGGGCCACAGCCCATAATTACTCACTTGATGGGGACCAGACTCCAGATGAACGTCTCAGGAAACCAGGTACGTACTGGCCCTGCCTTGCTGCCCAGCTCAATGTGCTCTGACTCAGTATGTTCAACAGCAGCATCTAGTTCTGGATCCAAGTCTTCCAAGTCTTCCAGATGATCATAAGCTATTGGGAATACAAGCATTCATACAAAGACAGTACTTTGCTGAGATCAGGATACAGTTCAGCTGGGAAGAACCCAGTTCTCCATCCTTCCCACTCCCATTCGGATCCCCATTGTCCTCTCCAAGATGCCCTTGACCTACTTCACTACTTTCTTCCAGTGGACTACTCAGCACGTGGTTTCCAGCATATGCGTGCTCCCCCATGAAGAACTCCGCCTGCTCACACTTCTGATCTCTCAGCCTCTACTGAAAGACTTAGATACTATACTGCCCAGAGCCAATCTTGGCTCATTATCTGGTTTACAGTGAGACCTTTATTAGTCTTACAAAAATATCCTTCTTCCTGGGAGAGTTATCTTTTCCCCCTTGGCCATATTATCCTCCTGTCTGCCAGAAGCTTCCAGGTGGGCTCTTCCAATGCAGTCAACCTTCTGCCACTCCAGTGCACTAGACACGTCAGGACCCTTCCCCTCTTCCTGTGGTTCTCATCTCATGTGCAACATCCCACTCATCCCTGGAAGCCATTCCCAGTTCCTCAACACACTGCACGTTTAGCTGCCCTTGTGCAACCTGTATGTTACCCGTGATTTCCAAAGAAGCATGATAAATTAAAATGTACACATGTAGTCGTAGAAAGTGGTCTGGGTGCGGCACTCAATTGGAGACTTGATTTTAAGGCTGGTTAAAAATGTTAGACCTGAATTCTGGGGGAAAGAAGGGGAAGAAAAGAAGGCAGATTTCAGTGGAGGGAGTGGTATGTCTGGGGTTTGTCTCTGCCCCCACCTCCCAACATATCAACCACCCCGTGTTGTTACACCTCTGACTGACTTGAAAATTTAAACAGGGAGAATGGGGAGCCACCCTGTTCACAAAGCCCAGCTCCAACCTCCTATTTCCTCTGACTCTTCCCTTTCCTTCCAACCACTACGAAGTCTGAGGGCTTAGAGTTTTGGATAAGTGGGGAGCCGGCTTCTAGGGATGTGCCTGATCAATGGGAATTTATAAAGCTTGGAGCATGGGATGTCAGAAATCTCTTACTTCAAAAGCTTGGCAAATTCAGAATGTGAAGTTGCTGTGTTTACAGGAAGAACAATCTGTGAAGCTGCTCTGGGCTGACCCAGGATACAAAAGGGCACAGCTCTGGTATTTCAGGGTTTATGGAAATTAAATTTACCCTCAGAAGTCCATAGACATCTGGCTGGGACACTGCGTAAGAATAGCTGTTGTACATAAAGGGTGATGTAGTAGTTGGTGGAAGCATGGTCTGAGAACTGATGGTTCCTGAACTCTTGTGGACAGTACAGTAGTCACTGTAAGAGTCTGTGAGGATACTGGGGTGCTCTTGAGGATAACTGAACATATTGTACACCTGCAGACAGAGAATGAAAACAGTACAGGTTAGTTTGAGAGGTAGGCAAGATTCTCTGTGATGGAGGCAGAGCTTGGACCCTGCCTGCCACAAAAATCCATCCCCAAAGGTTTTCTATCTTCATGGAAAGCATCCACAAGTTTCAGGTATGTAGAACAAACATTAACACAAACCCCTCTGGGGCACAGGTGCATAGCTGTGGCTCATAGTTTTCACCTGAGAGCTTAATGCTCCTTAAGGAGGCCATTAAGAATCCTTAGAAGGCTTCTTTGACTGTGGGCACATCCTGGATTCGCCAAGACAAGTGTCAAGATGCAGCTCAAGTGTCCTCAGACATAATGCATCCCAGGCCTAGGTGAGAAATGAGACCTTTCCACTGCCAAAGCACCACTTCCAGTCTAGTCTGTGCATGGAAGGACTGTCCAGTTTGTGTGAGTTGGAACAAAGTTATGGAGCCTATCATACACTGGGCATATCTTCTAACGTAACTCTTCTTTTGGAGCGCTGTCATGAGGTGGTTCAGGAGATGGAAGTCCCTAGACATTTGGTTGCCACTACTGCAAAGTACACTAAGTTTGGCAAGAATGTGTCATTAGTTTGTACTTGGGCTTGTCAGTGGGTTATTCTATTAGATCCATCCACAGAAACTGGTAATTTTGGCTGATGATTGATGTTTGTCTTCATTTTTTTTTCTCATGAAGCCATGTCCTGTCCCCATTTAAATACCTGTTGATATATCCACTGTGCCTGATTACCCAGTGACTGTAATTAGATATTCAAAAGGCATCTCTCCAATAACAGCAGGGCTCAGCCTTAGACTCACATTAGCCCTGGATAGCTCAGCCTCTGGCCTTAGCAAAAGTACACTCTGGTCTACAGCACGGATGCTACATAGGGAGTGTGGTGCAGCCTGCAAATGGAGATGGACAGCTGATCCTGGAAGAGCCACTGTGTCTGAAAAGCCAAGCTTCACCTGAAATGGAAGAAGAAAGAGGGACAGAAGACATTGAAAGAGGAGTCTGTGACTACTGGGTTCTACCGGACATTTATTGACAGTTTTTAGCTAATTGGCTACCCTCCAGCCTATGACCCCCTTATGTTTTGCGCGTTACTTACATGGTTCCTGAAGCATTTGGAAACTTTCAGGCTGAAGCTGTCAGCTGCCACTTGACCCTCAGGGAAGGCAGTGTAAACAAAGAGCATAGCCATGGGTGAAATTATGTCAATGGGAAGACTGATATTGAACGTATCACTGTACTGACCTGAGGGAAGAAGGAGAAACAGCAGTATAGGAAGAGGCAAGGAGGTCTGTCTGTAAGGATTATGGCAGCAAAATGGTCATCCTCTGCAATACTTCTGTACAGTTACTTGGATAAAGAGCTATTCTGTCTTGCTTCTGGGGAGGCCACAGCTAGACCAGGCTGTAAGTTAGTGCCATTTTGTAGCACTGATCTTATATCATGAGGGATCTTGCAACACTGCATGCTTGCAAGAGAAATGACTTTCCACTGGAGCGTGGCAAACAGATTCTCTGAGTTTTCTCTTGGAGGCCTCTGATAATTCCTGCTTGGCAGCTAACTTCTGACAATTGCTTCATTTGATCAGAAAAAAAAAAAAAAAAAAAAGGGAAATTAAAAGGCAGAAGAGAGATAGCATATTTGCCATTCCACTTGAATTATTTTTGCCAGCTTTGTTGTTTCCTGTTGGTCTCAGATCTCTCTGTCCTTCCCCATGTAGGCTTTCCTGTTGGGTCCTTAATCTGTTCTTGGTATTTAGACACTCTTACCTAGTGGTGGATCAAGAAGTACTCTTGTTTTGCCGTGATGCACAAGGGATCCTCTGGCCAAAACCTAAAGGGGAACGAACAGAGCAGTGGGCTGACAAGTGCCACTACTCTGTGTCTCTGGGCCAGCAAAGGGCCCTGTGCCAACATAGACCCATTGCAAAGCTGACCTCGTTGCCTGTGCTGCCCTGCACTCACCAGGTGGTAGAACTCTGCTCTGGCAGCCCCGTCCCCCAGCTCAGTGGCCAGGAGATGATAATTCACGGTGACCTGCTGCACGTCCCCGCAGGGCAGCGCTGCCTGCACTGGTTGGATCCTCACAGAGCTACGGCTGGAGGAGTAGAAGGCCCTCAGTGTGAGGGATGCAGTACCATAAGACACCCTCATGTTCTGACTGCTGAATTCCTCTGGCTGGGTCTTTGCCTGTGGCACAGAAAAGGTGACTCAGTCTTCAAAGATTTCTTACCAATCTCCCCAGGCCAAAACTGTGACTGATGGGACAGCAGCCTTTGAACCCTCCCACAGTAAGGTGTTGAAAGCACCACTATACTGACCTGAAGGAAGGAGAAATAAAAGTACAGAAGGAGGCAAGGAGGAGGCTTCTGCTAACCCTAGAGCAGGCCAAATCATTCAGTTGTGCAGAGTGGCTTAATAGTCCCTGGATCAAACCACTGAACCCTTCACATTCATATGGTACACTTGGGGAAAGTATCAACATGGATCTGCCCTGATAATGTATTTCACTGTTCAGTGTTATTCCACTCACACACCATATTTCTTTTAGCAATCTCCCTGATCCATTCAGTAGGGATGGCAGGGGACAACTGAAGATCAAGAGCCTTGCTCATCTCTAAACTATGATCTATCTGTACCAAGACTATGATGTTAACATCTTTCAGACTTCCAGCCAGGTCAAGATCCTTCATATAAGATACTACATAAAATATGATGAAAAGGAAAGACGTGCCTTGACCTGGAAGTGTAGATATGGCAGGTATTAGAAACCTACCCCTAGAAGCAGATGAGCCTTCCTGGTTCATGGGAAAGCAGACAGAGAACTTTTCTCTGTCATTTCCCTATACCTGGCAGCCATCTTTAGCTCCCACTCTGCTCCTTCCATCCTGGTTACCTGTTTTGATCCAGATTGGCTTGCAGCAACTGGTTCCTTACTAGCTTTCCTTCCTTCCTACGTTTTCTTCCTCTTATATCCAAGGTTCTTATATCCAAGTTCATTATCTTCCTCTTATATCCAAGGTTTTTATATCCTAGTTCTTATGCTATGAGGGTGATACACAGCGAACCGGTCACTCATTTTTTCTTCTCTACGTGTATTTTCAGATGCTTCTCTCCTGGCTCCTTTCCTAACTTCCCATCCCATGCCATGTGGGAGTCCTTCCTCTGTTTTCTGTCCCTGCCCAGTCTCACAGAGCCTCGTCCACCTCAACCAGAGGTGCTATGGGGATAGACCTCAGTCACAACATCACACAGCCTCTGTCCACAAACCTGTCTGTCATCATGTCTCCTGACTGCTCAGGGACTGCGTGTAGCATCAGAATGCTGGCTCTGCCAAGGAATATTTCTCTTGCCCTAGATCTGTCATTTCACTGCTCCGCACTTCCACCTCCCTGGCTATACAGAGACAATGACATCAACTATGGATCTGAGGGATGCATTGCTTAGTGCTAGCCAAATCCAGTGTGTTCATTGGCCTTAACCTGCAGTCGGACTTCACTGCTGTTCCATGCTGAAGTCTCTAAGATGAAAGAGGCCATCCCAGTGTCATCTGTGAAGTAGGTCTTGGTCTGCTTCCTGCTACCATAGGACACTGTAAGAATCACCTTTTTGTTCTTCAGGTGGGTCCCATTGCCACTTTTGAGTTCCAGCTACAACAATGCAGAAAACAGAAAATTGGAGGCCTTGGAACTGAAAATCTGCCTCACAGTAGAAGACTCAGTTCCCCTCTCTGCAAAGGGATTCTCAGTGTGGCCCCCTAACTCCTCCAATGCCTCCCCATTTATGCAGAAGCCATCCCACCTGGCAAAGCTATGTACCTATTCTGTGGTCACACCTTTGGATTATCTCTTGGTGGAGACATCAAAGGAGAGATTGGGATAGAAGAGTTGTGGCAGCTTTGGACAGCTCAGAGCAAGGGGACTCATTATTTCTGTGTCTGCCATCCCCTCAGGCTGAACATTCCACGTTTTTGCTCTGTTCGCTTACATTTCCATAGTAGGGAGCTCCTTGCTGATAGTAGTAGCTTGTCCCCCAGAACTGAAGAGTTGTGATACCAAAAGTGACTTTGCAGTTTTCAGTGGTGTTGAACTCCACTCCTAAGAAAGACAGGAGATGCACGCAAGTGAGTATCATGTGTCTGAGCAAAGGCAGAAGGATTGAATGGATGGAGGTAAACGTTGGAGTATCACTCACAGGGAACTGTAGTTTCTCCATTTAGCTTCAGGAGTCATTTAACACACATTATTTGTTAATAGTGTCTCCTACATTGTGAGCTGCTGGAAGGACAGAGGCCTACCACGGGGGTTCTGCCAGACCCAAATCCTCTTTCTGACTTTGTTTAAAATTGTTCCACTCCCAATTATCCACTTTCATTCTCTTTCCATTCTCACAGCAGAGTCTCTATAAGGCAGCATTTCCCCTTGACTACACAACTTATTTTACGGTCTGCTGTCTTGTCATGTGGTGCCCAACTGAAATCACTGTCATTGCTTGGTAAGTGAATATGTATTACTGCTTTCAGCAGGGGGCTGGGAAACATTTTCTTGTAAGGAATGGTTTGTAACATTTTGGAAGAGAGGACACCTTCCAGGATGGGCTATTTAGCTCTGGGCAAGTAGCTTCATATCCCTGCCTGGGATGTTGAGATAAATCTGGCAAGATGCCATTTATTAATGGTACAAAGTCAGGGCTCACGTTATCACTGGTTGCTCTAAGCCCCTCCTCATTCCAAAGGACTTCCCTAAAATGTGGTTTAAAAAAAAAAAAAGAATGTGGCCTGGTCCACATTTTTGCTGTAACCAGAAGAGGAGAAACAGCAGCTCTAGTCCATCTCTGATAAACCAAGGTGACTGTCAGAGCTGGAATGGCCAGACCAGCTTCTAGAGGAGCAAGCATACTGGTAAAGGCTATCTTGTAACTGGAAGAACTCACATTGCCTGTCTGAGTTAGACCTCAGTGGTATGCCCCATGCTGCTGTAGTGCTTCCAGGAAAGACACAACCCTCTGAACACCTGCCCCCTGGAAGCCAGTGTAGAAACTTCCACTTTTTTGCTGTGTGCAAGACACAGGGAGTCTTGCAGGTGAAAACCCAAACGAAAGCATATTGTAAGAGTGTAAATAAAAAGACCTTCCACAAAGTGTAGAATTGTGTTTTTTGTTTTTGCTACCTGTTCCACTTTCTTTCAAAGCAGCCACAGCTTCCAGGTTGAAATCGTAATTGTCAGTACGCTTCTGGTGGTAGGTCTTAACGTGCACCTCAGTGGTAAAACAGCCGTCCTCATTTGTCTGAGGGTGTGAAATTGAATCTATTAACTGATTATGAATGCACTAATCATTTCTGTTGTTCAGATTAAACCCAAGGCCCAGAAGTCTAAATTACGTGACTAAGACACTTGAGATAAAGGAGCGCTGCCCATACTGGCATGAACCATCTTCTTTCTGGGGCACTGAGGAATAGGAGATCCTGGTTCACAAGCATGGGTGTGTGAAACATGCTTTACACTCTTTACACAGTCATTCACATGCCAGTAGGAAACATTAATTGCCATTTCTCCTTGAAACATGATGTTTTCTGCTCTGGCAGGATTTATCTTTAATATATATATGCTGGGTTATTTAAAAACATGTAAACAAATGTAGATACATTTATTCAACCCCAAAGATGAATGAGTAAAGCTTATGCTGAACTGCAATTGTTTGCTTAGACATAAGAGGTAATCTCTGTCTTTCCAAAACAGCTGTTTCTGGGAAACAGTATATACATCTTTCTTTACATCAGATGAAAATCTCTTGCTAAAAGGCATCCAGCAGAAGTCAACTGATGTGGACAGTATCTCTATTTTTATTGTCCTGTCACAATACCTGGCTTGTAGGTGAATCTGCAGCAGTTAGCTTGTCTACAAATGCTCCTTCCTTTGAGTGCATTAAAGTGCATTTAGAGAAATTACTGAGATGGGTTAAGATTATTTCACAGGGGAATTAAGAACATATTAGTCCATCATCCTTGACTGGACTGAAGAACATGCTGCTTCAACAGCTGATCCCCACCCCACATCTTACGTTAGCATTATTCCTTCTCTTTGCCCCCGTTTTTCTCTTTTTCAGGAGTAGTGGATGGCCCGTGTGCTCACCTTGCCAGTGTAGTCCTTACAAATACTACGCTTGGCTTTGGGAGACTTCCTTTTATACTGGATATGCTTACGGCACACCACAGCCTTCACACTACCTTGAACTGGTTTTCCATATGTGTACCTGGCAAAATAGCAGAGAGGGCTTACATACATGCACAGAAACACTGACTCAAGACAAATAATATCTGCTTTAGCCTGTGGTTTGCAGCCATACCGCCCAGCAGCTTGAAATATCTTCATGGATCATGAGCCAAGAATTTACAAAGACTTAATCAGATTAAAGCAGAAGGCAGTGGTGGGTGAATTCTCCTCTCTAAATTTACGTTAATCCCACTAGACAGTGCTAGCAGACATTGTGCTGGCCACAAGTCTGAGTCATTATTCCCTCCCCACTGGCACTAATCAATGCAGCAGAGGTACTGTACTGTATGGCACATGCCCCACTGAGGAGATCCACTGTCTTACTTTCAAACTCACAGATAAATAAGTAGGGAGAGAGAATACGGAGAAAGGTGAGAGTCCAGGAGAATTCCTTAGCAGAGGATGTCAGGGTACCAGACATCAGGGAGAGGGACAGTTGGCAGAGATCATTTTGCACTTGGTTACTGATAGCTGCTCAGTTTCCAAAACAGTAAGAATGCAGCTTCTGCCAAGGTAAGTCAGCTCACATGCCACAGATATGGAGATGGAAGGTCTCCTCCAAGATGGTGACCACCTGAGGCATCTGGATGGAGACACTGAACTTGGGCAGAACTGTGAGAAAGCAAGAGAAATATAATGCAGTAAGGAGAGAGAGCTTGTTTGTCCCAGATGTCCAGAACCTCCCCAGATGGTTGTTCACAGAAAGACAGTCTCTCCTTTTGTTCCCTGTCCCTGACAGGACTGGCACAAGGCCTGGTAGGAATGCATCAGCAGCCTGGCTAAGAGAGCGTGGTGTGAGTAGACAGCTTTAGTCCACTTCACAGAGCACAGTTGCAGGACAGTGCCTCAGTCCCTCCTCAAGACATGTGGAAGGAGAAAGCCAGTGGGTCTGAGTGAAAATCAGTGATTACACCTATTAGCACGTGGTGGGACATTTCAGGTGCTAGCACAAATAGCGCAACTAGCACAGCTGTTCACAGCTGCAAGGCCAATTCAGCCCTGTGAGAGGTTGGGAATCCGGAGGGAATGCATTTTTGTCTGTTGCTGCGAGCTCCTTAGACCCTTACCATACTCCTCTACCCTGAACGTATGTGTGCGGTCAGGCGTTTTGATGGTATACTCTCCAACTGGTGCTTCTGCAGCCAGAGGGAAGGACAGATCCACAATGCCTCCCACAGGGGTAACATTCAGCCACTGTGCAATTCGGTTCCTTTTGGGGTCCTGTGTAGGTAGTCATAGAGAATGGTTATTTCCAAGTGCAAAAAGAGACACTTCCAGGATACCTGTGCTTGAGTGCACATAGTCATCCTGAAAGCCCAGACCTATGACACAGCTATGGTGCTCAGGTGAGTTCCAGCTTAAAGAATATAGGGCCTTTCTCCCTGTCTCATTGACAAAGTCATTCTATTGTGTTATTGCTCTCTACCATCTCACTGACTGTGGTTTGCTGCCAGCCAGTCTCACTAAGAGATAGAGGTGGTTCCTCTCAAATGCCCCTGCGGTGATCTGAGCTGGCATATCCCCGAGGTCACTTTGAAAGTGGTCAACCCTGACAGCACGTGCTGCCTAAGGCATGATCTACTAGAGTGATCACTGGGGAGTGTGATAGCTTGAATCCCTGGGAAAGTCTGGGGAAATAAGTTCAGGACACCATGCAAGGCACCATGAGGTCCCTAACAGAAAGCAGGATTTAAAGACCTGTGATGCTGAGCAGAGGCTGTGGAGCTGTAAGGTCTTTTTGAGGCTTTATTGATAGTCATAGTTGGCCCACAACTGTCTGTTGCTGTTTGGAACTGGGACCTCTCTGTATGGGTTATTACAAACACACTGCTTTTGGGCATCTTTCCTCAGCTCTGGTGATTGTAGTTCATATTTTATCTTTCATATTAAGATGAGCAGATTGTAAGGTCAATATCCTGAGAGCTGCTTTAGGAAGCTTGGCTCTTTTAGGAAGCTGTGTAGCCACAACACTAACTGATCTAACTTCTATTTTCTGTATGTTAAATATAAAAATCTCCTGAAAAAGACGTTACATTTTCGTAAACTTTCAATTCACAGGCTAGAGGGACTAAAAGTACTCTGACCACTCTAGAAAAGTTGGCTGGACAGCTGACTGATTCTCACTGGCACTGCAGGAACCCTTATGAGACTGGTATCATAACACTGCACTGCCACACTTGTGTGGACAGTAAAGGAAGGGCAAGAATTCAAGTGCTGTTCTCATTCATTCTGAGGTATTTGTCTTTCTGCATCCGTACCCTCCCTCCAGTCATCTCCAAACCTTTGTCTTCCCCAAGGGGTGAAGAGATCGCTGCTTTCAACAAAGTTTTTTTTACCTTCAGTTCCACTAGGCGGTGCTGTGGGAAGAAAATAACAGTTAGTGGTAGGACGCTTTCAGGAAAGCCACTTCTCATGCCCCTCTCCCCTCCCCAGCATTTTTGTCTCCCAATCATCCATGAGCCTTCCCTAAGCAACACCCCGGGATTGCCTGTGACCCAGCATCATAAGCAGTATCTGCATTGCCCAGTGCTGTTTGTAAGCACTAAAACCAAGACTGAGACTAGCTGTCCACCTAGCAGGGCCAAACACTGATCCAAAAAACATGGAGGCAACCCATAGCACTTTCAGACACACCAAGTTTTCTCTGCTCTTGACTTACTGTTTCATTGCTGGCAATGAAGTTCTGATCCAAGGTTACGATTCGCAACTTGACTATAGAGCAAAAGAAAAACAGGACTGGTGACATTGGTGGTAGGGTGATGGTTGGACCAGATACCTTGAAGGTCTTTTCCAACCTTAATGATTCTATGATTCTAAATGAAAGTCTGTTAATAGGTATGGATGTGCCAATGTGCTTCATTGAAAGGGTATAGGCAGAAGCTAGTGCCTAAGTTCAAAGACCTGCTCTGAGCTGGCAGCCTGCTAAAAAATAGGAAAAAAAATGCTACGAGGGACAGTGTGGGGTTTCTGGGAAGGCTGATTGTGCTGGTGAGAAACAGCATTTTTTATGGACATTGGACCTAAATTGAAGCCCCCAGTCTTGCCTGCCGTGAAGGTCAATGCCAGCAGCAGGTGGAGAGATAATGGGGAAAAGAGCTTTGCACTGAGGTGATCTGAATTGTGTTAGTGTGGGGCCTGCAGCCTGTTCTGAGGAAGTCTGTGAGGGAGAGAAGGCTTTACGGCAGTCACAAACCATGTCTGACTGGAGCAATTATGAATACAACACAGTGCCATGTGGGCCTTTTCTCATGCCTCTGCCAAAACACAGAAGCCCTGTTCACACTGGCACGCTGTCCGAGTATGACTAGTAATGCTAAAAACATGCCATGCCGACACATGGCAGAGGTATCCAAATCCCTCAAAGCAGGAACAACCTCGAAGAGTGATGGAGGCGGTGCAGGCCGCACCCCAGGAGCTGGAGGCTACCCTGTATTTGTGGCCTGAGGACTGCCTCTTCCTCTCACAATGCAAGGCGTTATAACCATACCAATCTGACCGGGTTTGTACACAGGTTTGTCTGTCTGGATTAAAGTCTTCTTCTCTGCATGCTTGATTAGGACTTTCTGTTTCTTCTCAAACTCTGAATTGGCTCCCAAGACTGTGATCTCAACAAAAGCTACTTCCTCTGGCTGTCCAACAGGGGGAGGGACCTGCAGGCATAATTGTAAACATAACTGAAGCTGAATCTCATTCGTGGATCCCCAGTCTTCTGCAATAATGATTTTTATACTGATTTTTTATTGCTCCAGTTCTTCTTGCCCTGAAAGATATCACAGTACTTTTCAGAATGTTTTCTAGAAGAGTAAAATATCAGTGGGGCTCAACAGCAGGAAGAACCTGTATAGGCTGAAGCAGAAGATCCAGAGCCCGATTAAGAGAGGCCCATGGGATGACACAGTTAACTGTCTTTCCAGTCCAGCTAAAGCAGAATTCATGAAATAGCCACCCTACTCACAATCCTTGAAAATATCCTCCTCACCTGGAAGCTTGTGCAATGGAAGAAGATGAGCTGAGAGATGGTCTGCGTGATCAGAGTCTCATTCCCAGCTTTGCTTTGCAACGATACTGTCACATGGATTGGGACTGCTTGCTTTCTGCTGAGCTGGAGGCACACTGTCTCTGAGAAGGGGTGGTAGAGCTGAGATGGTATTGCCACAGCATAATTTCTTTAAAAATAAATAAATAAATAGATAAATAAATAACTCAGATGAAATTGATTTTCTGATGGGATGGGTTTTGACTGTGGGATTTGGGTACTTCTTAGTAAGACTTCTGGTTGCTTCATTCCACTGTCAAGATCCTGGTGGGACAAGATCACACTGTTCTCATCTATTGGTAATGTAGGCATTACCACCGAGGCTACAGTACATGCTGCATACACTTACAGAAAGAGACAGTCGCTGCTTCCAAAACCAATGCCATTTGTTGTATGAGACCCAGCGTACTGACCTCATGTCCCAGACACAACATCTCATAAACACGTTTTCTTCAACCCCTCACACATCCGCCCTCACTCTCATTCCAGATCTCACACATCTGTGGCTACTATCATAGCTGTGCCCATGGGTAACACCAACAAGCTGACCGTATTGTTTTATTTCACCTTAAATGGCATTGCAGCAGTTAGGACCAAAGAAATGCCAACATTCAAGGAGATCTGAAAACTTACTACTGCTTACTGCCCCTAGACTGAGTCAGATATCAGCACCTTTTGCAGCAACAGGAGTGCAAGGCCTTGAAAGATCAGAACAGCAGGGATATGGTGACATTCACAGACGTGAACTGCTGGCAGTTCTCAGCTGGAGCTCATAACCATAGCAAGAGGGAGTCAAAGTCCTGTTGGCCAGGAGCCATAAATGCTTTCACAATCAAGTGCTGTCAAGCTGCCTTGAGCAGCCTGTCTGCTGCTATTATTAGAGGAGATGATAACAGGTGCCAACATTTTGATTTTCCTTTTTAGGACGACTCATAGCACCTCCTGCCTGCCACTGTGCCAAAGGATGCGATGTGCACTAAAAGCTTACTTCTTGAATTTCCCAAACCTCACTTGCTCCTAATGGTCCCTCGGTGCACTCTCTACTCTAGAACATTTTCTCACACCCCTCTGCTGATTCTTCCCATGTCCTTGCCTTCTGAGCTATAAAAGTATCACACAGCCTCTCTGAGGCTGTTTTTCCAGGATCCCTAGAGCAAGGCTAGATTACCTTCTGATGAAGCTACAAAAAACATTGACATACAGGTGTGACAGCAGCCTGCCTGCTGAAACCAACAGTATTACCATCAAGGAAAGCTTCATGCTGAAGGCAGCAGTAGGAAACAAGCAGCAGTAAAGACGTATTTGATTGGAAGCTGTATCAGCCTATAGAGTATGTCCAAGGCTGTACTCCCACTAGAACAGGCTTTTAAAACTAAGCTTGTGCATTCCACACCACACGTGGCTTGAGAAAACTCAGCTAAGACCCAGTGACATATTTCATACTGTTACATCTACCGTAGGGAGCACACGGCCAGCTAAGGCAGAATCAACACACTGCTTTACAAAGATCATGCGTATTAGATACCTTGGACTCACATTTACCCAGTTTGTAAAGGCACCCAGCTTTGTCTACCAAAGGTTTAAATGGCAACTTCTGACTCTGGGGAGAAAAGCAAAGCCTGGAACACAGTAGGACACATGAGATGCTGGCAGGTCAGAATTAAACACATGCAGAAAGCTGTCAGGTTTGGTATAACCTGAGTCCTTGCAGAAATACCTGGTCTACACCATAGGCACCAGAGGGAGAGCCAAGTAGTAGGAGTAACGTGGTGGGGAGGGTGCATGAAGACCAGGTAAAACCTTGGGCGTATGAAAAATGAGAAACTCCTTCTGTCCTCTTTGGAAACACTGCCACCCCCCAAGAGCTCCCCCCAGACCAATGCGCGTATGCGAAGCAGCTGAGGTTCTTACATCACTGCAGATGTTCCAACCGGGCTAGGCAGGAGAAGGATGCTGCCCCACAGGAGAGCGATGCTCCACATAGCTGAATGCAGGTTGAATCCCTCCACGGGAAGGTGAGCCTCTCCTCTGCCCACCTTTGCCCCTGTTTCTGCTGCTTTCTTTCTTCCCTCTGCCCCTCATCCAGAGATGAAGGACTATGCAGCTCTTGCTCTGACAGGGTGCCTGTCTCTTTCGAAAGCCTGTCTTGGCTTCGAAACCAAGAAGGTGGAAATCATGCTGTGCATGGCTGGGGCTGGGATGTGGGCGGGTGGAAGGGGTGGAGACAATGTTTATTGCTGAGGCACCAAAGGCACTTGCCCCAAGGCTTTGTAAGCCTTGTTGATATTTCTCTGGGAGATGTGTTTCTCTGCCTTATCTTATGCAGCATAGCTGATGACAGCAGGAATGCTCAGATACTTGATTTGGTATGGGGGTTTAATTTTTACAAGGGTGTCTTTAGTGGGATTTCATTATAGAATCACAGAATCACAGAATGGCCGAGGATGGAAAGGACCTCTGAAGATCATCTAGTCCAACCCCCCTGCCAACCAGGATCACCTAGAGCACATTGCACAGGGCAGCATCCCGGTGGGGTTTGAATCTCTCCAGAGAAGGAGACTCCCCACAGCCTCTATGGGTAGCCTGTTCCAGTGCTCTGTCACCCTCACAGTAAAGAAGTGACTCCTCATATTCAAATGGAAATTGGAAACATTCTTGGAAACATTCCTGGAAACATTGGAAACATTCTTGGGCAAATTTGTTGTTTTTGATGTCAGTTGGATTTTGCTTTAGGTTTGAATTTCTTCTGTAGAACTTCTTTATGTACTATTCATTTTGTATTGAAACTTCATTCCTGCCCTGCAGCCTCTGGCCAGGCCAATCCAGGGCTCCACATACAGCTCTCGTAGTGTCCCTAACTTCTCCCTGGAAGAAGGGAGGAACTTTAACACTTTATTATCTTTTAGTTGTCTTTCTGTTCCCATTTAAATTCTGACGCAGCTAACTTGATGACTATTCAGAGATGAAGAGCCATGGGGAATGTTTCTGAAATCAGATAGAATTCTGTTTTTTGTCTGGCTAATTTAGGCTTGAAGTCAAAGTTGATTTCAGAGAATCAAATGTATTCCCAGATCAGTGACATACAGTGCTTCAAACCTGCAGATTATTTGAATGTCTGTGCTAGGTGAAAGGTGCACATTGCAGTTACATTGCTCTGTGAGCTCAGAGAGTGGATACACATGCACAGACTCCATGCCAAAGTAAATCCAGGGGATTGCTTCAGCTGGGATCAAAGAGTGGGCAGACGGCAAATTCATTCTGTATTGTGTACCTTTGGTTATGATCTGCAAAACAACAGCTGTGGCCAAAGCAAGATGAGGACAACCACCTTCAAATAAGGTTGTACCTAGAAGGCAAATAGATCCAAGCCCTGCTCACTTCAGCTGCCACTGCTGCCATACAGAAAAAGGAAATAGAAGTTTGCAGTACCTGGTAGGAGTCTGAAGGAGATTGGTGGTGGTGTCACTGTAGAAATACCTTATGGTTGGATGAAGCTGTGAACTGGATCTGGCTGGGATGGAGTTAACTTTCCCTGCGGCAGCCCATACAGTGCTGCGCTCTGCACTTCACAGAATCACAACTTGTAGCTAGAACAGCGTTGGTAGCACACCAGTGTTTTGCCTATTGCTGAGCAGTGCTGGCACAGCATCAAAACTGTCTCCAAAGCTCCCCAGAGCCAGTAGGCTGGGGGTTGGCAAGAGGTGGGGAGGGGACATCACCAGGGCGGCTGACCTAAACCAACCAAAGGGATATTCCATACCATGTGGTGTCACACTCAGCACTCAGCAGTAAATGGTGGGAAAGGGGAAGGAGCGGGGGGGCTCTCATTATGAAGACATCTGTCCTCCTGAACAACTGCTACACATATTGAGGCCCTGCTTCCCAGGATGTGGCCGAACATTGCTCGTTGATGGGATGCAGAAAAGAGTTGTTTTCTTTCTCACTTTGCTTCCATGTGGTCTCTGCTTTTTTTTTTTTTTTTTTTTTTTTTTTTTTTTTTGAGGTGGGGAGGAAATTAATTGAAAGGTTTTGAATTCAAGCAGTGATGAAAAACTGGATGAGGGAAAGATCACTAATAAAGCACAGTCAGAGAGCTGAGGATCCTTTTTCACAAGCTAAGGATAATAGCTGCTTTGTCTCCCATGGGGTGCTACAGCCAGAATCCAGACCAGCCAAAACTGAGGTGAGCTTTTCTGCTAAGTCCCTTTCAGTTTGGGTTAGAGGTCACCCACTCCACATGTCCCCCACAGTGCTCTGACATCCCACCACCTGGAATGCCATCTGAGCTTAGACGTGGGTGGAGAACTGTGCTGTGTGGTCTTTGCCATTGGTGGAAATAAGTAAATATTAGCTAGTGTCATTAGCCTGGAAGAGATATAATCTCCATATGTAAACTTCCCCCACACTTTGGCCTTAGGAACATCTGAGGGGTGTATTTAGGATTGTTCCAGCCCATCAATACAGGCTACTCTCTCCTCCTGTGCGGATCTTGACAGCTGTCTTTCCCAGCCCAAGCAATGAGAGCACCAGTGCTCCTTTTAGCCCTGACCCTATTCCCAGTTGCAGCTGAAGCAAGCCTGGAACCGTGAGATTATCTTTTGATTTTGGGGGGCTTGGTGGAAAGGACTGTCATTGAAGGGTGTGGTGCTGAGGTGCTGCACGGTTTAGCATCACAGAGCTGCATGCAGGGAATCTTGTTATTAGGGAGGCTGAGCAGAAGCAATTCCTTCTGAGTTAATTTGGAGCTCTGGGTGTCAAGCACCACTGCAGGTGAAGCCCCTGGTATATGCTAGTGCAGGCACCGCACTAGCAGTGCACTGTACACACTGAAAAGCTACAGAAACCACAATTTTGCCTTCGTTGATCCTGTGCTTGTGAGGATGAAATTTGGTGTGAGGATGAAATTTGGTGTGAGGCCTGAAGCCTTATGCATCGGTCACTGAGTTTTCAGCTTCATTCCTCACCTAAACTTTCTGTTCTTGTGTACTTGCTGCTGGGGCAGCTGTGTCCTGGCTGGTGGCAAGGTGGTGACAGACACATACCAGGAGCCATCTGGTTCCATGCTGGGCATGTTGCTTCTTTCTGGCATGGAAAGGGAGATGCACCATAGTTCCTTCACTGTAGGCCTCTTAGACATTTCTGACCTTTGGTGTGCCTCTTCATGAAAGCAGCAGAGATTTATTCTGGCCTGTCCATCTCAGCCTCTGAATTGTTTCTGAACATCTGCTCTCTTCTAGTCACTACATGGTGGTGTTCCCTGCTGTCATTCACCATTCCCAAGAGGAGAAGCTCTGCATTCACCCCAGCTCCCTGACTGAGGCTGTTCACCTGGCTGTCACCCTGGAGGTGGAAACCGAGAATCACACACTGGTGGAACAGGATGTGGAGAAGCCAGGTACTTTTGAGTGCATCACCTTCCAGGTGAGTGTAGCTGTGGTTGCCAACTTGTCAGTAGATGATCTTCCTCTCACTTCAGACAGGAGTGCTCTCCTGACACACCGTCCTTCTCTGCCTTGCCATGAGGTTCCAAGCAGGCGAAGTATCTTTTCCTACCAGTTCCAGGCAAAATACAAGTATGCCCTAGAACCTAACAAAGTAGGCAATCTTTCACAGTGTAGATATATATTTTTTAATCTCTATCAGCTGATTTCATCCTACTGTTGTAGTTAGCTGAACTAGCCACACTGAGGCTCTGACACGACTACAGAAATTTCAGTTACATTTCTGGAGAGACGTGGAGATGTGTCTGGTGCTGAGACTCTACAAACTCTCCCTGTCTCCTTCAGCACCATACTAAGTTGTTGTGCCTATGCTCTGATTGTCCTACAGATTCAGCAGAACTCGAGAAGGGTCTGTAGTCAGTTCTGGTTCTTTTATCAGCAAGACAATATTTAACAAAGTGTTTGGTGCCAGGACTTAGGAGAGAGTGAATCCTGGTTCTGGAAAGCCAGGGACATCTGTAGTTAAAAAACAAAACAAAACAAAACAACAAAACAAAATGAAAAAACAAAAACACTTTCCCCTGGTGAGCTTAGTCTTTCTGATAGTGAGATGTCCAAAGTTTTTGCCTGACCATTATCTTTTTCCCATTACTGCCTTAGTCAGCTCCATATCTGTCTTCCCTATGTGTTTTTTTGTTTGTTTTTGTTTTTGTTTTATTTTGTTTGTAAAAAAATCTTAAATTTCTGTGATGGGGAGAATGATATGTCAGATGGTTCGCTCTTACATTCATGAATAAAAGACAGATGGTGACTGCTTCTTCTTCAAGCAATATTAAGTGGGCTAGAGACTGATTCATGCAGTGGAGTTTGGACTCTGAAGTTTGAGGATTGTTTAACAGTGAGGTGATGTCTCACATCTGGGATAAGATGCAAAATCTCTGATGAATTTGTTTTCTGTTTCCTTACATCAATCAACCTAGGTACCAGCATTAATTCCGTGGGAAACAGATGCTTCAGCTTCACAAGTAAGACACCTTTCTTGGCTGCCTCTCCTCTTACAAACTAGAGAGCTTCAGCCTCTCCTGTGTCTGAGCCATATTAAAGGGAGGAGTTGCAGGGTGGGAAATATAGCAATGGGGAGAAAGAAATGTAGAAATGCACAAGTGCGACAAGGGGAAAGGCAGAGAAAAGAGAATAAGGAAACTGGGGAGCATGTGGAAGTCTATGACTAAAGAAAGGAAAGAGCTAAATCAAAGAAAGGGGACAGAGAAGAATTAAGTTGGAGATTTTGGTAGCCTCAGTTTCCTCTTCAAGTTACTTCTAGTCTTAGGCAGTTTTTGTTTTAATCTGGCAGTCAGAGGAGGTGGTTTTTCTGCATGTCCTGATACACAGAGGTGACAGCGTGCTCTTTGAGGGTCGCAAGAAGGTACTGGTCAAGCCCCAGGAGAACGTAATTCTGGTAAAGACAGACAAGGCCTTATACAAACCTGGAGAAACAGGTAAGGCAAGAAGGTGACATGTGGAAATGGGGAGGGAAGGGTTAAGGTAGCAGCCACATTTTGAGGGAAGACTTCATCAAGTGCACCAAGCTAAGCCTTTTGGAGCTAGAAGAAAGCAGGTCTCTTTTTTTCAGTGTTTCCAGGAACAATGTGAGTCAGGATATTCCCCATAAGCCGTGCTCTACCAAATGCTCAGCCTGCTGCTTCTAGGTGTTGTTCTGGTGAAGTATCTCTCATGAGGCCAAAAGGAAAGCCAGAACACTCTAGGACACTAGGCAATCTCTTGCTATTTTTTGAATACTTGTTTACATTTGAGTAAAGCTTAAAGTCACTGCATAGACACTTTGTGCTTAGAGCACCTCCAGGCTGTAGAAATATGGAGATTTATTCCGCAGTTTTCACAATATGAACAGACTGCAGAAAGACCAACCCCACTGTTTTACACATCATTATAATCCTTCCAGGTAAAAGCAGTGAGTTTCTGCAGCCTGCAGCTGCATATAAACCTCCCAGACAAAGTCCTGGGTGGGGTGGGGGCTGGGGTTGGGGCTGGAGGGCAGGTGCTGGGAAGGACTGTTTGGGGAAAGACCTGAATACCACTAAGGTAAACAGAGAGATGCGTAGATATTGGAGAACAGAAAAGGAGAACAAGATTTGTGCAAGGACATGTTGAATGCAGAATGCTTTACTATCCTTTCCTTTGTATTTCCAGTGAAATTTCGAATTGTGAACCTTGACAATGACCTTAAAGTCATTAAAAATGAGGTGAGTTTCACCCCATGCATTTATAGAAGGAGGAGCCTCAGCATGATACACATTGAGAGGCTTTTGAAAGAGACATTTCCCTCTCCCTGCATGCCTGTTAAGTCCTAAAGACAAGCGATCTTTGAAGGGAAACCACTCATCCATTGGTCCCCTGGAGAAAGACTGCAGTGTAAGCTAGCACAGAAGGAGACATAATGTAGGGTCTAGATGGAGCAGAACTTCTCTGGTTCGCATGGATGCTGTTTTGCTCTATACAAAACTGAGCTTGTGTCTTTTTTTTTTTTTTTCTCTTTACAGTTTCCCCAGATATGGCTGCTGGTAAGTGACAAAGAACTGACCAGGGGGAGTCTGTCTCTTCCACTGTGCCCTTTCTCTCCTTGACTGAGCTGTGCCACAAATGTAACCCTATAAATAAGTCATCTGAACTCTTTTCTACCTGGGCTCTTCTTTCAAAGCAGCACATAGCTGAGCTAGAAGCATGGCAGTAATGAATCAGAGCAGAAGCACAAGGCAAAATGGTCAATAGATACAGCACAGCTGCTTCTCCTTCCTATGGTTCTGTGGTATTACCACTTCCCAGTAGCTTTACTGACAGCCTTTGCAAGTCAAAAGTTCAGTAAAAGGGTACTGGAGGGAGGAGAAGGAGTCTCACCTGGTGGTCTCTGCTGTGACAAGGGATCCTCTCTGCTGGGGCAAGGCTAAGCCCTGGTAGTGCCTTCTTGTGCCTGAGTATGGTTGGACCTTCCAGGTACCTATGCTCCCAGTGTGACTTAGTGTCTCTGAATGTTCTTTCCCAAATAGGATCCTAAACATAACCGTATTGCTGAGTGGCTGAATGTAAAGTCAAGACATGGCATTGTGGATCTGTCCTTCCCCTTGGCCTCTGAAGCAGCCCTTGGGAATTATACCATCTCAGTGCAACAAGACATGGCTAAAAATACCTTTGTCGTTAAAGAATATGGTGAGACTTGGACAATAGAGGTGAGGGAAGAGCAGTGTTGGTAGGTAGAGAAGAGATGTGGACATGTTCATCAGACCTTTTGCCCTGGGAGAAGAGCAGATCAGGGACACAGATGGGTCTGGGCACACATCTCATGCTGGTCTGAATGTTCTGCAGCTGAGTAGGGTACAAGGCAGATGTTGTAGTCTGACAAGACTGTAGATCTTGTTCTAGCTGCAGCTGGACCCTGTGGTGAGCACTTTCTGCTGCTCATTGTCACCCTCCTCTAAGCTAAATGTACTGTTCGCTCCAGTCAGCTGCCATAATAAAGAGCTGCATCATGCCCTAGCCCAGTTCAGTTGCAGTGACCCTAACCTGTTTACAATGTTTATGCCTGATGGAGCTAGAGTAGAAAGCAATTCCTTGTGGAATTGTAGCAGCAGAGGGAGGCAAAGGGAGTAAGCACTATCACAACATGGGGATGAATAACTGGCGTCATTACTATCTTGACTGCAGCTATAGCAGAATTTCCAGTCAGTGCCCACCATACTCAGTACTGCTTTTTTTTTTTTCTTTTCTCTCTGTCCATGCCTCTTCCCCTCTTCCATGCCTCTGTCTGCAGAGCTGACGAAAATTGAATTAGAGATTGAGCACCCTCCCTTTATCAGTACAGCAGATGAGGAATTTCAGCTGAAGTTATGTGGCAAGTGAGTACCATTGTGGTATCTGTCCTTTGGCTCCACAATCACCTCTAAATTGCTGGTAGCAGAGAAGTGGCCTTCCAGTATGACGTTCTTGCATTACCTTGTTGAGAGAGCCAGATCACTCTGTGGAACTGGTTCCTTCTCACCTACGGTCATTCACTGTGAGACTGAAGGACACTAAGGATGCTGGTCAGGGGCACACTTGAGATGGTGGCTTGAAAATGGGCTGTCCTGATTTTGTGAAACGCATTCCCAATGTATAGTGGGTGGAAAGAAATGCAAACTGTTTTGCAGGGATGAGCTGAAGTTCCTGAACAAACAAGATACAACACTCTCCCAGGCTCCACTTCATCCATGATAGGGTGGGGGGCCTGGTTCAATTTTTCTGCTGAAGTATCTCATCTTCAGGTGTGTTTCTACCCTGTGACGCAGGTATACTTACGGGAATCCTGTTCGAGGGAAAATAGATATTACTTTTATGACATTGCCACAATTTGGGAAGAGAGATTTCTCAAATTCTACTGAGATGAGGAAGGAACAGAGCTGGGTAGGTGGAAATATGAGAGTGGAAAGTATCACCTGATGGAAACGTCTGTCCATCTGTCCTCTTAATCTGCCTGACTGCACCTCTGATGTACGCAAATCTGTTTAATCTGGTGTCTTTCCACTTCTTAGACCTGCTTGATTTCTCTTCCTGTAACTCCTGTATTACTTGAATTACTTTTCTGGCTGCCCATATCTGACTCAGTAATTCAGGAGAAAGCATGAGTTCTGTGTAAGTAATGGTTCCTGTGGCCTTTCCCAAGAATCTGTATCATACTGTGCAGAATCAGACCACTGGTCTATTCAGCCTTGTGACTGTTCCCACCAATAAACAGTAAATCAGACAATCAGATAGTCAGTGGCTTAATGTACCATTTCTTGCTCTGTTCACACAGTTTAAAGATAATCTTAAGCTTACCAGTGTCCTGTAAAATATTAGGTCCAGTGCTGGTTACACTTTCTGCACATTTGTGCTCGTTATGTATTTTTGGTTAAGCCCCAAGGTTATTTTTTTTTTTTCTCTCAGCTTTCAGATGCAGCTCTTTTAGCTTGCAAGTCACAAGAAAATATTTTTAAATGTCAGGTGAGCCAGAAACAAGCCAGAATATGGAAATCCAACTGGATCTCTGCATTTTTTAAAATCCATCCAGTAGCAAAATATCTCCATCTGGAATGATGCATGCCAACTTCCTCTCACATAGCATGCAGAAAGCCATGCAAAGTTCTCCAGAGAACTTAACAGACACAGCTAGAAACACTTTGTCCGCCCCCACGCTCATGGCAGACTGCCTGTACCTAATGACTGCCTCTACCTAATGATTGGCACAGCTCTTGAAATCTGTAACTGGATGGATGCCCTTGTTTAGCATGGCCACATCACAGAGACAGTTGTCACTAGAATGCCACCGTATCAGACTTAATTCATCAGGACCACAGTTTTAGGGAGAAGACTACCTCCGGCTCAGGTGGACACCAATGCTCTTTTAAAGGCAGGGTGTGGGCTTAATCCAGTCTCCTTCTTAGCCAGTGACATAACTAACCATTGTGTCATTTGTCTGAAGCACTTTTTTGTGCCCCTTTTTTGGTGACTTTAATCCAAGCATGCTCAGTTTTTTCTCTGGCTAAGGTATCCGTGGCGGATTTCTGCAACTACAGGTTTTTGAGCTTCCCTCTGTTCCACAAGTATTTGGAAATACTTCTTTAGGATTACCCAGCATCTGTGAAACAGCTCCTCTACCTCCACATCATGCTCTTTCTTTCTGTTCATGTCTTTGTTTCTCCAGACAGACAAGAATGGCTGTACTACTTTTACAGTGAAGACAAGGACTCTGGAATTAAATGAATCTGACAGCTACATATATGTGAAAGGGGAAATGGAGGAAATTGGAACAGGTACTGCAGGACATGTGAAGAGTTCTAATCCCTGCAGACAGCTTTTCATTTCTTTGATTTTTTTTTTTTGGTTTTGGCCTTTTTGCAGCAGTTGAATTCCTTTTGAAAGGAGAGTTCCCTAGTCTTCCATCATGATGATGTTCTCTATTCTAGTACCTCTTCCACCTGTTATGACCAGATTTCCTAATCCTCTCTACCCTTCATCTCCACAAGCACACAGATGTCATTTCAGTGACTGCCTGGACACTGAGGTGTGTCTCAACCATTTACAAAGCCCTAGCTAGTCATGGAAAAGTCTGCAACAAATCCTCACAGTTCTTGCTAATTGTAGTGCACCATCCCAGCAGGTAGTCCCTACTCACAGAGTCTCTTGACCTCTCACTTCCTAAGCCTGCGGCAGGGTTGCTTATGGACACTTCTGCTGTCAGAAATCCCATTCTGCTCCCTTTTATTCTGCTACAATATTGACTATGAGGAGGTAGGTTCTCAGCATCAGTGTTAATGTCCTATTGTTCTGGCAACGGGAGGCGTCCATTTTTTGAACTGCCACACTGTGGGTGGGGTTTCTCAGGCCACTTTTAGGCATCTACAATATAGTTGTCTATACCAGAACAGTCATCTGATTTCTCTTAATCTGCAAAAAAGAGAAATATGTGCTTATAAGGTATGATGTATCCTGTCATTAAGCAAATATCCCAGAGAGATTGAGGGAATCGTACACTAGAAGAATGTATTTTCTCTTCTAAATTTAGATGTAGGTAGTGTAGAAGCATCTTCTCATCTTCTGCTTCCTAAGAGGACTGCTGGGGTTTAACAGATTTCTTCTCTCTCCACACAGGAGCAAAGACTGAAAATATATCTGGAATTCCTATTGCGACAAGAATGAAGTCTATAGAGTTTATCAATCTCCATCCATTCTACAAACGTGGATTACCATACACAGGGAAGGTAACATCCTTAGGTCCCTTCTCTGCTGAGAATACATCATAGGTCTAATTTTCCGTAGGTAGAAAGAAGCAGTCTCTGGGAAAGTAAGTGCTGCTCTGTCAATATCTGGCAACTATGAATGAAGCCTTCTATAGAAGCAATTTCTTTTCTACACCCTAACCCAGTAATTTCCCTGAAAAGGAATTTTAGAGCCAGCTGCAGTCTCTGAGAGCCTCCTCTGGAGCAGCTCCTGAAACTACTCTGAGTGATATAAGGCATATGGAAGGGGGTGTCGGCAGCAGGGAAATATTATTACCTGTGGACAGCTGTCCAAATGGTTATGGCAGCTTGGCAGAAACCACTAAAGCCTTGTGTATCCATTCACTGTCAGTCATTGCTAACCCAAGTCCACAGCGTGATGCTAGGACTGCTGTCCCATTGGAGCTAGAAACACTTCCATCTGGGCCAGTACTAATCACATAATGAAGGAGGGCAAAAAACAGTAAGAGTTAAGTTGCTGGAGACAAGACAGCTTCTGATCTTCTAGGATCTTGGAGCATTGTTCAAGAAAAAGCTCAGGATCCAAGGAAATTACCTCTTTTTTAACCAATATAGGTAACTTTTACCTATAGCCAACTGTAGGTATAGTATAGTATGGCTGCACTATACTTTATTTCTGGTCCTGAACTGCTGCACACTGGTGTTTTTGTGTATTTATTCAGTTTTTATTTGGATCCTTCCAACCTGTCTGAAAGCTCAAAGGACTTAGAAAGCCTGATGATAGTAATAATTAGTATTAAGCACTGTCGGGGCCTGGGAGTGTGGCATGAGGGATATTAACTTCCTTCCCTTGTCTGCAGATGTTCTGCCACAGTGATGACTCTCCCCTCCAAAATGAAACAGTCTACCTAACAATTGACATCAACGATGAGGAGACACACCTGTCATTCCTCACAGATGAGAAAGGGGAAGTCCACTTCTCACTGGATACCACCAGCTGGAACAGCACACTGGTTTCTTTGAAGGTGAGCATCAGCCACAGTGAAAAGATAAATAAAGTAAGGGCAGTTGGAGGAATGGGGCAGAAAGTGGAAGACATCTGAGGTTTCTAGGGCACAATCCTCTGGCTTCTAATCTCATTTGATCTCCCTTTCAATACCAGACTTTGAAGCACTTGTCTTCTCTTCACACCTTCTGATCCTACACCTGAAGCTCATTGTTGCCAGCCTGGCAGTACATGCATCTTTCCAACTCTCTGCATTCCTTGCAGCTGATGTGGGATTCATGCCCAAGCAGTATGACTTCCCATTGCTATTTGTTTCTCAGACTGGAAGAAACTATTGCTCTGGATGTTTTCCTCTGAGACCCTAGCCTATCCAGGGTGAGGTCCCCTAATTTTGGTTGATGTGGTTTGATGATTAGAGGTTCTGTAATCTGGGAGGTAGATTTCTGTCCTCAGGGAGCCCAGGGGCAGGCTTTAGTTCCTATTCCTAGGCCCACAGATATTGTCCGCAGAGCCCTAGATTCTCCACATGGAAGTAGACCTTCATCATGCAAAAGCTGTTTCTGCACCTGTTGTACTTAAGGGCATCTAAGCAGAAGTACAAACACAAAACATGGGTGTTGTATTCATGCTAGACAGTTAAAGACTGATGTTAAGTGGAAAGGCAATGGAGGAAAAGTAAGATTGTGTGCAAAGCTACTAAACTTAGATTTTTGCTAAAACTTCATAAGAGAAAGTATTATTAACTTCAAAATTGACCTTAAACAAAAGAATGTTTTAAGCATACAGATGTGTCATCTGCCAGGTAATAACTTAGTATTTTCCTCAGACTCAAAGTGTACAAACTCATTTGTCAGGTCATACTGACTGCTTACTCATGTTTTTGTGCTCTGAAGGGCACCTACTACCTTGGAAATGACACTGAGGAGAAGTCTGAAAGTATTGAGGATAGCTTCCACTGGCTGAAACCTTTCTACTCTGAGAGCAACAGCTTCCTTGAGATCAAGGCCAGGAATGATGTGATGCCCTGTGATCAAGAGCAGGAAGTGCAAGTGGATTACATCCTTGACCAGAATAAACTCAGCTCTAAAGCAGACCACATTGATTTCTACTACTTGGTGAGCAGAGAAGACATCTGAATCTCGGGCAAGGTCACGCTTACTGGTATTTTATCTTTTTCACAATAGCACACAGATACTCTTGGTAAAGGGTATACTGTTCCCAGGACAGTAAAAGTCAGTTTGTGTATTCTGTTCTGCCCCAACCTCCTGTCCTCCTATCCTCAAGATCCTGGGCCTTCTCCTATCCTCCAGCTGCTTTGCTTTGTTTGTCCTGGCCTAACCTTGGGTGATAGATGCCTGCCATTCATCTTAATTTCTGTTATGTGAACTCAGAGGCAATCTCTGGTGCAGCTGACTTCCCCTGGCCTGGTTCCATACAGAAAAACAAACAAACAAACAAACAAACAAAACAAAACAAAACAAACTTGAAATTGCCAGGGCTTTGATGCACTCCAGAGGTATGTTACAATGTGTTGATGAAGTCCAGTTACAGGAAAGTGAGTCCAAAGCAAGAGTCCAACTACTTTCAGCCTAGCTGAGAGGTTATTAGTATATGGGTTACTGAATTGAGCTCATTCATAAGTTTGAAAAGTGTTGTATCCTAACAATGTGAAATCAGACTTCAGTCGTGCTTAAAAACAGCTGCTAGTGCTAGACTCAGATGTACCTCTGGCTTCATAAGTGGCAACTTCTTCTCGCGTCCTAACCAACACCTCTGAAGTCCCTTCCCAGCTGTCACCACCTCTGATGCAGAGCTCTTTAGGTCATAGCCTACCAGAGGAGCATCTGTGGCAATATGTCAGGCATTTCTTTCTCTCTTCTTTTGTTCTTTTCCCACTGTCCTCATGCCTGCAGAATTCCGGCCCTTCAATGGCTCTTCTCTTTGCTCTTCAGGTGATTGCCAAAGGCAGGATCCTTTTCAGTGGAGAGAAGAAGGTATCAATTCTCCAGCATGAGAGTGAGTAGAACCTCATGAAAATTAAGTGCACCATAACAAATACCAGAAAATTGTGACTGCCAACCAATGACAATCTCTGCAGGTGTTACTATTATCCACAGGAAGAAGCTGTTGAAATGAGTTCTTAGTGTGTGGTCCACCTCATTAGACCAACACAACCTCCACTCTCATCAGTTCAGTGGCCTTCTAGACAAGTGTTTTTCTTCTGTCTTGTCTAATTGACCTAATACCCAACCTTATGACTTTGCTGCTACCTTGTATCTTTGGAGACGATAAAAAATTTGTGTAGCTTGCCTGCTTATCTAAGGTGCGGGAGGAAAAGGAGATATTTTTGCCAACCTTGAGCCAAAGCAGTGCCTAGTATACTGGGATTATTGTTAATCTGTAATCTGTGACAGTGTATGTGTGGGATGTTCCTGTCTACAGGTATAAAGTATTGAATTCCCTCTTTTGATTCTTATTGTATACCCTACCCCAATCAGCTGATTCTGTGTGGCGTGAATTCAAACAAGAGCTTTCCCCCTCTTCTCAGCTGTTGTCTTGTGCAGATCTACAGGGTTCCTTCTCGTTCACTCTGACTGTTGGCAATGACTTCCTTCCTGACATCAAACTTCTAGTGTATGCTCTCTTCTTGGATGGAGAGGTGGTAGCTGATGTGGAAGAGTTTCAAGTAGCAACGTGCTTTAAAAACAAGGTAAGTAAAACACAAAATGGAAGGAGAGCACAATTGCATCACTGATATGCTCTGGCCTGCTGTGGTTCTTGGTTTTGTTTTATCCTCAGCCAAAACGTGTAAGTTGGACACACGCTAAACCAGATGTCCAGTATTTTTGACTGGGAAACAAACAGGTAACCTCCTTCTTACCTAGATTCCTAGTTCTGCCCTCCCCTACACTGAGAGGCAAGCTGTTCCAAAGGAGTAAAACAGGCCCCCTTGAACTCCCAACATTCCCCATGAGTGACTTGGGAATACACTATCCCTTGTGCTCTCCCCAGTGCAAAAGAAAGCCTGCCTGCCTAGCTACGTGTGTGAGCTCTGGATCAGCAGGAGGTAGTGGTGTGGTAGTAGGGGAATTTTGACTGGGGTCTATGCACTGCAGCCCCAGTAACCTTCCCAATAGGTTTCCAGGATGGTTTCTGTCAGTATCTCAGCTCCCTTTTCTATCTTATTCTTTGTTTTTCACCCTGCTGTCCAGACACCTAAGACTCACAGAGTCCCACTCTCCAACAGTGAGCCCCTGACCCCATCTCCTTTTGCAGGTGGCACTGGACTTCTCAAGCAAGGAAGAAGTCCCAGGGTCAAAAGTCAGTCTGGATCTCAAGGCTGCTCCAGGGTCCCTGTGCTCTGTCCAATCTGTTGACAAGAGTGTCCTCTTGACGTGGAACAATACCCTAACAGCATACACAGTGAGTGCAGCCTCCTGTGGCCATCCCCATGATATCTGCCTGCCTTCTATCTCCATGCATTGGCAGGAAGCTCCTGAAAGGAGGAAGCCCATAGTCCTAACAGGACATAGCATCGTTAGGTGGCTGCTTTGGTATCCCCCCTCCTGGGCCTCTTCTGAGCAGTTGTGTGTTGTTCATGTTCCTAGTGCGTCCGCCCTGCACTGTGGGTCTGTCTGGAGAGTGGTGGAAGATGCACACCACTGCAGAAGTAGGTGGGGAGAGCAGCTTCAAAGAGATGCTAGTGCTCACTGCTTAGAGCGAAAGCGCTTTCCTCACATCTACCTTCCTCTCTGCTCTTCTGTCTGCTATCAGGCAGTGAGACTAAGCCTTTAAAAGTGAATTTTGCCCTGGTAGGGTCCTCCTGTTCTTCTGCCTCCAGCCTTGCTGAATTATAACCATATGACAGCTCATGCTGAGCACCTGAGCAGTTCTTTAGAAAACAGAAGACAGGACATAACCCCATAAGGCTGAATTTGTAATTCAGATATGCCTTGTGCTCAAACTGAGTCATGTGTCCTACCCAAATCTTTCATTTTAGAGTTAAAAGGCTTGAGCTGTCAGAAGTGATAGTCTGCAAACTAAGGGCTTCTTGCCTACATCCACTCCTTGGGCTTCATGTCCTTTAGTGTAAGCTGGGCCAGTGCCAACATCTTCAACTACGAAGCTTTATGAAGTATAATAGAGGGCTACAGTACAACTATGAGACCCATACAAATACATGCATGTTGCCCGGTTCCTTATCAAGACCTCTGTTTTTCCATTGCAGCTGTATAAGACAGTCTTTGATGACAGTTTTATAATTGGAGGACGAGGGTTCCCTTATCACCTGGAAGACTTTGATGCATACCCTTGACTGCCCCAGAGATCTGGTCTCCATAAAAAGACTCGGATGGAAGCACCGTGGTACCAAAGTGAAGCTGATGTCTTTAATCTGTTTAAGGTGATTCTCTGCATTTGTACCAAACTTTTCCTGAGACAGTGATTGCCAGTATGCCAACCTGAATGCCTACAAGAATTTACTCTTAGCAAACTTCAGCTGCTCTGACTTTCATTGATAAAAGTCATCTGTGCCTTGTTCTTCTCCATCATGTCCACACTCACCTGGGGACTATGGGGAAAGATTAAACTTATGAGTAAGCATAGTGCATTCCTCATACACTGCCCGGAGTGTGAATCTGTAAGTCTATGCATATGCATATGAACAAGTAGCATTTTTAATTGTTTCATCTATGAACAACTCACTTACTCTTGCTATCTCAAGTATTTTCAACATTCCTGTTCCCTTTTATTTATCACTGATTTATTCTCTTACTGTTTTTCCAGATGTTGCGCATGAAAATATTAACCAATACTAAAATCAAGAAACCAGTTTCCTGTATAAAACGAGACTTCAAGAAAAAGATGTTGTCTAGCAAAGACAGTGTAACTGGTAAGTAATGGAAATGCCCATCTCCTTGACTGAAGGGGCTCTCCTCTCCCAGTCCTAGCCAGGCTGCAGCTGAGATGGCTGACTTCCACCCTGCTGTGTTTCTCTTTTGTGTGTGTATGAAAGGAATGATGTTTGTGTTCAGTTTAAAAGGCCTGATTTATATATCACAGATAAAAGCTCAAATCTCTGTGCCTTATTGGCTGTCCCTGGGTTCTGCACTCTTCACAGAAAATGTAGTGTGCTCTCCACCAGTATTTTCACAGACTGCTTAAAACAGTGTGACTCCATTTAAGTGTTCTGTCCCTTTCTGGATCCAGACCAAACTTTCTGGATTTGTCAGACTGAGCCTCAGGCTAAAGTCCATCCAACTCTCTCTCCCTAAAGTTGTGTTCCCCAAAGATACAGACACTGTGTCATATTGTCACTGAAAAGCCAATCCTGCATACTCTGTTCTGTGTCGCAGGTCATTTATGGTTTGTGTTAGATTGCCTGCAAATGAAGAAGCAATTTCACCTGTACTGACACATGCTATTTTCTGATGTACCACTTGCTTTTCTGCAGACAATTATGTTGGCCGTGTTGATTCTGTACTTCAGTCAGATGACACAGAGAAGCCGAAACCACGGACACATTTCCCAGAAACCTGGATTTGGGATTTGGTCCCTGTTGGGTTGGTAACAGTCTCTGCCTGCCTTCCCCAGAGAGACCCCTGGAAACTTCTGACTGCTCCTGAGCAAGTTCTCCTCTCTTTCTTCCTGCTGTAGTAATGACGGGCAAGCATCTCTCCAACTTACTGTACCCGACACTATTACAGAATGGCATACCAATACCTTCTGTGTTGCTGATACTGGCTTTGGGCTCTCTCCTTTGGCCACGCTTAGGGTCTTCCAGCCTTTCTTTGTAGATCTGTCACTGCCCTACTCTGTGACCCGAGGAGAGACTTTCAGCCTAAAAGCCACTGTCTTCAACTACCTCAAGGACTGTATCCAAGTGAGTATTCCTCCAGTCCCATAGCCTCTATTGGAGCAAAAGCTTGAGCCCAAAAGCAAGCTCTGAGCTTCTCAGGAGATGTAGATACTGGCATCTGGGCCACAAAGCACAGTCTTATATTTCGTGACCCATGGTATTTGCTCATTTGAGCAGGGCCCGGTACTTACTCTATGCTAATGCGTGTTTGTACACCCCACCACACTCAGGTGCACACCACCCTCAAAGACACCCCAGAACTAAAGGTGGATGCCTGTCCAGGCTGCCAGTTCACCAGCTGCCTCTGTGCCAATGAAACAAAAACCTTTGTGTGGAATGTGACAGCCACCAGACTGGGTGAGGTTGAGCAGAGGGATGTGTGGCAACAGTGGGAGGAAGTGTGAAATTTGCCTGCCTCTGTGTCTGGTCCTGTCATCTGTACATAGATATCTCTGCTGCAAGTGCTGAATAACGTACCCTTTTGCTTCTTGCAGGCAAAGTGAATATCACTGTAAGCAGTGTGGCAGAAGATTCACATGATCTGTGTGATAACCACGTTGCTGTGACACCATTGCGAGGAAAGACAGACACAGTGATAAAACCTCTGCTTGTGAAGGTTAGTCAGACCCAGTCTGGAGAACACCTGGGGACAGTGAGTTATCCCATGAGGCGATTAACAAGAGGAAGCTTAGCCCTTTCTTGGAAACAGGCCTACTGGGTCATGGAGACTTCCTTTCCTGCCTTCCCATTCTGAACTACTCTTTCTTCACCTGCAGCCAGGAGGTGTACCACAAAAGAAGACGCAAAATGCCTTTCTCTGTGCTACAGGTATGGAACATAAATCCCTGGCTGCTGTCCATCATGAGAGCAGGATGGAATCATAGAATGGTTTTGGTTTGGAAGGGATCCTTAATGATCATCTAGTTCCAACCCTCCTACCATGGGCAGGGACATCTTCCACTAGACCAGGCTGCTCAAAGGCCCATCCAACCTGGCCTTGAACACTTCGAGGGAGTGTTTTGAAGTTCTGTGATCGTGAAGTTGAAGTGAACTTTCCTGGGCAACCTGTTCGAGTGCCTCACCACCCTCACAGTAAAGAAATTCTTTCTTATATCTGATTTAAACCTACTCTCTTTTAATTTGAAGCCATAACTCCTTGTCCTATCATCTTGCACTTGGCCTTGTTGAACTTCATGAGGTTTGCACAGGCCCACTTTTCGAGTTTGTCCACGTCCCTCTGGATGGCATCTCTTGCTTCCAGTGTGTTGACTACACCACACAGCTTGGTGTTGTCGGCAAAGTTGCTGAGGGTGCGTTCAATCCCACTGTCTATGTCACCAACAAAAATGTTAAACTGCACCAGTCCCAATCCTGACCCCTGTGGAATGCCACTTGTCTGGTCAATCTCTTGGTGACATCCCTGATTTGAGCTCCAGGTAAGCAGCAGACTTCTATAAGAAGCAGATCACATCAGCAGATCAGGTCAGCAGATGGGTGCTTCTATACCTCTCAGAAGAGAGTTTCCCACTACAATCACCCGTCACCTTTTTTTAGTTTCACTAGTTGTTATATGGGGAGCAGATCAGGCTGCCTTACTCAGCTCCATCCCCCCTGCAATGGGTCTTTCCTTGTCAATCAGCAGAGGGGTGAAGCAGTTCTGCAAGGGCACCTCAGGTTTTGTGTGAAGACTTCCTCCTGCTGGCCCTTGCCATTGCAAGCTCCCATTCTTCTGTGCTATTGGCGTCTCTCCCTTTCACATGTGCTGGTTTTGAGGGGAGTTTTTGGTTGTTTGGCCATGGGTTCCCTGCAGACTGCACTTGGAACCGGCTATCTGGTTCCATTATGCCTTGACCTGCACAGATAGTCATGGAATGGTGCCAGGTTGTGGGGTTAAAGTGTACCTGGGCCTCCTGCTCAGCCAGTGGAGGGGGTGCCCTGCCCTGCTGCACCCAGCTGGCACACCATGCCCTCACCGCTCATGCTCACTAGGGGTTGCCTATGGAGGAGGCCGCCGTCACTGTGTGTGATAAGTCTTCCATTGAATACATTCCTGGGTTTTGCCTTCCTCAGATAACACAGTCTCTGAAGAATTCTCCCTGACCCTGCCTGCAGAGACACTGGAGGGATCTGGCCGAGCCACTTTCTCTGTCATTGGTGAGAAAGGCTTTACCTGCTCTTGGGTCCCAGTGGGAAAAGCTTACATAATACTTTGGTCTTAATGCTGCATCAACACAGTTCCTCAGAAGATAAACTGAAGGGGGTGTAATGCTAGCCTCAAGAATGTGTATCAAGTAAACTTTTTCAGCAGTAATTCCTCTCAATATGGAATGATCTTGGGTGATCCCTAGGTGGCTGGAGCAGAAGACACGGGGTATCTCCTCTGATGTCTCTGACTGCCTCCTTCCAGAATGATGCAGTCTTCCCTTGCTGTGCTGGAGCAATCCAGGAAGGATTTGAAGAAATCTGAGTGTGATATGAATTGCTTGTTTAATGAGGAGCTGGCTCTTTTCCAGGATTCCAGTAGAGTTTGGAGACGGCGGGAGTTCCCTCATTTCATATTGCTGAATGCCTGTGCTTTTCTTTCTCTATCTCCTCCACCTCAAACTGTAGGGGATATCATGGGCCCAGCACTTCAGAATTTAGGTCAGCTGCTTGAGATGCCCTTTGGCTGTGGTGAACAGAACATGGTTCAGTTTGCACCAAACATCTTCATCCTCCAGTACTTGCAGAAGACTAAACAATTGGACCCAGAAATTGAAGATATAGCATTGTATTTCCTGAGAACTGGTAAACATTGTCCTTCCTTCTCCTTCTGCAAAAAGAAGGTATTATAAATCAGGAGTGTGGGGCATTGGTTTATTGGGTTCACAGCAGGAGAGGAAGCACTGCCAGAGCTATGCCAAAGAAAGATACTGCACAGTATAGGAAATTGTTTCAAGAAAGGTAAAGCATCCTTCTGAAGAAACAGGACTTCTATCTCTGGCTATTATTGAGGTATTAAGCGTGTTTTTCTGAGAATGGTGTGGGTAATTAATGATTTGCATTATAACATGATTTGCATTATAACGTGATGCCCGTGTTTTGTTCTTTTATCAGTCTGAGGCAGACGGAGACATTTTCCTTGTAGAAAGAGGGCATCAGCTGCTTAATTGGAATAAAGAGTGGCCATAGGGGACAGATAGGAGTTTAGTAACTTAGTGTTTCCTTTTGGTTTAGGACATTTATTATGGTGGTGTGTCAGCTTTGTCCAGTACAATCCAAATTTAATGCAGTGCTACTATCTGTGTCTCATTTTGCAATGCACATCACATTCCAGCTTGGCAGTCCTCTTAACCTGCTACACTGAATGCTCAGCAGCCTCCCATGGATAGGAAGTTTACTCCCTTCATCTCCCTTTCTTTCCTGTACCATAAATTAGGACAGATGTTTGGGAGATGGGAACTTACACAAGAGAATGGTATTAGCAGAGGGGCAATGGTAACTGATAACTGGTAACTGGTGCCATGGGATGCACAGGGTGTTGTGGTGTAGTAGGTTTGATTCAATGTCTCTGTAGGAACTGGTGAAGTCTCTTACTGTAAAACATACTTCCTTCAGCAAGGGTAAAGTTTGAGATGCTACATGCCTTCACACTGAGAGTTGTGCCCTTGCACCTGTCTTCACAGGTTACCAGCATCAGCTGCTCTACAAACATGATGATGGTTCCTACAGTGCCTTTGGGAAGGCAGACACGCAGGGCAACACGTGGTGAGTGACCAGAGTTGGTGCTGTCATCCCAAACCTATTGCCCTTACTGTTTCTGCTCCTGGCTGTGACATAGGATTACTCTGTGCTCTGTCCACAGGCTGACAGCCTTTGTGGCCAGGTCCTTTGGGCAGGCCAGCTCTCACATTTACATCAATAAGGATCATGTGCAGGATGCTGTGCTTTGGCTGCGGAAGCACCAGCTGCCCAATGGATGCTTCCAGATTGTGGGGAAGCTCTTCAATAATGACTTGAAGGTATGGCCAATAGCCATGGAAATAGTATTGGGAGGAACATAATGTAGGGACAGGCTCATTCCCTAGGCTCTTCTGCTGTGCACAGTAGCACAAAGCAATCTCCTCATGGCTTAGCACAGCCAAGACAGCTTCCCAGAGCAGAATGAAGAAGCATGGCCTAAAACACCATGCATTTCCTCAACATGAGGTTTTAGTCTTTGCTGGGTTTTCTTCATTTTTACTCTAGCCAAATGGCACCATGGCTGATTGTGCCAAGGCACATTAGAGGCACAGGGAGAAATATTTGTATCCTCTAGTGCTTGTCTAGAATACTTTGGCCAGATTATCCCTCTTCTCATGCCTTATGACCCACAGTAAAGATTGTCCAGATAGGCCTGACTTTGTGCTCTAATATGGGATTATCTGAAGACACAATTGTCCCTGCACTGTACACTGACTGTAAATTCTCCTGGAGCCTGGCACTCCAAAAACTGGTCCCTGCACTGTAGCTGGAAATGCACAATGAACGTGCCCTGGTGCTCAGGTACCAAACATCTGCATGCACTCTGGCAGTACCTGGGTTCTTGTTTTTTGTAAAGGTATGAATAATCCAGACTGATCATATTGCAAAATCACCCTTACTAAATACAAGGCAAATTTATGAAAGAAAGCAAGCTGATATTTTAGCAAAGCAAGGGGTTACACTTTTTTTTTCTTAAAAATTTAATGCAGTACAAAATAAAACCAGAGTGTACATGTAGACCGTTCATCCTTGTCTGACTTTCATTCATTTCTTAACATGGGCTTTCTGTCTGAACACTTATTTTGGGGCACAACAAAGTGCCCTCCTATTGCACTTTGAAGATTTTGCTGTCAGTGTGAACAATGCTACACAGCATCTCAGCCCAAATTTTCCCCCTCATTTATGATGCAGTCTTGTCTCATGTCTGAGGATGTAGGCAAAACTTCCCTGAGAATGCATGTCCTCTGATGGGGAAGGAGACACTTGAATGCCTGTTTACCCATGTTAACCTGTGGCCTCTCACAGTCAACTGATTTGTATGTAAACTTGCATTGCTTCTTGTATACAAATCCTGCATCATAAAACCTTTTCTCTAGTGTCCATTTGTAACATACATTATAAAATAAATAGCTCCCCACTATGAGGGTGGTGAGGCACTGGAACAGGTTGCCCAGAGAGGTTGTGGACGCCCCATCCCTGGAGGTGTTCAAGACCAGGTTGGATGGGGCTTTGGGCAACTTGATCTAGTGGAAGGTATTCTTGCCTGTGGCAAGGGGGTTGGAATTAGGTGATATTTAAGATCTCTTCCAACCCAAACCATTCTATGATGCTATGAACACTTTGTTTCATTCCCTTCTATGAGAAGGCATGCCTAGACTGCATGCCTATGCTGCATGGCTCTGAGGCTGTTCTCAGGACTAGACTTTTGCAATGTTCAGGAAATGAGCCAGGAGTGATTTTTTTCACTTCCTACATCAAGAATTTCCAGAAGCATGCTACTACACTCTGGCAAATATGCTATCCATAGGTAGTTTCAGTGGTTAAACAATAACATTCCACACAATGCTTGTAGGCAAGCAGTGTTTGGTTTTGTCCCTTTCTGATGTCTGTCTGTGTGACTCGCAGGGTGGTGTGGATGATACACTCTCATTAACAGCCTATATCACTGCTGCACTTGTGGAGCTCCACCTGGAGAAGAATGTAAGTTACATTTGAACTCTTGTAGGGTTTGGGAGCATGCTCCACCCATCATTTCTCACAAGGTCTGTGGGTTCAGGGAGTACTCAGATTGAGTTGGTGAAAGGCTCTGTCATGCCCCACCTTGGCACATGATCAGCTCAAAAGGAAATTTTTACCATGGGGAATGTGTATGGCCTGAATTGCAGCAAGCAGAACATTTGCCATTCCCAGATAATCTTAGGGGGGACAATTGTCTCTGAAAATGATGGAGGGCTTGCAGGAAGGATGGGATACTTCAGTGTTGTTGATACTATTTCACAACAAAAAGTCCCAAAGGAAATTTACTGTGTTTGGATTCCTTTCTCAGGACACAATGCTGGATAATGCCTTGCATTGCCTCAAGAATATAGCAATTGATGAGACCAACCTTTATGTCAAGGCCTTGATGGCTTATGTCTTCACATTGACCAAGGATATGGAGATGAGACAACAGCTCCTGGATAAGCTAGAGAAGGAAACTGGTAGGCTGTTGCCTTATAGAAGAATGGGTTCAAGAGAGTGTGTTTAAGACCTGATATTGGTAGGATTTAATTATAGTGGATTGGGAAATTTAACTTTTCTCACATTGGCTTTTGTGTCGGAAAATGATAATTTATTGAAGCTGTGAAAGGTCTCTAGTATTTAGGAGAGAATTCTGGAGACAATTTCTTGGACCCAAGAGAAAATTTCTGGTCAAAAGGAACAGATGCGATCTATATTTAATTTGTGGGGTCAAAGTCTCACTTCACTTTAGGAAGAGTTGGCTTCAAATCTTGCCCTATCATTCCTCAGCAATGCATACACAACACAAGAGACCTCACAGAGGCAACTTGCCTTACTGTGTCTATTCAGCTGCTGGTCAAGACATTCAAGCCTTTTGACAGTTTCCACATTGCTGCTCTGCTCAGCTCAGGGATCTTGGGTTTATGAATCTTTAGTTCAGTTCTTCCTTTTGTCTCTTTAACTTGCAAACAACTGGACTTCTATCCTGAATGAAGATTCCAGGTAGGGTTTGAAATCACCTAAGCATATGGTGATACAGCTGGTAACAGCAGTACCTGACTTGGGTTAATTAAGTTCTTCCCCATATCTGTTCATATGGCAGTATGGTGAACTACACCGAGAACTGAAAAATAACAGAAGAAAAAAGAAGACAGTATTTTTCAGCCACACCAGCTACCAGTGTAGTTCACTGCATATCCATTCAAGCTGCCGAGGTGGTTTGATAGGGTGGCAGGTGTGAGAACTGGAAGGAGTAGAATTGCACACACTAGAGCTACTACTGAAAAGGTACATGTGGAATGAGTGACTGGAGCACATCCTCACTGATATTCAGTCAGTCTGATGCTTCTAACTTACTGAGCACTTTGGAAAATATCCCCTTGAGAACTTAAGGCATGGAATGCTACAAATTGCCTATGGGTCAAACAATAGTTTTCTTTGGGTCTTGGTTTCACTGATAATAGCTAGCAATGACATGCCAAGAGCAATGGAGTTGTAAGTGAGTGAAAGTGTTTGTTATACTTGTCTAAATGTGTCTGTGTCCTGCCTGCTGAGTCTGAGGATGTGAGGGCAGCTACCAGCAGCAGCGAGTTTGTCTGCTGGAGAATCCCTGCCTGAGAGGACTACCTTCTGTTGGCTGGAGAGGTGAGGTGTCTTCCATGGCGAGGTGTCTGGGATTCTGTTATCTTCACTAACAGGATTACAGTTGGATCTTGAAGAGAAATTTGGTGCTTTTTAAAGAATCAAGGTTAATCTATAGGTTGTCTATGGCTGTATCTCCCAGAGGCTTTCTACCACTTAACGAAAAAATTGTTCTGCTTATGTCACCTTGGAAGTAACAAATCAAAAATGCCTCGTGAAAACTTTCCACTGTGATAAGCATGATGAAGTAATACAAATCTTTAAAGTCCCTAAGCTAAGTTCTAAAGTCTTTATGCTGGTTTTATGCAAACAACTGATTTTTGTGATTCTTTTTTTCAAAAGTGAAGATTTGTTTTGAAAATAGACTTAGTACTTCAGGTTTCCACATATTTGCAGAAGATTTCTACAGTGGCACAATTAATCAAAACTCTTAGCTGAATTTTAGATACCCTCTACCAACACTACAGCAAAGCTTTCAACCTGACTCAAGTGCATTCAGCGCCTGCAGGCTTGGACCATAGGTGGAAACCCACTAGTATCTCAAATTGTCCCAGCATATCCACCGTATAGGTAGGATGCAACAAAATCAGTTGGGTAGTCTTGCTCCTCCAGTTGCCTGCCAGCAATTCTCCCTCAAGGAGTGACCAATTATTGTACAATAGATGCAACTGACTGTAGGTAAGTCCTAGAGCTTCTCAACATGAAGAACCCTGTTAGATTATCCCAGGTAAGTGCAGAAACAGCAAAAATACTGTAGGATGGGAATAATTTGCATTGGGGACTTCTACAAGAGTGTAAAACTAGGTTCTAAGGCAAGAAATAGTTGTGTCTTCATGCCAGACCAAAAATGCCCTCAGGCTCTCAGAGTCAAGTTATGCATTCTACACCACTTAATGACCTTAATGAACTAGTCACTGCCCAGAATCCACCCCCCTCACAGCACATCACTGAGAAAGCAGTTCATGGGTGCAGAGTGAAAACCAGTATGGCTCCCTCATCCTAGGTTGGGATGAGGGGAATTGGATGTGGTTCGTCATTGTCACCACTAACAGGACATAGCTTTCAATATACACAGAGCTCAATAAGACCAGGATGGCACTTTAAACAAAAAGCCTGTGTTGAGAATCAATCAGTTCCAGAGGAACAGTTTCTTAGAAGAACTGATGAGGATTTGGGGCCATATATGCAACCTGGATCTCCTGTGCTTTCAAAGGAAGAAATGCAGTCTAATGTAGCTAGATGGCCTTTCAGAGCACAAAAAAAAACGCAGGAAGGATTGGCTTCTGGACACTGAGGTGGTCCAGAAAGCTGCAGGCATTTCTGATGTTGTAAAGAAAGCTGCCAGTCCTCCAGGGCTACTGGCACAGGATGAGCTAATGCTCATAGGGATCTAATGTTTTGCTCTTCCACGTGTTTCTCCCTGCAACAGCAGAGCATCTGACATCAGATTCCAGTAGTGAAGAATCTTCTTCTTCTATGATTGAGATAGTAGCCTACATCCTTTTGGCTCATGTCTCCAACCCAGACTTGGCAGTCAATGAAAACACAGTGAGCAAGCTTGTGCACTGGCTCACTGAACAAAGAAATGCCCGTGGGGGATTTGCTTCCACACAGGTAACAAGCTGGGGAAGGTTACGGGGGAAGGAGAGATACTGTACCTGAAGTGATGTGCATGTGTCTTGCATGTGCATGTGTCTCACATGTGCATGTCACTCCAGATCCATCCTTTGCAGAGAGGCACACATGAGCCCTGTTTGGGAAGGGGAGTGCTGCGGGGAAGCCATTCTTTTCTGTGGTATAATTGGGATCACCTAAGTCTGTGACTGCCAGTCCTAAGGTTCTGAAGCCACCCTTGCCAACTAACAGAAGTCATCTTGCTACCTGTGCACTTAGTGGCACATACCCCAGTCGCATCACAGCGTGATGCAGGGCCATGAGGTGTGTGGTTCTCCATGTAGTGCCTGGATTAGTGTGATGGATCTTGTACTGCATTGCTTCATACCAAAGTGACTTTCTTTTTATCTTCAGGACACAGTTGTTAGCCTGCAGGCACTGGCTCAGTATGCAGCCCTGTTTCCTCATGAAATGAGAAATGTAAATGTGACAGTGAAAGGAAAGGAGGCTTCTCCATTAGAGTTCCACGCGCACAGAAACAACAAGTTGGTCCTGCATCAGGCATCTCTTCTTGCAGTCCCAGGGACGTACACAGTACAAGCGACTGGCAGTGGCTGTGTGTATGTACAGGTGAGCGCACAGAATGAACAGAGCTGTTAAGTTTTTCCACTGACTCTTTAAGTGAGGTTTGGTTCTAAGTAGGTACTATTGCCTTAAGTTCTGAGAACTTGAAGAAGCTTGGCTTCTTTCTCCTTATGGGCAGGATTCTAGCTAATGTGCTTTCTCACAACTTAATTTTTTCAGTAAAAATGAGACAGTGTTGTACTGAATGGGGTCTTGGATAACTGAGCCTCCAAGCTGGGGGTTATATTTGGCAGATGTATCAGACCCTATGTGCTGAACACAGCTTATCTAAACAGAAAGCACAGCTGTAGCCAGCTGTGTTAGTTGCTGGTTATTGATTTGTTAAAAGCTGGAAGCACAGATAGGCCTTTGTCTTCTACAGGGAAGCTGTGGGGCACTTCACAGACATGTTTTCTCCTCCACCAGAGTACTCTCTACTATAACACCCTACCACCAAAAACAGAAGAGGCCTTTGTCCTGGATGTGCAAACAGTACCAAGAGAGTGTGATGGTGTCAGGAAACAGCTTGACATCCACATTTCTGTCAGGTATGTGATTCCTTAAAGCTCTTCCTTCAGCAGAAAGAAGTGGAAGCCCCAGCAGTATGACCAAAACCGCCTAAATACCTCCTGTCTGTGGCAACAAACACCAGGCAGACTCTTATTCTCTACAGACTCCAAGTGTTGAAATGACAAAATGTTTGTATTCGTTCCCGGTGTGCAATGAGCCAATCCACACGCTGTGTCGAGATATTGTTTATTTCAGAATTGCGCAAGACTGGGTACCAGGTGGTTTCCCACAAAGCTGGCACCCCTAAGGATTTTTCAAGCCACTCTTTATACAATCTCTTATCAATACATTTACATGTTTGTACAATCCCCTAGCCTCCTATTAGTTACATACTTAGCAAACTGCTGGTATGACAGAATCATTCTACATATCCTCAGAGAGGAAGGGTCCCTTGTTGAGGTGGTGTCTCCCAGCCTAGGGACATGATTTTTACTATTACAATGAGGGTAGTTCATTGATAGTTCACATTAGAATACTCCTAATCTTTGTTTTTCAGCCAACTATTCACATTACATTGACTGGTGACACATTTAAGGGAATACATGAGGATGCTTCCCTCAAGAATGTCAACATAACGTTCTTGCTGATTAGCATTTCCTCAGTTAATCATCCCGTAGACATCTCCAAGGCCTGGGTAATCTCGTCCTTTCCTCAAAGTACATATTTTATCTCTTCCACACAAAACAAAAGTTAACTATACACTGGTATCACAAGAAGATCATGAAGTGAGAGCTAAGGCCTGGGGAAGCAAGGGAAACACATTGGCAGTGGCTTACATAACCACAGCAACCATTTCAGTCAGCGCAGCAGCTCCCAGAGCACTGGGAAAGCAAGAAAATGAGACCAGTCCACTCAAAATCTGTAACGTCACAGATAACTTCCATTTTTGTACAGGGCAGTGTGAATATTAAGCATCATACATTTGCTGCACAATCTGTCTCCATATTGAGCAAGAAGATGGGGCATAGGGCTTTTTCATTTCTCCTATTAGCTAGGCAAGTTTCTGTGCTTTCACATCACTGTAGAGCATACCAGAATTTGGACCGTAGTCCATCACTGGAAATGCTGTGATGCCTTCCGCATCTCATGTGCTTCTCTCCTACCTTTCTTCAGTTACACTGGGGACCGTGGGACCAGTAACATGGCCCTGGTGGAGGTGGAGATGCTGTCAGGGTTCATTGCTATGAAGAGGTCTGTGAAAGCGGTAAGACTTTTTCCTCTGTCCCCCTCTGAAGATAAGATGATCTACTTTCCAGACGTAGCTCAGCCAGAAATATCCAAACCTCTAAAGAACTGCTGGAATATGGTAGCTACTATGAGGTTATCTTAATATAAGTTAACTAGATGAACCAAGTGCAGATATAGTGAGCTATTTCACAAGGTAACTTTCTACTTATCAAACTGATTGTGCAGTTTTGTCATGTCCAGTAGTGAAGGTCACGTATGAGGGAAGAAGTTAGAAAGGAGCTGAAAAACACCTAGTTAGAACCATTTGGGATGCACTGAAATTCCTCTCGGTTGCCAGTGCTATTTTATTTGTAGGGATACTCCATAATTGTTAAATACCATTGAGTTGTTTAATGACATGCTTCAGTGTTCCAGGAAATAGCTAAAAGATCCATCATATTTTCCTATTAAATGGCTTTATCTTTTCTACAAGTACTGAAAGTAGGATCACAGCTCAAGGACATTCTTTCCAAATCTGAGAAAATCTTTTCTAAGGCTCTGTGTGCTCTCAGCAAATATCAATGCCGTTATAGTTAGGGAATGCAGGCCTTCCCTTATCTAGGCTAAGTGCCATAATTAGTGGTACTCTGACAAGTACCAAAGTATGTGTGAAATAACAGGCAAGTCCAATGAGCTGATGCTAACCAAGCTCATCTCTTGTCTTCCAACATAGCTGGAGAAGGTACTCTTTGTGAAAAAGACAGAGATAAAAACAGACAAAGTCACAATCTACTTGGAAGAGGTAAGAGGAAGACCACAGCGATCTGCTCATTCAAGTAGGATTCAAGTAGTGATACTGCAACAGCAGAACTTTGTGTTGGGTCTCTCATAGTAGCAACAGCAGTGTTTTGTGTTGGGACTTTTAGAGATCAGAAATACAAATCTCTAGGCTGGTCAAGCAAGTCAAAATTTTGGCAAAAGAGGAAGAGGGGGGGAGAACATGTAAAGGTGAAGAAAGAAATCTGATGCAGAGGGGATAAAGTCAGGATGCAGATGACTTTGAGATGGTCAGTACATTTCTGCTCCTTTCTGTTCTTCCCTCTAGCTGGATAAGACTTCTCTGAAGCTTAACATCTCAGTGGAACAAGATATTGAAGTACAGAACCTGAAACCAGCAACAGTGCATGTCTATGACTACTATAAGCCAGGTGAGATTTCAGTGGCATAGGCTAAGGGTCACTATCTTACCCTCCACTCATGTCCTTCATAACCCTTACTCGGTGCACTTATTCCTGCAGCTCCAAGCTTGGGTTTCCTCTGTACAGAACTTCTACATTCAAGTTGCAGAATCATTCGCTTTTCTGTCCCTGTACATTTCTTGGGATGAGACTGCTGGACACTGTTGTTATCTTTTGGTGTACATGTATTCAAAGTTACTGTGTTTTTTGACTTGGTCTAACTTCAGGCTAGGTCTCTGCAGAAAGAAAGCTTCTTTGTCAATTTACCAGGTCTTCTCCTGCTTCTTAGCTTTCTTGAAAATATTTAGGCATTTGTTTAAAATCAGTATTATATACTGCCACCCTGATCCATCATAAGGCAGAATTTATTTCTATGCTTTTCAGATACAGTGTAATGATCCTACTACCCACTGGGTGCTGTCATGTCTGAGAAGATATTAGGAAAATAATTTCTTATCCTTTAAAGCTCTAAATGAACTATTAGCACACAAAAATCTTGGAGTTATTGTGAGCCTCTCTCTGATTATTCCATGACCAGTATGAGGCAAAACAGCAGACATAACAATAAGAATTATTAAAAAAGAATTTGAGAGCAAAATGCAGAAGGTACCACTGGAGATTTAGAAAGCTGCACTGTAGGTCTACATGTTATATACTGAATTCCATTTTTGCTCCCCATTCCACACTATGTCAAGAGGAGGAGAATTCTTAATCCAGCCTTTACAGAGCTAAATACCGTCACCTGATATGGTCTCTCTTTGCTATGCCATCCTCTACCAGAATTTTTGTGCTTTATACAAACACTTTAAAAATTCTTATATGACAAGAAAATACTATTCATCAGTAAAAAATGAGGCTTCCAGGAAAACCTACTGAAAGGTTCTCTGTTTAAAAAAACATCCGTCTATTAGAAGGCATCACACTGTGTAATAGTACCTTTTATAGCTGGAGTGGACACATGTCAAGGAAAATTCTAGACATTTTTCTCTTCCTATATTCACAGCCTCAAAAATGAAGGTAGTGGGATGGCTGTGTTAAAGAAAAAGAAGCTTGGCATTATCTTACCATGTAGTTCTGCAGCTCACCATACATTCTTTTTTTTGTTCCTACAGATGACTGCACAGCAAGAGAATACAATTCACCTTGCAGTTCAGGTTAGTGTTAATAGGCTTTCAAGACAGGAACAGCTGAAATAGTTGGAACAGAAATCTGGCTGTAAGCAAGCAAAGCAGCCCACCTCTGCTCTGTATTTAGTTCCATCAACTGCTGGATGGACTGCACGTTGAATTGAAATCTACTGTATTAGTTATGGGCACTGTTTCTAGTCCAGGTATGATCTCAGTGTAGACCAGGATTTGAACATACCATAGAGAGTTTAAAGGATCCATTTTTATTCCATTTCCATATATCCCTCAAGTGTACAGTCCTCACAGTATCCCAAATCTGAATGCAACTGGAAATGCCTATGTCATTGACAAAAAGATGTTGCAATTCATTCCCAATGACCTCTTGGCCCTTTGACTTGTTCCTAAAAATTTGTTATGCACTGTGCCTTTTCTTGTTTTCTTTCTGCAGATGTCTAGATGGATTCCTACAAGAACTCCATGGCTCTGGAACTAGCAATCTGAGTTTCCCATTTCCATAAGGAAAACTTCATTGCTCTGGCTCTACTCTGTGTACTCTGCTGTACACACTTGCGTTCTGTTGGATGCACCCTATTTCTTTTGATGCCCTTAGTTTCTATCTGAAACATGACTTGACATGCAGTAGTTTGGGTTCAAGTGAAATAAAGTATATGGAACTTGAAAAGAATGCAGTGACTTGATAGTTGTTGAAATCTGCACAGAGTTCAATGTCTGAAAAAAAGAGAGAAACATTTCTTAGGTCATGATTACATATTTTTCTTTTGGTTGTCATATTAGCTTAAGCATTCCTCTCCTTCCTGAGTCCCATCTCTGGGATACCTTCTCAAGTGAGTTAACACAACAGTGTGTTTGCAATCAAACTCCAAGCAAAAAAAATAATTTTTAACCATGATCTGGGGTTGCTACTTGGCCCTCTGAACCATCTTTCTGTCACAGCTGAAGAGTAAGAACAGGCAAGGGGAAGCCAAAGGACAACTACTTTACCAGTTCTCCAGACAATGTCCTATGAAGGGAGGCCATTAGGCCACAATAATACTCTCCAAATTCTCTATGTGTTGTGTAGACACTTGTTTGTCTCTAGTTCTTATGTCAAGCTGGAGTATTTTAGGAATTCCATAAGGGCATGACCCTGCAGATCTCACCTTCAGATCCGAATTCCATTCCAAGGGCTCCAGGATTTTTTTTTCAATGCCAACTACTTTGAAAACCGGTCTGATATGCCATACAAAAGAAGAGCTAAATATGTATGTGTTCATGGAGCTCTTTTTATGGCCTGTGCCTCCTCTTTTTTCAGAAGCAAACATTAGTAATGTCCTTTTTGAGATTCAGTTTCCTGCCATAAAAAGATACAGCAATATGGGGCAGTGATGGACTCTGCTTGCATGCAGGACTTGTAAAGCTAAAGCTGTTGTAGATGTTTCATACAAACAGAAGATATTAATAGACATTACAATGCACTGTACTGTCCATGATTGCCCACAGAATATGTCTGTTTCACCTTCTAGTACATGGAAATGCAGTACTGATGTCCTTACAGCTTCCCCTACACACCTGTGTTGCAAAAGGGGATCAAGCAGCTAGCTAAAACAACCTCAGAAAGCTAGCAGACTATATGCATATACTATGGATATAGGGTAGACTAATACTTGTGTAAAAAAGACTGTTGCATGTCACCAGCTTGTAGTACCAGGACAATGGTAGTACTGCAGGATGGGATCAAGATCACAATTAAGACCCCGTGGCAAATACTGGTGAATGAGCAGAACTGTATCTGTCCCCAGATTCCTGAATGGGTCCTGAATAAGGAAGGTGAAGAGGGATGAGCACAGAACAATTCCATGCATAGTGTAGTTGGTGTCCTTTTCATTGTCATATCTCCCCCTGAATTGTAGTGGTTCCCTTTTTTTGCTTGCCTTTTTGCATACCCATGCATTGAACGATATATTTAGCGTTAACTACACCTTCTTTACTATCATCTCTTGTATTGTGCACCACTACTCAATGTTGATCTTTTTCTATAAACAATCTGAAATGACTGTCTCTCTAGGAGTGATTTATGGATCTGTTTTCCTTTTCCCTCTCTCTCTTTCTCTGTCTTTTTTTTTTTTTTTAAAATGCAGGGCCAGTCACATAAAAGTGTATGGCCCTTCCTGTTTTCTTTGAAGATTGTCATCTCCCCATGTTGGAACTCTAATTTACATGACTATGCCTCCCACTTCCCATAGAATTGGTTTCAGTTTTCACATTTCAGGGAAATATAAACTGAAGCAAGTCATGAGACCAGAGTTGTTTGGGGAAGTTCACTCTTTCTGTGAACTACCGTGCTGGGTCTGGCTGGATCTGGCTTCTTTCCATAATATTTTCTTCTCCCCCTCTTCTTCTGAGGAAGGGGAGTGAGAGAGCAGTTATGGTGGAGTTTAGCTGCCCTGAGAAGTAAAATCACCACAACATCACTGCTTGGACAGTAAATCTATTTTTTCTCCGCCCACTCAGAATATCTGCCCATAAAGCAGGCAGAGCCAGTCCTTCCTCCCCTACTTGTTATTGTTCTGAATTTTATTGTCTGGTAGGGACAAGAAAAACAAATGAAAATATAAATTCCACAAACATTTGGTGCGAGGCAGAAAACTTGAGAAAGTAATTCTGTTGGCAACTGATACGAAAAGAAGACAGGGCTGAGTTCAATGGATCAAAAAAATGAACGAACTGGATGGGGCCTCTGAGCAGCATTCCTCTAACACTGATCCTTCCCAAGACATCCTGGGAGTCAAATGGTGCTCCTTTGCCACTGGATGGGAAAAGACAAGGGAGCAAAGTGGGCACCACAGGCTCTCAGTTGCCTTCCTGGCAGGTTTCCTACTTTGGATATTTGGGCTGCACAGAAGAAGATTAGGTAGGAAGGTGCTTTTACCTGGTTGAACTTCAGATAGGAAGTTTATAAATAAAAATAGAAGATTGTAACACAATGCACTTGGTGTGCACATGTGCCAGGATCTCCTGCCCCTGAACAGACACATGTCAAGGGTCTATTTTTCAGCTTCTGCCATGTGACAACCATGAAATTAGATCTGAGTAGAAACAAGCCTACCAAGATTCCTCTCCTAATAAAAAGTCTTGCCACCTTGCATTTGGGTGGAGTAGGTAAGTAAGGAAATGAAGTGCATGAAACATGAGTACAAAAAGATGTTTCCGGGCTGTGGTTTCATATCAGATTGGTGTTGTTCAGCTGCACATGAGGGGCTGAGGAAGTTGGCAAAACAGAGGGTTTGAAAAGAGCTGCTGTGCAGCAAGCTTCCTTAAGATAGGAGTGTACAGTAGCTGTCAGTGAAGTCTTTGCCTCTCAGAGCAAACATTAGGGACTGTGGTAAGTGGCTAGTCTGTGCAGTTGTTGAGTGACCTGAAGCTTGCTTAGTTCTGCTGAGTGTAGAATAGGTGCTCCCTATTCTAGGTGATATCCATTAGAAACACCTTCCAGTGCCAGAAAGGAACTTTCGGTATGTGTAAATGAAGGTGGGGTATGAATAACTGGCAGATGGCCAGGAGACTTCCTCCCATCACCTCACCACAGCAGCTTTCACAATTTGGTTGCCCAGATGGCCTGGAGGCAGTTGAGAAACTTCCTATACTTCCTATAAAGTTTTGCTGCTTCAGACTGAAAAAAAAAATAAAAATAAAAAAGGCCTGAACACAATACAGCTAACAGGAAATCTGGTAAGTAGCATCTCAGCTACCAAGGGATTTTTCTGCAAAGAAAAGCTCTTAAAAGGAGTGAGAAGTAGGCCCCTTAAAAAGGAGAACTGTAAGCATGTGAGATGGCCCTGAATGGATTCTGACCTTGTTAGGAAACTCTTATCAAAAATAAATAGCATACTTAAAATCTATACATGAAGAAGATAGTTGGCATGCTGAAGAGATAGGGATGTGTTGAAGCATTCATAAAGGTTTGGTGAGCGTGGCTTACTTGGACTTTTGTGGTTATCTGCCGGTATTGTGCAAATAGGGTTGAAAGACTGTACTGCTTCTGGTGGGTCAGAAGAAATCACTAGGCTTTCACAGAACGTTTTCACAGAGTTTATTTTCTCTGAAATACGCCCTAATAAAGAGGAGTTAGGACACAGGACATGTGGATGTTATGGTCTTCTGTATCCTGATACTTTGAACACCTATTTATGCTTAGAAAACACTTTGTCTCTAATCTTGATAGAATATTCAGTAGGTATCTGGATACCTACTAGAAGTTGAGCTTCTTGCACAGCTGTAAAACCGAAAACACTGAGCTCTGTCAGAAAACAACCCTCCATTCTCCATAAAGGAGAATATTCAATGTCTCTTTAGCGCTTGAGACTTCCTGGTCACTACCATCTCCCTCTTGCTCACTCCCTTGGCAAACTCTTCTTGGAAGCACATGCCTTATTCCCTGGATACATGCATGTTAGTATACACTCAACTAACATGCGCCAGTTTGGAGATAGAGCAATGTGCTTTGAATCTGCCTTTCTTATTCTGATTTTAGCCCCCACAACAGCAAAGAAATACAAAGCTGCAGAGCTGTAGTTTGGAGTGGTAAGGCTTGTTATTAGGAAATGTTGTACAGTATATAGATTCTAAAGTTTATTCCAAGATTTTCTCCTTCCTTTTGAGGTGCGCAATGGCCTAGATTTGTCTCGTGTAACTGCAGGGCAATGACAAGCTTTTTAAGTAGCTGCCACTGAGACTATGTGAGACTACATGGGTCCATCTCATGATTTGTACTGTCTCTGTGCAAGGTAAGCATACTTTTAGACTTGCATACAATGACTTGCTATTTTTTAAATCTTACTCCATTAGTTACTTTTCTACTAAACTCAAATAATGGCGTCAAGGTGTATCAACCCACAGGTAAGGCCAAAACATCCATCAAGATGTCAACCCACAGGTAAAACCAACATATCCAATAGATTAATATTTTTTAAGCTTTCATCAGTAGATAAAAAGTTTTAAGTATGCCTGGAATTCCTTTGTTAACCTGGTTTGATTTACTTTAAGGGTAAAGGCCCTGGAATGTGGCTTACCTTTGACATTCAGAAGCTCCTTTCCTGAGAAAAGTCACAACCTGTGACTTCATGTGTTGTACAGTTTCACAGATGATGTCTCATAGTGGGCCTATTCCCACTCTAACTAGAGGGTCATGCAATTTAAGTGGGATGATATGTTGATAAACAATGAAATTCATACAGTCTTGATGGCCAAGCCCAGTAACATCTGGAAGTATACTGGTATGTATCAGCCTTTGCTTGTTGATCTGCTTTTCCTTTCATATGTAATTCACAATTTAAAGGCAGAGGAGAGGTGAAGCCTGCCTTCAGGGTATGGCAGGTAACTGCCCCTTGGTGTTGGCTCCTTAGACATAGACAAAGCATTCCGATCTTCCCTTTATGTTTTCCAACATCCCAATCACTGCAGGGAGCAGAAAGGTGATTTGGCATGCATTGGCCTGTTTTGTTGTTGATGTTTTTGTCTTGAGGGATGGGAAACAAAGATGAGGGTATTTGTGGTTGTGGCCTCTGTACTATCTCAGCTCACAAACATGGAGAACCTTTGTCATGGTAGGAAGTGCAGATTCACACTAGGATTGGTTAAACAGGAAATAAAAGATAGGGTATATAGGGTAAGGAAGGTAGAGATGATACTATATAAAGACTTATTAAAAATGCAAAGCTGGAGAGGTAAGAGGACAGAAGCTAGAACAGCCCACTGAGTCTCTGCTCAGAGAGAGGACAAAATGGCAGTTACACCCTGACATGGGTATGATCATCTGACCACCTTCGTTCTGGAGATGGTGTTGGGCCAGACTTGCCAGGGCTAGCAGGAAGTTGATGAAGAGTTCCAGTGACATTATGAGGGTGTGGATGGGCTGGTCTATGTGCAGGAAGGCATGGATACCAACGGAGATCTGGGCAGCTTGCAAGAGGTACGAGGTGGGAATATATTTGTCTTTGAGGCTTATCAGACAAGACTGCCAGCTGGAAGAAATAGGGATGGAAAGGTTGTGAGTTTGGCTAAGTGGAGAAAAGAAGCAGTGCTATCTCACCTAGCTGGGCCTCTCATACAAGCTGCAGGAAGCCTGTTTGTAATGAGTAGACAAAATAACTACCTCTTCCTTCTCAGAAACCTACTTGCATTTTTCCAAAAGTGAATGTTGTGGAAACTGACATCCAGGCCACATCTTGCAGGAAGGCAGTTTTATCTGGAGCTCTCAAACTCTCTTCCTGACTCACACCAACAGCCCTATATAGGAAGAAGGATCAATGAGTCCTTTATCATCTTAGGAACTCATCCTAAAAGAGTTGAGGTAGGTGAAAAGTGCTTGCAGTAAACTGACTGTCCAGACACTCTGTGACTCCTGCATGTAAGCCATGTTTTATAAGAAGACATTATTAGGTACAGTTGTGTACACTTTGATTCTCATATCCAGTAATGATGGTCAGCAAGTTTTCATAATAGTTACGGCACTGGAATGCCTAGTAAACCTAGCTTTCCTCTCATTTCCTGTATGATGTGGAAGTACTGCCATATGGCTAGAGGACTCACCAATCTACTCAAATATCCTCTTGAGAGTAGTCTTGGAGACACTGCAAGCTCCCACAAATTGGAACCAGAGCCAAACTAGGTAGGTGGAATAATGCTGTTATTTTAGCCACTACAGCAGAGTGTGGAGTACAACAGTTCTTTGAGGAGGTGGATAAATCACTATCTGAAGTTGATTGCAGACTGCAGTGAATACTTGCAGACTGAAGTGAGTAAATGAGTATGGATATGGGAAAGAAGGCAAATACGGATACACAGGCTAGATGCCCATTTGTATGTTTGTACTGTATGATTCTGTACAGTACAGTATGCAGACTCATCCTTATGCTAAGCAGTGCTGTTTACTTACCTTTATACAAAGTTCCTTTGCAACCACCGTCTTCCTAATAGCTTTAAAAAACCGTGAACCAGGAGGTGCACTTCTCCTGTAGGGCCACTAAGTGTCACCATCACCCCATAGCTTGCTCTGCAAGATGATGTTTCTCCAGCAAAATTCTTTTGCTGAAATAGGTTGGGATGTCGTAGCTTGCTGAGAAGCTCGGGGTGGGGAAGGTCGCCACCTAAAATGTGAGAAGGCGATGCCACCGATGAAATGAATCCTGGATTATATTTAGGCATAGTGCTAGACAGGTTTCCAGCCAGTTCTTACCAGCCAGTTTCATGAAGTGTAGCGTGAGCCTCAGTGAGAAAAATTGAAAGATGGAACAAGTGCTTTATGAGGATACTAGAAGGGCTGAGATTCTATCATGTGATGAGCACAATTTGGTGAGCAGATGGGGGAATCGAGATTTACAAAAATAATGAAGGCAGCGGATAAAATTAAGAAAAAAATGTTCTTCAGCAAAGAAACTGCTTTCTTCAGTTCTGTCCATGATAGAACTGGGGGCATATGCTAAAACTGGTAGGTGCTCAGTTTAAAACAAAGTACTTTACACTATAAGAACATGCAGCTATGGGAGTTGTAGGAGCAGACAATATTGACAGTTTCATAATGCATGTAGACAAACTAATGGAAAACCAATCTATAAAGACACCAAAGGGAACAGGTAGTGATATATTCTCTAAAATCCCTACTATCATGCTTAGTTGTGGGAATAGAACAAGGAGAATGGACTGTAGATATTGGCCAGGTGCACCTGCCATCCCTAAAAAGTATTAAGTGTAGCTGAATCTGGTGGATTGAAAGACCCAGAGGCTTCATTTCTTCCTGGACCAATGAATGGGAGCATCATACATGTTTGAATTCCCCCCAGTAGCAGAGTGGTGTGCAAATTCACAACAGGCATGCACACAAAGTTTAATACAGAAAGGAGATAGTACTTTAAAGACACTCACATAAACATAGCATGAATAGCCTGATCTTGTTTCTAAGGATCGGTGGTCAGAAAAGCTTTGCTTTGTAGCCCTCTCTTGGGTTTTTGGCTCTCAAACCATTCACCCTACTTGCGGGCTAAAAGACTTGTAAGTTTATTAGTGTGTCACATACACACACACAACAGAGCATAATCACACAGGAAATAACTGAAATAGTTTATTAAGAATATAGTACAGGCTGGTGATCAGGTGCAAAACTTGTTCAGACCAGCACACTGACCAGAAGCTTCTTACATAATTAGCAGCTTAGTTTACTCTTCTCTTCATTTTGTCATGTCTGTTCATCTCTGATCCATCCCGTTCCCCCCATTTCCCTGCCTGTGATTATTGCCCCAAACATACCACTATAGTCCTGCAAACCATCAAATTCTCTTGTTCAGTTGCAAAATCCCTCTCCTCAAAGCATCCCATGGTAAGTCCTAATGCCTCTTTATTGCAGGAGTTCCCCTTTGTTTGCACAGATTCCAGAAAGAGTTTCTTCCTTTGAATCACCTTTAGTGGGTTTTGCAACAGGGACAAATGGCTCAGCCCTTGAGGCTTTTAGGAGTGGTTGATTCACAGGGATTAAGTTGGCTGAGTTCTCCGCCTTGTCATTGTTCCTTTGATCACTATCTGACCTTTATTTAAAAAATAAATAAAATAAATCAGTCAGATACTTTTCCATCTGAAAGAAAAAAGAACCTCAAGCATTTGGAGCAAGAAGCCTAAGCACCTTCCTGTATGGTGTGTTTTTCAGTTTTTCAGACAGCAGCAAATGTCATTTTGATTCTAAATCAATGGGATTGATTTTGATACTAAATCACTGGATCTCCAGTGAAATGATAGTCCAGCACTTGGACTACTGAATCAGATGCAGCATTCCTGCAACACGAGGCTCAAACTCATCATTTATGGGATTTATTATGGTCCTTGTACATGCAGGTGAAGCGTGGTTCCTTTCTGCTTTTCTTTTGTTTCTTCCCCCTCTACCTTGGTGCACAGCCAGTCATCCTTAGAGGAGACTCAGCAGCTCTGGTCAAGATGAGCCACTAGCCTGACACGACAGGGAATTTCTCATGTTAGAAACAACCACTCTTAAAATGCTATTGCTACAAATGAGTAACAGTCTACCCTAATCGACCACCTCCCTAAGACAGGTAATCGAGAGAAGAACTGGTGTTCTTCATCAGTAATGAAGTGAAGCAAGGCTATAAAGTGCCTGTGCAGTGTAGCTTCTCTCTTCATGACTAAGCGTGGTCGTTAAACTCTGGCACTTGTTTTCTTTACACTCTCTTCACATGGGTTTCCACTGTGTACACAGCAAAGTGGTGGAGTCACCGTCCCGGGGCGTGTTTAAGGAGAGGCTGGACGTGGTGCTTAGGGACATGGTTCAGTGGGTGACATTGGTGGTCGGGGGACGGTTGGAGGCCTTCTCCAGCTTTAATGATAGTGTGATTCTAAACAGCCAGCACAGGTATTACTGCTGTGCCGTTTGCTCATCAACACCTTCCCCAGGTGGTAACGCAGACGTTTCTACGCCGACACAGCACCACCAGCCTCCAGCAGCGCCGAGGCCTCAGGCCTCGAGCCCCCGGCCCCGCCAGGCCGCGGCCGCCGTCACCATGGCAACGGCAAGCGGGACGAGGAGAGGCATCACGTGCCCGGAAGCGCCCCGAAGGGCGGAAGTGACGAAGCGGGGGAGGGGGGGGGAACCCCAAAGACCAAAATTTTTAAAAGAAAAAAGAAAAAAAAGAGAGGGGGGAGCGGCAGGGGGCGGGGCCTAACGAAGCCCCGCCCCCTCCCTCCCGCCCCGCCCCGCCCCGCCCCTCCAGCCCCCAGCGGCCGCGCAGGGCCCCCGGGGCCGGGGCCGGGGCCGCGGCGGCGAGGTAACGCCCCGCCCCCCCCTCTTCCCCCCCCCCCCCTCCCGGCACCAGGGGGCCCCGCGCCCCGCCCCTCACCCCCGCCCCTCCCCGCCCCGCCCGGCCCGGCGGGGCTCGGCCCGGCTGCCCGCGCACGGGGGGGGGCGTGCCGGGCGGCGGCGGCGGCGGCGGCGGGCGCTGCGGTAAGGCGGCGGCGGGGACGGCGGGAGGGGAGGCGAAGGAAGGCGAGGCCGGGCCCGGGGCTGACAGCGCCCGCGGGGCGGCCATTGTGCGCCCTGCCCCGCACCGGGGTAGCCTCGCCCCGCCGCCTCCCGGCTCCCCGGCGCTTTGTGCGGGCGGCGGGGCCGGGCCGGGCCGGGCCGGGCCGGGCCGGGCCGTGCAGCGCAGCGCAGCGCAGCAGGTGTCCGTGCCCCCGCCGTGCCGCAGCGTCGCTGGGGCCGGGCGTCGTGGCCCCGCCGTGCGGCTGCAGGGGGCTGTGGAGGAGGGACGGGCGTGCGGGGGTCCTGGTGGGTGGGTGTTTTTTTTTTTTTTTTTTTTTTTTACGTGGGTCTTGCGGGCACACCGTGCTTGTTTGGGACCTTGGCTCCCCCGGGGTGAAGCTGCGAAGCCGGGTGCGAGGTTAGGAGATAGTCCGCAGGCAGGAGCCGTGGACGCGTGGGGTGAGCGAGTGAAACTTTGGTGCCTCCTCTCTGCTCGGGCGTTTGGTCTGAGCCTGCCGCTGTTGCGCCTGGGAAGGGTCAGGGGCTTGGAGGCACGCTGCCTGAGCCTGCCCTGTCCTGTGCGGAAATCAGCCGTGCAGCTGGGGCACCGGGCCGGCCCGTGCTCCCACGCTTGCGCCGCTCCGTGAACTGGTTCGCTCCCTTTCCTTCCCCATCCTCCCTGCTGTCCTTCCATCCCCGCCGTGATGTTAGTAGGTCTTTGTATTCCCCCGTGCCTGCCTGTTAGGGTGCCGCGCTCTGCTAGGCGTGATCTGTTTTAGCTGTTGTTTGAATGACAATTTCTTCTAAGGACCACGTTTTTACCGCCCTTTTTTTGCATGGGATCTACCAATTACGTTGGCAAGGTGAGTTGGTTAACTCAGTTGGTTAACTATTTTGGAAAATACATCGTTTCTACCTTTTTGGTAGATCATCCATCTCATGGAGCAGCTAACTGACTCAAGTGATCTGACAGCTCGGTGGTCACCAGACTGACACGGGGAGGAGGGTGCTGGAAGATGTGCTTGGAGGGGGCGAAGTCTGGGCTACTTTATGTGGAAATAGCCTGTGCCTGGATTGGATTGGCACTAATGTGGAACTGCATCCTTGAGTATACTTTCCTGGTGGCAGTGGAACTTGGCTGCTCATTTTTGAGTTTGGAAAGGGTTTTGTTTGTCCCTTCTGCAAAGAGACAGTGTGCTTCTCCGTCCACGTCCCCAAAAGGCCTTTTGCCTACAGAGACACCTAAATGGTTTTTGATGCCTTTCATCCCAGAGGCACCATTGTTTCAGTAGGGTTCTAGATTTATGATAGCTCCTGTTTTTAGGAAGCTCTAGATCAACATGAAACTCAAAAACGTTGGTAACCTTAAGAATTGATGCTGTTGTATATTGAGGAAATACAGGCTGGTGGAGCAGAGCACCAGCTCAGAAGCCAGGCTTCTCCTCCAAGTACCCTGAGAGTAAGGTCATATGTGAAGCTGGACAAACAGCTCGCTGAGTTGCCTTCTCTTCCACCTGGCCGGCATTTGAATTAGCTCACCTCTGAGCCCACAATTCACTGATCTGACTGAAAATGATATTTAGGGTAATATTTCTGTAAAATTAACAAGTTAAATCAACTGATGGAAGCGTCTAGTGAGTGCTGGAAGTAAGGTAATTGTCTCCTGCTTGTAGCTGAGCTACTAGGTAACTTGGTGTAATGTGTGTAGCTTCGCCCTGAGTTGCATTTTAATCCCATTTGAAGTATTTCATTTATTTACACCAGTTCCTTTCTTTGAAAATGTCTGTGTTCTCTCCTTTTCAGTTGCTCTGGGCTTCATCTACTTTTTTTGGTGCTGCCCCCTGGGGAGCATCTTTAAGGCAACTGTCTTCTACAGAGCTTTTGAGTTCTGGGTATACGTATTGATCGGCTGTTCCTAACTATAACAGAGCTGTGGGTGAAGACAGTAGTGGCCAGCTGGGAGGGTGCGTTTCAACTGAGGGAAAGGTGACTGCGTGTTACCCATGGTCAGTGCTGGAGCAGGTACAGGACCCTAGTGTTGCATTAGGAGGGAGATGCCTAGACAGGACTCAAGGGCAGAGGTGTAAAGATTCATGGGGAAGCCAGGACTGGAGCAACACCTGCATGCTGGTCAGTGACAGAATTTTCCAGATTTCGAGGAGTAGGTTTGGAACAGTGGTTCCCTGATTTAATCAGCTGTCCACAGCTGTTAATGTTGATGCTATTGTCCTACTTCGAAGTTGTCTGCTGTTAGCACCATTCAGGAATTTAAAAACTTGTCTGGTAGAGAATATTGTTGCACTTCCTTTTATGCTGTGCTGGTCTGTTTGTTTACTGACCTGGAAGAAGTTGCCTTTGGTGAAGGCTATGAAGCTTGAAAACTGGGTTTGAAAAGGTCTAAGTACAGGGGCTGTGGTGATGCTACGGGATCTTGGAAGCCTAAAGGTCTCATTTAGAGGTCTCTCAGGTTGGCTTCAGGGGAGTCAGCTGGTAATTTGGAAACAAAAAGGCCATCAGTGATACAGAGACTATCGGAAGCCTTTTTTTTTTTAAACCTTATGCAAATGATATCCTCCCGAAAAGTCATTTTTTTTCAGTAGAATTCTGTTCATGTCTAACCACTTTTGTACATTTCCTTTTCTCACTCCAAGCCCTCCTACCATTACTCCCTGTATAGCCCATCTTTCTTGCTACACGAAGACTCCCTGATCATCCCAATACATTACTTTTCTGCTAAGCACTTTTTTCAGTCTTGCTTCTCTTCCTCTTGGCTGATGGATGCCTTCTCCAGGCCTTTCTTAGTTGTGCAGTTCACCGCATCTCATCTTTCTGCCCCTGGGATATCTCTCTGGCTCTGTATGACCTCTTTAGTGTGTTTCCCCTCATAAGTATTGCTTGTGATGCCTTCATCCGCCCTGCTTCTGGCTCCACTCTTCCTTAAAGCAACTTGCCACCCCAGATATCAGCTTCTAGTCTAACATTTGAGTTACAGTCTGTCAGGAACACTGAGTATAGCTGGAGGTGCATGTGATCAGAGAAAGAAAGAAACAAGGACTGGGGGGCAAACTGGGAGAAAGGACTGAGTTGGTGTATCCGCAGGGCAGCAGTTGTAGAATAATTATACCTCTCAGGAGACTACAGGAAGAGGTGATGAGAAGTTGTGGAAGAACAGTGGGAGACTGGAAGTACAGTTAATTCACCTGAGTTCACTAGCCTTGAAGTAGAGGTGGTCAGGTCTGTAACCAAATGGTTGTCTGGGTGAGCTGCAGCTGATACTTCACTCTGCTGCCTGTTTAAGAACTCAGGATGCTGTAGCGTCCAATTGTAGCATGGTGATAAAAATACGAGAACGTGTGTATTACTTTTCACACTGTGGTAATAGAAGACTTAAACTGTGAGTATAATTTCTGGGTTATGTCAGCTCCTAGCATCCCCAGCCCCCTTTGATGTAGCATAGCTGTGGAAGAAGCCTGGTACTGGGATATTCAAGTAAAAGCTGTGTAATGCAGCGAAATACAGTTTGGCTCTTTCTCTAGCCTGACTTAGTTTCCAATTCTTTCGATTTAGATCTGGAGTCAATCCCAGCCTGAGCTCCCAGGATCCTGTCACCATGGAGACTGAAAGTGAGCAGAACTCCGGCTCCAGCAGCGGGAGCTCCAGTTCTGGAGGAAGCACCCGTCCTCAGATATCACAGATGTCTCTGTATGAGCGACAGGCTGTACAGGTAAGACACTGCTACATTCTGGGATTGAGTGTGCAACAGCAGAAGGGTGGTGAGCCCTTTCATGTTCATCTGAGTTGTCATGTGTCAAGGTGGGAGCATGCTGGGAAGAGTACAGGGATCCAGACGTGCAGGGATGGGAGTAGGAAAGCCAAGGCACAGATGGAACTGTTTTTTAAAGTGTGCTTCCTGCTGTCCTGGAATATGCTTGTGATTTGTTACCTAGTTTGTAGCTTCTTTACCTGTTTTGTTATACTAATCTGGTGGCTTTGCTTTTTTTTGTGGGGATGAGGTATGGTCCCAAGGCCACGATTTATTTCTTCATTTCTCTCTGATCACATTTCAAGGCCATACTGTTTTTTAACAATTGGGTTTTCCTCTTTCTCTAGGCTCTTCAGGCACTCCAGAGACAGCCCAATGCAGCTCAGTACTTCCATCAGTTTATGCTCCAGCAGCAGCTTAACAGTGCCCAGCTTCACAGCTTGGCTGCTGTCCAGCAGGTGAGTTGCCAAGGGGCAGAAGGTGAGGAACTGGATCATTCTCTACTTGCACTCTGACTTATACACCGAGGTCCCAATCTGCAATTAGACAACTGGTACCTAACTGCACTACTTACAATGTGCTAAACACATTGTTTGAATGTAATATAAACAGCTAGTAAACTGGAAGCTTGATGGAAAGATTTGTTTAGCTTTCAGGTACAAAAAAGGGGAAGATAAAATTTAGCATCCCATAAGAGAATTTGCACACTGGAGGCATGTGACTACTGTACCTCCTTTAGATAAAAGATGTGTGTTTAAATCACCAGTGGATGCAGTAGTGTTTTAAAAATGTCTTAGTGAACAATGGATTGTTATTCCTCTGAGAATAAATGTAGTTTTGTATGTGTGAAATTTCATGTGGTATCCTCTGAATTTTTCTCTCTTGAAACTTACTATCCCATGGTTTCTTTGCCAGTTACTAGCAAGAAGGATCTGGGGTAGATCTTGTCCATGAAGGAGGGTGTTTCTTTAATTGAGTTGAGTTTATTGAGATGATGTATCCTGCATAAATTAACTTTTTTTTTTTAATTTGTTGACTTTCCTCACTTGAACTGATGATAAATTCTGACAAGATGAATTATATGTGATGTGACAGTACACTTCTGTCTATGTAACAATATCTCCATCAGTAGCTGTGCTTCTTGGCTGTTAGTCCAGGTTTTAGTTGTTTTCAAATCCCTACCTGCAGTTTTATAGCACAGAACACACAGAATCCTCTCACCAGTATTATATGAATCTTAGTTGTAAAACCAACTAAACACATACAGTGTACTTACCATGGGATCATTATAGAAAGGAAAAATAAAATACGTTTTCCCTTCTCCGCCAACTGAATGTGCTGTAATCTGAAATTTGTTACATGCAGTACTATCATTGCATTGTTACTAATCTGTGTGACTAGCTCAGCAAATTGGTAGTGTTTCAGGAAATGTCTGGGTGTTAGCAGAGTGGACTGGAGCATCAGGATGAGGGGTTGCAGTGTGTAGCATGACAAACTGGGGCAACGTTCTTGGGAATGGGAGAAGATGATGATGATGGTATTTATTGTTCTTACCAGACCAAATATTTGGGCTGGATAAAAAAAAAAAAAAGTTTTTTTCAGGTACTCATTGCTCTGTCAATCTCTCTTTCAGGCTACAATTGCAGCCAGTAGACAAGCTAGCTCCCCCAACACCAGCACCCCACAACAGACTACCACCACACAGGCCTCCGTAAGTAATTACACAAATCAAAGCCTTTCCCCGCACCCTCCTCCCCTCTGCCCTTGTTCTTTCTCCTCTTTGTCTTTTAGGAAGGCAGTCAGCCAGGGAAACACAGCTTCTAGGAATGCTGGCAATCCACAAGATACAGACAACTTTGAGGATTTGGGGTGCTGTCATTATTGGTGGGGGTTGAGGAGCCCTGAAAAGGTTTCTGAGTGGGATAGGCTTCTTAGCTGGAAAGGTAGACACTAATATCTTTTTTCTGAGGCTTTGGGGATATGTTTTCTTGGTTTAGGAGAAGATCAGGATTTCTAAGAAGAAGGAGTTGAGCAGCTTGGAAGGGAACGTTCTTTTTTTTTTCTGGGATAGAGTAGGGGTAGCTCGTTGAATGAGGGGAAGTATGATTTTATAGCGGGTATTGGGGAACTGAGATTTGTTCAAAGAGTATAGGTGAGTTGGTAAGGCAGATTACGTTATGTTTTTTTTCCCCCCTTTACTTGAGAGGCTGGAGAAAATGTATTTTTAGTTCTCATTTGGATCTCTTATTGAAGTTGCAAAGTAGCAGTGATACTCTGGCTCATCATACAAATAAGGTTAGCATCCAGGATTTTGGCTAGTTTAGATCACATAGCCTCTTAAGGCAAGAATTGCCTTCTTTCTTCTTGGTCCCCTGTGGGATACAGGGAAAAATTGTGAAATACTTGTTCTGGCTGTACCCCAGTAAGTGAAACTTTACTTCTTTCTTTGCCCCTATCTCTACTTATATGATTTGTGTCTTTTTTCTGTTTTAAGATCAACCTAGCCACCACATCAGCTGCTCAGCTGATTAGTCGCTCACAGAGTGTGAGTTCCCCCAGTGCCACAACTCTCACGCAGTCTGTACTCCTTGGGAATACCACCTCACCACCTCTCAACCAGTCACAGGCCCAGATGTACCTCCGGGTAAGAGATAAGTACACAAAATGTGTCCTGACCATAAACCCCACTTTCTAGACACTCCAGAGTTTCACTGTTTGGGACTACCAGCTCCTCAGGGCTAACTCCAACTCTAAGAAGGATATGATACGTTTTAAATTCAGATGAGGAAGCTATTATCCCTGAAACGGCATTTGACTTTGGGCTTAGCTTTTGAGGGTTAATTAGCTTTGTGTTGTGTACTGAAATTCTTAAGAACTATGTTTGTCTCTGCTCTGCATAGATGTTAAAGATCCCATGGCACTTCTCAGTAGAGCATAAATGTGAAATATATATCCTAGACTTGAGTAGAACTCGCAGAAATAAAGCTCTTCTTGTTGATTGCTGGAACAGATATATGGTAAATTACTCCCTTCAGTCACTGCACACAGGGACATAAGTCTAGGAACGTAAATTAACAGGAACAAATATCTCATCCTTTTGATTAGTATGAAGTGCTGCTGTATGGAAAACATTAGACTTGACTATAATCTATATGGAGTTTGGTCACATACTTGAAAAATACGTTCTGTGTCTCATCTGGCTTTAGGTACAGTTTGTAATCCCCTGTTCAAACAGCCCTGGTCTTGGGCGTATGTCTTCTATCACTGTTTCTCAACCAGTCCTGAATATACATCTCAAAATTAAGTTATACCCAAGTATTTTAGCTGGTCCTGGGCAGCTTGTGGGAGTTGCCCCAGGCCCATATTTAACAGAAGACTGCTTGTTTCCATAAGGAAACTGTTTCCTGCTCTTGAGGGTTATGTTACAGTGCAGCGTGGGGAAGGGTGGGGGGGGATGCCGTGTACAACACTGCAGCCTCGTGTTGCTTTGTAATCTGCTTGTGGTTCGCTGTCTTTCTTTCTCTCTTCCCCTCTGTTCCTTTCATTCCACATCACCTGACCCATCCCCAACAGCCACAGCTGGGGAACCTGTTGCAGGTAAACCGGACCTTGGGCCGCAATGTGCCTCTTGCCTCCCAACTCATCCTGATGCCTAATGGGGCCGTGGCTGCTGTCCAGCAGGAGGTACCACCCACCCAGTCTCCCGGGGTCCATGCAGACACAGACCAGGTCAGTGACACCCCCTCCCAGAATCCTTCCCTTCCCCTGTACACAACCTGCACTCCGGTCTTTGTCTCCAGCCACCTATGCCTGTACAGAAGATTCACTCTATTTTATCTCCACTCAGTGTCCCTGTAACTATTGCAGGCAAGAGATATTGCTCTCTCTTGCCATCATTTCCCAGTGTTTGCTTTTTGCCTCCAGAGACTGGATTCATTTCTGATTAAAATTTCTGGGATGAGACACGGGCTGGATCAATCATGTTTTCACAGCTTTTTAGTTGTCCTTGTGTGAAAAGAACTGTTGAGTTCTATGTCCATTTTTCAGCGAGACTTTCACTCTGCAATGAAGAGTCTTTGTCAGCAATAGTATTCCTTAACCTGGGTGGTTTGTTGTAAAAATGCCAATGACTGAACAGGCCCACAAGGTCTTAGCTCCTGCACTCGGCTGTAAATCTTTCTCTGGGTCAGAGGGCAGCCATGGCTTCCCATTTTCCTGGTCCTAACTTAGTCTGTCTTGGGATTTCCAGTTATTTCATATTTGTCTTTTCTGGAGCACTTTCTTTGAGGCAAAGTTAGCCACAATCAAACTCAAAGATAATGCTGCACTTGGAGGGGGATTAAATACTGAGGATGGTAGCACTGAAATGCAGAAGAACTGGTGAAATCAGCAAGGCTGCAGGCCTCCTGAATGGAAAGCGCTGTACAGATAGAGCAGGCAGGTGGCACAAAAATTGTAAAGGAATTACTGGCCTTTAAAGGGGTATCTCAGTACTTTTACAGCCATGCTAAAGTGGATCCTAGCAATGCAAGGACAAGGCAGACAGGTCTGGAGGCTGTCCCCTGCCTCAGAAAGAATGGTATTTTCCTCAAGTGCTGTTCAGAAAGTGCCACGAGATCTTTAACTTCCATCAGAGATGGGGCAGAAGCCAGTTCAGGTTAATGTATTTTCTGGCGAGGGTTGCACCTGAGCCTTGCCATACGGTATTAGCCAGTTCCCCATGTTAGGCTTAAAGCATTGACTTGGCCTGCATCCCAACAGAGAATATTGCTTATGCATTCTCTTGTTCTGTACCTCTCTCCAACTTCCAGGAAGTAACATGCATAAAGCAAATGGACTGTGTTCTGTATGTGTGTTTCTAGGTGCAGAACTTGGCTGTGAGGAGCCAGCAGACCTCATCCACTAATGCCCAGCTCCAAAGCTCTGCTCAGAAGGCAGCTCTACCAGGAAACTCCCAGGCTTCGTGCCTACCACAGGCCACAAGTACAGGCCAGACCTTGGCAGTGGCTCAGGCATCTTCTAGCAGCACAGGCCAGTCCCTCAACTTGAGTCAGGGGGCAGCAGGCAGCAATGGTGTCTCTGGGGGTATGGTGGCAAGTAGTGGGAGCCAGACCTCAACAGGATTGGGCCAGACAGCCTCGGCAGGTGCCGCTGGCAGTTGCCAAAGGAAAGGCACAGGGGTGGTTCAACCATTACCAGTAGCAGCTGCCCAGGCAGTGACTATCAGCCAGGGAAGCCAAACAGAGACAGAGAATGCAGCCACAAAGAAGGGCGAAACGGACAGTGGTGGACAGCAAACAGTGGGCATGAACCTGACGCGGACGGCTACACCAGCACCCAGCCAAACATTGATCAGCTCAGGTAAGCGGTGCCCTGTTCCTTCTCTTTGAACCAGTTGAGCTTTTGAAAGAGTGCCATTTAAAGCCCAGTGGTGAGAGGTTTCCCAACAAGCTTCCCAGTTGCCATGCTCCTGGAGGCTGTTCTCTAGGGCTTATCCTGCTCTACTAATGACAGAACTTGATCCCAGCCCATTCAGTTCCCACTGTCCTCTGCCAGTTAGCTGTCAGTCGTTTTGGAACATAACAATTCAAACCAGTGTGGTGGTTGCTTGCCTTTTTTTTTTTTTTGTTCCCAGCTGTGCTGTTGCTAACCTTTGTGTGCTCTTTTTCTCTGGTTCTGTGTTTGTATAGCCACGTATACACAGATTCAGCCACACTCCTTGATCCAGCAGCAGCAGCAGATTCACCTGCAGAAGCAGGTGGTGATTCAGCAGCAGATTGCCATTCATCACCAGCAGCAGTTCCAGCACCGCCAGTCCCAGCTCCTCCACACAGCCACCCATCTCCAGCTGTCCCAGCAGCAGCAACAGCAGCAGTCACCATCTCTGACCCAACAGCAGCAACAAGCTCAACCTCCACAGCAGCAGGCTCCGCCTCAAAACCAGCAGCAGGCTCAGACCCTTGTGGTGCAACCGATGTTGCAGTCCCAGACACAGCCTGTTCAGCTCCAGCAGGACAGTCCTTGCCAGCCAACCACCAAATCACCTGTTCCAATTCAGTCAAAATCTATGGTCGCTCCCATCAAGCCACCTCAGCTTGGGCCTGCCAAAATGTCAGCAGCACAGCAGCCTCCACCACATATTCCTGTGCAGGTGGTGGGTACTCGGCAGCAGGGCTCAGGCCAAGCCCAGGCACTGGGTTTAGCTCAGATTGCAGCAGCAGTGACGACTTCCCGGGGAATGCCAGCTGTGGTCCAGCCTGTTTCCCAAGGCCATGCTGCTTCCCCATCCTCTTCAGCTCCAGCATCCTCACAGGAAACTCCCCCTCTCACCACAGGGGTGAATTTGGCACAAGTTCAAGGCACAACCCACATGGTGAAGAGCCCAGCCTCCTCTCCAGTCGTGGCTCAGATGCCAGCAGCATTCTACATGCAGTCTGTCCAGCTGCCAGTAAGTGATACCATCAAGAAGGGGAATACCATATGGATTCTCTTCGTTCAGTCCTAGGACACTAATTGCATTCCAGCCCTGGGTCGGTGGGATGGGAGGAATAAGAGGTTTGGATAAAGGGATATGGAGGCTTTTCCTCTGAAAAATGCTGATCCCAGTCCAACCCTTGGGGTTACTGACTACAAACAGTTTTCTTTCACATGATCATTCAGAGGCTTGCATGAAACAAACTGGTGAGACTTGGAGCCTGATTCAAATGGAGTAGGTGTCCACATCATGTACTAAATATCCCATTTAACGACAGCTGGCCTCTTTGATGTCTCTCAGAAGAGAGAAGGCGGCTGACTGGGCTGTGAAGACTGAACTCCCCTCTCCCCACTAGGTGCGGATACCTCCAGGTCAGAGACCCCTTGGTGCGTGGTTATCAGCCACTGAGGTAGAGCTGGCTCTAGGTCTGAGAGGATTCCCTAGAAACAGACTATGCAGAGGTAGACAAAGATGGCTCATGTTCCCTAGGCCTCTCATGCTGCTCTAAATTGGCCAACCAGGGCCTGCCTAACTCCCTGGGACACTGACACTTTTTCAGCTCAGATATCTGTAGTAAGTTGCTCAGACTGTTGATTTGACTGGGTTTTCGCTTGTGTAGTCAAGGGCAAAGTGTGCCAGTTTGTTTCTAAACTCTGGCTGCTTCTTCAGGGAGCTGTCACAGGATTTGTCTGATTTTTACAGCTGAGGGACAATTCTGCTCTCATCCAGCATATTTCCCCTACTGTTTTGACTCTGTTTCTTCATTGGAACTGATTTGATCTAGCCAAAAGCCTGTTCAGAAACTGCTGGGTGAATGCCATTCCATTTCTTCCTGGAATAATCCCTTGAGGTTTGCATGGTGTCTTGGTATTATATCAATGTATCAATATTATCAACTAGGATGCTACATCCTGGTCAGTAGTCTGATAGTGTGTCTTACGAAGTTTTAGCTCCCTGCTAGGTAAATGCTCCTAAACAAAGATGGGAGCTGGATGCATTTCCAGGAGTGGGAACCGGGCTGGAGATGAAGTATGATGGAGCAGGACGTATCTTGTTGCCTTTGATCTGTGTTGTTCTCTGCTTTGGGGTTCTTCTCTCTGCTTACATGTGCCTCTATCATTCAGGGCAAGTCTCAGACCTTAGCAGTAAAACGCAAGGCAGAGTCGGAGGAGGAGAAGGAGGAATCAGCCAGTGTCAATGCAATCCTGCCTGCCAGGTCTTCTCCTGTGACAGACAGCCCCAAAAACATGGAGGAGAAGAATGGCCTTGGAGGTGAGGTACAAAAGGAGAGCTCTGTTTTTTCTGTACTAATGATCTGATCTCAAGTTCCACTTGAAGTAAGCGGAGCAATAGTAACAGTGACTTTGGTGCTGTTAACATTCCAGATAAATCCGATCCTGCTGTCACTGCAACCCCAAACACTGCCTCAGGTGAAGGAGCATCGGTCACCCCCACCTCTGCACCCACCCCAAACCTAGCAATGGTGTCGCGTCAGATGGGAGACTCCAAACCCCCACAAGCCATTGTTAAGCCCCAGATCCTCACACACATCATTGAGGGCTTTGTCATCCAGGAAGGAGCAGAACCCTTTCCGGTAAGGATTCACTGCTATGGGGAAAGGAGGTAGTGCTGTCTCTTGGAAAGGTTGTGGGCATCCATCTTTGGACAGGACTTTATTTCCCCATGTTCCAAGTAAGCTTTTTTTTAGCTCAAAACACAGAAGTGAGAGGCAGGCAAAGGAAACTGGTTTCGTGCATGAAGCAAAGCATCAGGAATTGGTATTAAAGACGACAGGTTGGAGTGAGATGGGAAATGTGAACTGGCAAATGTGATGGGAACTGTTTTCTCCAATAGTCCCCAAAGCGATAATTTATGCAGGAATTATAAGGAGGTTCTTCTGTCTGATTTCTACTGAGGGAAAGATGCGCTGCATTTTGAATAAGCAGGAGGTGAAGTTAAAGCAAATAAGGGGAAATATAGTCACATGGAATTGCAGGATATTCAAAGCAGACAGTACTTGGTGATCTTTGAATGAACTGCCACGTCTGTGAATAAGGAAAGAGTAACTTTGTTCAGCATCTCTCCTTCCTTAGTGTGCGAAGGGATTATTTTGACTTACAGTAAGGAGTGAGTGGCATATGCTTCAGAAGAGAGTGGTGGGCACAGAGCTCCTTTACTGATGGGCCAAATTCTTTTTCTTCCTGGCTAGGTGGGTTCTCAGCTGCTGAAAGAATCCGAGAAACCACTGCAGGGAGGGGCTCCTTCTGGCCAGAGTGAAAACCTGTCCAGCAATTCTCCAGGAGGGGACAGTGCTTCTATGGGTGAGTTTCAGCACTGGGGTACCTCGCTAGTGGTACTGAAAGTTTCTGCTGATACTTTATTATCTACTTTATACATTATGGACTTGTATCCCTTTCTGTCCTGCTAACGCCTTGGAGTCTCAAGCTACAGACCTAGGATCTTCTTTTCTCAAGTGCCAGAAGACGTTACTTTTTTTGTTGTTGTTCATACAATCTAACACACCCTATGTTAGTAAGCAGAATCTGAACTGTACCTGTAATGACTATGAAGGATGTATGGACACAGCAGAGAGTGCAGATGGAGACTCCCCCACAGCCTTGTAGGATAAGAAGGATATGCTATTTCTTGTTCAGCGAAAGGGACAAGGAGAAATACACTACTCTGTTCAATATCCTGGGGTCCTAATTAGCGGAGCTTCTGCCTCTCCTCTACCAGCTTCTTCCCCCCACTAATTCTTTAGTAGTTTCAAAAGACAATAGTGTTTGGAATCTGTCTGCTCAAAGGAAGAGTAGTGCAATGAGGAATCATTACGTGTGATTTGTTTCAGCTCAAATCATCAAATGGTGTATATCTCTGTATCTCACTAGAGCTTGATAAGAAGGCAAACTTGCTGAAGTGTGAATACTGTGGGAAGTATGCCCCAGCCACCCAGTTCCGTGGCTCCAAGAGGTTTTGTTCCATGACCTGTGCTAAAAGGTAATAGCAAGACATCATCATCCTCTTCTCTGACTCTACATTCTTGGGAACTGGGCATGTGTCCCTTCTCCAGACAGTGTACAGTACTTCAGTACATCTGATTCTCCCTACATGGGATGCATTGACCGCAGAGATCCTTTAGTACTGGACCTCTTCATGATTTGTGAATGCTTCTAGATCCGGAGGAAGTGGATATGGTATTGAGTGTAAACAGGATTTCCTACTTGCTCAGGAAGTGAGATGGGAAGAGGGAAGCTCTTGGGCTCCAAAGAACCTCTATGAGAGGTACATTTGACTGACTAAATGAACGCTTACTGGTAGCTGTCTGCTCCGTTGGTAGTAACGACACAAGGGAGCGCTGCGGGGCGAAAATCCTGTGGAGAAATTACACTAGTCATTGCTGCCTCCTATTGATAGCAGAGTGCTTGTTGTGGGTCTTTTTTCCCTTAGGGGAATGACTTAATTGACCCTTCAGATGTTAGATCAAGACTCTGGTGTCCAAATATTGCTTGTGAGAAGTCTAGACTGGTTTCTTCCAGGGGGAATTCTTAGGAGGAGGAAGAACAGAATTTGATGGTAAAGAGAAGTTTCATCCACATCTAGAGAAAGGAGAAACAGTACGTTCAGTTAATTGCTGTCTTCCTAATTGCTGCTCTGCTTCTACTTATTTGAGGTACAATGTCAGCTGCAGCCATCAGTTTCGGTTGCAGAGAAAGAAGATGAAAGAATTCCAGGAAGCTAACTATGCTCGTGTGCGCCGACGGGGATCACGACGCAGCAGCTCTGAAATTGCTCGAACAAAGATCCAGGGCAAGCGTCACAGGGTAAGGCCATAGTCCTGCCTGCCTCTGTCAAGGCAGATTTCAGCATAAAAAATGTCACTGTTGGAGGTACCAGGTTCCCAGAGTGTATGTAGTTGTACAGTACATGACCAGTGCACATTGACACAGTTGTTACACAAGGCACAGTAAGCTGTTCTGGTTGCTCATCCACTGCAAGAAGTGGATTAACATTTGTATTTGTTTACTCTGTATTCACTCCAGCATGTCACAGACATCTCAGTGAGTGTGATCAGCTGCCAGGCTTGCTAGAAAACAATCCACTTTTCCTGTATGGTTAGCTTTTTTCAGGTTAATTATTTGAATCAGATTATAGAAGGATTGAAAGAGCTCCAGAACTGACATGAGGAAGAGGAATGGACTAGGGGAGGATGGGGAGAAGGAAGAGGAAGGGAGGTGAGATTTTACTTTCGCCTCCCTTCAGTGAGCTCTTGTGACAGCTGCCCCTGGACAAACAGCCTGAGGAAATTGTCCCAGACTGTTGGGACTTCTACTGCTACCAGTGTCTGGTTTTGCACCTGGTAGCTGATTTAAAAAAAAAAAAAAAAATTAAATTAAAAAAAATCTTTTTCTTTCTTTCCTGTGGGCTTATAGGGTCAGGAGGACTCAAGTCGAGGTTCTGATAACTCCAGCTATGATGAGGCTCTGTCCCCTACATCTCCAGGACCCTTGTCAGTACGGGCCAGCCATGGAGAGAGGGACCTGACAAACTCTAGTATGGCCCCACCTACCCCAGATCTACATGGCATCAACCCAGTCTTCCTGTCCAGCAATCCCAGTCGTTGGAGCGTGGAGGAAGTGTACGAGTTCATTGCATCATTGCAAGGTGAAGTTATACTCCGTTCCTGCAGTCCTCTGATCCAGTAGCATGGGGAAATCTTTGAGAGTGGTACCTGGTGCACTTACCGTGCTCTGTATGTGTTTCTGAACTGGAGTAGGTCATGCAAATGGATGAGTTGTACTCCTCAAACAGCCTGTGTGGGGAGGGGGGATTGGTTAGATTCCTAGCTTACTTTCCGTATCTGCCAGAGGTCTATAAAGAGTGGGAATGACAGGAGTGCCCATCTGTTTCTTAGTGCCATTTTCTTGGTTTCGCAGGGTGCCAGGAGATTGCTGAGGAGTTTCGATCACAGGAAATAGATGGCCAGGCCCTGTTGCTTTTGAAGGAGGAACACCTCATGAGTGCCATGAACATCAAGCTGGGACCAGCTCTCAAGATTTGTGCCAAGATCAACGTCCTCAAGGAGACCTAACAGCTCGTGGCAGTAGATGCACTTCAGCTCTGACACCCAGAGCAGCTGCCGGCTTTGGAGCATCCTGCTGGGGCAAGGAAGAATGGGACAATCCCTTGTGGTCTTGCATTCGAGAAGAATGAGAAGGAATTTGACTGAAACTGCCATGTACAAGCCCATGTTTTGGTCTTTTAATGGTGCTACAAGGGGGAAGAAAACTCCCACCTGGGGCCTTTGAAACTTTCCTTCTTCCTGGTTTTGAATATGCCTCTCCCATTTACCACAAAAAGGAAGGGAAGGGGACTTCTTTCTGTTTTAGCAGACTTCTGAAAGGGGCCCTTGTCCCTTTTTGCTACAGGAGGTTTGTTGGATCTTATTTGAGTCTTGTGTCAGAACTTGAAGCATAGGAAGACCCTGTCCTGTCTGGATATTGGGGGCAGCTGTGCTTGAGGCATTTAGGAAGTGAATTAGTAAATTCCAAGTGACAGATGTGGACAAAAAAGAACTAGAGCAAAAGAGGCTGCCTCTGTTACACTTTAAAAAAAAAAAAATAACCTAGGCTGTTTATGAACTGGGTTTAATAGCCATTCCAGCATGCATACCAAACTTGAAGGCACATGGCAATAGGAGCTGCCTTAGCTTTACTGTCTCCTGTAGAGATTCAGATCAAAGACTAAGTGTTTTGGCAGCTATTCACTCCAGACGCTCCTCATTGAAACTGGTAGAGGAGCGTTTATCCTGAGTACTTATAACAAGGTGATGGGGAAATCAGAGAGTGGGGGGTTGTCTTACATTAGGAAACCCTGTACCACTTGGTATATCTCCCCAGTACGTGAGTGCGAGGGTATAATTTACAGATCCAAAGCAGTCTCAAGAAGCACCAAGGCTCTTCATAAATCAGCTATTTTTTTGTTTGCTTTTTTTGTTTGTTTGGTGGGGTGGGGGTGGGGATTGTTCTCCTACCTGTTTGTATTATTTTTGTGTCTGTCTTTATTATCCTCAGGAGAGCTTACGGGACAAAGTTTAAGCTGGCAGGATTGTATCACCTGCCTCAGACTTTCTTTGGTGATGATGTAAAACAAATACTTCTCTTCCTCAGTATAAAAAAACAAAAACACTCCAACTGAATTATGATCCTTTAATACTTCTTTCTAAGGGGTACAATTATGTTATAGGCTAAGCCCCTGCTACTCAACTCCCATAGGTTTTAAGGACCAAATCCAGTTTTGTGGCACTTTGGCAAAGGCAAAAATGTGGGCAGTTGTTTTCTTCCAGCACATCTGCTTTAAAAATGGAAAAAAAAAAACTAAAGCTACACAAAGCATGAAGATGTGTCCCTTACAGCCAAATACCTGAAAGCAAGATTTAAAAAAAAAAACAAAACAAAAACTTTTCTATTTTCAGAAGTTTCATATGCCTATTTGGGTGAAATGCAAGAATGTTCTGTCTGAAACCCACCTACTATTGTAGGAGAGCTGTAATTGCATGGGAGAAGGCCTAAGGGCCTAAGTTAGAAAACATGAGAGATCTTTGGAATGGGCTCGGTATTGACTCATCAGAAAAAGAGGGGGAAGTGCTTAGAAGATGCTACAATGTGGCAGCAACTTCTGAGATTTAATTAACACAGGCCCAAAGGAAGCTGCCTGATAACACTTTTCAGCCTAAATATGGGGGGGATGGTGTGCACGCACTGATGGGGGGAGTTTAGAACTTCTAACAGTAAAGGAAGGCTGCCACAAACCATTTTATGAGCAGGCTGAGCATGACAAAACTCATGTTTAGTTTAACCCTCAGCAGCAGGGCAGGCAGTCATGTATATTACTAGCTGCCTTTGAGGACTGGATTTATTTCAGTGAAATGGAAACATTTCACATTATTTCATGTTCAGTGTTCTTAATAAAAAAAATGCTTGTTCAGGCTTTACAAGTCTGGCTGCTTTGTAACTTTAGTGTCAGATAATTGAGAAGAACAACTTCAAAAACTTTGTTACACTTTCAGAAAAATATAGGGAATTTTTCTCCTCTGTAACTCCATGAGCTTTTAAAGTTTCAGTTTGAAAGGTGTGCATATCCTACCCTGTCAAGCCCTGTAAGACCACATACTAACATGAGGAGACATTCGGGGCACAAGACGGCACGTACTGAAGACCCTTCACCCTTAGTTAACAAAGGCGGTCTGGTACTAAAGAAAGCTGTTATCAGTGTAACACTCCAGCAAGTTTTTTTGGTCATTTTATTTTTGAAAGTTGTGTTTTGTACAAAAAAAATACCTTACACACCACCATGAAAAACAGTAACAACAGGCTTAGTGACTTCCTATTTTTTCAATGTTATGAGAAAGATTGAGACCGTAACAAAAAAGAAATCAAAGAAAGCAGGAAGTGTTTGTCCACTCAACCCAGCAAGAAAGCAGGGCGCCTCTTTTGCCCCTCCTGCCACTGCTCAGTCTGCTTTGGCAGTACACAAATATACAAACCTTGTCTGTGCTAAAAGCAGGAGTGGCTTGCTCATTCAGAGTCTCCACCCTCAAGACTGAAGACGGTTCTCTGCCAACCTACAGTATGGCAGAATAGGATTGTGTAAAGTCTAGCTCCTCACATAGAAGGCAATTAGGAACCAGGTGCCAAGTTCCTAAAGGCTCCAATTAAGTCTTACAACTGTACCTACTTTTCTCTAGTGCCCAAGGGGAAGGTTCTCTCTCACTCCCAGCCAGCAGCAGCACGCAAGTACCGTTTGCACAGGGCAAATATCTTTAGACTGGTTTGGACCATGCTTAAGGGGACAATGGTTTATCCAAAGCTGATGCTGTAAGCACAGGAGTCCCTGAACACAGTTTTGAATGTGTTAGTATTTTTACCCTTGGCTTCCATGGTTCCTTTATAAGTTTTGGTAGCTTCACAGGAAAGCCCTTTGCCAAACAAGGAACTGTAGTGCGTAAGAAAGTTCTGACAGTAACTGAGCTATGGGGGCAGTTAACCTCAGACAGACTTGTAACAGAACTCAAGTGGCAGCTACTTCTAACCTTTTCATTTTCCCTTGATGAGGATTTCACTCTCAGCAAATGCCCCTTTTACTTAGCAGGGCATCATTACCTTTTGATTCTCAGTGATAGAGAAGACTGACGCTATTTCAGCTGAACTGGAAAGTCTTGAGACTGTAGTGGATTCCTATATATATATTTTTTTTTAAACACTGTCCCTCTCTGGTTTGAGAGGATGGCATATGCATCCCTTGATATCTGTTGTAAGAAATGGGCACGTACTTTTCAACGTATTTCCATTAGGAAAAAGGACTGCAGGGGTGCTAATGCCTCTTCCATCCTCAAGAAGTCCGGCATAGAACACTCTGTGCAGGTTATGCTGGCAGGAACTGTGTGTAACAGTGCAGAAGCTACAAAAGCTGAAAATGCATTCAAAGAAAAAAATCCAGTGTCTTACAGATCCTGTAAACCCTAGGAGGAAAAAAGAAAAAGGCCCCCTCCCTTACAGCCTCAGCTGTTTTAACCCACTGCCTCCTTTCCCTTTCTACACCTATCCATGGCTCTTTTTTTCCCCTCTAACTAATCTTTTATTCCTGAGTCTTCTCAGCGCTCAGCACTTGCCCCCCACCAGCTCTGCTGCTTTTTTGAAGAAAAACAGTATTACATTCATAAGACACATGATCAGGGACCAGTGCTGTTCACACCCAGAGGCATCCAAGAGATTTGACACACCAGAGACAGCAAAAGCAAATCATACAAAGAAAATCAGAAGTGAGAGAAGAACTGGCTGGGAAGCATCCGATTAAACAAGCACTGGAGAGAAAAGAGTTCGGTGTCAAAAGCCCATCACATTGGTAGCAAGTGGTCGTCCCGTTCTTCTGACTCCTCACCCAGCTGGTCATCGCCCACACCCCGGTACGCAGCTGGCGCATTTCGGGGCTTCGATCGACAGACAAAGTCACAGCCGTCCTGTAAGCACAGGTTATTGCACTGGAATCAGACTGTGTGCAGACTCAGCATCCGTGGCACAGCAGCTTCTGGTTTGCTATGCGACTACACCCACCCCAGTGCTATCGGGGGCAGGTCCACAAAACACTGTCTGGGTAAGAGGAACATACATGCAAACATCCTAGACAATCCTGGCAGTTCGTTAAATCTGGAGTAGGACATGGAACCAATTAATAGTATGCAGCAGCACTGAGACACGCATGGAGGATAAGCAGCACTGCCTAAGGTGACCAAAGAAGGGTTTCACATAATCAGACGTGAACATTTCACAGTTCCCAGCTTAACATTCCTACCTGAAAGCCATTAACCATAATGAGCAGCAGGGATCCAGCCTCAGCAAGGATTCAAAGTCAGTAATGCCCTCCATCTTCCCCCTCCCCACTCCAAAAAAAAAAAAAACAAAAAACTCTCTTTCTGCCACAGGGTACACTGTGGCAGGTCTACCCAAGAAATACAGTCCACAAAGACAAGGAAGCTACCATTTTACCATTCTCTCTTATCCTAACACACAGGCCTAGACTGCAAATATAAAGACAGATTTTCACTCACCGCCACCAAATTGCCCAGATCTTGCCAGAAGGCAAAGTGAGGAAACTGCTCCATGCCCTTCGCTCCCACTACAAGGCGCTGGAAGAGGAACCCACCAACAATGTAGACTGCAATTACCGAAGCAAATCTGGAGGGCAGAATTAAAAAAAAAAAATCAGAGCTAAGAAAATCCTAGAAACAATTTGTTCCAAGCCAGTTACCTGTCTCAGGTTGGTACTGGAGGAAGTAGCTGAGCACCACTTAAGAAGTGATCTATTTAGCAAGACCACACTAGAAAAGGTCTCCAAAATACTGATCTGGTAGTAAGTATCTTTCAGGAGCATTACATGAAGTAGCGCCCCAAAGCACAAACACAGAAAATGAAGAGTCAAGACTCCTAGTCTGAATTTCTAGCTTTGGCAAAGAGCTGCTGTACAATTCCAGGAAGTCACACCTCCCATGTTTCGGTGCACTGATCTGTAAACTATGAAGGGGGACATCTGCAGGGAACAGAGCAGCTCTGCAGCATCATGCCTTAAGCTAGAGCTCATCTACAAAGCTCAGAGGCACAGTCACATTTAACAGTAGCTGTGGGTAGGTATATTACAATGTTCTGGTCTAGCATAACACTTGCTGCTTTTCTAAATGGCCTTGGAGATTATGGCCCAAACACGAACAGCTCTTCCAATGACTCACGTGATTAGTAGAATGGAGCCAACGCTGAGGTGGGAATCCTCAGCTGGACAAGCCACGCTGCTGTCCATCTCAAAGAGGTAGAAACAGTCCTGCTCCTTTTCACGCTCTTCCGAAACAATGCTGAACGAACTCTGCAATTTGGGAGAAGTCAAGTCACATGAAAATACGCTCAGGCATGCTGAACTTTACCAGAAAGCAGTTTTATCACTGTCAGTGCAACTACGCAACAGCCACCGGAGAACAGAAGAAAACCTCACTGCCTTCTCATGGCCCTTCTGCTTATAAAGAATGTCTGAGAGCCTCCTGCTCCTCTCCCACCTCATGCCGTCACTCACCGCTGTAACTCCCCGCTTGCAAGAAATCATAATCACAGCTCTTCTCTTCTCACCGCTGCAGTGCCTACCGTATGAATCACCCCCCTTATAAATCAGCATGATCCAGTCACCTGCCAAGAGAGAAAGAATATAAGCTGCAAATCCAGACCAGTAGGCAAAAGAAAGATACCGAGTAAGAGATACCGCACGTAGTCTTACTTCCATTGAAGACCTGGGTTTCATTGATTCTTCCTATTACTGTAGTCTTTCCAGTCCTTCTATCCCTTTGTACTAGGCCAGCAAAATCATGCGAGCTGCTGTCGACCTCCCTGCACACCCTGAACTGGTAGGTGTAGTTTTCTGCTGCGCCTATCTCCACAGTTGCGTTAAACCTGCAGCAGAGAGAGGACGGAACAGACTGCCCACTGAATCACAAAGAGTAGGGCTCAAAGCAGTTGACACTCAAGACCTGGGAAGCCAGTCACAGCCCATGCTAATGACAGAGCCCGTCCTGAAGTCCGGCCCCAGATTCTTCCCTCCTTCTGACCTTAACATAGGCACCGCGCAACCCCAAGGCCCACAGCAAGATGACACGTGCCCTTACCGTACCTTATTTGGCTCAGGGGTTCCAGTTTCTTCAGCAGGGCTTTTTCCATTTGTGACTCACTGCTCTCATCACCGACCACATCGCAGCTCTGCTCTTTCAATGGTTCAGCCCCCACACCAACAACAAGTGCCATGAAGACCACCAGCACAGCAGAGGTATGGCAAGGCGATGACATCCTGGGCACATACCGCAAAGAACACAGGGGATTAACCATTTCATCCCCCTGCAAACTAACTGCAGGGTCACAGAGTCAATTATTGGCTACTTCCTCAATCCTGACTGTGAAAAGGAGAAGTAAAAGTCTAGAAACACTTCACAGTTCCCAAGAGACACCAAATCCTAACCTTTTTTACTCAAGGCCAAGTCACTAGAACTCTCTAGGATTCTTTTCTGAATTTTGCCTCGGGACTGCAAGGACTTTGGCTGCTGAACGTGTTAATTAGCATCGATTCAGCCGCAGCAGAGCCCAGCAGGCTGAATGCTGGTGTAAGCTGCAGGCACTGCGCAGCCAGTCAGCACATAACGATTTACCAGGCCCCTAATCAATCCTCGCTGCAACTCCTGCGTAAACAGCGCGCAGGGAAGAGCCACCGCGACCTGTCGGGCTCTGTCTGTTGGGGCTCCCTATCCCTAACAACCACGTCGTTCCCCCAGCACTACTCGAGCTGACAACTCGTCACCCACGAGCCGCGACCCGCGCCCCCACGGGCCGAGCAGCAGCTCGCTGCTGGCGCAGCCTTCCTCGGGCCCGCACCGCGCCGAAGCAGGAGGCGACGCGGCCGCGCTGCCCCGAGCCTCCCCCCCGGCCGCACCCACCTGCCGCCGCCCCGAGCCCGGCGAGCCCCCAGCAGGCGCGGGGCGACGGCACGGGACGGGACGGGACGGGACGGGACGGGCGCGGAGCAGGCCCCGGCCGCGGTCCCGGCCCCGGCCCCGCCCGCAGCGCGCCTTCCCCCTCCGCCGCCCCGGCTCCCCTCTGCCGCCCCGCCGGCCGGAAGCAGGAAGCGCTCCGAGCGCCCGGCGCTCTGCCGCCAATGGGAACCCGCGGACGATTTCTCAGCGAATGGGGAGCGCGGGCGGGAAGCCCCGCCCATCGGCGGAGCGGCTCTGCAGGCCGCCTCCTTCCTCGCCTCCGTCCAATGAGCGACGGAAAAAGGCCTCGAGGCTCCCACCCCCCTCGCTGTCCTGCCAATGGGCGGTGAGCACCGCCTCCTGAGCGCCCGCCCGCTGCTCCCTCCCCGCCAATGGCCGCGGGGGAGAGCGGCTGGAGGCGGGCGCGGCTCGCCCAATGGCGGCGGAGCACGGCCCGGGAGCCGCCCCCGGGCTGTGAGGGGCTGCGGGGCCGCGGACGGGGGGGCGGGGCGAGGGCGGCCCCTGCGTGCCCGTGCCTGTGCCTGTGCTCGCGCCCGCGCCCGCGGGGGCGCGCACGATGCACCGCCCCCGGCCCTCCAGTCCTCGCCGCCAGCCACCAGAACACCCAGGGGCAGCCCGGCCCGTCAGGCTGCAGCGCCCTCGTACCCCTCTGAAAATGGCCAATGTAAACAGTTCGTGGCTCTCCTGGGAGCTGGGCTCTCACCTCCAGCCTCCGTGCAGGTCACGGCACCACAGTCACTGAGGCTGGAAAAGACCTCCAAGATCGTCTGCTCCAACCACCCCCCTACCACCAATGTCACCCACCGAACCATGTCCCTAAGCACCAGGTCCAACCTTTCCTTGAACACCCCCAGGGACAGTGACGCCACCACCTCCCTGGGCAACCCGTCCCAGTGCCTGACTGCTCCTTCTGAGAAGAAATGTCTCCTCATTTCCAACCTGAACCTCCCCTGGTGCAACTTGAGGCCATTCCCTCTAGTCCTATCGCTAGTTACCTGTGAGAAGAGGCCGACTGTAGAGAGCAATGAGGTCTCCCCTAAGCTCTTCTCCAGCCTAAACAACCCCAGTTCCCTCAGCTGCTCCTCACAGGACTTGTGTTCCAGGTCCTTCACCAGCTTCGTAGCCCTTCTCTGGACTCGCTCAAGCACCTCGATGTCCTTCTTGTAGTGAGGGGCCCAAAACTGAATACAGTACTTGAGGTGGCCTCACCAGAGCTGAGTACAGGGGGACAATCACCTCCCTGGTCCTGGTGGTTACACTTTTCCTCATACAAGCCAGGATGCTGTTGGCCTTCTTGGCCACCTGGGCACACTGCTGGCTCAGCTGTTGCAAATTTTGCCGCTGCAGCGGAATTCCAGGTCCAGCATGAAGTTGGTGGGCTTGAACATCTTGAGTAGGATTATTAAAGCTATAAATGGTCTGACGTTGGACTATTTAAAGGGCGTTTGCCCCCAGTGTGACGGTAAGAGTCCAGTTTCCATGGCTCTGTTTTTAGAAGGAACAACTGAGGCTTTTGTCTTTTAGTAAGAAAGAAATGCTGGATTCAGTGAATTTGTAAACATGGTAGAGAAGTAACTTGTTTGAGAGGATTCTGGGAGACTTCCCTATGGCATGATTCTTCAGCAGTGAAGAATTAGGTGGAAGCATTGTTGGCTCCTGGAAAACTGATCAATTTAGTCTGGCTGTGATTTGTACCCTACGGCTGATTCTACTGGGAGGATGGCAGACATCTCAGCTGCATCAGTCCTATTGATTTATATGCACAGTTGGATATTAACAGTGTTATCTGCATATGCTGCAGTTTGCCCAGTTCCCCTCTATTTCTTGTCCAAACTAAGAACTCAATTTACTGATATCTGAGGGAAAATGGTAAAACACTTAAAAACAGAGCTCTTAATTCTTCCCCACAAGCCTTCACTTAACAACAAATAACTCCATCTTCCTTATCATACTGGCCCAACAAGCAGCAAGCCAGTGCCTTTGACCACAACTTTCTCCTCTTGGTCTGGGCATTTAAGCAGTGTCTGAATCTTGGTGATTTCTTTCCAGTCACACTTTATATTCCCAGCTAAACTCTCAGAATGACTGTAGCAAATTCTCCCTCTCTGGGCTCGTCAGATCTCTTTACACTTCTCTAATATCCATTGAAAACACTCAGGAGAGCTTCCCTTCTGTGCTGATCTGCTGTGTTCTGCCTTCCCCTTCCTCTCAAGTACAGACTTCTTGTCTTGCAATCTAAAGGCTCGATGCAGAAACCCATTATTGGAAGGAATCGCATGGGTGCAATCTGCCATCCTTAGAGGGAAGTGTGTGATGGAGAGATTTGCAGAAATAGCCAGTTCGTACCTTCCCAAGCATGTGCTTTCTCACAAATAGTCCACAGCGCTCTGTATCAAATTAAGCATCTTTCCAGACAGCCACTTCTCAAATTTACAGCATGTCACTAGGACAAGGAGCAAACATTCCTGCCCTAGAACTGAAAACCATGGGAAAGCCCTTTGTTGCCACTGCCTGGGCAGTTCTTGTAAGTGAACTGTACCAGTGAGGAAGGTGTACATCCCAAGCCTGGCACACATCCCCAGTCTGAGTATGAAGTGGAGGGGTTCATCTGGATCAAGAGAAAAGCCATCCAGCCATGCAACTAAGAGGTTTCTCAGCTTGCTAGAAGCATCAGTATTCCCCACCATTCTCACCAATGGTCAATCTTCAGTATTTCATACATAAGAGAACCTTCCTTTCCTTTTATCTCTGATCACAGGGTCACAGAATGGATTAGGTTGAAAGTGACCTCTGGAGATCATTTGGTCCGACCCCATTTTGCTCAAGCAGGGCCACCCACAGCAGGTTGCTCAGGACCATGTCTGAGCAGTTTTTGACCATCTCCAAAGGGGAAGACTCCATAACCTCTCTGGGCAAGCTGTGCCAGTGCTCCATCACCCTCATGGTAAGGAAGTGTTTCCTGATGTTCAGAGGAACCTCCTGTGTTTCAGTTTGTGTACATTGCCCCTTGTCCTGTCACAGGGCACCACTGAAAAGAGCCTGGCTCTGTCCTCTCTGCACCCTCCCTTCAGGTATTTTACATTTTATACATTGATGAGATCCCTCTGAGCCTTTTTTTTTATCAGGGTGCTCAGTCCCAGCTCTCTCAGCCTTTCCTCATGTGTGAGATGCTCTTTAGTCATTTTAACGGTCTTCACTAGCTTCATTTCTCTCTTGTACTAATGCTGTTGAGATGTTAACTGTTGAGGGTCTTGAAGGATGTCAGCTCTCAATGTCAGCCTGTTTCTCAAGCACATTTGCCCTGGATGTTGACTACAGAAACGAGTTCCTTCTCAAAATGCTCGAAACTCATAAGGCTTCATTCTCAAACAAACATGTGCTGTGCACTTTTACTTCCCTTTCAACAGCAGTTGGACTGCCAGTTAGCTGTAGCCATTGTTTATCCCACTGGTATTTTTAACCTTGTACTGTCCCTATCCACCTGCTTCTGTCCTGAGAGGGAACTCTTTAGACCTGCACACTTTCTCACAATTATTACCACAGTGCAATCAAAGCCTTTCATTGGCAACACTTCAAAACTCATGAACTTTGTGATTAATCACCTCTTCCACTCAATGCTGCTCTTAAGACATCCCTCAGGAGGGTAGGAAATGAAACGTCTTGCATTTACAACGCTCACCATTCTGGTGTAAATTTGGTTATTTTGCACAGCTTTGCAACTTCACATTTTTTGTCTTCTGAATGTAGCCTCAAGTTTCCTGTTTCACGGGCGTTGAACCCTAGCAGTCAGCAGCCTGTTCGAAACACATCTTGTCATATGCACTCTTTGCTTTGGCATGGAGGGAAGCAGATCAGATACTTCTGCAACAGAAAGAACTGAGGAAATAATCTATACTTCTGTCAAATTCTCTGCAACTCCTCCAAGAGACAAAGCTGCACAGGAAAGGAGAGGTAAGGAAGCTCGATGAGGTAGGTCAGCAAAGGATTTTACTTCTAGCAAAAGCAGGATCTAATAAATCAGTGAGCTACTCACTGATTTTGAGTACCAGCTCATGGTACTGTTGTTTTGATTTTAATATTACCTGAGTATTTTACAGTGATAAAAGCCAATGTGTTGTTCCCCTTCCTCCCTCCATCAGACCCCTTACAGTGCCTATTACCGGACGTTCAACCCAGGCACCCCTTTCTCTGAAAGAAGTTTGCACTTTTCAAGTTGTCTGCTTGTCAGCAATAAGAGACTGTCAGCAACAGTTCTTTGAATAGCAAACGAGATGTGAGTACAGATAAATTATGGGTGTATGCTAATCGGAGATCAGAGACAGAAGAGGCATATGAGATCATCCAGACCCTCTCCAATGGGTCTCTGCAGGATTCTTGTCATAATTTTTTTCCTATGTTTTCTCTGTTCTAGTTTTACATACTTCCCACTGAGCAAATTTTCAGCTTTCCCCCAGAGACAGTCCTGCAGGGCAGTTTACTATCAGAAAGATTTTCTTAGTACTTTCCTTAAGTTTCTCTTTCCTCGCTTCTGCTCCATTCTCTCCATTTAGCCCTCGCAAATGTCATACTGAGCAATTTCTCTGGCCATTTAGTTGAGAAATCTCACCTTAGAAAAGTGAAATTTTGCATTGGTAGTCATTTTTTATAAATGTCTCCTTCCCATAAGCTGATTGCTTTTAAACTAAATGTCTGTGTATATAGGTGAGTCGTGTTGTATTGGCTGCAACACTACTGGTTGACCTTATCTTTTTTCAGAGCTATTGCAGCAAAGGAGGATATTTGGGATAGGATTTCTATGCCATGCTCAGAATAACTGTATATATCTGCAGTTGTTACTACTGCCTCGTCATTTGCTTCCTTCTAGAAACAAAGTCAGCAGAGAACCCACTCCCAAGTTCACATCTGGTAGTCGCACTCCACCTGCTTGGAAGGCAATCTCAATTTTGCGTGTGCTTTCATTAGAAAACACATTTTCTGATGCATTGGAAAATACAGGGACATCCTTTCATTCCCCACTATTTGTGTTCACTCCTATCCTGTCGGAGGTGGGAATTCTAGGGTGCTGTGGTGAGATGTTTGCAGTTTTCCTTTTAATATTCCTCCTGTCCAAATTGCTTTATGTATCCTTATCTTTTTAAGCTAAAACCAGAAGGCCTGAAAAAGCTGATCTTTGAACAGAAATTCTATGCATAATATTTGGTTATTTTCCAGCTGTCTTCTGTATGCAAGGAGTTCCCAAGGAGAGAAGTTTAAGTAACTTTCTTTAGAACACCTTTATTTTCAGCTGTCTCTACATCTCTCTCTTCCTGCCCCCATCGCTTTTGAGAGATGTGCTCTCAGGTTTTTTATCTCTATTTTTAAATGCACATCCTTGCTACTAAGTCACCTCTGTGACCCAGTGTCAGAGGTGTATCACAGGTGCACAGATCAGTCTTCTGGCCAACCAAACGGTATTGGCTCACATAGACTCCCTGAAAATGATAGTTACTCTAGATCTGTCCTCTCTGGCTGCCAGAGAGCCTGAAATATTTCACACTACCAAAATACCAGTCCAGCAGTCACTTAAAACAGTGGTTACCCTACGTGACTTGCTTGTAGTAACAGCAAGTAACCAGCTCTGTACCCTCGTTTCTTACATCCTCCTCTCTGGCACCACATAGTCACATTGCTCCCATACTAACATAGGCAGGAGCTGAGGGGATCTATCTGGGACAACACAATGACATTCCTCAGATTGTCCTAGAAGAGAGAATTATAAAATGCTAACAACTTTCAGTTTTTGAACTGAATCTGGACTCCCAAACCTAAAAATAGTAGGTCGCATTCCTTGCAGATGAATGCAGCGTATCACACTCGTCTCCTCAGAGCTCTCATAGACCTAACTGGGTGTTTTTTATTCTAGAAAGCTATAGCATTGTATATTTACATCAAATATCCACCAGGCAACCTCTCCCTTCCCTCAGGGAACCTCTTCCCCAGTTCACCAGACAGCTACGTGTAAATATGTCTGGATGTTCCACTTTTCAAACTCATCTCAGGTACTTCTCTCTTCCTCTTCTACAAAAGCTTCATGTGGTATTTCCAGTGGTTGAGGATCAAGCACAAACTCTTGAACCTGTTTTAAAAAGGGGGGACTGCAGGAACACCTTTCTGCAAGCAGTAAATATCCTGATTTATGAAAAATGTTATTCCATGTCCCTGGGTTGATCATTACAGTTCAAGGGAGGCTCAAATTCAGCTTGAATGCTTCAGTATGACTTGCCCCCTTCACTTTCTTTTTTTTTTTCTCTGAAAATTATTTAATGGCATAACTTTTTGTTTTAAAATCTCAAGTGAACTATCTGGCTCTGGTTGTGGAAGTGCCCTGGGATTTTGTTTTGATGCTGATTTGCTGAATCAAGTCAGTTTATTTTTGCTGCAGTTGGTTTGAAACAATAGAGGATGAACTGCTCTATTCATTGCCAGTAGGCACCAGCTCATATGCTTACTGCTGACATTTAAGAATTAACTGTTTCACTGACTGTCATCCCAATAGCTTTGTCCTGAGAGCAGTTTCCCCTAAAATCAGAAACAGCGATTTGGAGGATGCAGATGTCTTCCCTGAGAGGCAACAGAGGAAGGAAAACAGAAGTGCAAATGCTCAGTTTCTCCAAGCATGTGGTCTCTGAACAAATAATTATGTTTCAACAGATATTTATCCTATTTTGCTTAGTTTTTGGCTGTAAACTTGCCCAGAGAGGTCGTGGAGTCTCTGTCCTTGGGAGATCTTTAAAAGCTGTCTGGACATGGTCCTGGGCAACCTGCTATAGGTGTCCCTGCTTGAGTGGGAGTGTTGGACCCTATGAACTCCAGAGATCTCTTCCAACCTCAACCATTCTGTGCTTCTGCAATCTGCAGAGAAGCTCCACCTTACACCTTAACCTTAGGCTGACTTCATTCTCTTGAGAATTAATTTGATTATTTGACTGACTGATAAAAACTATGTCACCAGAAGTACAAAGATGACCTTAGAAGAGGAATAGAGAGCAGGCAGAGAGAAGAGGGCTGAATTCAAGTTTTTCAGTTCTCCCATTGTCCTCCCATATGCAAAGTTGATAGACATTCTGTATTTTGTAAGTGAAAAGACATTTTTTCTTTAATATTGATTTTAAAATACTTTTTTTTTAACTACAAGTGAAGCAGCTAGAAGATCCTGCAAGTCCATGTAATCAAAAATAGAATAGAATAGTTCAATTGGAAGGGACCTTCAAAGATGATCTATTCCAACTGTTCCAGACTGACTAGCTTCAAGAAATGCTACAGAACCTTTGCCGTAGGAAAGATCTCTTTACCAGAAGGATGACGCTTAGAACAAACTCCCTCATACTCTCCTTGGTTACCCTGGAAACTTATTTTAACTAACACCACAGGTCTAAACATACTGCGATAAAACAGAAACAGGTTTTAAAAACAGTGAGTCTAAAAACATCTCTAGGACTAAAATAAATTAATAGAAGCAGGACACCAACAGATTTGAGGACAGAACACAGGAATGGTCCATCATGATAGGCAATATTTTCCTGAGAATGGCTAATAGACAACAGGGGTTTAGTAGCAAACTAAATATGTAGTGATAGGTCCCTACAACAATCTCTTTGCCTTCCTGAAGTTTCGCATTAATCTGCCAGAGTTTACAATCTTGTCTGTTTTCTTTATTTAGACTTTCCATGCTGAAACCAGGTATTCTTGTTTTTCAGTGAAGTCCCTTCCCCTTCTGTTTTAGCACTAGCTTTCTTTGTGTTTTCTACAGCATTTTGGATATCTGATATGTTTTTTGGATATGTGATTTTGTTTTCAGCCTCCACCAAGGGATCCTATAACAAGTCTCTCCTACTGAAGTCTCCCCTAAAGAACCAGTATTTTGTTCTTTTAGCTGTGCCTTTTAATTTCTCTTTGACAAAACACCTCATTTGCCTGTAGTTTCCTATTTTGAAATTGTTATACCATAGTGTTCTCCCTCCTCTCCTGTTGAATCTTGGTACATTTATGGTCACTGCGACAGAGAAGCTGCTGGATGGATCCATGGTAAGACAGGGCCTGTACACAGCTCAGGGCAGTCACAAGCTGCTTCTATTTTTGAGCGTCTCCCAGCTTGCCACTCTGTGAGGCAGTTATTGATGGTGACAAAACATTTAGTCTCTGTGCCATGCTCTGACATTTGTTTAATTTAATATGACTTGATAGGATTTAATATGAAATTGATGCCTGTCATTGTCACTGTGCTTCCTTCACTGTTGCTCTGATTTTTATTTTTTTTTAAATTCATGACTGCTATCACCATCCTTGTCTGGCAATGTGTAGTACAATTTTCACCCTATTTATTTAGTAGTATTTGCCTGATCTGTGGGGTTCCTGTTACTGTTACCCCGTTATTGTAGTTGATTTATTAACATGCTTTCACTTTAATTTTACTTGAAAGGAGAACAGCCTCCTCTGTCTTCTCTTTATATTTTGTATCCCATTGTTAACACATCCTACTCCCAGCCCTTCTTCAACCAAGTCTCTGATGTGCTTGCTGTGGTAGTGTCTTTGGCTTTCTCTTTCCTCCATCTTATTTCTTAGACTACTAGAATCTTTTAGGAGCAAAAATATGTTTCTTTGGATTGTGTGACACAACCAAGCACCTGAGATTTCATGAGCTCCGCTGGGGACTTTGCAACTGGGTTTGCGTAGAAGACTCGAATTCGACTAGAAAAGGTTGTGGTATATAATCTTAAGAGAGAAGCACAGGAAAAATCTTGTATTCCTCAACATCAGTAACTATTAGCTGCCTATTTAGTGCTTCTTAAAACTTCTTGTTGTTTATACAGCTATCAAATTGAATTTAATAAAAAAAGGAAATCAATTCCCACCTGCAGCTCTGCCATGGTATTAAGTACAGGCCTCTCCTCAGCCTGGGAGATTAGATTTTAGTGTTGAGATTTCAAATGGCTTAAAAGAGTATCTCTTGGGGCAAGCACAACTCTAGAACATGACAGTAGGAAATCAAGGTGTAGACTGGAAGTTACCTGTTCTTCCTATACACAAACAGATCTCTCTCAGTCCTCTAGACTGAAATCCTTCCCCACCCTTTGAAGGGAAGTTGTTGTAGACTAGGGCGGAGGCTTCACTAAGTAGTCACCCTCTGCCAGTGATGGTGGGTGAGCAATGGATGGTGGCAATGAAAATGTGGAGAGGCATAGAGGTCTTTGAGGCTGGTCCTCCCATCCTGCTGCCCCACAGAGAGAGATGTGGGCGAGAGTGTAGGATTGACTTGGGAGTGTCCTGGGATGGCGTAACACAACTGTGTGTCTAAGCCTGTGAACAGGATGCTGAGGTTAAACTTGTCACTTTTGCTGAGACAGCTGTGGGAAAGGCCTTGTTGTTTGCACATAAGCGGGAACAAGGTAGACGTGGCTGTACAGCTCTGTGTTTCCGCCTCGAACTTCAACACTGAGGTAGGAGCGTGTTTGCTGGAGGTGACCCTTGGTGGCTCATAGTCTTCTGCCAGCATGAGGTGCCACTCACCTGCTGGCTTGGGCCAGGTGCTTCCTCTCCTGGCATCACCCGCCACACCACAGCTCCTGTGGACTGGGAACAGAGCCCCGTAAGGTGCCCGGCCCAGCCTGCCACACCATTTCCACCAGTGGAGACGGTGGTGGGAGTGCAGCTAGACTCAGCTGTCCAGGTCATCAGGAAAATCTCTGAAGATGAGACAGGTGAGAGGCTTGCCTGGGAATTTGGTCTTCAGGCCAGAGTCTGGGTCAGTAGGCTCTGTGGAGACCTCCCGAGAAGCTCAGGCAGGGACCAGTGGCCCCAGGCTGAGCTGAAATGGGGCTCCTGGGCTGATGGGCATTGGTGGGAGGAGGCCCCAGAGGCCTTTTAGTGCTCTTAGGGCCCTGGCAGCAATATACAGAGCGTAGACACTCACTCCTGAAGACACAGAGCATGGGTGTATTACTAAATGACGGGTGGAGAAGTTTTGTAGTACATCCCTTCTCTTTCTTTTGTGGTGATGATATGCAACACATCAAACCATATCAAACATATCAAACCCCTCTGTTGTACCTATGTGTTGGGACAGGGATGCTCTAAATAGTGCAGTTTCTTACGGAAATGCCCAGGACACAAGCAAACTATCCCAAAACACCATCAATTTTTGTGTGGGTCCTGTTCATTGTGGTTCTTCTTTTCTCTTTTACAGCTCCCTGTCTGAGGTCAGTGGTTGTGCCGGGCTTGGCTATAGGCTTTGGGATACTGAGCGTCTCCCTAGCGATTGCTTTGATTTGGAAGATGAGTAAGTGCGCAAAGGGGTGCTGGTGGTGAGCAACCAAGAGCAAAGGACTGTAGACTCATCTAAGCACAGGAGATCAGATCCTGAACTCCTTTATATTATATGGGGTTAAACCAGAAGCTGTTCTGTGTTTCTACCACCTTTATGTACCTATTGCTTATTGAGAATATTCTGAAGTATACATGCCTTATGCAGACCCTAAGCAACCCATCTCAGACACTGTGGCAAAGAACAACGAAACATACTGAATGTTTTTTGTAGACTTGTCTGCTATATTTAGGATGGTAAACTGTAAAGCAATACATGAGATGTGTAACACATTTGCATGCACACAAATGGTGCTAAACCATGTAGGAGAATCGACTGTTTGCCTCATAAAATCCATTCACCTGATGTGTGACAAAATCACATTGTGCCCACAGAATGACAGCATTTTTTTTCCCTTATGTTTTGCACACCCAGAGTATATTTTCCTTTCAGATAACCAGTTTTGGTTCTGAGGTAGCTGAGTAGCTCAGGGGAAAACCAAGGGGTGGAAGAGTTACACCAGCATTAGAGTGCATGGGACACACGCACATGGAAAATGCACAGAGGGTTTGAACTTCTTGTTTTTAGACATTTATTCTGATTTGTGATTTCTGCATTGCTTTTATCCAGGAGAGTTGCTTTTCAGTAGGCCCTTGCTTGCAAGTGCCTTTCTGTTTGTTGATTAATGGTAGAGAAAGACTGGTATTTTAATTCTTTTGCAGATGACTCCTACCCACACTGCCCTGAGCAGTGGATAGCCTACAGAGGGAGCTGCTACTCCTTCTCCAAGGAGAAGAAGGATTGGCGTTCCAGCCAGGAATCCTGCTGGGCACAGGGAGCTCATCTCCTGGTGATCAGCGATACCAGTGAAATGGTAATGTTTTTTGTATTCTTTGAGGACCTTCCATTTCCTTGCAGATATCTCAGTGATTAACATCCAGGCAGTGCTGTCACTCTGGCAATATTTTGGTTTAAAGGCCAGCAAGCCTTTAAACTATAATATTTGCACTATAATGTTGCGGTGCAGTTGTGGTTTCAGTATATACCTAATAAGCTCCCAGCAAGCCAAGAAGCAGAGGGGGGAAAGGAGAAGTGAGGGTCGCTGTCAGCTACTCAGAATCATCCTAGGAGGAAAGTTGGGAGACTGCCTTTTCCACTGCCCTGCTCCACCTCCCTCCTAGCCCCAACAAGGCCAGTATGAATAATTACAGGAAAAGACTGTGGCACTGTGCAATCTCCACTCATTACTTACAAACCAGTACATCACTACACTTCAGAAATGCTTCTTTTTCAAAGTGTCTTTTGCAAAACCAATACCTTTCGTTCCTGCAACCACTCCAGCTTCTTCTGCTCAGTCACCCCTGCCACTCCCTGTGTTCATGTACAGATACTTCCTTCTCAGTCTGTTTTCAATGCTGACTTCCTCTCTCTGACAAAAAACAACAACAAAAAAAAACACACCTCGGTTGTGCTGGTGTTATCAGAAACCACTTGTTCTACTGCTCATTTTCCATCAGGTGCTCACTGGTGACAGGTGCATCTACTAAAGAAATGGATAGAGCTAACCACTAGGGAAGTGAGGCATACCTGCACAAGTAGAGCAGAAGTACTTGATTTTGTTCTGTGCAAACCAGGACTTATTAGCTCATGTCCAATGAACGTGGACAGCCTCCAGTCTGTGGATGAAAGTTGCATTGTGTGATGTGTTCTGCAGTGGCTTACAAGGCTAGGTGTCTTCTGGTCTGGGAATATGTATCAGACTCTCATACTTTCTTAGGCAAATCTTGGCTCCTTGGAAAACACTCATCTTCTCCAAATTACCCATTTCTGTGCATGAAGAAAGTCTCTCTGTTGCTTTCTCAGTACTGTCCCTACCACCAGAGTATAATCCATTATCCCTCCGCAGACTTCCCCACACAAGTAAGACTTTCCTAGCTATCATAGCTACCCTATGTTGCAAAGTGACTGTTCCCACGCCCCCCCCCCCCCGTCCCGCCCTGCCCTTTACCAGGGAAGCGCTTTTTTAGCACTTTAGCAAGCCAGCTTTGTTATTGAAATGTCTGAAAATGGCTATGAAAATGTCTGCTCTGAAGCTTTTTTATGGCAGCAGGAGATAAGGATGGGGCCCAGCCGTGCTACTGAAAGGCTGCTTTTGCTGGGTTTTATTGCAAATATGGAGAAGACAGAAGACAACCGCCCCCCCCCCCCCTTCTCTCTCTCTCTCCCCCTCCCCCCCCCCCTTTTTTTTTGGGGGGGGGGGGGGGTGTTTACTTCGGGGTGAGTTTCTATTGCAGGCTTCAACTTTTAACAGTAGACAGGAGTTAAAGGTTAGGCAAAAGGAAATGAACATTGAAAACATGTAGGAGGAAGGTTCATATCAAATTGTAATGAGCTTTAGTTCTGAGTTCTTCGCACAGATCTTTGGTGCCTGCACTTCCTGCCCTGACCAGATTTTACCTTTAATTGTTAATACGTTGCACTATCTAGCTAGCTAGCTATATGGGAGAGCATTAATGTTAATACTAGTAGCATACGTTCCTACGTAAAGCTCTGTGTAGGATACTCCAGAAGACTGTGGTGCATTTGGTTCACATATATTGCCCTGAACTGTGAAAGCACACTTACTTCCTTGTGAGTATACACTTAGTTGTTGTTCCAGGCATGATCTTCAGGGCTGATCTCCCTGATCAGCCTGACTGTCTTACCAGATGTGAAGAAGCAGTATTGTGAACCACATAAGGAACAGTCAAGTGAGAGGATGTATTTTGCTGTCTGTTCTCTTGACTTATCCTTACCTCCATTTTCAGGCTGACTCTTATTAGTCTTTTTATAATTCATCACCATTTCTAGAACCTGTTCAAGAGTATTCAAACAGCATGTTTCTGGATTGGACTGAGCAAGACCACAGGCTCTGACTGGATTTGGGAAGATGGCTCTATACTCAATGGCACCCAGTGAGTTTAATTCTGTTTTAAAAACAACAGCGCTAAATCAGATTCCCCAGTGTTTCAGAATATCCACAGTTCCTGCACCAGAAACTGTCTTCCTGGGCACATTTTACCATTACCTGTATGTCACTGAACTCAAAAAAGCCTACTTTTTACTGCCCTGCACCTTGTAAAGTAATGTACTTATGAAAAGGAAGGCTAATATTAGCATCTCCTTTTCTACTTCCTGCAAGCTGCTCAGACCAAGGGCGATTCACCTGCACTGCCTACACAGTTGCTCAGTCAAAAAAAGCATACAGTCCATCTTGTCTTACTGCTTTGGGCTAACTTGCACCCATTTTGCCAGTTGCTGGTGCCAATTAAATGGGTGCAAGGACCCAGTCCTTTGCTGCTTTGCTGTGCCAACCCAAGTCAGAAACTTATTTTTGGCACAGTCTTCACTTATACAAAACTCAGCATTGTGCATGTGGCAAAACACTATGATTTGGTCCAGTGCCTTTGCCTTGCCCTTTCCTTTTTATAGCAAGCAACACAATGAGTTATTCTCTAACACTTCTCCAGCAAGGAAGTTTGCCCAAGATCATGCTGTCAGTACACTAAGCACTTGGATTAGTTCTTTCCTTAAATCCAGTTTACTGTTCTTGCAAACTTCTTGAAGGTAATCAAATTTCCATGAAACTCTCAGCACTGCTGTTCTCATGCTAATGGACATCACTGTCGTTGCAGGCCATCATGTTTATGTTCAGTTCTGAGTTAGGTTCCACAATGGTAAAATGACTTAGATGTGTAAACTCCAAGGAAGACTGTTTTCTTTTTTTGGTGTACATTTTGTTCTCTAACAGCTAATTATTGGAGGTTGGGTTTTGTCACTTCCTTCTCTGTGCTCCACCCTTCAAAATCAGAGCTTTTTCTTCCATGCCTCTTGGGGATAATCTCAGCATTTTCTCTCAGACTCATTTTTGTTCCATGTCTCTTGCAGAGTCCTGTCTAACAGCCCCGTGCAACAATGTGCTGTCCTCATACGGGATCTCTTTCAGGCCTCCAGCTGTGAATTTTCTGCTGCATGGATTTGTGAGAAATCTCTTAGATAAATCCCTTATACATTTTCATCTCACAACTGTCTCATCACTGGTACAAGTGGATCATTGTCCTGCAAACCAAAGCTCCACACAAGACTGAGGTCTGTTCCTTGCTCTAACAAATATGCCTTGCGAGGACAGGTTTGTTGCCCTTAAGGGTGAGTTATCCTCAGTGCTAGATCCATTTCTAGTCCACATCTGTTGGCTTAGTGATGTTTGGGACCAGATGAGACCTGGCACTTATCCTCTGTCTTTTCTTACTATTTTCAATACCGTTTTTTGTAACAGTAGAAACTGGGTCCTCAGATCTCTGAAGGCAAGCTGGCCATTTTTCTTCATTCTTGAGCATCAGATTCCATTTCCGTTCCCTGCATCTCCATTGTATGGTGCCAGCAGGACGAGGAAAACAGAACCTGCTGTTCACGGTCAGTAGTATAAAACAGACTCCTTCCAGTGGCAACCTCTCATTTTGCATCCCAGAGTTATGAACAGGAGAGAGGAGTGTGAAAGGAAACTACAACTTCTGTGAATCCAGCAGTGAAAATAAACATCCAGTACTGTACTGGACCAAATATACAAATGTATATCCATGTCTTTGCTTCTCTCTGTTGGAAGAAACCACCTGCACACCATGTGTTATAGGCCAACTTCAACCAAATTAGCCAAGATCCTAGACTTTTGGAGTCAAAGGAATGCAGTTAATTGTGTGTTATTATTGAATCAACCAAGAACATGTTTCTTTTTCCACCTCTGGAGATTCATATGGCAAAGAGAGGAAGCAGTGGACAAATCCCTAATACAAGTTTTCAGGTGACATAGAACAGACAGGCTAAGAATGGGACAGCACAAAACACGGCAAACATTAACACTGGGACAGTAGGTTGTATTACCACACAACTGAAAAATTCTTTTTTCACCCAGAGATTTTGTTTCAACAAAGGAAGATAAATGTTATTAATTTCCACTTTATCCTATTTCTCCTCATATATTTATATCATATTTCAGTTTACTATTACCAGTTTATCCCTTGGCCTGGGACTGCAGTTTAACTGCAGTCAGAGCAGTTACTCAGACTGGGCTGCCTGATGGCAGGGTTGTGAGCAAAATGTCTGCTGTTGACGGTCTGTGAGTTTGACTGTACCTGTCCAACAGGTCTGGTGCATACGGGTAGGCATACACTGCTTGGCCTGTGTGAGTGGTCTCTGGAGCACATGTAGCAGCCGTGGCCTGTTCTGAACATCTGCCTCACTATGCATATGTGACACAGTGTGCATGTGAGCGTCTCCATGGGGATTTCCCAAATACCAAGTAGCAAACCTCAGCAAGCAGCAGGTTAGTGGTAGATGTTTTGAGCTGTGCGTTTGGTCTGGGAGAGATCGAAACATGCTACATATTACATGCTAAATGTAAGGACAAGGAGGGCACTCTGGGTAGCAGGAGGTGGATGGGTGGAAAGGACATGTTTGGGGAGATGAGGCTGAGGAGACAAGTGTGGAGGAGTGGTAGAAATTAAGAGATAATGAAAGCAAAGAACCAGGCAGCATGGTGCAGGGCAGGGAAGGACTAGAGAGAAAGTAATTGACCCAAGCACTGGAGATTTCATCTGAAACTGTGAGATTAAATGTTAAGTAGGATGACTGCAAATAATTTGGCAGTGATTGTTAATGGGATTGTTACTGGTATGCCACATGTAAATAAGCATTACGAACAGCAGTGTAACCACAGAGAAAACAGAAACAAGATGTTTCCAAAAAGAAAATTGCTGTTTCCCCTCAGCAATTTTATTTTTTAAAAATAATTTTAATTGTCCTTGCATCACCTGGTTGAAAGGAGCAGTTTAATGCAGTTTTGAGCAATCCACTTGCAACACAGCAGGAAATTCCTGGCAATGCCGTATACAGAATGCTTTCAATTGCGTATCCCCGGGTATTCGAAGTTTGACATTTATAGAGGGTGTAACACATGGAGAATTCAGGGCAAATTAAAATGAAAATACAGACCTTAGCATAGACAGATAAGGGGATGTCTGCTGAGACTCATATAGAGTTCACAGAGCACAGGGGATTAAGTTGGGAATGTTCCCAGCAAGGGTAGGTCTGCTTTTCAGTAACCATATCTGTAATGGTCAGATCTGGGGAAACTGGAGGAAAACATCAGTGTTTTAAGCAGCAGAGCAGGAGCTAAAAATGTTGAGTTTTCACCCCAGATTCTCCGAGTTACTGTGGGTGAGTGATTTTGTAAGTGCCAGCGTCCATTCAGCTAACAAAAGAAGATACTGTCCCCAGCTCCCAGAAAGTTGTCAGGGCCTGTGAAATAATGCTGGAGACTTTGCCTGCATTGTCAAAATGCTGGTAGCATTTACAGGAAGAAACCTAACAGTTACTTTACCCCGTGAAGAAACAGCTACTCACATTATCACAATGCCTATTCGTGAGGTAAGCATGACTCTGAGCTTGGCTAGTTTATCATACGAATAGTGCAACAGCTTTGCTTCTCCTAGGATTTTACAGTGCAGTGCATGCTAGACTATTTTACATATCAGCTCTTCAAACATGGCCTCTCATTCTCATCCCAAAGAGATGCTCAAGAAATGTAAAATAAATAAATGGATTGGGTTGCCTTAGAAGTGGGCCATGCTTTGAAAGGAAGGGATTTTCAGTTAGGGATTTTATTGTTTTAATGATGCAGTTGTCTACTCTCTGGGTTCAAATTTTCCCTATACTGAAAGGATTTGAAGCAAGTATATTTATTTCCATGAAAGGAGTTGAACAAATATCTTTGCAAGAGCTTTTTATCTTCTGTCTAGAGCATGTTTATATAACTGACTGATACATACTAATTTTGTTGGAAGTTCTTCTTGTATGAACACTGTAAGCAGTAATGAATGACTGATAAATGGTAAATTCTCCATCCTTAGAGGTTTATAAGATTTTGCTTAACAAAGTCTTGGGAGACCCCCTCTAGCATTGGCAACAATCCAGCTTTAAGTGAAAGGATGGTCTAGACAACTTCTAGAGCTCCCTTCCAGTCAGCACTTCTGTGATGTTATCAGTGAATGCAGCTTGATTCTTGCTTCAGATACAGGATACTAACTGCTGTTTTTGCATAATTGAAGCTTCCCTGTCACTTTCAGCTACACCAAACAATAGAACTTCAGATCCACTGCAAGAAATGCAGGGAAGATATCATTAAAACACATTCCCCTAATAAATAGGCTAACACCTTTCAGGAGTTTACTTGGGGACCTTAGAGATAAACCCTTAACATTCAGCCAAAAAACTCTAGAAAGCCTGTTGGCCTTCTCAGCCATACTTACAGCTGATGGAAACAACAGGAGAGAGGGAAAGCTCATTTCCACTGCCTTGTTTATGCTACCACCTATAAGGTGAATCACATGGGCCATGCAGAAACCTTTGGAGTTAGACTTGTGAAGCCTAAAGTTGCAATTGGGAATGTGATGGAGACCAAGCAGCTTGAGGGCAGATTTTAAGAGGTGGTTTGGTATCTGTGCATGCTCATTGGTATCTACTGGGACTTTCAAGATTTTAAAAACCTTTCCCCTCAATTGACTGAAAACATTTCTCAGTTTTTGGCTACACAACACACTTAGGACCAAGGTCCTAAAGACTGGGACCTGGTTTCTGGTAAGTGTGAGCTGTTAGACTGTTTGCTAAAAAGCATAGTGTTGGCTTCCCCTGCTTTGTGCAGTCCTGCACCTCTTTCTTGTAAGGTTTGTATTTAATCAGTTTAAATCAATGTAAAGTGTCATCTCCTTTTACTACGCCAAGTACAAATCCTCCTCTCTGCAGGTGAGGCAAGTTTTCCTGGGTTACGTTTCTTTTGGGCAGGCAGAGCAACCCTAAGGCACCAAATGGAGAAGGCAGAGCACAAGCTTGGGCTGCGTTTCTTTTCTGAAGTCCCCAGGGAACTCAGACATGAACTACCGCCCTCTTTTCTTCCCATACAGGTTGCTGCAGGGCATAATGAGATCCCTAATGAATGTTTGTTCTCTCACTGAGCTTGGATTTCTTAACTCCAGACTTCCTGAGCATAGCAAACTTACAATAATAGCAGGAGAGGGGAAGGACAGACACAACTGATTTATCCTGTTACCCTTTTTATTCTCCAAATTATGTTCTCATCCTCTAACATAGATGTCTACTCTTTGAAGCTTGGCTTAGGACTATGAATAGGACAGATATTCTACTGCCACTTGCAAGGGTAATAATTACCAGAGCTATTGATCCTCCTGCTGCAGACCAAAGTAACCGTGGTAGAAATAATGGTTAAAAAGAAATTTCCCTCTATGATACAACACTATCCATCACACTGCGTTACATAATGAAACCAGGAAGGACTCCACCAAACAGCAATAACTCGATTTATTTGTCCCAATAAGTTGACCTGGAACAAGAACCAGTATAGACAAAGCAAGACACAGGCCACGTATGTTCTGCTGCGTGAGGGCAACTGCTGCTCTGGGGGACTGGTTAATGTGTTACATGCTGTTACTGGGTTGAACTTTTGGCAGCTTTCTATCATGTTACTGACACTGCTACGGTGAAGGTCAGACTATCTCTGAAGATTTGATTGTCCAGTTGACCTCTGGCCCCTTTTCCTGGCATTAGCTGTGGTGGGACCAGGAATGGAGAGCATAAGAGACCAGGGTGGGTGGAAGGGAAATGTTTTCACAGTTTGCACTCCCTGCTTTCAGGTCCTGTGGGACTGGCCTGCTTGTCCTGCTTGTAAATGGGGGTTTGGCACAGCCACTCTTGCTTCCTCAACACTTGCTCAACCTCCTGCTCCCAGTTCCAAGCAAATCATCTCTCCTCCAGGAACCACCAGGATCGGAGCCATGGCCAGCTGGGGGCCGTGCCAGAAGTGGAGGCCTTCCTTTTACCCTCTGGTGTTAACCCTTCTCTTCTCCAGCTATCACCTTTCCTCCTCCATCGCCTGCTGCTCTGCCCCAAAGAGACAGCTCCAGCCTGCTGGGCACTCTCCCCTCCCTCTTCCCCCAGCACCTGGCCTTCTGCCTGGGCTCAGAGCTGCTAGTTTCAGCTCCTCCTTGCAAGCCTCTCCCATTTCCGGACAGGCCCTGGCCCACTGCCCTTATCTCTTCCAGCCCCTGGGCTGTTTCCAGAGGAAAGTATAAAGGGGTTAACTTCGAGAGCAGAGGTGCAGTACAAGCGGCACCGAACCAGGCTGGGTTATCTGTTTTTCTGCTCTACTCGCCACATCCTGCTCTGCACCATGGGGAAAGATGGACTGCCCAGCAACTTTAACATCTTTCTCCTTCTCTTCTTCTTCCTTCCTGGAGATACCTCGCCCGTCTCGCCCGTCACAGAGCCGTAAGCTACACAGGGGGGTCCCAGGGCAGGCAGGAGAACTGGGCTTTATTCCTCTATCTGTTGCTTTGTGTCTCATCTTCTGCCTACTTTCCTTTACCTGGGGATAAAGACACCAGAAGTGAGTAAAACATCTTCTGCCAGCAGCAGCTCTAGTGCTTCAGAGGGACCCAGAGCAGTCTGTGAAACTGAGATATCAGTAAAACTGCAGCCAAAAAAAAAAAAAAAGAGAAAAGAGGGAAAGAGCTTTTGCTTTTAAAGAGAATTGACATGATTTCAATGAAACTCTGCAACAAATTGTTTCTTTACTTAAAAGACAACTTTTTATAGCTGTTTTATAGTCATTTACACATTCAGTTTTTCTAAAGTGAGACACTTTTTTGTTTTTTATTTTTTGAAAAGACAATAAAACATTTCATTCATTATGTTACTCCCAAGTCAAAATGCCTAGGAGATGTGTTTTTTCTGATTGATAACACACTCAAAACAAGAACAAATAACAGATTTGGCATGACCAGAAATTGTTTTATTTTTTAATTCACATTTTTCAGTCCAACCAATGGAATGAAAATTTCAGTCTCATACAGAGTTATGTAGAACTGTAAGGCTGTGACAGTTAAGGTCTGTGAGGTGCTAGCAGACTGCAGGGCTACATTATACTTCATTCCTTTACCTCCTTTTGCCCCGTTTGTATGTGATGGAGTATGTATTGTGTGCATGTATGGAAGGCTATGCTTGCAGCGCTTTGAGAAATACAGGGTAAGTGGACAGCAGGGTCAGGATCCAAGGGGCCAGAGCTTTCTCCCTGCAAACTGGCTGGTGGACATAAAGGTGTCAGAGCCTCCCATGCCACCAAGAGGAGTGCCCTACCTTACTACACAGGTGTTGAGGTCCCTTCTACCAGTCACTTGCTGTTCTGGGGGTGAGGAGGCCAGACCTTGCCCACCCAAAAGGATGCACTGGTTGTCATTAGGTGGATCAGGTTTGATTCCCAGATGCAGTTCTGGGCAGCAGGGCAACACCAAACTGCTCATGCTCTGCAAAGTGATAGGCTGCCTAGGACAGAGCAGGGACCCACTGCTCACGATGACCCAGAAATGGATCACTTCCCTGCAAAGAACTGAATTTGCTACAGAGTTTTGCTTAAGATCTGGCACCACACTGTGGCAATTTTGGATCCCTGTGAGGATTGAGAAAACGCTACAGATGGTTGGCAGAGCGGAGTCAATGCCATTTATTCACTAGGTACTGGCACTTGAATGACTCCTGAATGCTACTAACATAGTCTGTTAATAGACTTTTTGCTCTTCTTGCCACAGGCAGTATTCAGGGTCCCAGGAAAGAACACTGCTATTGTGCTGGAACCTGGAAAAACATATCCTTTCCAGATATTTACATTGAGAATTTCCTGTGGTATTTTACTTTTGAGAGCTCTCTGCTTTCCTTTTGAGCTCTCTGCTTTCCTGTGCTATTACAGACATGCCAGAAATCTTACTACACTTCTAGAAAATGTAGCTCTGTCCCTGAACGGTGAGGGCTGTAGTCATCAGATTGGTTTATTTGCCCTTTCTGTACAGCTCCTTCCACCTGTTCCTGCTCCTCTGACCTAGCCTTCCCTCTCTTTCTAGGCAATACATGGTGCTGCTGCCCTTTCTGATACAAACCGATGCTCCTGAGAAAGTCTGTGTTCAGCTGACCCACCTGAATGAGTCTGTGACGCTGAGTGCCACGCTTGAGTATCAAGGGGAAAACAGGAGCCTGATTGATGATGTGGTGTCGGAGAAGGATATATTCACCTGCATCCCTTTCTCTGTGAGTATCTAATCCCTTTAGGCTGATTCATTGCACCAAGGATAAACTGTAAGGGCACTGAATAGTAATGAACAGAGTAACACTGTATAGGTATTCACTTTCCTCTTGACCGCAGGTATGTTCATGTCCATCCTCAAAACCCTGTCACAGCTGAGCTCTCCTTAGCATGATATCTGAATGGGAAATGCTCAATCCTGGAAAGCCAGCCCCTCTCTAAGACAGGAGGAGGAGATGTATAAGGATCTGACATGTCTGGTTTGGAAAAGGAAATGTTATGCAAGGACTAGAGACATTATCTGAAGGAGGAAAGGGATTACTCCATACCCCCTGTGAATGTCAGAAGGACAGAAAGATTTTGATCAGGGCATTAAGAATTTCTTGAAACTGAGTGGCAGAACTGTGAGTTCCTTTACTGCACACTACTTGCACAATCACTACACAGCAGTAGGAAAGTATAGGAATATGGGACAAGTAAAGATCAGTCTCTTGTTCCTGATTTTAGTCTTCTTCACCTCTGTGTTGGGTCTGTCAGGATTATATTAGATTTGTTATTTTAGGAAGGCCAGTTCAGTTCAATAGGCTTGTACAGGTAGTCCCATAACATAGTTGCCTTCTTGTCATTCTCCAGCTTCCAAAATTAAGTAGCCAGTCACCAGCCACATTTATCACTGTGAGAGTGAAGGGGGGAGACCCTGCAGTTCAGCAGCCGCAAGACGGTGTTGGTCAAGAATTCTGAGAGCTTGGTCTTCGTCCAGACAGACAAACCTATCTACAAGCCTGGACAGACAGGTACCAGGGAAGGGGTGAAGATTTGCATTTGAAGCAGAAATTACTACTAAAACTGTCCAGTCTTAGTGCTTTCAGTGGGGGTCAGAAGAGCAGTCTCTCATAGCTGAGTTGTATGTTTTAATCCTCCATGTGGGAACAATTGGGGAACTTTAAAGTACATGCATGAAACCGGGGCACCTGCACACACTCCCGGTGCCACTGGGGGTTGTGTTGTTGTGGTCCATAAAGTTGGATTCCCTTCCATAGAGTTTTGATCCCTTTTGTTAAAACCACAAAAACTGGAGCAATGACTGGCTATTTGTCCTATAGAGAACAGGGTCAAAATTCAGGCTAAGCTGTGAAATAGTTTTCAAAGTGGCAGCTGATTTTGCTCAACGAAGATATGAAGATAGAGAGAACTATATAAGCTATTACTTCCAGGCCATTCATCTTCTAAACTTGGCCTGGACAGGGATGAATGTCCTAAAAGAGACACTGAATTCTCTGTCCATGCAGAGCCAACACAAATTTACAGCCAGGTGCCAAAATGATTTTCTTGCATTCACTCTTCCTAAGAAGTCAATCTAGTTAGAGAAAAAATTAGAAGACCCATGCTAATTCCAGTGTAAAGATGTATCTTTGCAAAGTAGGCAAAGACAAATTTATTTTTGGTCCCAATTAATCAGTTTCTGATGCCCACAGTCAGTAAGATGTTCCCACTGCTATGGATTAGCTCTTAATATCCTGTAATTAATATAATTTCTTATATGGGCAGCATAGCATGACATAGCTTTGTAGTGAATGAGATTTCCGTAGAAGAGAACAACTGTTCTCTGTTGTGCTGTGTTTGCAAACAATGTTTTCTGCTTGGTGACTGCACTGTGAAACCTCACCATATGTTTTTCTCCATCAGTTCTGTTCAGAATTGTTTCTCTGGATGAAAACTTTCACCCCGTGAATGAGGTGGCAAGTATAACACTTCCTTTTCAATAGCGTTTGGCCTTAAATCTCTATGTGTGAAAAGTAAGGAAAGAAATGTCTTTTGGAAAGATAGTTGTGCAGTTCCCAGGTTATCTCAGATCTTGTTAACAGGATCTGTTCTTCAGATTTCTGCCTAAGACTGCCTCTGCATTCTTGGAAAGGTTTGAGAATGTAGCTGCAAATGAACAATGGTGTAAACACCTCAGCAGTGAGCAAATCTGCCACTATCACAGTGGACATCTGCTCTAGCTGGTATTCCAGATAATCCAATGTTAGTAATTTCAGGTGACTTTTCTGTCCTGGGTGAATGCCTGATACAAATGATGCCACTCTCTTGATGTATTTCAAAATGCATGATTGCTCCATATCAGGGACTTTCTTCCTTATCCCACTGCATTATCAGCTAGTTCCCTGAAACATAGTTGTAGCCATGGTCATTTGACTGTACTGTTTGCGCTCTGTATAAATGTGCATTCTAAATATGCTGTTTCATTTCTTCCCTTTCTAGTTTCCGCTGGTTTATATTGAGGTATGTACAGACATGAAATTCACGTTCAGATCTATAAACTTGCCAGTTCCTCAAGATGTTTCTTGTTTATTTTATTTATATAGCAGGTCTGTAATATTTATTCAAACACATAAAGCTTTAACTCGTATGTGGCAGCCATGTACTCTGGGCCCAGAGCTCATTTGTTGTCCAGCCCTGGGCTCCCCACAACAATCCTGCTATTCTTGCCCTACACAGCCTCCTGTGGTACTGGTGGTGGGCCTCTCCTCACTGTTTTTGTTAGTGCTTTTTAGTTATTGCAGCCTCAACACTGTTCTCACAATTGCCTTGTGCCTCTCATTATCTATAGGACCCAAAGAAAAACCGTCTGTACCAGTGGACAAAGGCAGAGTTAAAGGGGGGGTTAATCCAGCTGTTCTTCAAACCTCACCTCTGAACCCATCCAAGGAACCTACTCTGTGGTGGTACAGAAAGCCTCTGGAAGACAATCCAGCATCCCTTCTCTGTGGAGGAGTATGGTAACTGTGATGCTGCAGTTTCAGGTTCCTTGCACCTAGCCCAATGGGACATGAAAGGATTATTGAACAGAGCGGTAGATCTGATCAGGATGTCCTACATGGCTGGAAAATGTCTCTCTGCCTCTCCCTCCCAAGCATCATTCCTTTGGAGAAGAGAAGACTGAAGGACTTGGGCAATATGTCTTCACTCCCTCCCTAAGTCCCAGGCCATGCAGTGCAGTGCTCCCAACTGCCTAATCAGCAAAGCTCCCAGCATGAGCAAGTGTGCTTGTAGCAGTCTTTGTTGTTGACCAGTGCTATACCTCCTTTCAGAGGTGATTTAAAGCCACAACCTCATCTTCAGCTGGCTACAACACGTCAAGTGTGATGCTATGAGTCTAGGTCTCACCTGCCTGAGTTGGAAAGTCCGACTTTTTGGTGTATGCTGGGGCTGTAAATTCAGATCTGCTGTCCTCCCCCACAGCTAAGCCTGTAGCTGTTGTGATGCCTTAAGGCCTTAACATATCCCTGGTGATTTCATCCCTGTGCCGTCCCACTGCTTGGCTAGGAAATGTGACTCTTAATACAAATTTGCACATGGCTCCTCCTTCCCCTGCCTTCCCTTCCAGTAGTCACTGCCTCCCTCAACACCCCAGCAAGCCAAGCGGCAGCCTTCGTTTAATAGTCTGCTATGTCATGTAGCCAGGATGAGTCTTCTGAAAGCCCACTGTCCTCTTTAATTTGCATGGCGGCCCTGAATTCCTCCTAGTTCTCCCAGATAGTCACTGTCCACAAACCTCTTGCAGCTGGGTTTGGATGTGATGTTACTCTGTGGTGAGTCAGCAGGGAGCTACAGGGTCTTTCCTATTTTCTGAACTGCTAAAGTCTACTTGCTTTGGAAATGCAAGACCAGGCTGCAGTCCTAGCTCCGTATGTTTTTGAGAGATCTCTGTTGACCTAACTATCTGTTTTAGTGTATCATACTGCTGGGGACTGATAGCCCTGTGTTACCTAAAAAGCTGCTGTATTTTATAGGTTGGTGTAACAATCCTGTCTTCTTACCGACACAGTGGCTGCTGAATGCCGAGGGCTTTCATTGACTTCGGTGGGATGTGCAGATGACACTGGCCACTAAAATCTGGCCAGTTAGATGCTAAAAGCTTTCCAGAACAATTTGTAAGAATACCTTTGAGCAGCCTTCAGGTCTCAATTCTTATTTATTCCCCACCTATAGGACTATTTTCCTTTGTTTTGCTGCAGTGCTGCCAAAATTTGAAGTAAACGGTGGAAAATGCCCAAGGTGATCACCATTCTTGATGAGAGCTGAAGGTGACAGTTGTGGCTTGTGAGGGTCATTCTTCTTTCAGTCCTGTGGTTACTGGTTTCCCATCAGCTACTGATGAAGGTCCTGTGGGAGACTTCATTACATTTCTCAATCATTTGTGGGGTTTCTAGGACCAAATAGACTGCATATACCATTAGACAAAAGGCTTAACACTTATTGCTTAGGACACTTTGTAATGTAGAAACATATTGTTTTTCTGTTTCTTTTTTTTTTTTGAGAGTATTTTTGCATATTTTTGACATATGAGAGTCATAGAGGATGTAAGATTAGGTGCCGTTCTAGAGAAGAGTCTTTGTTTAGCTCACTCAGAATTGCATTTTAAATGTGGCTTCTACTGTCAATGCTTGAGAAAACCATAAGTGATGTTTCGTTTGGGTTATGTCGTTCAATACTGCATGGCATGTTCCACGCATCCTGCAGGAAGAGACACAGCATGGGATGAAAAATGAGCTGAAAAACCCAATGCACATACATAGATAAACCAGGTGCATCTGAATTGGGTGGTGATGTAGATACTTGCAACATGTTCTCCAAGACTAGGTGTACTCTCAACTGAATAAGCATTATAATAACTGATTTCTGCAGACTTATGTCTTATTCATAGGAATCAGGATTATAAGACTCAGTGCTTCTGCCCTCATTGCCAACCTTGAGCCTAAAAAGTTACCAAATTTCTTGCTGCCTTTTACTTCCTATGATGACCCTGCTGTATCATGAAGGTGGTTCTAGGGAAGAGTTTTGGCTCCAGTGGGGGTGAGCTAATCAGTTTCTCCATTCCTTTTACATTCCTCATGGCTCTGTTTTTCTTTCTATCCTCCCTGCTTGTAGATACACATTTGGGAAGCCTGTTCCTGGCCTTGTGAGCTTCCGTGTGTGCAGGAAGTTTCAATACTCAGTCACTTGCTATGGCGAAGAGTCTAAGGCAGTGTGTGATGAGTTCTCTGGACAGGTGAGTCATGATAATTCCTGGGAGCAAAGTGATAGGAGAAAATGTGGTTTACTGAGCATGCCTTTTAGGTACAATTTTGCTCTGATGGAGTAGGTACAAGCATGAGTGTGAAGAGGGGAGAAACTCCATGTATTGTAAGAAAGCCTTAAGAAGAAAAGAAGATTGGGTACAAGGTTAAATGTGAAAGGCCTGTGCTGTAAGAAAGATGTGTGTAAAGGCAAGAAGCTGATAGAGAAGGAAAAGGTAAAAAAAAATAATAAAATCCAGGAGACTAGAGAGTATAAGGGAAAAATGAGATAGAATAGGTATGCACGGTGAATGCAGAGTTGGGGTTGGCTTGCACTAGAGTCAGAGTGTGGGATCAGAATTTCTTGTTTGAGGTGGGAAAGGAACAGAAAGCAGGGGAGGAGTTTGAGCAAGGAGGAAAGGAATATGAATTTAGCAGCAGTGATTAAGACAGATAGATACCCGCCTGACACACACACTATTATCACACCGGCAAGTCTACAGAGCAATACTGAATGGCGTTTGGAGCACGGACAAGTTCACTAGTGCTAACTTAATTGACAGAAAGTGAAGGTAATAGCAGTTGTGGAAGTAGACTCGGACAAGAGAGCAAGCAGAAGAGCATGATTCTTGGAATGTGGAACAGCATCATCCCCACAATTGCCTCTGCCACTGTGCTGTAATCCATGCTAAATGGAAATATGAACATTGCGGTGCTAAATTCTGTTCCAGGTAGCTCTTCCCTTGACTGTGGAGACCTGTCTTGTACATGAAGATGATAACAAGAGGTGGCAAGCTTTGGAAATACTTTTCCAGCTGTTTTATTCTTTCTACACATACACAGACTTTATGGTTTATGTATCACTAGGACTGCTTGTGCATTTTAGGTCAGCAGCTATATTCTAATGTGCCTGACACCTGGCAAATGCTTCCTGTGTGGCATACACAAGAATAATTCTCTATGCTCCTGTATCAAGTGTTTAGAATACCAAACTTCATAAACACGCATAAACAAAAATCTTCTAGGTTGCACATTCTTCGCTCTGATGTTCCTGCAGGTACTTCAGAATGCTTCTTGCCAAGTTATTTAGGTGCTTTTCCAGTTTTGATAAAAATTATGAAGAGAATGACCTGTGAGGCTGTGAGCTTCTCTTCCACCTAAACACAGCACACAATGATGGAATCATTAAGTTGGAAAAATGTCATGCACATGAGACTATAGCAGCCTTTTTGTTTTCCTCCAGCAGACAGACAACCATGGTTGCGTTTCTGAAGTGGTAAAAACCAAGTTATTCCAGCTCAAGAGAAGTGGATATGAAAATAAGCTCCATGTAGAGGCTAAGATTAAAGAGGAGGAAACAGGTATGAATGATCTAGATCAAAGAGACACATAATAAGTCCTGGAGAGGCCAGCAGAGGGGCCTGCTGAATCAGATTGAGGGAGAAAAGCAGACTCCCAGTTCCGGAATCTTAAAGCTTCCTACCTGGATACCAGGCATCAACTAAATTTCTTGTCCAGCGAAGGAGGATTGACCTGGAGCAAAAATAATTAATGTCAGGGAAAGGCAAATTAATTCTTCAATCTTCTTCCTGCAGGAGTGGTGTTGACTGGAACAAGCTTCTCCGAGATCACAAATACCATCAGCAAAATCACCTTTGAGAATTCAGACTCCCACTACAAACCTGGAATCCCCTTCTTTGGACAGGTAGGGAAACTGTGAGAAGTGGAGTATCATAAGTGCTTAACAGTTATGCTACTGAACCTCCTGGGTGGGCACATGCCCACATCTGCAAAGATGCTGAACCTCAGTGTTGCTGCTAATCCCTGATGCCCTCCTCTCTTCTTCAGGCTCTCTAACCTGGGAACAGCAGCTGAGAGCATAGCCCTCATTCTGTTTCCCCCTCTGTCCTTGTGATCCCTCTTCTTCAGTCAAGTCACATTTTGCTTCTCTGGTCTCCTGCGTAATAGGAGGCCTTAACTGGTGTGAATGCATGTCAGTCTCTGTGTCCACTCTTCTGGCACAGAGGTGGAGATAAGAAAGAGACAAAGTAGTAAGATTCAGAAAGTTCGCAGCCCTCTCTGGAAGAGAGAGGTGATGTACATGCAAAGTGCCATGGAAACTTCCCTGTCTCAGATGGACCCAACATCCTCAGCTTGGTGACTGTACAGGTGGCAGGCACTGTTCTCCTGTATCATACTGTTTTTGTTCCTGCAGGTGAAACTTGAGGATGGGTCTGGTGCTCCTATTGCCAATGAAACTGTGAGGATTTCTTTCCAACGAGGCCAGGAAACCAACTACACAACAAATGAAGAGGGCAGGGTACAGTTTTCCCTGAACACTTCCATGCTGGAATCGGAATCTGCTGAAATTACAGTGAGTCATGGGGGCAAAGTGATGAAGTGACCAGCAGGGCTGGAGGGGGAGTACTTCCGAAGTTTCTACTATATATACAGAAGCACTTAGCTTCTTGATCCTGGTTGTCTTTGCCAACCTTGGCATCGCTATGGTGGAAATAGCCATGCAACAGACCAGGTTGCCATGTGACAGTTGCACTTATCTTGTATTTGATTTCGGCTTGGCAATAGTAATATAGGGTTAAAAGGAACTTCAGGAGATCATATAGTCCATTCTGCTCCAAGGGATCACCAACCCTACCTAGACAAATCTGTATCAAGGATGCGTCTAACTTATTCTTAAAAATCTCTCATGGTGGAGTGCTGCTAGTGCTTCACTGTCTTTTCAACTAAATGATTTCTCAAGTGTCTCATCTAAGCATCTCTCAAGGTTTAGTTTAGCATTCTGAGATTCTAAACTCCTTCCCTCCTTCTCTCCCTCCTTCCTTTCTTCCCCTGCCGTAAATAGAAAAACAGTATGAACCATTCACAGAAATTCTCTCTGTGGTGTGGAGTTCATTTATCTGGAAGAAGTAAGTGCTGCTGAGCATCCTTTTGTTAGTGGAAAATGCAATATATATGTAACGTACACATTTCCTAATATTTCACCTTGGAATAAGGCACTTTGTCTAGAATTATATTTGTTTTTTCTCCATACAATTCTTTTGTCACAGATTAAAACCATTAAAAAATGTCTAGAAGTTACCACAATGTGCTTGAAGGTTGCAGAATTTTGCAAGATAAAGAAAAGGCAAGAATTTCCAAGTGTAGTGAGAAAGATAAAGAAATAAGGGCATGGAAAGCACATGAAATACTGAAATAGCACCCTTAGAAATGTGAAATATTTTCCCCTCACTCTTATTTTTAGGAAGACATGGCCTCTCAACCCCTAAACTTCTGTTCGATTTAGGTTTTGAATTCTCAATTGGAGAATTATCCTCCTTTTCCGTAGCATCCTCAGCTTGATCCTGGTGCTAGTAATTCCTGAACTGGACAGCACCATCTGTTCTCCAGTACCAGTAATGAGAATAAAATTAAAATTGGTTTATTTTCTCTTTAAAACTGAGAATTAGAGAGGTCAAGATATTAGGGTAAAGAGTCCATATGCTGATACTGACAGTAAGTAAACAACCGATACAATTCAGTCTATTTGAGACAAAGCCCAGCTTCTCTGGGATTGAGTCATTCCCAGTTATTTGCTCAGGATACCGCCACCCTGTCTGTCTTACATCTTCCAGGATCATGTTTCTGTTTTTGGTAGAATACCTTTTTGTTTTAAGTACAAAAAATACCAAACCTGTAACACTAGACCATGAATGTTGGTCCCAGTTCATCTGCCTGTGTTTGAGGATCTCTATGTGTGTTTTCTCCATTTCCAGGCAACTCATAAAGCACGCTCCCACTGCTTTGACCATGCCTGGGTTTCTCCAAATTATGCAGAAGACCGTCTCTACATAAAGCGCTTTTACTCCCTAGTAAAAGCTTTCTCAAAATTGAGCCCAAGTCTGAGGTGTTAAGCTGTGGCTCTCCCACAGAGGTGCGGGTGCACTACATCCTTACACCAGAGGCCATAGGAGAGGAGAAGAAAATCGTTTTTTACTACCTGGTGAGTTTGCACTTCCCATACAGTCAGGTTGTCACTGGTAATTGTAGGGGAGGTGGAGATGGAAATTGTGATTTGAGGCAGCAGGCTTTAAACACTTCCCCCTCATCCTCTACATGTTCTTTTCCCAGGAAAAGGAGGGTCAAGGAGTGAGGATGTCCCAGTGTCCCCTGGGTGAGCACTGGGATTCTGCTACAGGGAGGCAGAGAACAGCTGAGCAGGATGCAACCAGCTCCCTGTTGCTCACGCATAAACACTCAGTTACTCTCCTCTCAGGTTCTCCCTCTTTAAGGTTTAGCTCATGCCTAACCTCAGTCACAGCAGGGTTTCTCCTTCCATTCAGGTGATGGCCAAAGGAATCATCAAGCAAGCAGGCACCAGCATTCTGGATTTGGACCAGGAAAGTGGTAAGTTTCCCTCCCCTGCCATATTGTCTCTGTCCTGTGAGGCTATGCAACTGTGGCAGACACACAGGCTGCTTCCATGTGCAGTGCAGGGATCCCCATATCCATGTTCCCTAGGATTTGGGAAGAGTTTGAGCTTTCTTTTCTGTCTTTACTTGTTTTTAGCACAGATTTGCGCTAACCCCTGTACCAGCTGTCTTCTGACACTGTATTTCTGAGACTCCAGTGCTCCTCAGAGACACAGTCTGGTGGCTTGTTTTTAGAAACTCAACCAAAATTCAGCTTGCTTATGCACTGTAGAACAGGACTTGAAACAGGCCTTTTCAGTCAGACAGTGAGACTTATGCATCTCTTTGAAAACAAATTCATCCCAGTTGGAGGCCTGGAGTTTTGTTATGGCTAGAATGAAGTTCATCATCAAGGAAAAGCTGGAAATTTGGCTGCCCCGTGAGCAGGTTTCCTGTACTTCAACTTTTTGCTCTTGTTTTGTTAGCCAATGGGGTCTTCTTGCTACAGTTGCCTGTGCAAGCTGATATTGCTCCAGTGGCCCAAGTGCTTGTCTACACCACTACTCCTAGCAGGGAGGTGATTGCTGATTCAGCCAAGTTCAACATAGAAAAATGTTTCAGCAATAAGGTAAGTGATCACTTCTTGAGGGAGCAGCCATTAGACTGCAACCTGGCAAAGCTTTTTTTAGATTTAGCTTGGCCAAGCTCATTTATTTAGATTTGCTAATACTGGACAAGCCACCAATAAATTGTTCTACGTAGCTTCACTGCTTTTTGGTTTGTGCTAGCTTGGAGGAGATCAACTCCTGGAAAAAAGATGCTAGGAGGGATTACACTGCTAAAACCTCTCTTATCAACAAGTCATAGTCACTGATCTCACAGACAGTTTGGGGTAAGAAAAGGGGAGGCCATGTATCTTATGTCATACTGCAACACATGTATTTCACTTCTTTTCACACAAATTCATTCTAAGAATGATGTGGCACCTTGTGTGGTCAGCAAAAATAAAACACACACACAGCCTCAGTCCATAGGCACATCTAATATTTGCCAGATCTTCAATTCTCCTACACTGTAATTTCTGTTATATGTAAATGAAGCTAAACCTTGCTTAAACCTGCCATCTGTACTGAGCAATGAATGGTGGTGCTCCAGTATCACTGATGCTCCAGTAGAACTGCATTTCAAGCTGAAAGAGGTCAGAAAAGTAAAGCCTTCTGTGATCATATAGACCACGATTCTCTTGCGTCCCCCACATATTCATTATGCAGATCAGAATGATGTATGAGCAGCCCTAAGAAGAGAGGATCCTCAAGCTGCCATTAGGGCTTCAAAATAATAGTACACGTTAAGGCAGTCCCTTGTCCCACTAAAAGCTAAACTAAATGAGTTCTTGAGATTGGTGTTAATGTAAGACATTGGACACATGAATTTTCTTTTTATCTTAAAGGTCATTCTATGCACTGTATTAAGTCTAGGCACATGCCAAGTGCCAATTAATTTATGTGATTAGGTACTGCTTTCCTCTCCAAAAGCATCCTGGATTCAAAGCTGGTGTCAGCCTGGCTGGGACAGACTTTGGGCCATCAGTATGCTAGACATTGTTTCTAGTAGCAAGCTTGCTACATTCATTTTCGCTGTTTCCTCAAGAATATTTTTTTTTTGCATTCACAAGGTTGGAGACCACCCTGGGAGAGATGAGGGTTGTCAGCAAAAGGCATTGTGTGGTCTCACTGGGACATGAAGGAGACTGGCAGCTAGTGCAGCTTTGTCAGGGAACATATTTACTGTAAGGATGCTTTGATTGCTGTATGTTAGGGAGCATGTGTATTGCTGATGGAGGGAAGATCTATGCAGGTCAGTCCATTTTATTACAAACCATGTGAGATAGTGTTGAAACCAGCTTTGCTAGAAAGAACTTGCAGGGCAGAGGTTAGTAGGAGGTCATTAGAATTGTGAATTAGGTTTTGAGGAAGGCACATTAGTCTAGCAGGCCTCAGCCAACAAGCCATTCTTCAGAGCCATCACCAGCCTACATATTACGTATTGCTCCAAGGTATCACTGCTTCTCATGTTACCAGTGAATGTGCCAAGCGAGATCGTTGCAGGTTTGTTGTATCTCCACAACATCTCTGGTTGCAGCACAGAGACTGAAGCTTGTTCAAAACCATGCTCAGCTGTCTGAACAGATCTAGCCACTATGTGGGATTATCTCATCACATTCACAGTGGCCAGAAAACCCCCAAATGCCTTAAAAGTTATGAACATTTTGCAATGCTTAAATTGACAAGAACTGTTAGTACTGATTCCTCTGGCACTGCAGGAAGGAAACCCAACAATGTAGTAGCACAGAGGGAAGGGTGTGTGTATACATGTCTGCGTGGGATTCATAGGGTCAGGACTGATGCTCAGTTGGAGTCTTGCAAGGCTAGGGCATCTGTGACGTAGCTATTCCTGTGGATATAGGTGGACTTGAGCTTCTCTCCTTCTGAAGGCCTGCCTTCTTCTGACACTCACTTGCTGTTCAGAGCCTCCCCAAACTCCCTCTGTGCTGTCCGTGCTGTGGACAAGAGTGTTCTCCTCATGAAGCCAGAAGCTGACCTGTCACCTGGCTCTGTAAGTACTTAATTTGTGTAGCACCTCAAAGCCTGGTCAGAGCAAGTAACCCAGTAATGGGGTAGAAGCAATGAAGAATCCTTCCTGAAAGTGCTGATGCAGGAATGACGTCCTGTGCTGTTATTCATCTTCAGTGGGCAAAATCTGAGAACTGGGCAGCAGCTGTTTGTTTGGGATTTTGCATGACTGTAGGAATGGTAACTGGGAAACCCTGTTAAGGAAGCTGCTTCTCATGTCCAGAGCCAAAAGCTGTCCTGTATTTAATGATGATTTTTCAGTTTTTCTCTCTAGAGATGGATTTATTTTACTGGAGTAGCATCTAGAAGCGTCAAAGAGTTTATTCCCCTCAAGCTAAGCTGCAAATGACATTGCCAGAATAGGGACAAAGGGCTGCAGCCAGGCTGGCCACTGTAATTTTTCATATCTTTTAGCCATAGTAACCAGAGTAACATACTGTCCATAGCAAAGAGGCAGTATCTCCAAATTTGGATGTCTCCTTGGACTTCCAGTTTCCTATTGCAACCACTTCAGGGACCATGGCCGTGTGGATTTGACTGTTACGGTGCTTGTGTCCAAATCCTTTCATTGTGACGGTGGACACTGAAAAATGACAAATGTCCTGGCTTCTTCTGCCCAGGTGTATAGCTTGCTACCAGTGAAGGAATTGCACGGCTATCACTATGGTTCAGACATGCTTTTGGACGAGCCCCTGGAAGAATGTGTCACCTTGAAGAATATAGTCGTGGATGGGATCACCTATTCTCCAGTAACGGATAGGAACGAAGATGACACTTACGACATCCTAAAAGTAAAACCTTCTTGCATGTTTGAGGAGTGAAATGGGAGAAGGAATGAGAGTGCTTAAGCCCTTTGTGGCATGATGCAACATAAGGAAATGACTTGTGAATCTCAATAGTCTGACACTGAGTTCAGTGAGAGTCATAAGTTTCACCTGTCTTGATAGCTGTACTCCTGACTTGAATTGATCAGTCTTAAAGTTTTCTTTTTACATTAAAAGCTTTGGGGTTGGCTTGAATTGAGGTTCTAACTCAAGTTCTCTGCCACTACCATTACCTCATAAAATCAGTATGTCTTTGAGCTACATTGTAGCCACAGATGTTTCCTTCCAAATGGGAGACTCCATATCTAATCTCTGTCTCATCCTGACCCCTAGTCTGGAATCAGACTGGAATCAGTGCCCTTCAGACAAAGGGGATCTATCCCTTGACGTCTCTGAGCCACCTGGGCACCCGACCCAGGGCTGGGGGGATCATCTCAAGGTCCAATCCACAGACCATAAGAGCTTCTGCTTTTGAAGCAATAAAATACTAACACCAAATCTGCTGTGTAAACCTCAGCTGGAATCAGTAACAACAACAACAACAACAATCTTGTGTTTCTCTTCCTTAGGAAATGGGTTTAAAGGTTTTCACAAATTCCAAGGTGAAGAAACCTAGGTATTGCAACACTGGCAATTACAAACCTGTAGCAATCCCAGTTCCAAGTGGACTCATGGCATCTGGACATGCAATGAGGACAAGCGGTAAAGGAATTGAGTCTTGCTGTCATCTCTGTTCTGAACAGAGATCCCATCTGTTTTTTGGGGGGTAAATAAACAAAGTGATGAAGTGGGGAGTTCACAGATGTCATCTTCAGCATGAGCATGGGGCATGTCGCTTTTGCTGGGTTGTAAAGGCCTATAGACAGGCTTAAACAAATATAGAAATAATATAGAAATGAATTTAGCCAAATATAGATGAACAAAACTAGAAGTTAGTTAAGGACTTTTGTCTTTGTTTCGGTGGATTTCTCTTTCCTTTTGTCAAAGCCAAGCATACAAGGTCATAAACAGCTCTTTCCTCTAAGCTGCTCATTTTTACTTCATGAAGTGTTGCCTCACATACTATGAGTTTTGCTGGGGACCAGTGGGTAATATGGAAGAGCTAGGCCTTCCTAATAAACCCTGACCCTGAAACTTCACTGCTTATAGTACCAGTGCTCACTACAGCAACAGCAAGCATCTGCTGCCAGCACAGCTTCTAATTGTTGTGTATATTGCCACTTTCTCAGACCAAAGCATGATGCTGATGTAGATCTTGTTTGTTTGGAATTATCATCCTTAGACTCTTCTAGAATGTATGCCTCATCAATCCCCCCTGTCAGTTCTCCTGAAGAGCTGACAGAGACAGTCCGAAAGTATTTCCCAGAAACGTGGATCTGGAGTTTAGTATCTGTAAGGTGAGTGCCTTGGGCTGGTTCCTCCCTACCTTTTATAATAGTATTGGTTTTACAAGATAAAAACATGAATTTCATGTACCAAGTCAATGATTTCAAGTGCTTGGGCTGGTTTCACATAGTATTGGTTTTACAGATAAACTGATTCATGTCTACAAGCCTTTCAATGCCAGAGTCCTTCACTGTTTGCAGAGATCAGTTGGCATTCCCTGTGATGGAATTGCCTTTGTCTGTGGTTAGGTTTGTCCATGTAGTAGTAGTGAGTTTGGAAGATGTTCAGTGCCCAATATAGTGTGCCCAATCATTCATACAGCCAGTACGATTCATTAGGCTGAAAGGGGTACTGATAGTCACCAAAATCCCATAAAAATCACCCTGTCCTTTCTCTCTGTCTCTCGCCAGCTCTGAAGGAAATGCTGAACTAGATGTGACCATCCCTGACACCATCACTGAGTGGAAAGCCAATGCATTCTGCACTTCATCAGACACAGGCTTTGGCCTATCCCCAACAGTGTCCCTCAGAGCCTTCCAGCCCTTCTTTGTAGAGCTCACCCTGCCTTACTCTGTAGTGCGTGGCGAGGCCTTCACGCTGAAAGCCACCATTTTCAGCTATCTGACAGCCTGCATAAGGGTATGGAAGATTGAAATCCTTCTCTGTACCCATGTACCTTCTTGTACACTTCTTGCCTTCACCTAACCTTCTTATCTCTGAGTAGCCTTAGACCCTTCACCCCTGAAATTCTTATGTTTTCCCACATACCCAGACAGCCAAATCCAACTCCAGCTCTCTGCTTCTTTGCCACAGAAGAAATAGCTATTGCTATTTTTTCCCGTCTCTCTGATATGTTCTCCCTGTCTCTCAAGATCACCCCTCCTCGATTACACCTCTCTCTACAAATGGCAGGTCAGTGTGACTTTGGCTCAGTCTACTCAATTTCTGGCAACTCCAGTGGAAAAGGAGGAAGAATCTCATTGTCTCTGTGAGAACGGGAGGAAAACGGTGGCTTGGCTGGTGACTCCCAGATCTCTAGGTAAAAGTCTCAGAGTACTGAAAACTGCAGGGAGGGTTTCCCTGTGCTGTTCTCCCAGTTCAGTATCTGGTTTAGAGCTACATAGTTTCCTGGAAAATAGTGTGGCTGAGTGTGTCATCTCTGGTTATGCAGGATGTAAAGGCTGGTGGACTCATAGTGTCCAAGGCCATGTCTGGCACTATGTGCAATTTCATCAAGTCTTCCAGGCCTTGGACATCAACTTCTGAAGCCAGAGACTTTGCTGGCTGGCAGGGACATTCTGTCAGTTCCATTCATGTCACAAATTTGATGATTACTCCACGAGACCTTCACACTTTGCTTTTGCTGTTGTTGTTACATGTTGTGGTAGCAGCCATGGTCTGCATGCCGAGTAGCAGAGTGCTGAACAGCCATGAGACTGATGAGTCCCACCACAGTGGTGTCCTAAGTTCTGGAAAAGAGCCACCAAAATAGTCACCTTTGAATGGCAGTGCAGCCCATCTACTCCAGCATGCTTTTCATGATTTAGGTAGCTAAATTCCTGTGGGAAAGAAGCTGGGCTCAGCTGTGATGGGAAATCCCTACCTATGGGCCTGCAGGTTGAAACTCCCAGAAATGTAAGTGAATCCTATTTCCTGGTGCTGCCCAGCAGGACTGGCTGACCCCTGTTTCCTCCAGGGCAGGTGGAGTTCTCGGTGAGTGCTGAGGCCCTGCAAACCAGCAGCCCTGCGGGAATGCCATAGTGGAGACTCCTGAGAAAGGACGGAAGGACACAGTCATCAGACAGCTGCTGGTGGAGGTATGGGGCCTGTGGGCAGGGAGGACTGAGCTGTCTCACAGGCTAGAGTGTTCACTGCATAGACACATGAAACAGAGCTCTAGGCGGTCACTACACTGTGTGGTGATATGATGGTCTTACATTATCTCTGTACTTTGGCAGGGCTACATACAGGTTGCAGGTTAATAACTGTGCAATGTGTCTCCCCCCAGTATTTTAAACTTTCCCCATCTCCCCTGTAAACAGCTTACCAGTCAGCACACGCTGTCTCTCTGTTAGCTGAGGAGCCAAGTAAACTGCTTCTTAAGCTGAGTGTTACACAGTTCTGTTTGCTACCATAGCCTGGCACCATGGTGAAGGCAGGGGAATCACAAGCACCTAAGGGAGTTAGATGCCTGCAGAAAAGTCCCCACAAACTCCAGATATTATAAAAGTCCATGAAAACATGTTAAAATTGTACAGCTTATCCATTTCCTATGGCAAGAAGAGTTGCTGATACTGCATGGTATAGAAGGAAATGTTATGTGGCAGTACTGCAGCTTTTATAGGAAAATGCTAGTTTATTATGCTGGGTGTTGTAAGTCTGACAGAAATATTCTGTGTTCTTAGCCTTTCTCTGTATCATAAAACTACTTAATGCTTACATACTATGTTGTATTGTACCAGTAGTGTCATCGCATATTACAGTGCACATCTTTACTTCCTATTGTCAACAGATGCTTTTTTTTTTTCATAAGGCATCTGCAGGTTTATGATAAATAGCACTGCAGACACCTTCCAGGCAGCCCTCTAGAGCTACTGTGAGCTTTTGCTAGCAAAAGCACTTACTGTAAGCTGTAGTACTTGTTAAAATGATGCAGGAGTTTCACTTCATACAGCAGTTACAATAGTCACCCATGTGATAGTCCTGCAGCATTGTCCCTCTCCTTCTGCTGTCCTTCATCCATGTACAACACTGATCATTTTGGATTCTGGATTTTTTTTTTTTTTTATTTTTACACTTAGATTATTATTTCAGAGCTCTTTCTTTAAATTCCAGGAAGTGTTGTGACTGCCTTTCCTCCTCCAGTTCACTCACTTTTCTTTTCACTCTGTTCTTAGGGATGTTGTTAAGGATCCCTCTGCCTGTATTTCCTGTTCAATAACTTCTCATTTCTCTTGTTTTTCTTCATCCCACCCAAGCCTGAAGGAGTTGAGAAGGAAACAGCCCAGAACTCTGTGCTCTGTGCAAAAGGTAAGGCCTTCCCTCCCCGCCCTCTCCATTTGTTCTTGTGTGGGTGATGGGAGGGACATGCCTGGAGGAGGAAAATAGAGCTGCCTCAACCATTTTCTAGATAGGCTGATATTTCTAGATAATCAGAACATAACCCATCACTTGGGACCCTGAGACCTATTTCTTTATAGCAAGGGATGAAGGGAAGAGGAGGCTTTCCTGATGTTCCACTGAAGCCCCTTGCCCTTACATTAGACAGTTTTTGGGACTGCACTGAAACTGTTTGGTCTTGTTTCTCTCTCAGGAAAGACTTTGCAGAAGTTTTCTCTGTCTCTCCCCTCAAACGTGGTGCAAGACTCAGGCAGAGCATATTTCTCAGTGCTGGGTGAGTGAGCTGCCCAGGAAGGATCTGATGGGAGAAAGAACCATGTACTGTTTCTGTCTGCCTGCCTGACTGTGTTGGCCTCCAACCTCACAGCTTTTTCTCCTGGTTCCCAGTACACCTCACTCCTGCATTTCATCCCTTCTGTCTCAAGTACTTCCCTTCTAGTTCTGCTCTTCTTGTTCCCCTTTCTGCATTTCATTCCACTCAGGGTCCTCTGCAGTGCCCTAAACGTTGACTCACTACCCTCCTTTTCTGTGTTGCTCTGTGTTTCATTCCAGGATCATTATCAATACAGATTTTCTTTTGTTCTTCTCTGTCATCTCGTGCTTCTCTTGTTCTGTAGCTTCCTCTGATTCTGGTAGCCAGCCCTGAATTTTGTTAATATCCCTCTCATATCTCCTGTTCCTTAGGTGACATTATGGGCACTGCCATGCAGAACCTGCACCAGCTCCTCCAGATGCCATTTGGCTGTGGGGAACAGAACATGGTCCTGTTTGCACCCAACATCTATGTCCTGGACTATCTGAACAAGACAGGGCAGCTGAGTGAGGAGATCAAATCCAAGGCCATTGGATACTTAGTGAGCGGTGAGCTCACACAACTTTTGCGTCTGCTTTGGATTTTTTCCAGATCCACTGTGGCTTTCTTCTGTCAAATGCTGGCCAGATGTGCAAAGAGAGCTTCTCTCTTGTTCAGATCATCTTTTCTGTATGCCTGAGAAGCCCCTTCCATGTTTGTTCCTTTATTATTCTCTGTTTCTTAAGTATTAGGGTACCCAGTCATTGTACCCACTTTTCTCTGCTCCCTAACAGTGTTGCAATGCAGTGCACAGTTGCGAGGTGACCCACTATAGTAGCTTGTTGTCATTAATGTGTCCTGCCTGCCTTTTGAAGAAAGACAGGTGCTACTTCTCCTCATGCAGTATAAAAAGTGTATGGAGGTAGTGGTGTATCAGTACTTCTTATTTGCTAGTATAGGACTGACCTGCTCCTCTCTCTTTTGCTTTTGCTGTAACAGCTGTTTTTATGTTTCCTCATCCCTCAGCAGATGTTCTCTGGCATCTCTGAATCTTACTTTAACTCTTTGTTGCAGGTTATCAGAGGCAGCTGAACTACAAGCACACAGATGGCTCTTAGAGTACCTTTGAACCACGCTATGGCCAAACAGGGAACACCTGGTGAGATCTGAGTGTCACCCGTGCCTCCCCTGTATCCTCTCTTTCTCAGCTACACAGCCATAATACATGCTGTATGATGGTAAATAGGAAATGCTGTTGTAGATAAGCAGACTTTTCAGAGATATTCTGGTCCCTGTGCTGCCTCTCACTTGATGAAAGAGGCTGCATCAGCCAGTTATGTAGCTGAAGCACCTCCTCCCACCTGCAACTCTGAGGACCATGATGGATAAGAGGGAGCAGGGATTTTACATCCCGACTGGACAAAGCTGAAGAGTTGCAGTGACAGCTCTTCTAGAGCAGCATCTGCTGAGAAGGCTGCTGGGAAAGGTATTTTATATAAGTGGAAAGGATGATAATCTGAGGGCAGTGCTGTATGGTTATTTTTCAAAAGTGTTTGTCTGTTACTAAGCAAAGACATCTTAGAGAAAAGTGTGTGTTGCCAGTGTGACTTACTGAAAACCTTTGAGTTGCTTCAGCGTATCATTGTTCTGCATTTTCCACTTTAGGTAATGGTAAAATAGATGATTTCATCAACTTCTGTTTGCTTTTAGTCCTTGTGTCTCAACAGAACATTGGCCTCTCACTACATGCTTGTTTCTTCCCATAACTGCTTTGTAACAGCTCTAGCTTCTCAGCTCACTCTTTTAATATGTTCTACTATATTCATAGTTTTACTGACACATCTGGGGAATTCTGGGAAACCCATGAGACATGAATTTCTAGTGAGAGTCCTGCCAGCAGACCATGAGCTATGAGGGATTGATTCTTCCCTGTCATTTTGATTATTACTGTCATGCAGATGTTAAGCTAATTAGCATACAATTCTCTGCTTTTTCCAAAGAGATTTGTTTAGATGCAGATCAACAGTCTTTGTCCTCCAAACTGTAGCCTCAATGCAAAAGGATCATAGGGTTTTTAGGCCCAGAGACAGAGGAGAAATCAAGTTGAGAAACGATTTTTTGACAGATATTTTGAGGTTAAGATGTACTTGTGGTCCAACTAATAGGCCTTTCATTCCCCAGGCCTTCCTGCCTTCCTCCAGACAGGTGATGTGCACATGAGATGGACAGTGGGCCTGCACAGCCCCTCTCACTGGCTCTTTCTTCATTACAGGCTCACGGCCTTTGTCCTGAAGTCCTTTGCCCAGGCCCGGCCTCACATCTTCATAGATGAAAGGCACATCCAGGATGCTTTGAGATGGCTGGCCTACAAACAGAAAGAGAATGGCTGTTTCCACAGTTCTGGGACACTCCTGAACAATGCCATGAAGGTAGCATGCCTGCCTGGTTGGCTTTTAATTAGGCTGGCACTTGACTATAAGTCAGATGGGTGCAGTTGAGCTTCTTGAGCACCCAGGCAGATTGAGAAATCCCATGTCAATGGCAAGAAGTAATGAGACAGAGGCCGTTCTGTATGATTGCCATGACAGGAAGAAGAGTCAAGGGAAACCTGCAGTATAAAAGTGGCAATGATAGCACCACATGAGCAGCAATGGGGAGGAGGAAAGCTAAAGGGTCTACAGTACAGAATAAAGTATTACCACAGCAATGGTAGAAAAAAATGAAGATGAGAAAATATGTCACTAAACATCTACCTTTGTCTTTCCTGGCAGGGTGGAGTGGACAATGAGGTCTCGCTGACGGCCTACATCACTATTGCACTGCTGGAAATTCCTCTGCCTGTAACTGTATGTGACTGCACCCTAATTTGAGTCAGTCTAGGATGACACAGTACTGTCCAGAATTTGACCCAGACTGGAAAAAGAACACAGCTGTTGGTTCCTGTGATATAGAAATTATCTGCTGTCATGTTAGACATTTCAGAAAAATACTGTACTCTGTATGTCCCTAGCCGTTATTCTGGCAGACCCCACTTCAGCATCCAGGGGAACGATGTGTAGTTAGTAAGGCACAAACCTCATCTATTCCCAGCCTTCCAAAAATTGGTTCTCTCTCCACAGTACTCAGTGGTGCGTAATGCTCTCTTCTGCCTGGAAACGGCAGCAAATGGGAAAGAAAACCACGTGTACACCAAGGCACTGCTGGCATACGCCTTTGCTCTGGCAGGAATGGAGGAGAAGCGGAAGGCGTTGCTTGGCTCACTTGAAAAGGAAGCGGTGAAAAAGGGTGAGCGTTCCTGGTGGGACGTTGCTTCTTCCAGCCCACAGACCTTATCTTTTCCCTTGATAAAATGGCTTTTGTTGGCGGGGCAGTGGGTGCAGGAAATGGCTTGTGTGGGTGGGGAAAAGTGTAGGGAGAGGAAACACTTGTGCAAGGTGGTTGCATTTTTGACAGCTCCCTCTCAGTGTCCAGTCCTACTTCTCTGCTCTGAGGGGATTCCTCAGGAGGCACTGCACAGCACACCATCGGTGCTGAGCAAAAGCATGACTCTGCTAGCATCTCACCTCGTCTGCTCTTCTTGTAACGCCAACCACTGCTTAGTAAAGGCTTAGCAATGTTTATGGCCGCTCCTTCCTCCCAGCGGATGTGCTCGACACAGAACAAAGTACAGAGGATGATAAACCAGGGAAGAGAGATGTGCTGAGACAGAAGACAAACATACGGGTCATTTCAGAGGTCCTAGCGTAAGCTAAGTGTCTTGCAGGAAACCGCATAAAAACTCAGAACTGTTCTGGTAAAGTCAGCCTGAACAAGCCAGTTTGCCCAAGCGTTGTCTGTCACAGTGGTGAAGGAAGCATCATCAGCACCTTCTGCCTTCTGCACCACTTCTGTGGGTGGCTCTCAAGCCCTGCTCTCATTTTCCCTCACGGAGTTTGTTACTTGTCCCACCCAGGCATCTCTACTCAAAATGGGACAGTGTCCCAGCCTGGTGCTCTATGTAGATCTCTGGCTCCTTGAGGTGTTCAAGCCTTTAAATGCCTCCATGAGCGTGGAGTTTAAGTGGAAGTGGTATCCTGGCGCGAAGACAGGGCCTCAGCACTCCTAGACTAGTTGTAAACATGCAACGAGTGAGGTGCTATTTCACCCTTCCTGTTTCATCCTGTATTTGCATGCTGGGGGCTTTGTCCTCACCGCAGCACCAACAGGGTCAGTAACTCCTTTTGTGCAAGCTATTCCTTGTTGTCTTCTTTGCCCGCTCCCTGCCTCCTGTGAAGATGGGTCTGTTCACTGGCAGCGGCCTGGGAAAGAGATGGTGGCTGATCTCCCCTACTATCACTACCGAGCTCCCTCTGCTGAAGTGGAGATGACGGCCTATGTGCTCCTTGCTCACCTCACCACACAGCCGGCACCTTCCCAGGAGGCTGTCGTTTGCATCTCTTATTGCAAAGTGGATCAGCGGTCAGCAGAATCCCAATGGAGGCTTCTCCTCCACCCAGGTGAGCAACTTCCCTCCCGTGACCTCACACATCAATGTCAGGAGATTGTCAGAGTGTCAGAGAGCAAGGTAGGAGCACAGTAAGGTTTGCCCAGGCAGGGACTGTACCCCTGCAGTCTAGCCCTGTAGCATCTGCCGCAGCTACCAAATTCCAAAAGGCTGGAGGCCAATATATATGTCAAGTAGAACCACTGGGAGTGACTGGTATTTTGATTCATGACCTGGCTTTCTTGACAAGGAGGACAGAACGGCAGTGGCACGAGTGACACTGCAATTTGGAGCCCCCACCACAATTTGTGCGTGCGTACGCAGGTGCTGCTTCCCCTGTGGAGAATGGCTTTGAAGGCTCCACAGAGCTCCACGACAGGGAGTTGAGGGACACGCAAGTGCTGTGCAGAGGACACAGCGAGAGAATGGAAGCGTGTAAAAACTCACCTTTTCCATCTCTCCTTACTTGAGACTGGAGAAAGCGGAGAATGGAGGAGAGGGTGCCCGCCGCCAGCAAAGGGCAGTCTCTGGGAGGATGGGTTGTGGAACGGCTGACTGGGCTAACCCAGCCCTGGGTGCCGGGACCTGTCTCTTGCAGGACACAGTGGTGGCTCTGCAAGCCCTGTCTCTGTACGGAGCTGTCACCTACGCCAAGAGTGGAGCAGCTTCCCAAGTGACCCTGAGATCTGGAGGGGACTTCCAGCAGGACTTCCAAGTGGACCCCTCAAACCGGCTGCTGCTCCAGCGCGTGCCCCTGCCCCAGGTGCCAGGGGAGTACAGCGCAGAGGTGTCTGGTGAAGGATGTGTCTACCTGCAGGTGAGGGTGATGGAGGCAGATGCTGTCCCGGGAGGGGAGCCCCTTCCCCGGCAGGAGCCAGGGAGAGGACAGGAAGGACAAGGGAGAGGGGAGGAGTGTGGGGGAAGGCTCTGGCAGAGGAGAAAAGTGTTGGTGTGCGGGGGAGAGAGAGCGGGATGGACAGAGCTGGGCCCGTAGACGATGGTCTCTCTCCTGGGTTGTGCACGCACACACACGCTCACACAGAGCTGCTGGCTCTCCCCCAGACGAGCCTGAGGTACAACGTGCAGCCCACGCAGGAGAATGCGCCCTTCACGCTCCATGTGTACACCACCCCAGAGACATGTGAGGACTCCCGGACTCCCAAGGTCTTTGACATAGGCATAAACGTCAGGTAAGTCCGTGCTTGGTCTGAGCCTTCCTGAGAAGCCATGGGAGCTGGAGGAGCCTTGGTGGTCCAGGGTGAGCCAGTCTGGGTGGGGCAGGGCAGCCCCCCGCAAGGTGGGCCAGAAGCAGCTGGGCTGGGAGGAGAGGCTGTGGAGGAAGGGGGCATCCTGCAGGGGTGAAGCTGTGTGGGGAGCCCAGGGCTGCAGGAGTGAGGGGTGGCACAGGTGACTTGGGAAGTGACATGGGCTGGAGAAGAAGGTGTTGGGCTGCCAGAAAGCGGTGGGATGTCAGGCGTTAGGGAAGAAGTGGAAGTGCCCCCGGCTTTGACATGAGGTGCTCTGAATGTTTGCTGCTTGGTTCCTCAGTTACGCAGGCGAGCGCAACGTCTCCAACATGGTGATTGTTGATGTGAAAATGCTGTCGGGATTCATCCCTGTCAAGTCCTCAGTAAGAAAGGTAGGAGCCCACGTGAATTATTTCTCCAAGGATATCTGCCCCTAATCCATTCTCTTTTTTAAAGGAGCCCCTAGTTCTTCTCCTGGTACCTTTTCCACTTTTAGCCGTGCCTCATTTTTCCCCTGGTTCTTTTACCCTTCTCCTGTCTACAGGTCTCCCGTGGTGCACGAGGGATTCCAGAACTCAGTGATAACTGAGTTCTGATACCCTGCTAAAAACATTGTCTTTATGTACCTCCTTCAAAAGTAGTATTGCTTTCTTGTTCCTTTTGCAAATCTTACCTTGTGGCTTATAGTTTGTCCTTTAACAGTTCATTTGTTAGATTACCTTTTGAGAGGTTCATCAAGTGCATGGCCTAGAAAATAGTAGAGATTATGAGATGACACTGCAGAACTAGCAAGCCTGAAATAATGTGTTATCATTGCATTTTTCCATTGCTGTGTTTGGACCAGTGATCTGTCTCTGCTGAAGCCAGGCAGTACTTCATTTGCCAGACTGGTGAAGGGAAGACCTTGGCCCTACCAAGGAGGCACTAAGTTCTATGCTGCAGACTTAGTTGGTTCCCTCATTCCCCATAGTATTTTATTCCCTTAGCGTCCCATCCATAGGCCTGTGGAAATGGCACAGGGAGAGTACTCTCAACTCAGTAAAATTTTGGTCTTCTTTCTTCAGCTGCAACACCACATAGCTATTGAACGTACGGAGTTGAGTACCAACCATGTTTTAGTGTATCTGGAAAAGGTGAGTGTCCATCTGGGGCTAGAATGGGTCAGAGAAACACAAGCATGGAGACATTTGGCCACTCAGGGCAAAAGACATGTACCTCAAAACTACCATGGGTCTGACAAAAGTAGGAATGAATTTCATACTGACTTTTGCCCACCTTTCAAGATTTACTGGTACCTTCCTCCCAGCCCTCAGCAGGTTTTCTCTCCGTGCCTGCACACAGATCAGCCCACACCTGCCCACCAGCCACCGGCTCCCCCAGTGTGGGGAAAGGCCCCAGGGTTTCCCCTTGCCCCTCAGCCAGGCCACACACACCCCCAGGGCCCAGGGCACTGGTGGCAGGGAGAGCACTCGCGGAAGGAGGCCAGTGAGGAGACACCGGGAGAGACCAAGGCAGATGCAGAGGCACCCCTAAACCTCCCCTGCTTCCCTTCTCCAGCTGAACCACGAGACCTTGAGCTTTTCCTTCACGGTGGAGCGGGACATCCCTGTGCAGGGCCTGAAGCCAGCTCAGGTGAAGGTCTATGACTACTACGAGACAGGTAAGTGCGGGTCTGGGGGTGCCCTTGGGAACGAGTACGGGGAGTTGGATATGTGGAGGTGCATGGGAGCTCTGGGGACCCACAGCTGCCCCTGGCACCCATCCCTATGCCAGCCAACAGCCCTGCTCTCTCCTTCCCCTTCTGTTTTCCAGATGAGTTTGCCACACAGGAGTACAGCGCTCCCTGCACCACAGGTAGGGTACATAGGAACAAATGACATGTTCTAGTATGGCCAATTGCAGGTTCTTTTGAATGAACATCTTTGCAAACCAGGGGTATCCTCAGCCTAGTTATAGTCTCTGGGCATGTCTTTACTATGCCTGTAGCAGTCTTGTGACATACCTTAGTACAGAGAAGGAATGCAATACTGGCTACCCCATGTCCTGTGTAAGCCTTTCATTTTTGTTCACTGAGGCTCCATCCCAATGTTATTGCCTTAATTTACACAGAGGCACTTGTATTTTCCTCTGTGTATGTCATGTTGAGGAATTGCCTCCCAGCTGTCTCGGGGAAATGATGATGCTATTGACATGTCTTCAGTGGGGACCTGTCAAACTGCCCTGGTGTTTTTTTTTTTTTTTTTCCAATCCTTTGGGAAATCCAGGTGCTGAGAGAGACATGTACTGGGGTAGCACATGCTTTCTAAGGCAGATATCTCTGCCTCCCCTTCCATCTCGGTAGCAAGGATTTCTTGAACATGTCCAGCCATTCCCAATCCATCTGCAACTCAGAATTTTAGGTGACATAGGTTCCTAGGATTTAACTGGGCTTGAACTCACATGGCATGAAAGAAGGAGCCACCAGAACACAGGGAAGATGTCTGGGGCTCTGGATACTGCTTCCTCAGGAACCATCTCTCATTCTGTCATTTCCTCACCTCCAGACGAAGCTGAACAGGGAAACGCTTGAAGAACACATCTTGTGCGAGCCCTGCTGGATCAGCTCATGTCTGTGCCTCTAGAGGATCTTCTTGTTAAGGTGGCCTACTGAAACGTTACATAAGGACACCTCAACACAAAAAAAAGAAGTGACAATATAAATAAATTGTCTTGATTCTCCAAAGATGCCTCTGGCCTTACTTTTTGTTAGTGTGCCTTTTCTCTCTTCCCATCAGTAGCTCAGACTGTGAAGTGGTCTGAGATTTAGATAAAGAGCCATCCATTGCAAGAAAGTGTTTGGCAAGTCTTCGGGAATACCAGGAGACAGACATTTTTTGGCAGTGGGGAGGTTTGTCATCATACTTGCCAGTTCTCTAGGAGGAAAGGGAATTCTGCCTGGTCCACTATGCCCTGGAAACTTGGCTCCCTGCTTGTAGATGTGGGTGTTTTCTGCAAGATAGTTCTTGGACATAAACCTCTCTTCATATAACTCCTGCGATTCCGTGGTGAAATCACTGCTGTGCAGCAGACGGGCTGTAGAACCTGTCCAAACTGATTTTTCAGAACAGATAGAAGTGAAGGGAGGATCCGTGAAAGGAAACCTTTCCCATTCTGGCACTGAAGACATTGTCTGTTTGTTTCCAAACAGGTGAAGTGAAATCAGTGAGGGACTGGGAACTTAACATCATCCAGAATTTCAAACAAGATCTACCTTCTGAGCCAAAATTGTTGCATTTTTTAATGAAAACTTTATCTTATTCCCCTTAGAGGAGGCCTGGAGGTCTATTATATTCTTTTGAGTAATTTTAGTACAGTTTTCATTTTCTCCCCTTTGACAAGTTGCTGATCTTGCCTGACCCTGGCTGACCTAGTCTGATGTGTTACATGGAGTTAGCAGTAGTTTAGAAGGTGTGATGGCCCAAGGAAGCATGACAGAGTGTTTTTGTAGAAACTTTTATTTAACTAAATAACCGTGCTCTTTTATCTAATGCTTATGTATCAGCCTTACTGTACCTATAAACTCTGAATAGGTATAGCAACGAAAGTTTGAGTGGAACTTTTTCTTATAATTGGCCAGCTTGTATGGGATGATTACCAAATTGCTTGTCTGATACCTGAGTTCCAATCATCTGGGTATGTCCTTTAGAAACAAAACAAATCAACCGGAGTGCTAGTATGTTTCTAACTTTTTCCTAACTAGGCTTACAGCTAGGCTCACAATTAGGCTTAGAGTGTTTCAGCAGAATTCATAGAGGCCCTGGATCCCTCTCTGGTAGTTTGGGTTAAACTTTTTGCATGCTAGTTACACAAATTATCACATACTCTCTAGTCTCCCAAGGGTCTCTCCCAAGGATGCCGTAGAGATCAGCCCTAGCTCACTAGGTCATATGGCATGTGGTGTATTTTGTTTAAATTGCTCCGTGTGCAGAAGTGCCTTTGAACCTTCCAATGATAGCTTAAGCAAACACATCTGTAGGAGTCCCTCATGCAGCTTCTTTCATATGCACAGACCCAGGTTGTCAATACTACGTCACAGATTAAGCAAATAACTTATATTTATTTTAATGTTGCTTAAGCTCTTTGAGTTGTCATCATCCATGTGGGTGTCTGAAGACCCTCTTTCCCTTCTATGAGCTAAAACTCATCATTTTGTGAGGAAAGCAGTTTGCTCTGGCACTTTTTTTTTCTTTTTTTTTTATAGTTGCCCTCCTGCTTTGGGATTATTAGAGATAGTATTGGAGGTACACAGTCCCAGCTGAGACTTAGTTAAGGGCAAGCAGGTTCAAAAGTGCCAGGTGTGCAAATTTGTGAATACAGACATAGGTTTGCAAATACAGACCCTCATTTACAGCAACCTGTAGATAGATGTCAACAGCTCCTTTAGTTTCATTTGCTTTTTGGCAAGTATTTTACCATGGTTATGCTGCTGCATCTTTTCTGCCTCAAATGAAACAAAGTGATCATCATGACAATTTAGTTTAAAAATCTGTAAAATCTCTGGAATATGTTCCATTCACAGAATTTGGATAATGGTTTTCTACCATAGAAAGAGTTAACACAATATTTGGCTGCTGCCAGGTTAAATTAGACAACACCTAATTGCTGCCCATGAGTAGCCACATCACTTATCATCTGGCTGGAGTTCCCCACCTAGCCCACATCTGTAAAGTAGTTTAACATCCCTCTGCTTGACTAGGATGTGAATTGTCAGTCACATGTTTGCGGGCCCTCCATGGCATATGACACAGGAAACTTTATCAACGCTACTGTAGGAAAGCACAAGAATATCTGAATATTCCATTTCTGCCCCCATGGAGCACGCTTTACATGCTTCAAAGGCAAATTGCAACGGTCTAAAATCAAAACAGTTTCATTCAGAAACCAAAAACTATGTTGCTTTGAGCACCTGGAAAATAAATTATGGTAGGAAATGAAATGGTTTTACTATTTCTAAATCAAATAAAAATGGAATTAGTATTCATGCTCAATTAGAAATTTTGCTCAGCATTCTCTGAAGCCTGTTGATTTCATAGGCTTCTCTGAATATGAGATGTCAAAAAGGTCTTGGGTGAGCAAACACCAATCACCAAGAGATAACGTGAAATAATATTAATATTTAGCAAAATAGCTGAAGAACTTTATTTGTTTTCAGTACCATTGTTTGGATAGGCGCACTAAGAGAAAATTGGATGCAACAACTAGCTGTGCATACTTTGGATATACAACAAGCCATGATATCTAGCAATAAGCATTTAATGAGAATAAACAGTCACAACCTGGAGACACCTTAATATAAGAGGATTAGGGACAGTTTCACCAAAGCAACCCTATGATTTAAATAAACATGCTATTTATACTAGACTGAGATAGTTAGGGTACTGGTAAATGCTATTAGCTTCTAGGCCATGCTGCTTGCCAAGACGGTGTTTACTCATAACTCCCTGGGAACCTCCAAGAAGCAGCAGTTACAACACATGGAAGTTTCCACAAGAAGGCCCAAGCTTCATCTGGAGAACAGGCTATTATTATAAGTTATCAGCTGAAAGCACAGTATATGCATATATCCTTCTGGCCCTCCACTGCCCCAACACCCTTGCATGTTCTAAGCTTATTCATATTTAATTTAGAAGAGGGCAGACTGTTAATCTACTCCCACACTTCTAAGAATAAGAAACAATCCTGGAAGGAGTGGCTCCTGGGCACATTATTTTGTGTAACGTTAGTTGATCATCCGGACTGCCTCCAGGTAAGAGACATGGATAGGCACCTGCAGAGGGCAATTCAATCAAGTCATGGTTTCTAAGCCAGGGAAGAGAAATTGCTCTCAAGAAGTACCTGTCCTTCTCCATTGTTTAGACAGAATCTCAGCTAACACGTTTGGAGTTAACATCTTGGAGAGAGCTACATTAGAAAAGTGACCCTGACTTAAATCGTCTTCTATCTTTATAACTGTCAGCCTTACAGTTCTGCACACAGGCATGGAAGCATGGCTGGATGGGATGCTCTTCAACCTAAGAAGCCAGAGAGATTAAAGCTGTGACTGGAGATTGAGCAGCAAGAAACAGAACTGGGAATAAGCTGTTCAAGAATCATTGGTCAGTACAGTTAATTTGTTTGTAAAGTTCATTTTTCATTCCTTGCAGGCACTATCCAAATGTCAGTCTATTCTCTCTGTAGATGGTGGTGATAGTGAGGCAGGTGGGGTCTAGCAGCTTGGAGTATTCCTCATGCGTTGCCCTGATCTACTTCCTCTGCAAGGACGAGAGAAAATGGAAGGGGACAGGAGTTAGAGAGAGATGCTAGTTCCCTCTCTCAAGTGGAGAGAAAGAGAGCAAGATGTATCATGCTGCAATGTGCCACCAGCATGTAAGGCTTTGCCACATACAATTGCTAAGCAGGCTGGGGTGCCATATTGTATAGCTATGCTCCCCCCATGAAAAATGTCATTGCTGTGTGTACAGGTGTGGGTTTGTCACTAGGGCAGTTTTTCTCACACACGAGGGAGGAAAACCCAAGTTCTTAAAATGGACAAACCATTTCATTAGTAAGGGCTGTGCAGGATTCCTCCTCGATGAGGACTTCTTGTTGCACTTATGGCTGTATACTCAGAGTAGGAAATGAGGAGCTACGAGCAGCACCATATTACAGCCTTAGTGAAAAGGTATACCATGCTTGGGCAGGAGATTCTGGAGCATGGTACAGTATCATGGAAGGTCAGACCGTGACATGCTGCTGTATGGGATATATATGTTGGTGACCTTGATTTGTTCTATTGATTTAGACAGCGCACTTCTGGGAAGCAGAGTGCCAGATGGTTTGGAAGAGCCAAGTCCCATGATCAGCAAGATCCCATAGCTACACTAGCAGGAGTATTCAAGAAGGACCAGCAGATACCCTGATGCCAAGACAACAAAAATGATGTAAGAAACTCGAGCTCAAAGAAGAAGGATATGGGGCACCAACTGGACAATAACCCTCAGTCAAGCCAGAAGAACCTGACTGTAAGAATTCAAGGAGAGTCAGTTTTCAGTGAGACAACACCACTGTGTCTCCTGTGTTCACAGTTTTGCATCCAAAATCTGTGCCTATGCACTGGGAAAATCTCATTCAAGATAACTGTCAGACAGAGATGAGCACTGACTGGAAAACCTCATGCACAGTGAGGAAGATGTAGAAAACTCTGAAGAAGAGAAGAGCACTCCATACCCTACCTGTGGTGCAGGGAGCGCTGTACTCCTGTGTGGCAAACTCATCTGGAAAACAGAAGGGGAAGGAGAGAGCAGGGCTGTTGGCTGGCATAGGGATGGGTGCCAGGGGCAGCTGTGGTTCCCCAGAGCTCCCATGCACCTCCACATATCCAACTCCCTGTACTCGTTCCCAAGGGCACCCCCAGACCCGCACTTACCTGTCTCGTAGTAGTCATAGACCTTCACCTGAGCTGGCTTCAGGCCCTGCACAGGGATGTCCCGCTCCACCGTGAAGGAAAAGCTCAAGGTCTCGTGGTTCAGCTGGAGAAGGGAAGCAGGGGAGGTTTAGGGGTGCCTCTGCATCTGCCTTGGTCTCTCCCGGTCTCCTCACTGGCCTCCTTCCACGAGTGCTCTCCCTGCCACCAGTGCCCTGGGCCCTGGGGGTGTGTGTGGCCTGGCTGAGGGGCAAGGGGAAACCCTGGGGCCTTTCCCCACACTGGGGGAGCCGGTGGCTGGTGGGCAGGTGTGGGCTGATCTGTGTGCAGGCACGGAGAGAAAACCTGCTGAGGGCTGAGATGGGGGTCATCCATGCGAGAGAGACGAGGAGACTGGCAAACAGGTTTGTGTTTCATGGTTACAAGGCTCGAGGTGCTTAACATTCCATTACTTCTTTGTCCATGCTATTGCCAATGTAATTCAGAGCTCCATCATGTATCCCTCTGCAACCCTGAGTTTGTCCTCACCTTCTCTACATACACCAGAACGTGGTTTGAGCTGACTTCTGTTCGCTGGATTTGGAAAGGCCGAATGCTTGAGAGCTGGAAAGAGAAGACAAGGAAGAGTTACAGACCTGAAGGGATGTCACTCCTCCTTCAACTCACTGAACCTTCTACCTATCATGAAACTTTTAGCAGGTAGAGGCTGAGAAGTAATGCATGGGCAAAATACGTCCTATAGGAATCAGCAAATACTCTTGCGTAGAGCCCCTCACGGTAAGTCTTATCCCAGTTCTGACCATCTCATGCTGTAGCACTTCTTTGACAAAAAAAAAAAAAAAGTAAAAAAAGTGATGAGGGAATGACATTTTCACAGCTATTGAAAATCTTTTGAGGCTCTTGAATACTTGAAATTGGACCTGAAGGTCTCTTCCCAAATCTCAGGCTCAGGTCCACACAATACATTAATGCAAGCTACCAAAAGTGGTACAGGTGTGAGAAGGGGCTGCTGCTACTGGAATCCCTCGTGCACCACGGGAGACCTGTAGACAGGAGAAGGGTAAAGAACCAGGGGAAAAATGAGGCACGGCTAAAAGTGGAAAAGGTACCAGGAGAAGAACTAGGGGCTCCTTTAAAAAGAGAATGGATTAGGGGCAGATATCCTTGGAGAAATAATTCACGTGGGCTCCTACCTTTCTTACTGAGGACTTGACAGGGATGAATCCCGACAGCATTTTCACATCAACAATCACCATGTTGGAGACGTTGCGCTCGCCTGCGTAACTGAGGAACCAAGCAGCAAACATTCAGAGCACCTCATGTCAAAGCCGGGGGCACTTCCACTTCTTCCCTAACGCCTGACATCCCACCGCTTTCTGGCAGCCCAACACCTTCTTCTCCAGCCCATGTCACTTCCCAAGTCACCTGTGCCACCCCTCACTCCTGCAGCCCTGGGCTCCCCACACAGCTTCACCACCCCTGCAGGATGCCCCCTTCCTCCACAGCCTCTCCTCCCAGCCCAGCTGCTTCTGGCCCACCTTGCGGGGGGCTGCCCTGCCCCACCCAGACTGGCTCACCCTGGACCACCAAGGCTCCTCCAGCTCCCATGGCTTCTCAGGAAGGCTCAGACCAAGCACGGACTTACCTGACGTTTATGCCTATGTCAAAGACCTTGGGAGTCCGGGAGTCCTCACATGTCTCTGGGGTGGTGTACACATGGAGCGTGAAGGGCGCATTCTCCTGCGTGGGCTGCACGTTGTACCTCAGGCTCGTCTGGGGGAGAGCCAGCATCTGTGTGAGCGTGTGTGTGCGTGCACAACCCAGGAGAGAGACCATTGTCTACGGGCCCAGCTCTGTCCATCCCGCTCTCTCCCCCGCACACCAACACTTTTCTCCTCTGCCAGAGCCTTCCCCCACACTCCTCCCCTCTCCCTTGTCCTTCCTGTCCTCTCCCTGGCTCCTGCCGGGGAAGGGGCTCCCCTCCCGGGACAGCATCTGCCTCCATCACCCTCACCTGCAGGTAGACACATCCTTCACCAGACACCTCTGCGCTGTACTCCCCTGGCACCTGGGGCAGGGGCACGCGCTGGAGCAGCAGCCGGTTTGAGGGGTCCACTTGGAAGTCCTGCTGGAAGTCCCCTCCAGATCTCAGGGTCACTTGGGAAGCTGCTCCACTCTTGGCGTAGGTGACAGCTCCGTACAGAGACAGGGCTTGCAGAGCCACCACTGTGTCCTGCAAGAGACAGGTCCCGGCACCCAGGGCTGGGTTAGCCCAGTCAGCCGTTCCACAACCCATCCTCCCAGAGACTGCCCTTTGGCTGGCGGCGGGCACCCTCTCCTCCATTCTCCGCTTTCTCCAGTCTCAAGTAAGGAGAGATGGAAAAGGTGAGTTTTTACACGCTTCCAATTCTCTCGCTGTGTCCTCTGCACAGCACTTGCGTGTCCCTCAACTCCCTGTCGTGGAGCTCTGTGGAGCCTTCAAAGCCATTCTCCACAGGGGAAGCAGCACCTGCGTACGCACGCACAAATTGTGGTGGGGGCTCCAAATTGCAGTGTCACTCGTGCCACTGCCGTTCTGTCCCTCCTTGTCAAGAAAGCCAGGTCATGAATCAAAATACCAGTCACTCCCAGTGGTTCTACTTGACATATATATTGGCCTCCAGCCTTTTGGAATTTGGTAGCTGCGGCAGATGCTACAGGGCTAGACTGCAGGGTACAGTCCCTGCCTGGGCAAACCTTACTGTGCTCCTACCTTGCTCTCTGACACTCTGACAATCTCCTGACATTGATGTGTGAGGTCACGGGAGGGAAGTTGCTCACCTGGGTGGAGGAGAAGCCTCCATTGGGATTCTGCTGACCGCTGATCCACTTTGCAATAAGAGATGCAAACGACAGCTCCTCCTGGGAAGGTGCCGGCTGTGTGGTGAGGTGAGCAAGGAGCACATAGGCCGTCATCTCCACTTCAGCAGAGGGAGCTCGGTAGTGATAGTAGGGGAGATCAGCCACCATCTCTTTCCCAGGCCGCTGCCAGTGAACAGACCCATCTTCACAGGAGGCAGGGAGCGGGCAAAGAAGACAACAAGGAATAGTTACTTGCACAAAAGGAGTTACTGACCCTGTTGGTGCTGCGGTGAGGACAAAGCCCCCAGCATGCAAATACAGGATGAAACAGGAAGGGTGAAATAGCACCTCACTCGTTGCATGTTACAACTAGTCTAGGAGTGCTGAGGCCCTGTCTTCGCGCCAGGATACCACTTCCACTTAAACTCCACGCTCATGGAGGCATTTAAAGGCTTGAACACCTCAAGGAGCCAGAGATCTACATAGAGCACCAGGCTGGGACACTGTCCCATTTTGAGTAGAGATGCCTGGGTGGGACAAGTAACAAACTCCGTGAGGGAAAATGAGAGCAGGGCTTGAGAGCCACCCACAGAAGTGGTGCAGAAGGCAGAAGGTGCTGATGATGCTTCCTTCACCACTGTGACAGACAACGCTTGGGCAAACTGGCTTGTACAGGCTGACTTTACCAGAACAGTTCTGAGTTTTTATGCGGTTTCCTGCAAGACACTTAGCTTACGCTAGGACCTCTGAAATGACCCGTATGTTTGTCTTCTGTCTCAGCACATCTCTCTCTTCCCTGGTTTATCATCCTCTGTACTTTGTTCTGTGTCGAGCACATCCGCTGGGAGGAAGGAGCGGCCATAAACATTGCTAAGCCTTTACTAAGCAGTGGTTGGCGTTACAAGAAGAGCAGACCGAGGTGAGATGCTAGCAGAGTCATGCTTTTGCTCAGCACCGATGGTGTGCTGTGCAGTGCCTCCTGAGGAATCCCCTCAGAGCAGAGAAGTAGGACTGGACACTGAGAGGGAGCTGTCAAAAATGCAACCACCTTGCACAAGTGTTTCCTCTCCCTACACTTTTCCCCACCCACACAAGCCATTTCCTGCACCCACTGCCCCGCCAACAAAAGCCATTTTATCAAGGGAAAAGATAAGGTCTGTGGGCTGGAAGAAAGCAATGTCCCACCAGGAACGCTCACCCTTTTTCACCGCTTCCTTTTCAAGTGAGCCAAGCAACGCCTTCCGCTTCTCCTCCATCCTGCCAGAGCAAAGGCGTATGCCAGCAGTGCCTTGGTGTACACGTGGTTTTCTTTCCCATTTGCTGCCGTTCCAGGCAGAAGAGAGCATTACGCACCACTGAGTACTGTGGAGAGGGAGACAGTGAGACTGGGCAACAAGCTCTCTCACAGAATTCTATCGTAGAAAAACAGGAAGAATAGGTCCATGGTACACACGGACCCTTGGAAACCCCACTCGTCTGTCTGATGGAGATTGTACCATTATTTGTTCCTTCCCCTCCATGTCTGCTACCCCAGGTAACAAATGGACAGTCAGAGGCTGTTCCTCATTTAGTACCTTCTCTTTTCTAATACATCACGTTACAATGTTTTTTTCCAGCTTGATTTTAAAAGTGGGAAGTAGGTCTCTAATCCTTCTGCCTAGGAAAGTATTCATTACCTGACTGATTGCATGGGGTGTTGTGCCAACACAGTAGGCTCTTACTAGTGTTCTGGTAGGAATGTACAATTTCAACAGAAAAGGAGAATTTTTTGGATGTAGAAAGCCTATCTGGGTCATTTCTGGGATTTAAATATTATTTAACTCACAGTTAATCCATGGTGTATTCTTTTATATGAGCAAAAGCAAGATCCTTCACAAAAGAACTTAGAATAAGATTAAATGAAATGTTTATGTGGGAGACAGGATTGGACAAGGGAGGAGACTGGAGGAAATGTTATTCTAGTCTGGGCTTGAAAAGAAAGAATATTCAGACAGTATTTCCTCTTTAAAAGGTAAACGGGCTTGATAATCTGTGGGAGCCTAGTAGGGTAAGTTACTACCAATAGTGACTCAGGTGACACATACAGTTACAGGCAGAGGAATCTCCAGCAATGCAATAGTGATGTAGGCCGTCAGTGAGACCTCATTGTCCACTCCACCCTGCAGGGAAACATAAAAGTAGACGTCATTCCCACAGAGCACCACTGACTTCTCCCTGTGCTATGCTATCTACATCATGCAAAGACAAATTCTTCCTAGCCTCCTACTTATGGTTAAGTCCTTCAGAAGTTGCCATTGGCTTCTTCCTGCTTTTTTAATAGTTCATATACATAGATTCCCCCTCCTTCCCAATCCCCAAGTGCTGATATATCTCTTTTGGTCCCAGGCTGACTTACAGTCAACTTCCAACCTCACAAAGCCCATATGGAGCCAAACAGGCAGATATATTACCTTCATGGCATTATCAGGAGTGTCCCAGAACTGTAGAAGCAACCATTCTCCTTCTGCTTTTGAGTGAGCCAGATCAAAGCATCCTGGATGTGCTTCTCATATATGAAGATGTATGGCCGGGCCTGGGCAAAGGACTGAGGACAAAGGCTGTGAGCCTGAAAGCAACAGAGGGAACTGAGACAGCCGGCCCTGTATCCATCACAGGTGATGGGGCCCATGCAGACATCACTGTTCTGGAAGAAAGCAGTAGAAGCTCCAGAACTTGGTTATGTGGACTGGTTGGAAACTGCAAACTAGCTTAGCAATTTGGTGAGACAGGCACCAATGCTAAAAGTAACTGCCATTCACAGACATGAGGACTGTGGGTAGGTGGGCAATTGCATTCTAGGGATTCATCAGCATCTGTTAAAAAGAACTTGCTTGGGCATCCTAAGGGTCATCCTAACTTGAGCTGAACCAGGGTACTGGGGAGGTAAATAGCTATCAGTGCACCATTACAAACCTAAAGGGGATCTCCCTTAGCATCCTTCCTTGTTCTCTTATCCCACATGATTATTTATGATGTCATGATTATCCTTTCACCTCCACCTCCATTTCAGCTTTCACAATGACCAAGCACAAGAGGACACTGAGAAAAGGGAGGGGACGAAGAGCAAAAATACAAAGCCAGTGGTACTGAAGTCTTACCAGGTATTCCCAACCTGCCCATATTGGGGCCCAAAGGTGCTATAAGAACCATCCCAGTGTTTATAGTTCAATTGCCTTTGATACCCTGAAATGGAGAGCAGAAGAATATTTTTGTTGTCTCAGTACTTTTCAAGGAGTCATACAAATGAAATGTAGCAGAAATTGTTCTGGCTGTAAAAATTCAGGCCCAGCCAAAGGTGAAGAACGCTTCTGAAATCTCAATCCTAAAGACCTTCTGGGGCCTGCGATTCAGTATAAGCAGCTGCCAAGATTAATGGTTACAGACTGATTTATATATTTCATAAAACCATTTTCTTACAGAAAAGAGTTTTTTTATTGCCAGTTCTGGACTTTTTCTATGTTCCTGTTTGGACAGGGCCCTCTCTCACCCTGCACCTCTACCTGAGTGCAGAATTCTCTCTCTTGTAGATACTGTATTATATGCACTCAGCCTACTACAGGATCATGTCCCCTTCAAGAGAATGCACTAGGAAAACCTCCCCTAGATCATACATGCCAGTGGTCAAGTGTCCTTATCCATATGCCAAGGAAAGGAATTAACAGAGAAGCTGTGTCCCAGCTCACCGCTCACTAAGTATCCAATGGCCTTGGATTTGATCTCCTCACTCAGTTGCCCTGTCTTGTTCAGATAGTCCAGGACATAGATGTTGGGTGCAAACAGGACCATGTTCTGTTCCCCGCAGCCAAATGGCATCTGGAGGAGCTGGTGCAGGTTCTGCATGGAAGTGCCCATGATGTCACCTGGGTAATGAGAGATTTTCAAGGGCACATTAGCACAATTCAGGGCTCAGAGGTCAACTATGCACAGGTTGAAAAAACATGGCAGTGTTTTAAAATAGCATGTGACACTGAAAGTGCTTCACTTACCTAGCACTGAGAAATATGCTCTGGCTGAACCATCCACCACATTCTCCGGGAGAACTAGAGCAACTGTCTCTGACATTGATTTTTCTGGGAAGAACAAAACAAAACAACGACAACAATAAGAACAACAACCAGATCAGTTTGGTTATGCTTCCTGATATGTCTACATGCATGTGTGTCAGCTAATTGGTTGAGATACAGTTCACTGCACAGGGGTTTCCTGCCTTCAACAAATCCATTCATCTGCATTTTTGTTGTGGAATCCTCCCATCCTGCACATTTTCCATTGGGCCTGCAATACTCTCACACACAAAATGTTATGGATTTCTACATTGCACTATCAGCTGGCCTGGTTTGGAAAATACACTTTCTAGCCTATTTTTCTGGCCTCTCCTGCTTTGGTGGGCAGTCCTGGCAGAGTTCGGTTTGTGATTTTACTTCCATAGAATGAAAGACATTAGAGATAACCCTAATAAATACCAGATATTCTGTCCCCACAGGGACCTAGGCAGCCTCACTTCCTAAGAGCTATGCTTCTGCCTCTGCACTTGCAGAAACTATTACAATCACAGCTGTTTAGGAAGAATTAGTTTCACTACCAGTTGGAGATACATCTAGTTTATTCAGTTTCATTAGATGTCTATAATTTTTAAGCCTCATTTTCTCCTTATGTCTTAGTCTTTTCTTCAGGGAAAAGAAAAAAAAAAAAAAGAAAAAAAAAGTCCTAGAAAGAAATAAGCTCTTACCAGATGCACAGATCACAGAGTTATATGTAGTTTCCACCTCCATCCCTTCTGGCTTTGGGGAAGAGGGAAGAAAAAAAGCAAAAAGTGAGAAATAGACAGAAAAAGAAATAAAAGAATTATCAGCAGAGAAACTAGAAGGGACACTAAAGAGAAAACAAAATACTTGCAAATTCTCCTGTGGTAATTACTTCATAATGCAAAGCCTTTAGAAGTTGCTTACAAAGACGTTCCTCTGTACACAAAACTGATGATAGAATCATAAAATCATAGAATCATAGAATGGCTTGGGTTGGAAGGGACATTAAAGATCATCTAGTTCCAAACCCCCCAGGCTATAGGCAGGGATACCACCCACTAGATCAGGTTTGCCAGGGCCCCATCCAGCCTGGCCTTGAACTCCTCCAGGGATGGGGCATCCACAACCTCTGTGGGCAACCTGTTCCAGTGCCTCACCACCCTCTGAGTAAAGAATTTCTTCCTGACATCCAATCTAAATCTCCCCTCTTTCAGTTTAAAACCATTCCCCCTTGTCCTGTCATTATCTACCTGAGTAAAGAGTCCCTCTCGATCCTTTTTATAAGAACCCTTTAAGTACTGAAAGGCCGCAATGAGGTCTCCACGGAGCCTTCTCTTCTCCAGGCTGAACAGCCCCAGCTCTCTCAGCCTTTCTTCATAGGAGAGGTGCCCCAGCCCTCTGATCATCTTTGTGGCCCTCCTCCAGACTTGCTCTAACAGCTCCACACCGTTCTTGTGCTGGGGCCCCAGACCTGGATGCAGCACTCCAAGTGGGGCCTCACAAGGGCAGAGCAGAGGGGGACAATCACCTTCCCTGACCTGCTGGCCACTCCTCTGTTGATGCAGCCCAGGATGCAGTTGGCCTTCTGGGCTGCAAGCACACGCTGCTGGCTCATGTCAAGTTTCTCATCTACCAGAACCTCCAATTCCTCTCCACAGGGCTGCTCTCAATGAGTTCTTCTACCAGTCTGTCCTCAGGTCCAGGATTGCCCTGGCCCAGGTGCAGCACCCTGCACTTAGACTTGTTGAACCTTATTTGGTTCACATGGGCCTGCTTCTCAAGCCTATCCATGTCCTTTTGGATGTCATCCCTTCCTTATGTTGTATCAACTGCACCACTCAGCTTGGTGTCATCTGCAAACTTGCTGAGGGTGCACTCAGTACCAGTCCCAGGACAGACCCCTGAGGGACACCACTCGTCACTGGCCTCCACCTGGACATAGAGCCACTGACCACCACTTTCTGAGTACAACCTTCAAGCCAATTCCTTATCCACCGAATGGTCCACCCTTCAAATCCATACCTCTCCAATTTAGAAATCAGGATGTCACGTGGGACTGTGTCAAAAGCCTTACAGAAGTCCAGGTAGATGACATCTGTCATCTATAACACAGAATTATAACATGCCTAATTACAAACACGAAATTTAATACTATTCTTTCCTTTCCAATTACTCAAAGAAACCTCGTGGCTTCACAGTTTATAAAGCTGATAGCATGCAAGGTAACATTACCGACAGTGCTAATGAAGCCACAGGGCTCTATCTTCCAAGGTGATACTTTCCTTAGTCCAGCCTAGCAGAACATTTCAGACTCTGTTTACAGCTGATTGTGACACTATAGGATATTCATGCAAGAGTTTTGACAGGTGATAACTAAAGCACTCCAATGCTCCCACAAGTGACATATTAGAAAAACCAAAATTTAAATATACGCCACTCAACTGGTGATTTTTGGCCACGTTTAATGAGGGTAACCTCTGTTCCTCTATTTCAGAAAATTCTTGACCAGTTTTTCAGAAAAGTCAAAAAAGAAGACATATTTTCTGTTGAGGTGATCTAGAATATTCTGCATAAAACTCAGGAATCAAATCTTTACTAGAAAACATTTTTTTTCAGAGTTTAATTTAGTAAGATCCTCTCAACATTTTTTTATCCTCCAAACAGGAGTCTTGCCATTTCTTCATTACTGGTTTCCAGCTTTTGCCAGCTGATTTTTTTTCCAGCATGTAAAAAATGGTATTACCCTGACATTCTCACACGGTTAAAACATGTTGTCTCTCACTCTTCAATATAAAAAGACGGAGAAAGATTAAAAGCTTGGGGAAAATTCAAAATCCAATAAAAAGAGAGAAAGCATTAGGATAAACTACGACTGAGCTAAATGCTTGTTTGCAAAGGCTCCTGGTGTTTGTTTCAGTGTACCACCCTGAAATGCAACTAAATGAGAATCCATTGTTTTGTTTGATTTTGAACATTTCAACAGGAAATTAAAATATACAAAACTAACTATTCAAAAGATTTTCCTTTCCAGATATGCAATTCCTGGGTGAAAAAAAAAATCCTGTATCCCAACTAGCTTTCATCAAGAATTGGTTTCCCGAGGGGCAAGAGGATGCCCCAGGGGCTCTGGTCATCTCCCTTTGCTCTCCCTAGAGTCCCATGACCTGCTGCAGGGGGTACTGACATTTGTGTGTTTGGGACGACAAAGCTCCACTCCGAGCAAGTTGCACTGTATCCACCCCTGCTAATTAATTGTTGGATGCTAATCTCTGATTCTATCCACTCGGGGCTAGATGAGGTAGACTAATTACTTCATTACAATAACAGAGTAATACCAGTAATCTCTTAGACAACTCAACAGAAGTTGTTTTAATTCTTATTCAGTTATTTTCACTACCCCACAATCTGGGAGGAAAGACTCTTTTAAAATTCAGAGGCAATTATCTTCCAGTATCTTCAAAGAACAAAGTAATTACTCTTTTTCCAGAAGGCATGTATGAAATTGCAAATTTTTTCCTGAAATGTTCAATAGTTCTTTGTGCCCTGATACATGGAATGCATTGTACAATCACATTCATTCGTAAATAAGCAAAATTAAAAAATAAAACAAAACAAACAAACAAAAACAGGATTGTTGTTCCATCATTACATACAGGTTATCAAAACATTTTCTGAAGTTACGTATTATATGAATCCTAGCTCTGCCTAACTGAAAATTGGAATGTCTAAAATTTATGGAGGAGTTGCGATGTCTTGACTAAATTTTCTTAAGTAAGATTATTTCTTTCCTTTCGTGTATAGGAGTGACAATGTTGTGACGTGATATTGTATAGAACTCACTATGCAAAAAGCTAGTATTATTTGTTTGCCATTAATATCACAGGGAGTCTTAATACTGTGGATAAATTTTATGACTGCCTATTTATCATAAAAACTGTGGTTTAATCATTGTAAAACAGTGTCTAAGAAAAAAAATGTAGAAAAGAATGCAAAAATAAAAAGTCAGTTCAAACGTTCTTAAAAGTAGAATAAAAACAATTCAAAACAATGATGGTATTTTTTGTTTGGAAATACATATAGATCGTGGCAACTGTTTCATGTTCTAGAGTACTGGTCATGTGCTGGAGGAGACATAAGTTTTCTGGCAAAGCTTCCATTTGTAGCCTATCCCTGTGACTTATTACAGGCAACACCAAGGAGTTCTCATTTTTCTCCCAGATGATGTCTCTGGGATGAACGTGCCATGATTGCTTATTTTTCCTGTTTATGTAATGTAATACACTGCTTTTACTTAAGACAGCAATTCTATGAGTTATGGGATCTGTTGGCCTGTATGAGATTTATCAACTCTTAGTTTAATGAAGCAGGCAGAATAAGAGCCATTATTTCTGCTATCATGACTTAACGATCTTTATCATGCAGCAACTGTTACTATGTAGCATGAAATTATTATTACTCTTCTGTGCCACCTAACTCAGCATCCCCCATACCTCCACCAGCAGCTGTCTGATGACTGTGTCCTTCCGTCCTTTCTCAGGGATCTCCACTATGGCGTTCCCACACGGCTGCTGGTTTTGCACGGCCTCAGCGCTCACCGAGAACTCCACCTGCCCTGGAGGAAACAAGGGTCAGCCAGTCCTGCTGGGCAGCACAAGGGAAACGGGGGTTTGTGTTTGTGCTGGGCACTCTCTGCTGTGTTACAGAGATTTTCCAGGAGGAGAGCTAAATATGTGCCAGTGTTTTATCTTGATCCAGCTGCAGGCGATCTTCTAGACCGCCTCTTTTGTGATGGCCACCCAAGCAGGTGCTAAACAGTCAGCAAGAAGAGCAGTGGAGGGGCAGGTCTTCTAAATCAAACAGTCTTGTTTGGGGATGCTTCAGAGGAAGAAAGCTCTGAATTAAATATTTCAGACCCAGCCACATTAAGGTACTTCATAGCTCCACAACAGGAACGTCTAAGCACTTTGCAAGTATTAAGGGAATTTGTGATTTCTATTCAAATTTTGAGAAAAGGCCACAATCCTTAGAAAGTCTGTTTAGGACCTGCATCCTAATATTGTGTCTCAGCCTCAGAGCTGGACTTCCCACTTCTAGCACATATAAGTTACTTCCAGACAGGTTTGGGGTGCTAGTTCCTCACACCAAAGACCTGATGCTAGCCACAGATATCTTATTCTAGTATTCCCGTGTTGTCCAGCCTCTTACCTAGAGATTTTGGTGTTACTGCCCAAGCCACAGTTTTCCTTTCATTCAGGCAGATGCAGTACGATTCTTCCTCCTTCTCTACTGGAGCAGCCAGGAAATGAGTAGATTTAGCTAGAGACACGCTGACCTGCCATTTGTACAGAGAAGTGTCAAGAAGGTTGGAATTACAGAGAAGCTGGAGTTACTGAAGACAGAGCACTACATGGGTATGGGTAATAGAGTTGGTTATACTGTGGGACCGAGAATTTCATGGATATGGCAAGAACGGGGTAATAAAATGGAAAAAGACTGAGGTGAGTAAAATTTTAAGAGATTGGTGAGATAAGTGTGGAGAACACGACATGTATTACTCTTTAGAAAGGAAATCGATTCAAGGAAAATGGAGAGCATTTATCAGTTATGTGAGTAAAGACAAAGCAATGGCTATGAATGAAACCATGAGTTTCATTCATAGACCCCCCATCACAATTAATTAGGTGAAGAGGTAAAACTCCAGCAGTGTGAAAGCTAGTAAGGTAACAAGGGAGACTGGAATAAGGAACCTGAAAATAGCAAACAAAACAGGAAAGACAGGGTAATGAGACTGCATTGGAGTGACTGGATCAGTGTTCCTCCTTGTTTCAGCTTCCTTTCTTTTAGAATATACATCAGTGTTTGTAAAACACCAAGCAAAAGTGATTGAGATTTCGTTAGAATCACCTCCCAAATTCTCTCTGATCTCCTTTGATGGTGAAAGAATGCAGATAAGAATACTAAAGCTATATAGCTCTGCTCAGTGTCTTAGGGTTAGACGCAATAAATCAGAGGAAGTCTATTCAAGCAAATGTGGCATGATACTTTGTGAGGTGTTTATATGAGGTGAGACTAAAGGCTAAAAAAGTGTATCCACCCTCGTGAGCCTGGACTTTCTATATCGGTATGCAATGACACTGTGGTCTACAGATAACCTTATGGATATTAAGTCTATGTGGTCTATAAATATAAGTCTAAATGGTCTAAAGATAACTTATAACAAGTTTCTTGTTTGTATAGAACAGTAAAATAAATATAGGATGTCAAGGCCAGGGGCCTCATTAGCAGAGCTTTAGATTCTGAATCAAACACAGCTTTCAAAATGTTGTTGGAAAAACTTATTCCTCCTTCATGAAATCCATCAAGAATTCCTACATACATACACCTATATGAAATTATAATCAGGGATCAGTCAGCTGGCTTGGCAAACTATGTTATAAATGGCCCATTGTAGTCTTTCCTAAGCTCTCAGACTGAGCAAAGTTGTGAATATCTCTTACCCTGATGCAGGCTGTTAGGTAGTTGAAAATTGTGGCTTTCAGCGTGAAGGCCTCGCCACGCACTACAGAGTAAGGCAGGGTGAGCTCTACAAAGAAGAGCTGGAAGGCTCTGAGGGACACTGTTGGGGATAGGCCAAAGCCTGTGTCTGATGACGTGCAGAATGCATTGGCTTTCCACTCGGTGATGGTGTCAGGGATGGTCACATCTAGTTCAGCATTTCCTTCAGAGCTGGCGAGAGACAGAGAGAAAGATTTCAGTCATAGTTTGATCTATGCTTAGTGGCCTTGAAAAATCCCTCTGTCTACTAGAAAGACCCCTCTCACCAAAATGCTGACACCTTCATTAAAGCTTAACTATCTTCTGAGGTTTTTCCCCAGTGACCACACTCTACATTCCCATAAACACTTACTTCACTGAAACTATGTCCCAGATCCATGTCTCAGGGAAGTATTTCCGGATGGTCTCCACAGGATGGCCAGCATCCATCTCTTCCATCATTGCATAGTCTGAATCATAAAGATGCTGCGCTGGACTGACTAAATCTGCTCAAGGAAAGGAAGAAAGAAAAAGGCATATCAAACTCATTTCAAACAAGGAGGATGCTTTGCTTCCATTTAGTGGTTATTCTTAGATAAAATTTTAAAATTTAAAGAGCAGCTTGGAAAACTTGATTATGGCCAGCCTCACAGACTCAGACTTTGAGCTGTCTTTATTTGTAACAGATCACAGTGATCCTTGCACTAAATTCTTAACCTCATATCAACTGTCCACTGAAAACAAATGTACTGCTCTCTTGTCATCTCAATATTTCATGTTTCCTAAAGCTACTGCTCTTACAGAGATTGGGTGGGGTTGGTCATTCTTCCTCCACTGCCAGCAAATTCAGGAGCTAAGTTATGAGGCTACCGAGGGTACATTTCTATTGCAATAGAGAAGTCAAATGTGGAATTCACTGCCTCTAGATATTTGTTTCATATAATTTATTAAGTTTTGTTGAAAAAATGATTATGTTTATACATGGCCAGAAACAGCAGCCACATTTATCCCTCCCTTTCCCCGTCTAAGATTCTTTTGAGCTGAGTATGTATCTTTACGTCTCTGGCCATTAGCAAATAAGTAGTTCCAGAGTAGGGGGACCCTTCCTCACAGTGTTGCATAGTGCTGTGCCTTACGAAACACTTTCCATCAGTCTCAGAAGACTTTCCCTCTTCTCAAAGCAGCCAGCTGTCTCATGCTGTGCTCTGAAGACAGATCTGGCATTTCCAAACAAAAGACTTGATATGTTTTAACTAGAAGGCTAGAAGATTTCACCTGACCAAAGGCTATTGTTTTTAATAGTAACTGGGCTATTGTACCACAAAAAGTCAGTGATAGGAAGTGGTGTAGGTAAGAATGTTTTATATAGCCTTTCTAACCTCAGAGCTATTTAGAAAAAAAAAAATCTTTTTTCTATCTTCACAGTCACTGCAGCAGCAAAGTGACCTACCCAGACGCTTACAATCACATGAATGGAAGAACTGGGAACAGAATGAAGTTTTTCAGCCCCCAGAGGTAAAACATCAACCCAAAGATTCGTACCACCTTTTCATTTATCTTGGTCCACTTTTGCCACAGTTGTTCCCCTAGTTATTGCTGAAATGTAACTACCTAGAAGTAGAGACTGTCCTTTTTTATTTTTATTTTTATTTTATTTTTTTTTTTAGGTTTCTATAGATGGGCCTTTATTTGATGGAGGAACAAAGCTTCTACTTTATGCTGGCAGACAATCTGAAGGTAGACGGTCTTTGTGTCTACAGGATCACTGCTGCAGGCCTGACGTGATTCACTGAGAACACACAGTTTTAACCAGGCATACCTGTCGAGCTGGAGATAAGCACACAGAGCTGTATCAGTTTCATATTTCAGGACTGAATCCAGAAGGAAATGATCCTGAAATAGGTTGGCATATCTGAGAGCAGAATCAACTTGTCTGCTCTGTGCTGGTGCTGCCTCACCTTGAGTACTGTGTGCAGTTTTGGGCACCAAAGTATAAAGATATCAAACTATTAGAGAGTAGCCAAAGGAGGGTTAAAAAACAAGGAGAAGGGTCTAGAGGGCAAGACATATGAGGAGTGGCTGAAGTCACTTGGATTATTCAGCCTGGAGAAAAGGAGACTGAGAGGAGACCCCAAGGAGACCTACAGCTTCCTCATGAGGGGAGTATAGGGGTAGGTGCTGATCTCTGCTCTCTGGGGACAGCGACAGGACCTGACGGAACAGCATGGAGCTGCGACAGGGGAGGGTCAGGATGGATGTTAGAAAAAGGTTCTGCACCCAGAGGGTGCTTGGGCACTGGGACAGGCTTCCCAGGGAAGTTGTCACAGTACTGAGCCTGCTGGAGATCAAGAAGTGTTTGGACAACACTCTCAGACATAGGGTCTGATTTTTGGGTGGTCCTTTGTGGACCCAGGAAGTGGATTTGATGGTCCTTGTTGGTCCCTTCCAACTCAGGATATTCTATGACTCTGTGATTCTAATTAATATTCAAAGAAGGAGAGAAGAAGAAAGAAGCACGATGCAAAATTTTAGGTAGTTGTGTGGAGGTAGAGTGAAGCAGGCCTTCTTACTAGAAACCATGTAATTCCTTTCCATCACGTGTACTGTGTAACGCGGGCAGACTTGAGGCTTATGGATCTTGCTGCTAGTGAAGACTTTTAAGCCCAACAGCTGTTAAACAAAAAGAAAGTAAAATAAACTTTTGAAATTAAACTATTTTTACTATGTCAAGAATAGATGTAATTATGTCTGGAATTGAGCAGAATAGCAAAGGCTTGTATATAAACACTAGATGGATTGGTTCAACCCAGATGTTGAGGCCTTATCACGACATACTCATCCTAAAGCTAAATGCTGGCATGATTAGGCAGAAAGTCGAGGTCTACCTTGGGGACATGTGACTGAGTGAAAATGATGTGTGAAAAGCATTAGATTGAGAGTACCTACCTAAAAAGTCTTGTGCGTGACTCTGTAGATGGGTGCAGGTATGTTTGAGGGTTATCAAAGTAACTGTCACTTTATTAAACCGCTATCTACGCCAGATAGAGAGACAACATGCATGACTACAGAAAGGGTTTCTAGTATTATGGCACCAGGGGTCATTTCTCAGTACTGCTTCCTTATTTGAGCCTATTCACAGGTTTTTGTCCTGGCATTGAGGAGGCCTGTAAAAGTTTTAATGGCTTGGAGAAGCACTTAGGTATGAGCAATGGGCTACATAGATGTAGGGCCTGGGCCTGTGTATGTCTTGCATACACAGCTTAGCAAGCTCACACCAAAGTTCATTCAAAAAGACCTTCAGGACAGGGAAGAAGAGGAGATTATACTGTATTCCAAAAAGGAGTAACTAATAAAAATGAAAGGCTGGTGCTTACTTTGAGAACGTCATAAGCATCACCTTTGCCATCAGAAGAAATGGGTACGTAGATGAATCCATTTAATAATATGTTGTCAAGTGACACACAGGGGTTTACATTGTCTTCTTCCAAGTAGTAGTCCTTGAACCTGTAGCCCTGGATTTCCTTCATTTCTTCCGGGAGAAGATCATACAACTGGGAAAATGCAAACAACCAAGGGAAAATGTGGCAGGTCAGTACTCATGGGGACACAGACACTACCTAATGCTCAAGTGATGAAAGACAGCTTCTAAAAAACACGTATAGTGAATGCAGCTATAAAAATATATGGCTTTATATCCATCCTAGTTGATTCTTGTATTGCTTATTACCAGAAACAGCCAAGACTTACAGATCTGTGAGAGAGCTCATCTTCAGGCTTCATGAGGAGAACGCTTTTGTCCACGGCACGGATGGCACACAGGGACCTTGGTGAGCTATGGAGTTGCAGACGTGTGTTGGAGGCAGGAAGACCCTCCTTGGGAACAAAACTCAAGCTGACCTGCAACCCCAAAAGTAGGTTAAAGCAGCAACTTTTCCAGATGAAGTTACATGCTATTATACCGAAGTATCTAGCCTTGTGAACTGAGTTCTGCTAGTGCTATACAGCTCTTCCAATAAATTCAGCTTTGACTAGTGTGATTTATAATGAGCAGTGGTTCTTTTTCTTATTCTGTCTTCCTCCACTTTTATAGCTATGGCTTTGTAACTTATTCAGTCACTAATCCTCAGCCAACATCTGATCAGACCGTTCCACGAACCCATTCTGAATTCTGCCTCCATTCTGGAACTAATAACCGAACTACTGACCATGAAACAAACATGGGTTACATAAAATCTGACTTCTTACTCACTTTACTGGGGAGGCAACGTTCAACCTGGAAATCCGCTGAACTGGCGATGACTTCCCCACTGGGTGAAGTGGTATACACAAGCATCCGTGCCTTGGGAGCAAAGGTCGCCTCAACAGGTAAGGTCAACTGAAATATCCCGTAAGCTAGCAGAGAGAAGAAATGCTAAGCTATATACAAGAAGTTCTGACTTATGTATTTGCCTTCTTCAGATAAAGAAGTCAAGTTCACTCATGCTGAACATTTTTAGTTAACAGGGGCAGGAGTACTGATGCATGACTGATGTCTATGCCTATTGCTGAAGACACCTGCATTCAAACAGTGACCATGTAATAGCCAAATGAGGTGTTCAGTGGGCCTCAACATGCCCTCTAGATTCTCCCCAGCTAACACCTGGAATCACCTCCTGCTGTTCCCAACCCTTTTCTTCCTCAAGCTCCAAAATCTGCAGTCTACAAAAAAAACAGATGAGGGAAAAGACATAGAAATAAGGGACTGTTGTAATAGGTGGCAGCAGCCAAGGTTGCAGAATAACTGAAAAAATAACTCCTCAAATAACTCCAAAGCTAGTATTTACCTGAAACACCAAACTGTCACTCCAACTGCATTGGGAAATGCCACATTCTAGCTGGGCCTGAGTTTTTTGTCACAATTTGGATGAAGGTGATAGAAAATCTTTTGATATGAGCCAAGGTGTTAGTTTAATCACTACAACTAGTGAGGTAGCAGAACTTTCAGTCACACCTCCAACATCACTTCATGCAGCATGTAAGATCTTTTACTTCCACATACTGCATACTCCTTCTCATGGGCTTCTAAAATGGTTTCCCTGGTCTTATTGTCCAAAGACTTTTAAAGATGCATCATAGCCAGTCTCATTCACTCGTGTAATCTTTGAACATTGTATATATACAAAAATAAATGATTGGTTAGAATATATATATATGTTATATATATATAAGCATGCAAGCTATACATATATATATATATATATAGCTTTCATGCTTATAAGGGAGAAATAACACCCCCAAAAATGAAGAAAAGTGAGAGAGAGAAAGAAAGGGAGACAATCTTTTTCCTGCTCACTGTACACATGGGTCTTACAACACTGGCAAGTACCCACAGTCAGAATCGGTGATGGAGGTCAGTGGAAAGCATTGGTTTGAGGAAAAAATAATCAAAACATTCTATATATTTTCTGTAGAATTTGCTAAAATACTCTATTCAAAAGTACAGCAACAGACAGAATTCAGACCAAACAAAACTGACTCAAACCATTTCATCTAAAAGGAATTAATTTTCAAAATGTTATTCCATTTTTCTTGAATGATTGAATTGCAATAATTCCTCTAAGTCCTCCTGCCCACCATCTCATCACACATGCTAAAAATACATAGTTCTGCTCACCATCTCCAGGATTCACAGTCAGATCATGAGTGTCTGCTAACATAATGCTTCCCTTGGCCATCACCTATGTGACAGAGAAACACTCCTATAATTGTTGTTACTTGTGATGAAAGGATGAAAGGAAGAAGAATGAATGTTCACTGGGTTAGCTGTAGGGTATGAATGTGAATAGCACTGCCAACTATGAGCAAAACCAAGACGATACTAAGCAAATGCCAAACTGGAATTTACTAGGTCTTTGGAGCCAGAAATGTGCCCTCCTAGAAGGACTAGTGTTTCCTCATCAGCTCCACCTTTTGTACACACTGCATCAGGTTCAAATGCACTTTACCTCTGAATACACATAAGTCTGGGGGGGTCATATGCACATTTCTAACATTTTGGAACAGATTGATGATCAAAGGTTCTCCTCACTCCACTCTCACTTGCTTTGTGAAACAGGATGGAGAAAGATTGAATCAGGATTATTTTTATAACTCACATAGAGTTTGAATAGAAGAACACTGGCTGTAAAAAAGTACTTGAATAAAGTATCTGAAGTCAGGTTTGAAGCAACAGCCTGAATGCTAGCTGTAATTTCCTTATCTCTAGAAATAGTTTCCTTTTTCACAGCCAAAAATGCTCTTTATACAATTACTGTATAATCTTGTCCTCCATGCAGTATATCTATTCCATAGTACTATATTTTAATTTCAAGGTGTGGGAAACACACCTATAAAAATGTAAGTTTCTTCACTGTTTTCTTACCTGCTGTATGTATATACTTAAGATCTGCTTTACTAAGCCAGTAGGATAAACAGGAATCTTGTGCTCAATTTATGGTTAGCAGTCTTGAAAATAAGCACACGGACATGTCTACCATAGTTTCCTATTTTCTTGTAATCTCAGTCTAATACCCCCTAAATGTCCTTTATAATCATCAGAACAGAAGTGTCTGTTCCACTTATTTCTTCTAGCTCTGCAAAGCTACTCTGTCTTGTCTTTTCTGCTAGCATCAAACGGGATAACCAGGGAAACAAATTTAGGGGGAAAGAAATACTATTTGAATATTCATCTGATTCTTTCTCTTTTCCCAAGCAAAAGTGATAGATCATTGTTCAGTCACAGCTGAATTAGTTACTCTTCTTTGCCCCCCAGAATGAGTCAAATCATGGTTAATTCCAGCATGGTATAGTCTGTTCCAGTTGCTTTGGTATCCCAAAATTTCAGTCATTGCCTGATTTATGAACAAAGCTCTAAGATTATCAGGTACTGGTACTGTAGATAGAGGTTTTCTGATTCTGTAGGTAGAGGTCTTGCTCTAGTTTCAGTGGTCAGGTGTCTCCCAAAGAACTGAGTATGAGACAGGCTTCCAGCTCATCTTTCATCTTCTTGTAGGATGCTGGTTTTTGAGCTTTGGCTATATATGAACCAGAATTTGGAACAGGGTACACTAGTAGTAGAGTATTATTAAATGGGAGTCTTGACTGCAACTAAGACAATACTCTCTACATCAACATTTTGACCCTCTTCTATTCTTTATCAAACATAGGCAACATACCCATGTCTGCACACAGAAGACAACACAGGAAACACTGTGGAAATATGTTTAAATCCAATAGCCACGAACCACACTTTCAGTTTCAAACTCCCTTTATCATTACTGGCTAAGGACTAATTGCATAGCAGTGCTGCGGTTGCTGTGTGGAAGGTAGTGCCACAGTGCTCTCTGTGGCCATGGATCAAAGTAACCAGGAACAATTCTTACCAAATAGTAAATGACAATTTTCCTCTGCTCTCCAATAACATCTGGTGTGAAGACATAGTGCACACGGATCTCTGTGGGGAAGCCACAACTTAATGTCTCAGACTTGGGCTCAATTTTGAGGAAGCTGTTACTGGGGGAGTAAAACCGACTTATGCTATGCAAGGCATGCTCATATGAAGGCGTGATCCAGTCGCTGTCATAACAGTTCAGTTCAGGTTTATGTTCAGCCTGATAAAGAAGAATAAAAAGTTCACAGCTGACCAAAAACAGGTAACAGATCACATAAATAGCCATGGGAAAATTCTGACTATGTTCTATCTTTCCTCTTCTTAGATGAAGTTAAAGAGAGATAGACATAAAAGAACATGCACAGGAGACAAAGAAGAGAGGCGAACTGCCAAAAGAATTGCTTTATCTCCTGTTTGGCAGAAAGACTGATCATAGAATCATGGATAACCCATGGATAGATAATTCCTCTGCTGATCAAGAAGAGAGAGAGGCTTACCCCAGTCTCTCTGCCCTGTCTCTGCCACTCACTTGGATTTCCAGGGAGGCTTCCGTGAAAGTGGTAGTATCAATGGAAAACCAGGATTGTCCCTGCTCATCTGTAGTGTAGTTGCCTTTGTAACTCTCTCCATTCACAGAAACTCTGATAGTTTCATTGGCAATGGGAGCACCAGTACCATCCACCAGCTTCACCTAGTAAAGTAAAAGCAAACTTCAGGTTTTAGACTAGAAACAGAAAACAATTCCCAAGTCCTACAGACCCCTTCCCCTTGTCATCCTTGCCAGGCAGGGTGTTTCTTATGGAGAAAAGCTGAAGAGATGAATGTGGAAATGTGCAGGTGAGTCCTAAGTTGTCTAAGGCAGCAGATCAGCAAAACAATCTGATCGGCCCATGGAAATTATCTGTCAGGGCCATGAGTTTTTCAATAGGTTTTAATTGCCATGGCCAGCCTCATCTATCACTGTCACCACATATCATCTGTCTCTTAGTCCAGGAACTCTGAGTTCAGGCTTGTGCCTTACCCCAGTCTTTGACTAAGCTACACTGGAGTTAGATCTACACTCAGCTTTCTCCTGCTGTTCCCATCTTGTTGACTGGACTTCCTTGACTGAGCTCAGCCCTGACTCATCATCTTACATTGTCTGGTGACCACTGGACTGCTGGTGGAAACAGGTACTGTCAACACTTCTGGTCTGCTCAGTCTGGTCTATGTCAACCAGTGATGATGTCACTACTCCTACCTGTGTTGTGGTCACCTTTTGCTCCTGGCTCACTTCCCCCTGTAGAATAGCCCATTCTGGCAGCTCCCTAATGTTATCCTCACGTGTCAGAACAACAGGCCTTCTATTATGTAACTGGTATGACTGCTGGGAAGTTCAGTGATGTGTTTGTCAGGGTGCTCTGACTGACACCAATTCGCCTGCCTAAGCAGAGGCAGAGGAAGGTGGACTATGTCTTCTGCACATACTGCTGTTCCAATTGATGGGATTATGCACCGCTGAGTCTGCTGTGCCATTCACTTTCCAAGGTCTCAGAAGTTCCCTACCATCCCAAAGAGTGGGATCCCTGGTCTGTAATAAGAGTCCAACAGGTGGAAGCTGACTTTGCTCATGACCGATGTGATTTCACAGGAGCCTGTTCCAACCATCTCTATTCCTGAGAAAGAGCACAGTAAAGAGGAATTATTAAGGAACTGCAACATTTACAGACATGTCACTCTATGTTCCTCTTCTTTGCCAGGCCCTCCTGTTGTGGCCTGCCATCACTTTGCCATCTCCATATGATACGTACCTGTGCCATCTTCTGTGATCTTGCCTTGCACCTCGATGTTCATTTTATATCCCCTGCGCTGGAGCTGAAATATCTTGGTCCTTACTACATCAGAAACACACCCACGAGCATCTGCCTAAGCAGGTGGTTGGAGAGAAAATTGGAACAAATTTGGTGCCTTGTGAAACAGGAATAGATATTCCAAACCCAACATGCTTAACTTCTGTTCATGTAATCCCAGCCTTATGTTCTGGGGTTGTTTCCAACACCAGCACTTGTTTACAGCCTGTTTCCTTGTGTTTCACACACTCATTTTCTGTTTTGTGCGGCTCTTCTTACTTAGTTCTCCAAGCCATGCGGTGGTTTCCTTGTTATCTCCCTTCTACCTTAGCCCTGTTTTTCTTCCTGTTTCTTCCATTGTCTCTACTCTCTTCTTTGTTGTCCCTTCTCTCTTCTTTTGTTGACCCATATACCATATTGCTTTCTTGTCTTCTCCTCATCTTTTACACTCTTTGATCCCTGCCAGTCCTTTCCACAGTTATAAAATTATTTCCCAGATTCTTTCCTTAGTGTGGGGATTAATACCAGAGGCCTATTAGCTGCTAACTGAGGCCTATTAGCTGCTAACTGGAGACCCGTGACCAATAGGGTCAGGATTTCATCCGTGGAGTTTTCTTCATCATTTCTGTTTCCAGTTCGATGACTGACCTCTTAAGAATAACCTTCTGTTAGAATATCTGTTTTTCCCTTGACAGTGTTATCATTGATGTTCTACCATCTCCCAACAGTCATAAATTTGCCCTCCATTAGACAACATTGCCCATTACCCATAAGGAAGATCCCTACATTTTAATCTTGGAACTCACCTGCCTGACAAATTCTTCACACACAGCTTCTGAATCTTTTCCATAACAATGTGAACCAGAATGAGAAAATTTCCGGCACACTTGGACATTCACCAAACCAGGGACAGGTTTCCCATAAGTGTACCTATTAGAAAGCGTTAAACAATATACTAGATGATGTCAGTCAAAGTCACATTCAAACATAGCTCCTTAAGAACTTCTGTGGATGACTTAACAAAATTTCTTCTCAAAGCCTGACTAATCTGATATTTTAATGATGCTAGTGATTATGTTTCCATCATTTTGGTGGTGAGATTCTTACATCATACATTAGAATCTGTTCTAGGTGGGAGATGTCTGCAGGAATGCAGAAAAAGATTGTCTGTATAAAACTATTTCAGCTGGGATTATTCCAGTATGCCAAACTGTTGAGGATTCAATGAAGAAGCAGAAAGGTTGAACAGGGGCTCAGGTGGATCAATTTATGAGTTAAAAATTACAACACTGGGTTTGCACAACCTGCTTAAGTGATGTCTGATTTGACATCTCCAAGTACTTGAAGGTTCAGGAATGGCAGAAAACTCTAACTGCAGAAGTGTAAAGTGAGAAAGAGAAAGTGTAGAGTAAACTGGGAGGAGAGAAATGCTGATTGGTTTGGCATCATCTTTTAAGGAACACAGAGAATCCCCTTCTCTTTGTTAAGGCCAAGTAGCAGACTCAGAACAGATAGGATGGAACAAACCTGCACTAGATGTCTTAGAATAGTATGAAAAGCCTTCCCAAGGTCTTCTTTCTGTGCTCAGCAGAAAGGAGGAATGAAGTAGGAGTGAGAGATTTACTACAATTCTGTGACTCACAAACCACAGACAGACACTGGAAGTTCCTTATCCTCAATAGTGATCATCTTGGGCAGCTTCACCAGGACCTCATACTTGGGCAGCACTAGATGGGAGAGAGAAAGTCTGATGAGAAGGGTGAAGAGTGTACTGCACAGAAACCCAAACGATCAGCTTAATATCAATCATCACTTTTGTGTGGTCTTCAGTACAGCTCTGCTACCCCTTTCCTATGTTTTTACAGATTTCACCACCATTTTGGTTTAAAGGGAATGAAGGACTGTTCTAGCCCCTACCTTCCCTCAGCACATGCTTGTGTGATCCTGTTATCATCAGACAGCCATGTACACCCCTCACATATGCCTGTTCAGAGGGACATACTGGTACTGTATGTTGTGTTTCATGTTTCACAACACATAATTTAAACTAAGTCTTGGAGCAGCACATTCACCACCTGTGTTATCTACCACCTTGAAACAGCTCAAATCATTGATACTCCCTGGCTGCTCCTTACCGTTCTGGAGATCCCAGGCTGCTGTTAGGCTCACTGATATGTAGTATGTGAAACTATCCTCCATGTACAGATGTTTCTACTGTGCCTAGCCGTGGAACCTCAGTTCTGTATTCTCAAGTGAATGAAGCAGCAATAGGGCCTGATATAAAGGGTGGCAGGTAAAAAGCATGTTTTGCTCCTGAGTATTAATCATAAAATCATTTAGGTTGGAAAAGACCTCTAAGATCATTAAGTGCAACCGTTAACCCAGCACTGCCAAGTCAACCACTGAACCATGTTCCTAAGCACCACATCTACACATCTTTTAAGTACTTCCAGGGATGGTGACTCAGCCACTTCCTTGGGCAACCTGTTCCAATGCTTTACAACTGTTTCAGTGAAGAAATTTTTCTTAATATCCAACCTAAACCTCCCACGGTGCAACTTGAGGCTGTTTCCTCTTGCCCTATCACTTGTTGCTTGGGAGAACAACCCCCACCTTGCTACAACCTCCTTTGAGGTAGTTGTAGAGAGTGATAAGGTCTCCCCCGAGCCTCCTTTTCTCCAGGCTAAATAAACCCAGTTCCCTCAGCCACTCATTACGTTACAACCCGTTTTGCACCCTGCAACACTAAGGCCCCCCCAGCTACTCAAGCCCAGGACTGCATTAAAGCATACAATGGCCTGCTTCCAGGCTTTGTACCTGAGATTTTTTTTTTTTTTTCCCCAGTGCAAGCGAGTAAGACAAGGGAGGATGTGCACCTCCTCAGCTCAGTGTTTCAACCCCAGGATGCATTTCCTCAAAAGGCTCTGCCTAAGGTGTAACAGAGTTAGCAACAGGTGAAGTTTATGGGAATAAGGCTAAAGAATGAATAAAAGAAAAACTATTTTAGCATGAAGCTAGGAAATGCATATACATCTTTGGTTTGGGAAGGAGGTCGGAGACATCTCTGTGGGAGGAGGCACAGCCCATCTGTCACCATGGCAGGCTGGAGCCTACAATCTGGTTTGTGTTCAGATTATTCACCATGTTCATACTAGCCACAATGACTAACTGTAAACCAGATAAGCCAGTCCCCAAGCATTTCAGATACAGTCTTCTTTGGGTCTGCATCCTGTGTTTTCCAGAAATTGCAAGTTCTGAGCAATGTGCTGGGTGTTTCAGGTTTTGTACAGCTGGGGGAGCCCCAGGGAAGACCCAGTGCAGAGCACAGGGCAAGCAGCCACCTCAAACGCACACGCAAGTTTTAATTGCAGAACTGGGGGGGTTCAAATGCAATTTTGAGGTGGGGATCACAGGCCATAAACTGAGCAACCACCTCTGGTATTTAGCACCTTCTATGTCAGCCACCCTGAACCCCATTGCCTATGTATTCAGAATCCCTGTCTTCATGCCATTCCCAGCAAATCCCAAATTGAGAGGCCACAGTAAAAAGCATTTCTGTCAACCCTGCTTGCAGCCCTTCCCTCTTTTCCTTACCATATTCCTCCACACTGAAGGAGTGTTCCACATGGGAGGTAACGCTCTTCTGCACGACTATTTTGTAGGAGCCTTGCATGGGGTCAGAGGTGAGAGGGAAGGACAGCTCTTTAAGGCCGGTCTCCAGTTCCACCCCTTGCCATTGGTATATACGGTTCCTCTGTGGATCCTGCAGGTGAGAATAAGTCACAAGGCAGTAACTTATGTACATAACCATGGCAGTTTGGTGCAGGATGCTTGCAGGGACAGAGCAGTGGAGTGCCCAGGAAATATACATCCAGGTTATGAAATGCCTAGCTGTAATTACTCAGTAATCTGTGAGCATCTGTGACTCCAGGAGCACTTACCTGTCAGTTCTACATAGCTAGCATGAAAGAAAGCAGACAGTTTTTAACTCTGGAGGTCTTGTGTTCTCTCCCTCTCAACAACATTGGATGCTTACAAAGTATGGGGCCCAGAGGCTGGGAAAGAATGACAAGGTAACACAACAAAAAGATGGATAGCAGGAATAAATGGAGCATGGGGAGAAAGGAGGGAAGTTTCATTACAGACTTCTTGACTTGCTTGTTCAAAGTTTTTTTCTGTGCCTGGAGTAGAGTCTGCTTGAGAACCAGTGCATAGTCTGCTGAGGAATGAGATATGGGACTGAGAAATCTACATGTTTAAGAGCCCAGAGTTTGTGGTAGGGTGGGGACGTGGGGGAAGGAACAGGGAGAATATCAGAGGAATAGGGAAAGTACATCCAAGATAAGTGCACCCAGCTGAGACCTCTCCCTTGTCTTTGGCCATTCCTAATTCCGGGGCTGAAATCTCATCACTACAACAGCTGAGTATTGCTCACTGCGAATTGACTGTCAATAGGCTGTGCTCCAAATTCATCAAGACAGCCCCAAATTTCTCACAGAAGTCACTGAACTAATGCAGTGGTGCAGTGAAGCTTGATGTACCCTTTCTAGGCCCCCCAGCAGCACAGTTAATGTTTACAGCCTTTCATTTTCTGCTTGCTATGCTACAACGCATAGAGTTGTACCTTGGCTGTCACTAAAAGCCTGTTTACTCTAGATAGCTCAAGGTAAGTAACTGCTGATGGGGTACATTTACTTCACTGAGATTTTATCCCTGGGCTTAGGAAAAGGTGATGTGAAAGACATCCTAGCTGGAGGTCATCAGTCAGAGGGCAGCAGAGCCTTGCTCCCAAGAAGCATCCCCACGTGTGGGGAAGGCACAGTCAGTGAAGTGTCTGTGGCTCTGACCAAATCCTCTTCATCATAAAAAAGCTCACCACGTATTTTGAAGAACACCATTTGGGCCTCCTTAGGGGAGGAATTCAGAAAATGTTTACAGATGGGCTTGTAATCTTGTTGCCATTTCTGTGATGGATTTATGGGGAAAGCCTGAATGTAAGTTTGTTTGTTTTTCCCAGGAAGTCTTTTTATTTTTTAATGACAGAAGCAATGTCAAAATAACAGGTCAGAAATAGTCTCATACTAATATCTGCCTTTGTGGTTGACTACAATCAGTTAGCTATGTTAAGGATGGAATGATGAACATTCCTTTCCTTAGCCCTGCTAACTTTAAAGCTGTCACCTTCCTTCACTGTTGCCACCCTTTTCTTTGGTCCAGTCCAAATTTAATGCAAGAATGTGGTAAACTGCACTGGTCGATCTGATCTGGCCAAACCAAACCAAACCAAACCAAACCCAAAACCAACCAAGCAAACAAAAACCACCAAACAAACAAAAACCCCCAACAACCTAGGGAAAAACAAATGGTGAATATGTTGCCAGGTGAGTTTCCCAGTCTATGTCTGTAAGTCTTTCTAAAGCCCTAGTCTTTCTACAAGACTGACTCACAGATGTCTGTGAAAGCTGAATAGCAGTGCTGGACTGAAAAGGAGCGGTAAGGAAGGGAGAGGTGCCGGTGGGAATGGAGGACAAGGCCTACACAAGCTGACTTAAACAGTACTGACAAACACATCGCAGGCTGGAGCTGAAAGCTCTCCAGGCCTTCCTGGTATTTTGAAACGGAAGCTCTTCATGGTACTGATACAAGAATGGTTATGAAATTACTAGTCTTTTTATACAAAGGCATATAGGATTTCAGGAGGCAGTGGATAGGCTTTCTTCCTTCTTGATCATTTCATGAAATTCCTGTATTCAGGGGACTTGTTCCTTTGGGGCACTGCACCCAGGAGAGAGACCTCAGCATAAAGCAGTTCTGAGATGTTCTCCTCCTCCTATCCCACACCACAAGTCTCTTACCCTGTTTTCTTCCACTATTCACAGACTGTCAGTAGCCCACCAGCTCTGCAACTCTGTTCTGGTCATTTGCTGAGGTGAAGGGAGAGTAAGAGCACTGTGGCAGGAGGGCAGAAAAAAAGAACATAGCTTGTTTGTAGCCCACGCTCTGCCCTCCCTGTTGTGGCAACACTCCCAGCTTTAGAGAGAGACAGGGCAGAATGGAGACGGAACTCAAGCCACAAGGAGCACTACTAGGACTGACTACATAGGATCCAGGATCACACAAACCAACTTGAGAATTGTGAATACTAGTTTCATCATTGTTGGTGCTGCTATTATGACTTCAGGATCTACCACGGGGTCCTTCCTATCATTTTTCTGCTAGAAGATGTCTCTGATAGTAATTGGAAACTCTGGTTACTCAGCTGAAATAGTGGGTACCTCATTCACTGACAGAATCGTCCTTCCTTTAACTTTTGTTTATCACTGAGGTTCAACTATAAAAACACAAACAAAAACAAAACAAAAAAACAGGCATGTTTGGGATGATAGGGGATATGCCTACTTACATAATTTTATTTCTTTAATTTTGCTAATTTGTTTAATGCAGTTTTATGGTTTCAGTCATACTTGGCAGACAGAGAATCCTAGCTCTGCTTGGGAAGAGGAATAAGCAATTCTGATATGACCTCTAGGCATGTGTAATTCTGTTCACAGCATGGCTAGTACTCATTAACTATTTTGGTCCTACAGCACATTCCTCAATCAAAGAACCATTGTCAGAACTTATTTTGATGCCCTACTAATCAGCCGTCCTTTACACAATGGAAAAAGGTCATGCACCCATCTTTTTTCCCTTGCACTTCAGCCTACAAACACCACTGCTGAAGAATAATACCTCTGTGCATTCACATTCTGCTGAAATAATATACATGTAGTTATCCACTCACCTGAATATAGACAAATGGAAACTGTGGGGAAAGAACAAAGGAAAATCAGAGTTAGAAATACAGGTTGCATGCAGATGGAAGTAATTTCCTGATTTGGACTGAAGGGAATAAAAACAACCTTCTAAGAGGTCCTCTGAGTTCTTTTCTGTACTTGCTCTGCTTCCTTAGTTCTTGATAGATAAGAGAGTCTCTCCTACAATATTTTAGAGCTCCAACTTTTTGTCTTACCACAATATGAATATGATAAAGTAAGAGTTTCTGAAGAATTATGTGAGGATCTGACTGACAAATAAGCTAAAAGGTGAACTACACCAGTGACCAGTTTCTTCAAATCAAGTCATTTTCATGCTGCTCTCTGTCTCTAAGCATGCGGTTGTACCCACTGCCAAAAACATCTACACATCTGTCACTTTCAATGGAAACTTGTCTCACCCATTTTTTCTCTGATGAATTCCCTGCCTACATGCTTGCTTATCCACATACATTCCTTTGGTAATCTGTTTCTAAACATCTAAATCCCTTTGAAAAAAGGGGCTAGGTTTCTCAGTCAATGGAGTCAGATGGATTGTGTCCCAGGACCAGATATGACATACGGGATGGGTCAAGGATGGTGTGAATAAGAAAGGATCATTTGCTTTAAATGCTCTCTTTGGTGGTTCTGGATGAGGATAGTAATGGTATTAACAGGGAATTACACCTCCCGGTTAAAAGCAAGGAATTATGTCTCTACCTTCTCATTCAGTGGGTGGAAGTCCTTGTCCAGAGAGACGATCCGAAATAGAACTGAAGAGTGTAATGGAGAAGGAGGAAATTCCACTGTTAGATTTGTAGCCATTACCAGGAAATGTCAGCGTTTCAATAACTTATAACTCAGATTCACTTCACTGTTCAACAAACTCTGAACTGAGATCCCTAAGTTATAGAAGCAATTAATTTAGGCTCTCTCTCTTTCAGACGGTGATAGATAGATAGGATAGGATAATCAGTTCTTGGCCGAACTGAATTGTCCCTTGGGAGTGCTTGTTCTGCTCTGTTGATTCAGGTGCAGCCAAGGGAGACTATGCTTTGAAGTCATCCCACATTTGTGCCTTTAGCTGATTCTGTGCCATCTGACTAAGATGCTCTGCCTGGGGGATGGAAAACAGCAATGACAAAGGTACCACATGCCCTAGATCTCAGCTGACAGAAGTAAGATTTACTGTTGGCTGTAATTCCCCCCATGAAGAAGTCTGAAAACTTTAATGAAAGTATGAGTCCTCTGGGGAATGAAGCCCAGACGATTTTTTGCTGTCAGAGTTAACATCAACCCAATTCCCTGTACCTGTCTGTCCGGGCTTGTAGATGGGTTTGTCTGTCTGGACGAAGACCAAACTCTCAGAATTCTTGACCAGCACTGACTTGCGGCTTCTGAACTGCAGGGTCTCCCCCTTCACCATCACAGTGAGAAATGCCACTGATGTGCTATTGGATTTTGGGACCTAAGGAAAATGAAGAGAATTATTACTTTACTGATTCATCTCATTGGACTGAGCCCTTGGAGGACAGAATATTAGCTAGGTCTAAAACTTCTCTGAAGGGATGCTAAAAAGACACAGGGCTGGAAACAAGAGTTAAGACATGACTTTCTGATGTGAACTTGGAGGGCTCATTGAGGGAAATGATTCTCCCCTTCTACTCCTTACTAGTGAAACCCACCTGGAGAACTACATTCAGCCCTGAGGCCCCCAGTTTAAGACATGGACCTGTTAGAGCAGGTCCTGAGGAGGCCCATAACGATGATGAGAGAGAGGGCTGGAGCACCTCTCCTACGAAGACAGGCTGAGAGTTGGGGTTGTTGTCTTCTCCATTTCCTTGCATTTTCACTATGCTTCTTCAGCCTGTCCTTCCAATACTGGAAGCCCTTTCCCTACCGTCATCTATAAGCTTTCCTCAAAGAAATATTAAAACTGATCTTGCTCCATCCTATGATTTATTAAAATGGAAATCTACCCAGATTCATTGTTTGTGGGTGGTACCAGTTGCTTACATTACTCACCAACCACCAGGAAACAATTATGAATATGTCCCAGAAGGAGACGAGATAACCCCATGGACTTCACTTTCTTTTACCACTTCCCCATCTTCTATGGTTCTCATTCCACTTCAGTATTTTTCCTCTGAGGCTTAACCAGATCAAACCAAGATGGGTTATGTTCTACTTTAAAGTCAAAGTTCTAGGATGAATCATCCCAAAAGAGTTCCCTAAGCCCTGCATGCACAAAAAATATCATGTGGAATGCAGAATTTGAGGAAAATTGTTCCTCATAAGGCTATCACAGTCAGTTTTCCACATCAAATTCTTTTTTTGTTTGTTTGTTTGGCTTAACTTAGAAGCTTCTAACTGCAGTGTCTTATTTCTCATCTCTGAACTGTTTAGTAATACTATGACTTAGCAATAAGCACAAAGGATCAGCCTAAAGGGATTAGATACTCACAGAGAAAGGGATGCAGGTGAATATATCCTTCTCCGACACCACATCATCAATCAGGCTCCTGTTTTCCCCTTGATACTCAAGCGTGGCACTCAGCGTCACAGACTCGTTCAGGTGGGTCAGCTGAACACAGACTTTTTCAGGAGCATCGGAGTGTATCAGAAAGGGCAGCAGCACCATGTATTGCCTAGAAAGAGGGGGGAAGCAAGGATCAGAATTGTGAAGTGGTATTAAGAAAACAGTATTAAATGAAAGGAAATTAACAAATCAGCAAGCCTAATCCATTACTGTCTCTGTGAGCTCCAGTGAATATACACATGAACACATGCATTTTATTTTGGGTTTATGCATGTTAAATTGCCTAACTAATTAGCCTAAAAGCAAGAAAATGCTTTCAGTAGAGGAACAATTTCTATGCTAATAGACAGCCCTTTATAAAGGCTGTTTTGTTCAGCTTCACAGCAGGGAGTAAGGATGGCGTGAAAAGTTCCAGGCTGTTAATTGATTTTTGTGTATCCCACAATCTCTTATTGAGACTCAAAGGCATTAGCTAAAAAAGGTTGAAAATTCAGCAGTTACAGGGTTGAAAAAACCACCTACTTCTGTGGCTGCTCCTGTTTTTGCTTATCCAGGTTTCCAAACCCTTCTCACGCTGAGCAAAAATGTGAATGCTTGCAGTTTGTGACCTTATTAAGATGAGCACACAAAGGATTTCAGAGCAGCGGTTTATTGCAACAGAAGTGCACTTGCGTCTTCAAAGAGCTTTTGACAAAGGTCCCTCACAAAAGACCCGTAAACTAAGCTGCCCTCCAATAAAAGGGATAATTTTACTAATTTTTATTAATAAATCCAATTATTAATTCTGATGTGGATTAAGTGTTTTAAAGATAGAATGTAAATGGTAAGAACAGATAGTGCATTTGTACAGCAGAAGCAGGTCACCAATGAAAATCTGTGTAGGGACCCCTGTTGTTCAGTCTACTTCTAAGTGATCTGGGAAGTAAAATTTTTCTGATAATTATCCAGGGTAAGAAAATGTCGAAAAGTGAAAAACTTGTGAACTAGTTGTGAAGAACTTTTATCATATTGTGGGACTATATCAAATATGGCAAATTAACTGTTCATTAAGGGAAAAGAATGATTCAAGGAAGAAAATAGCACCCCAACAGTGTATACTGTCATGTATATCGTGCATCACTAAGTGGGCTATTACCACTCAGGAATGAACTCTGTTAAGCACTCTTCTAAAATTCTCATTCAGTGATAAGTGACAAATGGATTGTAATGAACTATCCTTAAATCTGCGATTGTAAAGAAAGAAATAGAGGACAAATCAGAACACATAGTTTTGTCAATGTATAATTGCAAATTGAATATGGTATGCTGTTTTTTTCCCATTTCAGAAAGGGATTTAGAAGAAAGATTCAATGAAAGATGGTCTGAAATCTGGAATAATTTTTATAGGAAGTGACACTACAAAGATTAAGATTCTTTAGCCTGGAAAAAAAGGAATGAGAGAAAGCTGTTATGCACAAAGGATTCCTAAAGTATGGTTTGTTCATCATCTGTGACAATACATGTACTAAACAACACCATGTAAAAACATTAACTGACACTTTTAGAAAAACAAAATTAAGCAGAAACTTCTTCACTAAGGTGCAAAATTAAATAAAGGAATCTAACGGTAATAGGTACTATAAAGTCCAAAGTATAATTCTGGTATGAGCTTGTGGCTCTTGAACCTTCTAGTGTTCTCATGCAGTCCAAGAAGAGCGAATATACCCAGACTGCATCATGTGATAGACAGCAGCTGACTGTCCTTCCCTGTGTAAAGAACAAAAGGAGCCAGCAGGTACCACTGAATTTGATAATTAGGGCCCTACCTGCATGTGCAGCCAAGTGCAGACCCTTAGAAAGAAGCTGTCACTCCCAGCTGCTGGTAACTCTAGGATATGGTTTGTACCCTATGGTCCCAGTTACATGAAATTTGTTATGAGACTCATCAAGGCAAGAAGACCTGCTACTCTTGATAGGAAGGTTATCAAAAATGGCCTGAGTAAATTCATTGCCCAGAAAGGGCTAGAAAACATAGGGCCACAGATGTAATCCCTGCTACAAGAAGACCTTGCACTTCTGATAAATAGAAGCTCCATAAGGGTACAGCAGATGGAAAACTCAGGCACAGTACCTGCCTTACTCCTTTATTCTGTCCCACAGCACCTATCACTTACCACTTCTTGTTTGATGCAGGGCCATTTTTATGGACCTGGTATTCCCTGTTCCCTGTATACATTCAAGCTCTTCAGCAGCAGGTCCTGGTGGCAATTCAATCTGCAAGGTATGTTAATCACTGTATGCGAGGAAACCTTGGGTCAGCACTGCTTAAACTGCTTTGCTACGGACCCTCCACTGGGGCAGGCTAACGTGCACCTTACCAGATGGTTAATAAAAACACTTTGTAAAGATCACACAGTCACGAGTGACCTAGGAAAAAGTATGGTGGTGTACTAACAGCTTTGTTGAGGGATGGAAATCATACCCAGAGCATCAGAATGAAGAAATGGTTACTCGCACGACTGAGTGTATTCAGGCAGAGCTGATGTGAGAAGTGTAGAAATAGAGCTGTCTCCCTTCAGCCCTGGGGAAAGAGTTGGGTACATTCCAGAGCTACATTATTGCCCAGGCTCTGAGCTTTTGGGCACTCCTAAGACTACTCTGAAGACAGTGGGACCTAGGGAGTACCTCCATTTCCCTCAAAACCAGGCAATGGGATAAAGCACGGTAAGGAGCCAGCAGGCACCTCTGGCCACTATTTGCAGCTGCAGAAGCAGTGAAAGGAGGGACCTCCAGCCACCCAGGGAATGACTTATAGCTTTTGATTATGCTGCACTAGCTAGCCGCTTGCTACATCACTACCCTTCCTCCATAGCCTTCTCACCACAGCTTCACCCTACGTCCCCTAATCTAATTTTCCTTGCATCCTGTCAGTGGCAATGTGACTGCAACGTCCAGTCTACCGAAGGGACAGCGTGACCTAGTTCATAGGGAATTTGGCTTTATTCCTCTTCCTGTTCACTGTTTCACTGAAATTTTGGCCAATGCACAGAACTTTCCCCTATGCCAGCTTCACGGTCTTTGAAACAAGGTTATGAAATACGCTGTTTATAGACCTCCCTTCAACTGTTTTGAGATGTGTTGGTGAAAAGGGCTAAATGAATTAAAGTACTATGAAAGCTTTAAATAGTCTGGGTCACACAGTCCATATATAGCCATTCCAGGACAAAATGCTTCTGGGCTACCAGAAGAGACCTCAACAGCCTCGCTGCCAGGAAGGTTGGCAGTATTCTGAAAACAGAGGCAGTGACTCCATCAGAAGCAGGCAACAAGGAGGGATAAGGGACCCTAGAGAAGTGGCTGACTCAAAAATGCTACGTTTGTCTATACGGAGAAGGTAATACTCTAGCTTATGATGGACTAACTTAGAATCATAGAATCATAGAATACATGATTCTATGATTCTTGATACTTCCATGTATCAACTCTCAGCTGTTTCCTGGAACAAACATTCAATCAAAGAAACCACTGAGTTTCATCAGCTCTGTCAATCTGTATCCATATCTGTCAATTCAAATACCATCATGAGCGAGCATTTTTGGCTATCTCAAATATATTCCCAAACATTATACACTACATTGTAAAATAGCTTACATGCACAACCACATATCAGAATAGGTGAACAATGCCTACTGTTGAATTCTTCCAGAACAGATCCAGAGTAAGAAAAAAAGTCCTATTGTCAGTATGCCGCAGTATCATATATATATATATATATATATATATATATATTTGTTTGTTTGGAAAGGACATTTGGATGTCTCAAGCCAACTTCTCTCTTGGAAAAGGAAGTTGCAATGGGTCACCCATTCTGATGCTGCAGTAACATGGTGAATAAGAGTTTTATTTATATTTTAATATCTAATCTGAACCTTAATTGTGTCTCCTGTGCAGATAGCCACTTCTGAAACAGAAAGAGCAACAACTGTTGCTGCTCATCAAAGCTATCTCCCTGTGCAAGATGCAGAAAGCAAATCTTGGTTGGAAGCTTCATTTTGATTTGACTTGGAGGTCTTCAGTTCTAGGGTAGCTTCCCTCCTGTGTTACACATGGCATCTGATCAACCCTGCAGCACTTGGTACCAAGTGTGAGCGAGATCCATTATTCTCACACCTGCCTAGCAATTCACTACTCAGACCACACTGTCTACCTCTTCCCTGACTGCTTACTGCACTCAGCTCCTATCTTTGTTCTGTGATCCCAAATGCACCTCTCTTCCTCACACCTTTCTCAGCCTTTCCTCTTTCTCCCCTCCCAAAATGATGCTCAGTTCAGAAAAAAAAGAGCAGCATGTTGCCTATTAGAGGAAAGGACCAAGCAGTTTCCGTCTGATCTTTGGCAGGGATATGAACAGATTACTGTGGAGACACTGGAGAGCTTTGCCTGACCCCAAAGCAGACTTGGCTGGCTTATCTACCCCAGAAGCAGCCAAATAGGGCAGGTGAATGAGGGACTGATGGTGAAGTGTAAGTCAAAGGTCCTTCAGTTTTGAGCCAGTCACCACTTTACCTCTGACCACACAGTAAGCAACAGCAGTGTTGCTGCACCTTCTGCTGCAGCTACTAGTGCTCATGCAGTGCTTGTGGGCACGAGATCTGTAGCAAGCATCACAAGACCAGCTTCAGAACCACAGAGGAGAGAACCGTGGCGCAGCAAGAGGCATGCTGTGACAGCAGCAAGAGTCTAAAGAGGGAGATTGCTCTGCCTGGACAAAAGGCTGTGGAACCCTCTCTGGTAGGTGAGGCTGAGGTGGGGAGGCCAGACTGATCTGCCCTTGCAGAGCTTCTCCTTGGGGCCCTCAGCAGTGTGAGTGCTGCAGCCACGCTCCTCACCTGCAGAGCCCCGGGGTGGACATCCCAGGGGAGGGTGCCAGCGCCAGACTCCATGCTGGCGGAAGGGAATTTAGGTCACAGATCCTCTTTGGGAGCAAGCACGTCTGATGCTGCCAAGAGAAACAAACTGGGATGAAAGAAACAGGAGAAAGGGAACAAACCAGCTTGAAAGAAACAGGAGAACGCGGAGAAATGACTCAATGATCAAAACAAGGATACTACGGGAAAGGTAAGTAAATGCATGCCCACAAAAACTCAGGCACCTGAAGATTTCTAGGTAAGAATATATTTAGGGAGAGATATTGTTCTGAACCAGGGCTGGACTAGCAGGGGAGTACCGAGGGGAAAAGGGAACACTGGCAGAGATGTGCAGGAAGGTCTGGGCTGGGCTAGTAGTGGGATGCAGGGTAGGAATGGGAGAAACTGGCACAGCTGTTTAAGGAATGACAGAAAGGAAGAAAAATGACAGGAAAAAAAAAGGTGCACTAAGACCTCCCTCCCCCTTCCATATGTGTAGCTTACGGTTCTGTAGTGGGAGAGGTATTTCCAGGGAGGAAGAAGAGGAGAAGGAGGAAGATATTTGGTTTGCCAAAGAGCCAGTCCTTCCCCATGGTGCAGAGCAGGACTGTGGTGACTCAAGCAGACATCCAGTCTGGTCCGGTGCTGTTGTTTTCCTGCACCTTGTAATTCCCCTCCACTCCCTGCTGGGTCAGCCCCTTTTTAACTGCTCTCTGCAAACAGCCCAGGGGCTAGAGGAGATAAGGGCTGTGGGCCAGGACCCATCCGGAAATGGGGAGAGGCGAGAGGCGTATAAGGAGGAGCTGGAGCAGAGGGACAGTATTTGGCTAGAGAGTTTCAATGTGGGGGAAGGGTGTTTATTGGATAGTACTTATATTAGAAATCTTCGAACCATTCACACCCTGCTTTCTTTAACCCATCAGAGATCCACAGTCTTGGGGAAATGAACTAGGTTTGACACAAGGTTGCTCCCTGAGGGTGGCATCCAATCTCAGCGCTCGGACATCCAGTAATGCCATCTTTTGAAGTCTAAAGCTGTGTTTATAGGTATGTTACGAACAAAAGGAAACCCACAGGCAAAAGCATTGCTCATGTTATATTAACAGAATACTGCAGTAGTTTGCTGACAAAGCCCCTAACAGGGCTGCTAGGTTAGACAATTAGCCTGTCAGGAATAAAATTCAAAGTGAGGTGACTACAGGTCTAGATATGGAAATAAGTTTTTTCCACTGTGAACATGCATAAATATTAGGCAATGCCATCGGGTGGCATCCCTGCCCCCCCAGCATGGTGATCATCTTCCATCATTCTGTGTTGCCTGCTCTTAGACTGCCTGGTCTGGGGTGAAAATGTTCCAGGTGCCCCAGGTGTCTCCCCTTTCCCTTTGCCAGATTCAGAGCTGTGCTGCTGTGAGTTGCATCCATAGTGAAAGTCACTCAGAAACAGCACTGCTCACTTGGCTTGGTTGTCTGTGAATATCTTGTTGCAACAGCTTATCCAGAAGTTGAATTTAGTAATTAAAAATAAAAAAAAAAAAATAAAAGATTGCTACATTCCAGCTGGTCACAGAAATGAAATATTCAGTCCAAGCTACCAGAACTCCCTGAGTAGCCTGACTTTGTGGGGTATTTGTATCAGCTCATGGAAGACTGCAAAACTGCAGCCGTAGGGCTTCAGCTTGCCCTACAGTGTCTCTGCAATCAAAGAATCAAAGGATTGGTCACGCTCTTATTAGAGATTCGTGACCCCTGTGAAGAGTCCTGTTGTGTATGAATACTCAGGAGATAAAATACTTTAGCACAAATCTTATTGAATGTGATTATATGAAGCCACATTAGTGGCAGAGGTTCTCTGATCTGTACAAAGGAACTTATAAGATCACAACAACACTATTGGTTTGTCTGAATATTAAACTTTGTGAATTAAACTTTGTGAACTTTGTGTAAACTTTGTGTAAATTAAACTTTGTGAATTGTGAATTAAACTATAGTGAATGTTAAGACTGAATGTTAGTTTAACTACATAGTGTGTCTTGGCTCTTGTGCTGACAGAAAACTGAAGGGAAGAGCAGCGCAAATGATGAGGAGAAATGTCTGAGGAGGAAAGGAAGTTTAAGAATTGTGTTCAAAAATCAGGCAGTTTCTCATGGAATAAAATTCAACATCTTTTTACAAACCACAAAAATAAGGAAAACAAACAGGAGGCAGCCAGTGCTAGGGAGAAGTGTTATATAAGCGTAATATGAAAAAGGAATGAACACACACAGTCACAGAAACCAAAAGATTTAGCAGATTATCAGCTAGAGATGGAAATATTGATAAAATCTGGTTGTGTAACTACAAAGTAATAAAAGCCATATGGATCTTTCTCCAAAAATGCCCCCTATTGTCTGTCCTCTCCCTCCCATTTCCGTCTTCTCCAGTAAATAACTTGTGCAAAGTAGCAGTTTTCAAAGCAATTGTGTCCTGGATATTTGTTGGAAAACATGACTCACCCCACGTGTTCTGTTTTCATTCAGGATGTTGTGAACTGAAAACAAAAAGAAACCAGAATGGACATGTACAGTATGCTTTAAGGATGAGCATGTAAAACTAAAATTCATAGATCTACAGGACTATCAGAAGCGGGGATTCAGCAGAGATCCTTCTCACTGTGATCTTTCTTCTACTCACCTATTTCCCATCCACAAGATACAAAACATCTGTTTTTCAGTCCCCCAGGAACCGCTCATTAGGTCTCTGACATCCTACTGCCCACCTTGCTCCACAAGCACTAACTGAGGCAGTCTATCTGGCACCTATCCCATTAAGCGCAGAACAATTGGTTTGAACTTGTACTTAGCTTGAAAGTTTTTTGGTTCTTTTTCATACCTGGAAGAGAGATTGTGTATCTGAAGGACTGGCTACTTCTTCCAACAAGGGTAGTTGATCTGATAAGAGATATCTAAAGGAAACAAACCCAAAGCAATTTACTTAAAATAAATACATAAATAAAAAGCATTACAAGAAAAAGCATTTGTACAAATTAATAGGATTAACAACAATACCCAGAAGGATAAAAAAAGGGTTTATTATTTTGTGGGAGACAAAATATTTCACAGGCTGTAGTGAAGAGAAGCTCCTCTAAAACTTAATAGGAAAACTCAGAAAGCGTGAACATTACACAAGTCGCAACATGCAGATGAAGGAAGATATTCAATGAAATGAAGGCCCATAAAAACGCTTCATCAGCTGAACTTCAAATTAAACTGAAAATATTAGAGCAAATAAAGATTATCCACTTTAGCGGCCTGTTGAATATCTTAATTTGACAGAAGGCTCTGGTGGCAGATTAACTGCCTTTCCTGAGTGCGGACATCAGAGCTGTCTAATATAACTCATACAAATTTCTGTGATGTCCTATGAACAACTAAATCTATTCAGGTATGGTAAAGGCATCAATGAATTACCCATGTTTTAGTGTGCTTTGTAATGCATTGGGTTTTATAAATATATTGTGACTGACTTTGTGTGATGCAAGGCAAGACCATTGGTAGTGCAAGCCCTATACGAAGTAGGGCTAATCCACATTTCCCCACTTCTTATACCAAACATTACTTCTGTTTATACTTTTTGTCTTGCCTTAAAAGAAACCTATGCTGTCTGTTGCTAAAAAGACTGCGACCAAAGTTGTTAACCCTATGGTATGAGAAATCTGCAGCATATCAGTCTGATGTTTATAGAGCACAGTGGAATGGGATCACTTGTTGAAATCCCACCATTAAATCCATCCAAGGTAATCAGTGAATAATATTAATATTTTTTAAATATATAACCAAGAAACTAGCTGTTTCATGTTGACAGATATGTTTTTGATATTACAGAGAAATTAAGATGGTCCCAGATGTAAAGAATGAAAAGCTATTACATTTGTATTTCTCAGACTATTGCGCGGAAAGGGTGGGGAAAAGCCGAAGTATTTACAAATGTGTCTGAAAACAGCATATGAGATAATTAACAATACTATTTATGACTCACGTCTTCTCAGATAAAACTTCACCACATAAAGTCATACAAAATGCATATAAAACTACAAATTTCACTTTATCTCTCTTTGTGATGTTATAATCCAGGCTCCCTTTCTCCTCAAATGAGATGCAAGCACCTCTTGAGGTGGTTCTGGTGGTCCTGAGGTTGGTGTTCAGGACAGGTAGCATCAAGGGAGAGACAGGCTCTTCTCAGAGGTAGGCAGTGGCAAGAGCAGAGGCAGCGGGCCAAGCTGTGTCCAGAGAGACTCTAACTGAACAGACAAAAAAAATGCTTCCTCCGAGGGTGGTGCAGCAATAGAACACATGCCCAGAGGGGCCATGGGATTGCCATCCCTGGAGACTGTCCAAACTTCATGGCACAAAAGTACCAGTACAGAAGAAGACCATGCTATCACAGCATAGGCATTTCAAAGATTTTTCCCATTTAGCTTTTGATGCTCATTCATTTAGCTACAAAAAAAAAAAAAAAAAAAAAAAAAAAAGTGAAACCCCAAATCACTGCCCCTCTGAATGAATTTGCAGGAAGAAGAAGTGGAAGACGACTGTGTCTATGCCACCTTTCTGGCTGGACCAGGTTGTACTTGTCTTGTGCAGCATCTGCTTACTGTGGTGGCTCTGCCATGGGGCTTGATCCTCCAGCTGTGCAGGGGGAACACTGGTCTGGATCCATCGGTGTGGTGGGCCAGGAGCCAGCTGGCTGAGCTAAAGAAGGGATAGGCTTTATGCTTAGCTCAGTTACTGATGTGCTGGGTCACACTGGGCGAGCCCAGGCCTCTCTCTGGGCCACAGCTAAGCCAGCTGTGATCTGCTGCTCAAGACCCAGTACAGATCTTTCCCTGGTGCAGAGAGCTGTAATTCAGCTGATGTGTTTGTATGGATTTTTGAGACGGAGGATGCTACAAGAAAGCAGGACAAGAAGTCCTGATGGAGTATTAGGCAAAGAAATAGGATACTCTTATGGTTTACCCTTTCCCATACACCTCCACATTGCACTTTGGTGGGCAGCACAGAGTGTGTCACATTTAGCCTTTTGGGTCAGGAAAAGGGGTATAAGCCATGATGCTGGAGAACAGGTTCCTTTTGAATTTAGGGTCCTGCTACAGAGCCTGCCCTGGCTGCATTACACCACTGCACTTCCCTTGTGTTTTGGGATACCCTGCATTGGACACAAGTGATTGGTAGGGAACAGGACAAGTCCTAAGTGCACAAGGACCTTGCCTAAGGAGCCAGAAAATGTCAGGAGAGCTGTGCATTCCAGAGCTAGCTGTGAATCTCAAATTCCGTGTATAGGACTTCCTAGAAGAGTTTTACCATGGCATAGGCATAAGGTCAGCAAGTGTGGACACACCTTGCCTTGACCAGAGGGACAGCAATGGGAGGAACAGGTTTCAACTAATACCCCAAGCCAGTAGGGTCTAGAGCTTATCACTTCCAGTAAAGTCAAGTAGGAAAGGCAAACATGCGGCATGGTTATGCAATTGTTTCTGGTAATAACCTAGCCTTCACCTCCCAGTGGGTACTGAGCCAAAGACTGGGAGGCTGAGAAAAAAATGTGCAAGGTTAGGACTTTGCAGCATGCACACAGAGCTCTGTCAATACACAGTATGGTGATTTTTATTCCCTCCACCTCTGCCTGCTTCGTTCATATTTACTCTATCTTTGCTTTCAAATAAGAATTCTTCACTCTCCCAACTGCCAGGTTATATACACAGTGTGAGAACATGGGGTCCAGGAGACCTCCTGAAATCATGTTCTTAAGAGAGGTTTACCCAGCACTGGAACCTCTGGAGCGAGGAGGGGACAACTCCAGGACAGGATCAAAGGGCATCAGAAGATTGGTGTGTTGAGCTTGCAAGAAGATCAGAGAGGTGAAGACTGAGAAGTTTCCTTGAAGGAGGCTTGTAGGTCCTGTATCCAATATGATGCCTGGCTTAAAAAATTTCTTGACCCTCAAAAGGTGACCCTTTAGGAGACTGATCAGAAAGAAGTTATGTCCTGCTGTTGAGCTGCAGGACTAGCTGATAAAATTTTTCTTCTCCATTTGAAAGAAAAAATAAATTGAGGAGATCCAAAATATTTCATTTTAACACTGAATACACAATTTCAAATTGTACATGAGCGAGAAAGAGAAAAAAAAATATATTTTTTTCACTTGTTCCTCAAGAAGCCCTTTTCTGATGCTACCCTTATCACAGCCATTGGTGCCACAGATGTGATCATGCCACTTGTCTGATGAATCAGGTGTCAGGGGATGCATACATGGCAGTACCTCCCTAATTGCCCACCAGGAAGGTGGCAAATGAACTCAACAGAGGAATGATGAGAGAGCAAGGCTGACTTGTTTCCTCAGAGCATTTTGGCACATAATCGCTTCTTGATAGAAGGTTCCTCTGGAACATTTCTGATTTTCTCTGATCAGTGAGTTCATTGGTCATCACTCACACTTCATATTTGACAGAGGTGATCAGGAGAAGACCTGAGTATCAACAAGTAGGTAACAAAATCTGGAAAACAAGAGAAGTCATACAGAGTTCTAGTTGTGCCATTGTTAACAGCTTGGCTCTATTAACTTGTGACACGGCAATCACTGGAATCACAGAGGATTTGAGCCAAAAGATGAAGCATCCAAATACCCTGAACCAAGGATTCTTTTTCTAAATGAGAGCACTGGGTAAGCAATTGAGAGACCCCAGCAAGAGAACACTGCTACACTGGAGCTCATCTTTCTTGGGGAGATACTTTTTCCCTTATTTTTTTTCTCTAGACTTTGCACCCTGCTGCCTGCACTGTGGGTGAGACCTATGGTCTACAGTAAAAAAGTGTATGTTCAGGTTCCAGAACAAGCGTGGTCATTATAAGTGGTCACATCAGCCTTTAGCAAATTCTTCACTGTGAACTCCACATGAGCAGCAAAGCAAGTCCCATGACACACATAAACTACAAAAAAGGCTTAAACACAAAGGGAAGCAAGCATGACTGAGCACTTTAGTCAAAGACATTCTCATGTGATTATACTTTTGTTATCCCTTTTTTTCTCATAAAAATCCAAAGTTCAGAATAGCTTTTAATGCATTTTTAATAGAGGCATGGATAGATTCATAGAAGATACATAAGCTGCAGAGCAGGCATGAAGGCACTGGCAGACCACTGTAGTGAATTTATTTCCCGTTTCTTGCAGCATTTCTGACTCAGTCCACAAACCTGTACAACAGTTTCTGCGGATACCTCTATCTGTCTCTGTTCTCTGATAGATTTTGAAGCTGTGCTGTGCAACACTGAGCACAGTAAACTAAGTGCACCTTTTGGGACAGTGGGTTTGATTTTCTACTTGGGGAAACAGTTTGCCTAGCATGTATATCTTGCCAAAATGAAAGTAGTTCTGACCTTCTGAGACCTATAACACTCTCTGAGGTGCTAGGATTGAATGATATGACACTTCAATATTATTGGACTAAGAAGGAAGAAATGACATTCAGTCATTTCTGCGTGTTCCTGTTTTACCTAGTGAACAACTAAGAAACTTTCTTCAATTTTGTGTACGTGCCATGAAGCATATAGCTAAAACAACAGTCACCCAGGTTCCAGAAATCTGGGAGTTGTTGGAATGCACTTTAAGGAATACTGCTGTTCCTTGTGTAAGCAGGAGCCAAAGAGAACATGGTTTATATGTAAAAATCTGGAGGAAGAGTCTGAGCATGGGATGTTTATTAGATCTGACTCCAACTGGCAATTAGCTCTTTGAGTCACCAGATAAAATCAGGATATAAATATTACATTTTCAGTATGCAGAGGAAGAGTCTGCAGTGGGAAATACGCTCTTGATATTTTAACAGTTCAGGTTTGGCCTAAGAGGAAAAGAAGGCTCCACAAGAATGATAAAAATGTAGGCTTTTTTTTTTTTTTTAGGACCTTGTTTTTTCCCAGAAAATGATATTTGCCTGAGCACAATAACATGTGGCTGGACCTGAGGGCTTTTTTTATGAGTTCCATGTGGAACACTGAAGTCTTCGCTTAACTAGCCTCAAATTCCCCAGAAAAGGGATATATTCCTATATCCACATCCACTCAGCCTGCTCTCCTTTTCAACCTTGTTGCTGTGATTTCTCTTGCTTTAATGCAGTCTGATGCTGGTGTAAATCAAGCCTATTTCCTACAGTTTGGAGTGTATCAGGACAGCAAAATTCATAGCCGTGCTTGCTTCCCTGCCACTGCCAGTGAAGTTTTAATTTTGTAACTTAGCACAGAAATCTGCACTCTACCCAAAGCAATTTCACGGCCCACAAATTCCTCTTGTCTGTGAAACTTAATGAAATGCCTTTTTATAACATTAGTATCATGCAGATCCTGGACAGCCAGCCCTTCACAATTCTGAAAATCATATACGGCTGATAGATCCTGTGAGTATTTGGGTAGCCTGCTGCCTGTAGAGACTCAGACATCTGATTTCTTCAGGATTGAACTCAGAAGCACAAATCATATTGTTTCTCAAATTATGTAGTTCCTTTTGGAAAAAAAATAAATAGTTTGAGAAGGGTGATATTCTGTGCTGACATGCAGATTCATTTTCCCTGAAAAAAAAAATGCAAGTCTCTATTTCCACACACATCATTAGCAAATTAACCAGTGAAATGGATCCCTTTCCCAATTCCTTTCAAAATATATACAAGCCATCAGCACTTCAACAGTTCTCATCTGCACTTATACTATTATTTACAGTCTTACATGACAGGTGCTTTTTTCCCCCAGTCCTCTCCCGCCTTGTCTTCTGTTCATTTTGGTCTTCTTTAAACTAGATTGTAAACTGCAAATCGCTCTATCAACTTCTGAGTCCACTGAGTTCAGCATGAAAATACTGGCCGCAGTTTAAATGGTGCACAGCATGCTAAAAACATCATACAGAAAGTTGTTAATCACACTTGTTCAAAAATGTCAGTGTCCTCAGCATATATACAGAATTTCAGGCCTAATTACTAGTTAGTTTTAAACTTGACACTTTATTTGGGATTAGCACATACTTGGACTACTCTCTAGGCCAGGATCTCTTAGGGAATTTAATCAGCGATAGAAGCTTTACAGAAATCTTTCTGATTGAGGAATGCGCATGCAAAGGAGCTGGTAATGCCCACTGAGACTGAGTCAAGCACTCCTAACTCAAGACAACGTGTAAGGCCAGGAGCCAGCACTGAGGCTGTTGTGGAGGATGGTCAGCCCCCGGTAAGCACAGCCCAGTGACATATCAAATACTACCCTACAAAATACCACAAATAAACCAGACCTCGGGACCTAGTTTCTAGCCAGGCTTCTAGCCCACTTCCCAACCATCCACAAGCACCGAATGTGATTTTATTTCCGACACTGCCGTTCCTAGCTGCCCTGCGAAACCTGCTTCTTACTGCGCGACCCAGGGCAGCCCCCGAGGCCGCGGACCCCCAGTCCCTTCAGCGGCGCGGCCTAAGGTGGTCGGCGGCGCCACGGCGGCCCGTGGCCCGGCGAGGAGCACGGGCGCCGCCCGGCGGGCGAGGGCGGAGAGAGCCGGCCGCTGCCTCCCTCCAGCTCTGGCCCCAGACCGGCGGCCCCCAAGCAGGGCAGGTGTATTTCGCGTTGTTCCCATCTGTGCTGTGGCTCTGGCACGGTTCAGCCCATGAGCATTTATCCAGCCCCCCGTGCAGAAAACACCGCGGCTCCATGTGTAACAGAGCAGGGAAGAGCTGAGTGGGTGATGAGGAGAGGTGCAGGATGGCAGGGGGCTTGTGGCTTGTATCAGACCAGGGCAACGTGTTCGAGGCTCTCACCATTTCTCTTGGAAAAAGTCTTGGCCAGTCCGGTGGACTGGATGGCTTGGCAGGGTGAGATTTGGGACTAGGAAGAAGTAGGACAGGCATGGTCATTAACACATGCTGCCTGGCGCAGCTCCATAAGGAGGTACCTGCCATGCATGCATGTCCCGTGATATGGGACCTGGCAGTCACCAGGTCTTGACTGAAACCTGCCCCTTTCTTCACTTGTTCCTGTACTTAGCACAATGCTGAGACACTCCATGATTTCTGTACATAAAACCTTACTTTTATGTCAAAGGAGCAGAGGCAGCCCCTTAGTGGGGCTGGGGAAAAGTGTCAGGCTGCTCAATAGCCATGGGGAACAGGGACTAAACTCTGGAGATGGGAGGCAGGGAGTGTCCGAACATGCTGCATATTACAGTAGTTACCAGTAGTTATCAGCTGCAGCTGGCATAGGAGGCTGAATATCACATGCAGGACAGAGATGCTTCTCTCTTATTCCTCTCCGGCCAGCCACCATAACATGTGGATTGTCATTAAAATGGCTGTTCTGTGATACCGAAAGAAAGCCAATAACCATTGTGAAAAGGAGGTTTATTGATGGAAGAGTATGCATGATTATGGTACCGATCTGAAGAGATACGCCATGAAGGAAAATAAAGAAACAAACACTAGTACAAACAACATCACAGACTCCCACTGTGCTTAGAAAGGTGAAAAGGCCCTTTCTGGGAGTTAATGACAGAAGAAAATAGGGTGTTTGATCAATTGTTGAACATATATGATGATCCTGCAGGGGAAAATTCAAAAGAAAATAAACTTAATAAGAAAACAAAACAAACAAACAAACAAAAAAAAAAAAACAAACAAAAACATCAAACAGCAGGTACAGGATATAAAATACACTTTCAGGATACTGAATAGGCAGCCCATTCTGTGTAAAACAGATAAGAGCTAGACTAAGGACTGACAGCAAGCTCTGCCCATGCACCAAGAGAATTGTTCAGCAGATAACAGCCAGCGTAACTGATACACTGAGCAGCACACAGACCTGGACCTACCCTACAGTAAGACAGCATTGTATATCTAAATAGCCAACACACCACCTCCATGGTTCATGTCATCTCAAATGTTTTCCTCAGAACGTGCATTAGCTGGCCAGGATGGGGTTTCTTAAAAGGTCCATGTGAAATACCTTGCTTGTGCCCATGAAGCACAGGCTTTGGAGGGGAGGCTTTCAAGGGAGGCTGTAGGTAGAATATTGTTTGTTAAGCGTTGTCATTTTTGAGAAGACTCTGAAGGTATTTTACAGTGTCTCTGTTTTTCTGCATTTTGGCTTTCACCCTACAGAGAAGCTGAGGCCTCTTGAACAGCACAGAGGTACCTATTTGAACCCCACAGAGCATGTAGCATGGGAGAGGATCTGGTCACTGTTTTTGGCTGCTTCCTGGGAAGCCAGGTAGAGATTGAAGGCTCCTTTCCTGCAAGTATCACTCTACTCATATGGCCAATTCCTATGTTTATGCTGTTTTATACTTCACCTTCTCACCTTTCTTTTTACTAACTGTTCTCTCTTGTTTCCTTCCCCAATGCTTCATCCTCATTGCCACTTTTTGTTGTTGTTTATTAATTAATTAATTTATTTATTTATTATTTTTTCCTGGCTTTTACTTACCTTTGCTAATCAGTCATCCATTTCTGCAACAGCATCTTTGCAAGGTGACATATACTGAGCAACAGCATACTCTTCTGGAAAAGAGGGAAAGAAATGTTTCCTGGAGACCACTTGTTCATTTCCCTGGAGGTGTATATACCCTACACATACTTAATTTGAAGATCCTTGAAGATCCTTGAAATTTCCTTTGTTCTGGGACATACATTTTCATACCTTTCCAGTCATGCCCACTTGTCAGCTTGGACATGAGCCCAAGCTTGCTAAAGTGAGATGGATCTGTCCCCGACATTAGCTCCAATTCCTAATACAGTTCAGAGGAGTATTAGTTCCATGAGGGCTGGTTCTCTGTCTCTCTTACACATGCAGTATTTTTGCTCTCCCTGTCCCTTCCCCACACTTCATGCTGGTTAAAACAAAAAGACCTACCTGTTTCATAGTAATCATAGATCTTCACAGGAGCTGGCTTTGGATGGGTCACTACAAAGTCCTGCTCAACTGAGAAAGTGATTTCTTTCTTTTTCTTTTGCAAGATCTGGGAACCGAAGGACAGGGATCAAGTAAGATTTTCTATTCGTATAACACAGTCTTGGAGCAGACAGGGGGAGCTGATCAATGATGTATTCCAATCCCAGTGATGCCCCACATACAGATACACATTACCTGCCTGCCAAGCTGAAGAAATATTTTTGGAGAGTCCAAAGTGAAACTGAAGAGAAGATGTGTAGGTTTCCTATCCTGTTTGTATTACCTTATTTTGTAAGTTAAACACATTTTATTGCTTTCAGCCCAGAGAGTCTTAAAAAGTCTCAAAGGACTGAAAGCTTATTTCTCCAGGATCTCCCAAAGGTCAGGACAATCAAGTCCGGTATTCTAACTCCTCCATTTCAGATATTATGTGTCACCAAGAAACTGTGAATCAATATGCATCACTGGGAGATTTAATTTTGTTGTTAGTCCTGCAGGGCCCCAAGCAAATGTACTTTTAATATGCAAATTCTGGTCCAGAAGTTAGATTACAAGTTAGATTTGGGAATGAACTGGCATAAGAGAAGGAATGGAAAATTTTTCAGGGGAGCTCAGAGTATTGTTCTATGTCCTATTAGAAGGACTGAGATGTACTAGGACTCTACCAAGGGAACATACACATAAAGGAACCACGTTACTGGAATTTATCCACTACTTACTGAAAAGAGAAAGATTTTTTGATTAATTTATTCATACTTTTTTATTATTATTAATTTCTTTCTAGTTTCTAGTAGGTCAGGTGTCAGTTTGAGGCTGTTCGGGAGTTTAGGATATAACGTAGTTTGAGGATTAAGCAGCTTAGTGAATAGAAGGCAAAGCTGATGGGGAAGAAAACATAATAATGCACTTTATAGAGTGTATCCTCGCTGTAGGTGTGTCTATTACACACTGCTTTTATCATTTGTATAAATCAAATAGCCAGAATTCAGAACTCACATTTTCCAGATAAAGGAGAACATGGTTTTTCTTGTATTCTACTTGCATCACTGTGTGGCCATCAATGAGCTTTAAAATAAGGAAATGGAGATAAACTGATATATTAATAAATCATTAAAAAACAAGTGCTACCTCAGAACCTACCACCCTGTGGCTTTGGGATTCATTCTGCTCATAGTCCAGTGTTAATCGCTGGCAGCTGACATTTTTAGAGTCCAAATTTTCCTGAATAGATAGAGGGGACTGAGCAAAAACTGGCACTTGACTTAGCACAGTTTATGAGAACTTCCCAAGTTGGGATGCACTGCAGTTCTTTAAGGGAAAACTGCCTGCCTACGTTGTCATATAGGTTTCCGATCTAGCCTGGTAGATTTCTGACTCTTTCCCTACTTAGACAGTGCCAGTTCTGAGTTGCAGTTGCCAGCTGGTCAGGCTTTAGCTGGAACCCTTCCTAATTTTTAATATGTGAAGGTCTGTGTTATATGCTCACAGCTCCTTGTAGGGCATTCCTCCACACAGTAATGAAGATGGTGCAGCCATGCAGACACCTCACAGGGTTTCACAGAATCACAGGATCATTTAGAGCGGAAAAGATCTTTAAGATCATCAAATCCAACCATCAACCTAGCCCTATCAAGTCCACTGTTAAACCATGTCCCTAAGAACCACAATAACACATCTTTTAAATACTGCCAGGGATGGTGACTCCACGCCTTCACTGGGCAGCCAGTTCCAATGCCTAACTGTACTTTCCATGAATAAATTCCTCCTGAGAGCCAATCTGAACCTTCCTTTGTGCAACTTGAGGCTGTTGCCTCATGTCCTATCACTTATCTGAGAAAATAGACCAACATCTACCTCACTACAACCTCCTTTCAGGTTGTTATAGAGAGCAATGAGGTGTCCTCTCAGCCTCTTCTTCTCCAGACTAAACTACCCCAATTCTCCCAGCCACTCCTCCTAACTCTTGTTTTCTAGTCCCTTCACTAGCTTTGTTGCTCTTCTTGTTTGTTCTAGCAACTCAATATCCTTCTTGTAGTGAGAGGCCCAAAACTGAACGCAGTACTAGAGGTGCAGTCTCACCAGCGCTGAGCACAGAGGGACAATCCCTTCCCTAGTCCTGCTGGCTGCACTATTTCTGATAGAAGACAGGTTAGCATTGGTCTTCCTGGCCACCTGGGCACACTGCTGGCTCATGTTCAGACTGGCATCCCCAGGTCCTTTTCTGATGCGCAACTTTCCAGACACTCTTCCCCAAGCCTATACCCCTCCATGGGGTTGTTGTGACCCAAGTGTGGGACCTAGCAATTAACCTTGTTGAATGTCATGTGATTGGATGCAGCCTATTCATCTAGTCTATCCAGATCCTTCTGCAGAGCCTTCCTACCCTCAAACAGATCAATACTGCCGCCCAACTTGATGTTATCTGAAAACTTTGCACTTTGTGTTTGAATTCTTCTTAACCAAGCCTGTCTTCATGCAGCTCCTGTTGTCACAACTGGATATCTCCTCTGTCCCTGGGATGACTCATTCAATCTTGTTCCTATAGTTTACCTTATCCAGAGAAGACTTAACAGGAACAAAGCCAGAGAGCATCTTCACATCAATAATGACCATGTTGGAGCTACTGCGCTTCCCTGTGTAACTGAAACAACAGAGTGCCCTGTCAGTCTGGACTGTGTCAAGGGAAGCAAATCTCACTCTCTGTTTCTGGCCTCATACAACTGGAGTGAATCACATGCACTTACTGACTGGCTCGTATGGGAGACAATGGGGAGGCCCCTGGTACGAAGGGGTCAAGTATGTGCAAGCACCATATGTGCTAATACCAGGGGTATCACAAGGTCCTTTGGGATATGTCTTACAGGTTGATATCAACAACTCTCTCCAGCACAGATCAGCTCATGGTTTATGACTTTAAGCAAAACTGAATACACACAGCAGTCTGCTTGGCATGTCTTGTCAACAGTTCACCTGGTTTGTTGATAGTACATTACCTGCTTATGAGGACGATATCAAATTTTGCTGGTTGATCCTGTGGGCAGGAAGCATTTGATGTCTGTACTGAGAGAGAAAATCCAAAGGCCCCCTCAGGAAGGTGAATGTTGTACCTCAGTGCTGTCTGGAGGAGGAGAAAAAAAGCTTTTCAAGGAAGCCAAGGGATTTTCTGTGGACCTAGTGAAGTTTCCTGGGGACATTGAAGATCCTTGATTGTGTCAAAGATGGACTCATCAGACTTCTGCTCTTTAACAATAAAGGTGCTTGTACCCAGTCACCACACAGAGAGAAACCAGTTGCTGATCAGAAAAGACTATTTTTTTGCCATTCTGTGATCCCATCATGGGAGTCAGAATATGGGATGAGGAAAAGACTGTTTAAAGAGATTAGGAAAATCAAATCATTAGGAAAAATGAAGAGAAATCAGATGGAGAGTCATCAGAAACATGGCTGTATGGCATGCAGAACGTAGGACACAATGAAGAGAACGGCAGACACTTACTTGCATAAGTACACACCCAGTGCCATTCACAGTTAGGTTGTATTTCCCAGGGACCTCAGGAAAGGGAGTCTGTTGCAGCAGGAGCCTGTTCTCATTGTTGACAGTAAATACCTTCTCAAAAGGCTTTTTAGAAGTGATCTTGACTATATTTTGGGTAATAGAATTGTAGGTGGCCTCACCATAAGTAGCAAGGGCTTGAAGAGCAATGACTGTGTCCTGAAATAAAAGACAATTAGCTACACAGTGTGACTGATGCAGAGGAAATCAAAGTCATGGTTCCAATACAAAGCAAAGTCACTTTGTCCTGTCTAAAAAACAACCCGAACTTGTGTATAATTTAATTAAAGTATAATTTTGTGTATGATTTCCCATATAGAAAGATCCAATTCATTCTGACATGTATGTTTTAGGGTGGAAGAAAACTCTCTACTCATAATGAAGGTCTCGGAACATAAAATATGAGCACTAGAGCACACTTCTAAAGTTTTTCAGCAGGATATTTCAAGTGGAAAAGTATGTTTCCTAAGGAACTGCAGAGCACCCCTTGGTCATATAACAAACAAGACCTGGCAATCAAAGTGTTTTTTAGCCTTATTCATAACAGGAATATCTGTGTTTGTTGCTAGTGAAATTACTCCCTCATGGATTTAACCTTTGTTCACCAAGTTAAAAAGAGGATAAAATAAGAAAAGAAAAAAGAATTTGGAACCCTCCAACAGAAAGGCTTGGTCTCTGTAATAACAAGAGAGAAATAAGACCAGGTAGTCATAGCCCCACTGACACACTGAAATAGTGTCACAGTTCCTAGGACTGTCTGGGGAGTGGAAGGGAGTTTCTTCACCTGTGTGGAAGAGAAACCTCCATAGGGATTCTGTTGCCTGATGATCCACTGCACAATTCCTGAGGCCTGTGTGAGATCCTCTTGATTCCGGTTGGGTTTGTAGAGCAATGCCAACAGGACATAACTAGTGATCTCAACTTCAGCTGATGGGGCGTGGTCAGGGAAGAAGGGGGATTTTTCGGATGGGGATCTCTGCTTCTGCTCCCAGTGCTTTGAACCATCTGAATAAACAAAGAGAGGGTAAGGAGCGATGAGAATGGATTATGGGAGTCACTGCTCAGTGCTGCCTCAGAGATGTAATATGTCCTGGTCTCTTTCTCATAGCTACTTACTATGGAGCAACAGATGTGCTGTAAGTTTACTGCAGAATTATTTTGGGATGTCTGGTGGAAGATTCATGTGCCTATACTCTCAATATTGTCAAGGTTAGAACACATGCCATCAGTAAGATCTATTCCATCTTCCCGCCTCCCAAAATCTTGAAATAGCTGAAACTCACCAACTTCCTTTGCTGATTTCTGTAGCTCTCTAAGGAATGATTCACATATTTCTGCCTTGCCAGCTAAGCAGAAAGCATAGGCCATGAGTGCCTGAGTGTAAATGTCGCTGATATTCTTCTCAGATGCAGTCTCCAGGCAATAAAAGGCATTTCGTATTACTGTGTACTTCAAAAACAAACAAACAAACAAAAAAGCAAAAATGTAACATCTGGGTCTGAATTCTGGACAGTTGTCTTCACCTGATCAAATGTGTCTTTAAACCTGTTCTTCATCCTGTCATCGCAATTAGAATGGCACTTCAGTTTGTATAGTGACTTTGGGAAAGAGAATCCAGATCCCCTTAAGGAGGGATTTCAGACTGAAACACCATACAAATAGAGCAGATTTTCAGTGTGTTCTTGAAGATGTAGGTGTATAAACAAACGACTACTCTGCTTCCTTCACACATAATTCCTTCCACTTACCTTTATGGTAACAATTCACACTGCACTTGTATGGTCAAGATTCTGTTGCCTTGAACAAACCCAGCATTTTGGGGTAGTCTCTATTCTCAGTGATTCTGCTGTAATTTTAATTTAATTCTGTGGTATTTCACTAGGTTTACACCAAGTGAAAGAAGTTCACCATTGGACCCCGTGTCCTCACTAATGTGTTCCTTAACCAGGAAGGTCTTAAAAAAGGCATGACAAACTGGAGGCAGAGAAACTCGTATATTGAAGTCTAACATCCCACCTATACTATTCTTTGTACTAGTCACTTTTTAAAAAGGACGAATCTGCTTTTCACTCTCATGGATCTTCCTTTCCACAGAATCACAGAATGGTTGAGGTTGGAAGGGACCTCTGGAGATCATCTGGACCAACTCCCCTGCCAAGAGGGTTACCTACTGTATATTGCACAGGATTGCATCCAGGTGGGTTTTCAATTATCTCCAAAGAAGGAGATTCCACAACCCCTCTGGGCAACCTGTTCCAGTGCTCTGTCACCCTTACTGAAAAGAAACATTTCCTCATATTCAGTTTGTTTCAGTTTGTGCCCGTTGCCTATTGTCCTGTCACGGGGCACCACTGAAAAGAGTCCCACTCCATCCTCTTGACACCCTCCCTTCAGATACTTGTATACATTGATAAGATCCCCTCTTAGTCTTCTCTTCTGCAAGCTAAACAGGCCCAGCTCTCTCAGCCTCTCCTCATTTGGGAGATGCTCCAGTCCCCTAATCATCTTCGTCGCCCTCTGCTGGACTCAATCCAGGAGATCTATGCCGCTCTTGTACTGGGGAGCCCAGAACTGGACACAGTACTCCAGGTGACACCTTACCAGGGCTGAGTAGAGGGGCAGGATCTTCTCCCTCGACCTTCTGGCAACACTCTTCCTAATGCACCCCAGGATACCGTTGGCCTTCTTGGCCACAAGGGCACATTGCTGGCTCATGGTTAACCTGCTGTCTACCAGGCATCCCTGGTTCTTCTCTGCAAGGCTGCTTTCAGCAGATCAACTCCCAACCAGTACTGGTGCATAGGGTTATTTCTCCCTAGGACCCTGCATTTGCCTGTGTTGAACTTCATGAGGTTCCTCACCACCCAACACTCCAGCCTATCGAGGTTGTTCTGAATGGCAGCACAGCCCTCTGGTGTATCAGCCACTCCTCCCAGTTTTGTGTCATTCACAAACTTGCTCAGGGTGCACTCTGTTCCATCATCCAGGTCATTGACGAATAGGTTGAACAGGACTGGACGCAGTATGAACCCCTGGGAGACACCACTAGCTACAGGCCTCCAACTAGACTCAGCACCACTGATCACAACCCTCCGAGCTCTGCCATTCAGTGAGTTCTTAATCCACCTCATTGTCTGTTCATCCATCCCACACTTCCTGAGCTTGCCTGTGAGGATGTTATGGGAGACAGTGTCGAAAGCCTTGCTGAAATCAAGGTAAACCACATCCACCGCTCTCCCCTTATCCACCCAGCTAGTCACTCCATCATAGAAGGCTATCAGATTGGTCAGGCATGATTTTCCCTTCTTGAACCCATGCTGACTACTCCTAATCACCTTCTTCTCCTCCATGTCCCTGGAAATGACCTCTAGGATGAGTGATTCCATCACCTTTCCAGGGATGGGGGTGAGGCTGACTGGCTTGTAGTTTCCTGGGTCCTCCTTCTTGCCCTGTTTGAAGACGGAGGTGACATGGGCTTTCTTCCAGTCCTCAGACACCTCTCCTGTTCTCCATGACCTTTCAAAGATGATGGAGAGTGGGCTAACCATAACATTCACCAGGTCCCTCAGCACTTGTGGATGCATCCCATCTGGGCCCAAGGATTTGTGGGTGTCAATTTTGCCTTAGAGATCTCTGACCCGATTCTCTTTGATCTCTTTGTCTTGTTTTCCTTTTTCCAGACTTCCTCCCTTGTCTCTAGGTTTAGAGATTCCTGAGGGCTGGTCTTAGCAGCAAAGATTGAAGCAAAGAAGGCATTCAGCAATTTTGCCTATCCTTTGTCACGAGGGTACCCACCTCATTAAGCACCAGGCCCACATTTTCCTTAGTCTTCCTTCTGCTATTGATATATTTGAAAAAGCCCTTCCTGTTGTCCTTGACATCCCTTGCCAGATTTAACTTCAGTTGGGCCTTGGCCTTCCTTGTCTCATCACTGCAACCTCTGACCATGTCCCTGTATTCTTCCCAAGTGGCCTTTTCCCAACATAGCTTTCAGTTCCATTTGTAGACTTCATGGATTTACTTGCAATACCTTACCTTCTTGACTAAGCCATGTTTAAGTCTAAGCCACGGTGTGTGGGCTACTACCTGGCAAGCTTTTTTATCTGGTAGCTCAAAGGTGTCATTTAATATCCTAGGCTTCTCCAACAGAGATCTAATTCCACTGAGGTGTATAGAATTTCTGCTTGAAAACTGGTGGTTGAAGTGGGATGGAGATGGGGAATTTTTCTATCACAGCAACTAGTTCGGATACATTCAGAGCAGGGTCATGCTCCCTGGGAGCTCTCTCTCTCCCTCTCTCCATCTCTACTACCTGGACAATTTGTAGCAGACACAGAATCCAAGGCAACAAATGGGGACCAATTCCAGCCGAATACCAGTAGTGGAAAGCCTCCTTACCGAGCTGGAGTGCCCGGCCTCTAGCATGGCAATGGTAATGTAGGCAGAAAGTGACAGCTCATCATCTACTCCTCCCTGAAAAGAACATGGAGAGAGGAACAGTCAGTGAATGGAATGAGTGAGAAACACACACACACCAGGAATAGATCTTAAACTAAGAGAAACCCATTGCTAAAATAATTTTTAAAATAATTTAAAAAAAATTCTCAACAACAAAAAAACCAACAACAGCAAAACAAAAGCCTCAAAAAACCCAATACTATAATTCCCTCAAGGCTGCAATCCTGTAATCCTATCTTGGGTGTGCATGAAGTATAAAAGATAGTGTGAGGAAACTGACTGAACTGGAAATGATTCAGCAACTAAATCTAAGATGTGGAGAGAGACCTCTTGGCAGAAGACGGGCATTTGGAGGAAAGGATAGTTTTTGGCAGTAATGGGAGAGCATCTTTTTAATGATAAGAGTGTAAATTTGACTAAAGTAATTCTCTACCACCTTCAAGACATTGTTGACGAGTGTCCCAACGCTTCGGAAGCAGCCATCTGGCTTCTGTTTGCTTGCCAGCCACATCAGGGTTTGAGCCTGGACATTGTCATCAATATAGATGAAGCGACTAGCTTGTGCAAACGATTTGTACACAAAGGCAGTGAGCCTGCAAGGGAACCATGAAGCTGTGAGCTGAGCTAGGAAGAGAAAAAGTCAGGCCTTCCACTCATTTTAGGCACAAGCCTGAATAATTACAGCCAACAAATTGGTGACTTGCTTTGTCCTTGTGTGCTCTCCCAGGAGAGGGTAGCAAAAAGAATAACATCTAGCTGGGACCCAGAGGAAGACCAGCACACTCTGGGGCTGGTCCTGGCTACAGAGCACTGCACTGCATTGGGTTCCACAGGAGAGAGGAAGAGTGGGAATCAGAAAGGCAGCTGAGCCTTTAGCCAGCCTTCTCTCTGCATACACTCCCTGACAGGAGGTAGAGAACCATGTCTTTTAGTACTTACAGAGTCCCAGTCCTACCCAGCTCTGTACACCTGATTTAGCTAGCAAAGATAGCATTTACCTACATCACGTGATTTTAATGCAAATTCATTTCTAAGTCATTTCTGCTCCCAATCACCCACCAGGTGTTCCCTTCTTTATCTCTGATGCCAAAGATGCTGTAGGACCCATCGGGATGTTTGTATGATAGCTGCTTCTGGTAGCCTGCAAGAAGATGGAAGAAGGAACTGATACCTAATTTAAAAACAAAACCTAATTTTGTTTTCTACCAGTTTTATATGGAATCACAGTAGGAAAGCGTGGAGAGGTGATATATATCTAACAAGCAAAGAGGGAGCCCTGAGGGAGCTTAAATGTAGGTATGGAACATCCTGTCCTGTAGAAACATGGAGTCACAGAATAGGTAGCTCTGTGCCAGTTTTGTGCTCCACCTAAATTGACAGGATTAGGATAGATGCTGTGCCTGGGTTGAAGAGAAAAAAGGGATTAAAAGATAGACCTCAAAGTAAACATGACATCTGCATTTCAGTAAAACAGGATGAGGAAAGAAAAAAAAAATAAATCAAAGAAAGCAAATGTCACAGCATCCCTTGGGTAACTGAGCTGTGCTACAGCATCAGTGCCATACAGCTTGGGTAGCCATGCTACTGCTTCTGCTCACTGGACCTCAGTGGGGATTTTGGCACACACTGTAAAGGAAGCAAAAACTCTCACCGCTCACTAAGTATCCAATGGTCTTGGATTTGATCTCTTCACTCAGCTGTCTTGTCTTGTCCAGATAGTCCAGGACATAGATGTTGGGTGCAAACAGGACCATGTTCTGTTCCCCACAGCCAAACGGCATCTGGAGGAGCTGGTGCAGGTTCTGCATGGAAGTGCCCATGATGTCACCTGGGGAAGAGGTGTGTGTGGGGATTAGTACAACTCATGGACACTGAAATAAACAATAATTTTCATTCACTAGGGAAAGTCACGGAAAACCTGGCTGGGTTTGTAAGCCTCTATGGTCCTGAAGAGCTTTCCAAAGAGCCTGAAGTTCCCAGTGCTTACTGGGTGATTTGTTCTGTTCTGCTTTGCAGTCAACAAAAAAATCCCTACCCTGCCTCTTTTTAGACTAAATTGCCCATGCCAGAAATACTGCCTATTTTAGTGCCACTTCAAGCTGATGTTCTTTATTAGAAGTGAAAAGAAGAACTTCCTGGAAACTTCTCTTTCTAGAGAAGGAGAGGTAAACAGCCCAGAGATGCTACAGTGAACCATGTATTACAGAATTAACAACTGATGCTGAAAAGGAACATTGGTTATGTAAAGGTACCGTAGGTCACATCTAAATAGCTACTTCAAGGAAAGATTTCTAGAGTGAGCTAAGATTATCAGTATTACAAAGCCAATATGTAGTGACCTTTGAGTCATGTAACCAAGCCCAAAGTTCCTGAAAAAGCTTTCATTTTGTAGTTTAAAATTTTCTTTCCTTATATGTTTTATTAATTTTATATTTACCAACAACAGAAAAGGAAGCTCTGGCTGATCCTTCCACCACGTTTGTAGGTAGGTCTAAAGCAACACCTTGAGTAATGACATCATCTGTGAAGAATAATATCAAGTATATTGTGGTCATTTGTATAAGAGCATTAGTTATAGAAATGAAATGCTCAGGAGAAATTGCACAGTTCAAAATTATACACAAGAGACAGCAGTAGATAGAAACTCACTGTTGACATGAAGAACATCAGGAGAGAAGGTAGCACAGCTAAACTAATCTAGTGAAAAACAGCTCAAATGGTGCAGTAGTTGTCATTGTTCAACAGAAATCAATTAAACAAGATAAGGCTGTTGCTCACAGACTGTGTTGTCTGTGAACTCTGGGGATTTCTTCAGTGTGGCACTGGGAAGTGACAGGGCTGCCCTTGTGCATCTTTTAGACAGCTTCCAGGAAACTTTGGAAACCGTTTGCAGTCAGCACAGAGATGGGATGGAGGGGTACATTAGTATTCCCTCTTTCATTCCCACTAGAAATGGAAAACTACAAGCTACAGCTATCCTTGGAATAGAGGACAGCAGCCAAACATGAGTGCATGCAGCCCAGAATAGATTTTGCACAGAAAGGTTTTCTCCCTTTGATACCTTCATAACAGTCTTCCTTCAGTATCTGTGCACTTTTGACTGCAGCACAGACACTGCCTAAGCGACATGCACCAGATCACACATGAATTTTGTAGCAGGGAACTGAACTCTTAAGCACTCACACTAGCTGCCATTTGGGCACCTCATGCAAAAGTGGAGGGACAGTGTCAATGAGCAGGAAAGAGCAGAAACTCCAGCCTTCTCTTCATTTCCTTTCAGGACAGCAGTATATAGAGCGCTTACCTTTTGTACAGATGAGGGAGTTTTGGGTCTCTTCCCTTCTGATTCCTTCAGGCTGGATGGTGATGGGGAAAAGAGACACATGCAGCAGATGAGAACAAAGCATGCAGAAGTAATGCAGTGACAGAAGGGCCATACCCAGACCCAGCCTTCTGCATCATAAAACGGCAGTATTAAAGCAATAGTTTACAGGTTCATACTTGATGTGGCTGCTGCTAAAGGGGAGTACCCATCAGACAGAGTCCCTCCTTTCCAGTTTCTCCTCTGGAGGAGGAGGAAGATGTGCACTGACCAACCAATACCCAGTGATCCTCATGGAAGAGGACATCAGATGGGAGCAGACTTGGTCTTATATCGAAGAGCAGGACCCTGTCCTAGCAAGATGAAGGTGAAGCCAAACCAGAAGTTCTTTAAGGAAACTGAAAAACTTTTACTTCTTTTTGGTACTTATGCTGCATTTTTCTTTCCTCATGGAAGGGAGTACAGGGAAAACAGTAAGAGCTTTCAGCAGTACCTCAACCAACAATGTCCTGATCTGGGTGTCCCTGTAGCCAATACTGATGTCCCTGGATGCTTCATCTCCACAGTCTCCATCATCTTTGGTCTCTGCTGTAATGCTGAATACTACTTGACCTTAAATAGTAGCAGAAAAGGGGGAAATTTGACCTCTGTCATTAAGAATTCTGGCTAAAGTAAGAAATTACATCTGATAATGAATGTCTATAGAGTAGTAGAATAAGTACTGAGGTGAGACATGGAAAGAGAACTGATCTCTGAAAATGGGAATGATAAACAAACTGCAGTTCTGGTTGGACTTTTTGGTCCTCCTGAAACAGGAGTAGACAAATTTCTCGAAGTGAAAAAAAGATTAAGTTTTCAGGTGAGGTATAAATTGATTATTAGTAGTCTCAGGACAGAAAACCAGATAGATTCACAGGCACTTACCAATTTCTTTGGGGGAAATATTCCAGGCATAGGTCTTTCTTTTTTTGGCACATACACATCCATCATCATCTGTGGAGATTAGTTTGGCCTGATAATCAAGGGAATCTGACAGCAAAACATTAATCTGAGAACAGAAAGAGGAATGTGATGGGATGAAGATTTTATACCATAGGCAAAAGGTGCTTTATTGTTAGAGGGTGGTCAGATGGTCTCTATTTATGTCCAGTATTAACAGTGTAGAAGAGATTTAAGGTCCAGTATGATGGTGTGTAGACGAATCATCTATCAGATACAACCTTGACAGTGTTCTCTTTTGCTCCTCATGACATTCTCCAATGAGATGTTAAATATCTGACACATACTTATGATTCCTGATCAGGATTTGAAACTATGTTCAGTTGACCTGGTGCTAATGGTTTTGAACTAACTTGAAAAGGAAAACACTGTCTAATATTTTTGTTTTTTGTTGTTGTAGGGATACCCGAAAAATGAGGTCAAGAGATGAAAACCTCAATAACAGATCAGTCCTAAGATGCATCTTGATTTTTCTTCCTTTTGTGGTGGTCTCCTTGTGAGACTGGAGGGCTAACTTTCAGCGATCAAATTAAGTAAAAGAAATATAGACTCTTTACCTGCTCTCTTTTAAGGATTCCTAGATACAACATAAGAAACAAGAAGCCAAAAAAAGAGCTGTTTTTCTTTCTTTAAGTATGTTTTAAACTGTTTGTAAGCTCTCTCAATACAAAGGTGCTGTGCACCTGTGGTCTGGAGGCATTTTACCAGGAAAGTGCAGAGTACTGAGAATACAAGCACCCGGTGTCTGAGAGCAGTACAGTCTCTAGTTGGACACACACTCTGTAGGGCATGTACTGGGACTTTGGTACTCCTTGTTTTGGTACTTTTGGGAACTTTTGTCCCAGAGAAGAAGGGTTTGTCTGCTCTCCACTTCTTGCTTTTCCCACATACTTCTGTTTGGGAGGCACAAGCACTTTACTTTGCCACACCTTCACATATATCCCTAAAGAAAAGACCCCAGTAAAGACATTGATGGCTTGTGTGGCTGTGGAGTGTGAATGATCCTCCACAAAACACTTGTTTCCTTCCTCTTTAGATCTCTGGAGACAGTTGTTTGTATACCTGTCCTAGACACAGTTCACACAGATCTCCCTTTGCTTTGTAGTGGTATAGGAAGACAAATCCAGTCAGGATAATTTATCATCAGATAGAACGAGTAGTACATCGATCAAGAGTAGAGACAGATCCAGTCATCTATACCAATCATTTTGATACTCTTTTTTTTTTTTTTTTTATTGTCCAAACAACAAACTCTGTAGCTTCTTTGGAGATGGGGTAGGGACTAGAAGTGTGGGTAGATGTACATACCTTAATGCAGTGGTTGAGGTAGTTGAAGACATTGGCTTTAAGCAGGAAATCTTCTCCCCGGATGATAGAGTATGGCAAGGTCAAGTCCACAAAGAAAGGTTGGAAGGCTGTCAGGGTGGCAGGCATAGACAGGCCAAATCCAGCCAACTCTTCCACGCAGAAGGCACTGGCCTTCCATTCAGTGATGGTGTCAGGAATGGTGTATGAGACACTGGCTTTTCCAGTAGAGCTGATGGGAATGGACAAAGAATGAGTCTGACAGGGGAAGTTTCATATACCTTAGTTCCCATAGGGGCTCCACATTTTCAAAATAACACTACCTCTATTCTGTCTGTAGAAACCCCACATCTGAGTATCCCCAGAATTTATCACCCCAATCTTTGGATAAAAGTCCATTTGAAAGTTCTTCTGCTCGCCACTTACCTGACTTTGGAAAGAAAACTTAGAATTCTTGTTTTGCAGACCCATGTTTTAAACAGATGTGTTCTTCTTACAGACTATGAGTCATGGTACACACATTGTGGGAATAGATGTTTTGGGGACATTTTATCATGGAAGTGGGGAGGGCGGGTGGTCAGGTGATGACTGAAAAAGACGGTTCTTCCAGGCCAAATGGTAAGAAGAGGTGGCAATAAATTGCAGTCATGCAGGAGGACATCAGGGGACATATTTAGTAATCCTTAAAAGCAGGCAAAGAGAGAGAAGAAGCAATACTCACTTTACAAGGACTATATCCCAAATCCAAGTTTCAGGGAAGAATTCACGAATAGTCTCAAGGATGAGTCTCTTCCCACGTTCTTCTCTAGCAACTTCAGCTGTTAAGAGATAATGGAGATTTCATAGAATCATAGCATATCCCAAGTTAGAAGGGACCCACAAGGATAACACACAGAATTACACAGAATTATTTAGGTTGGAAGAGACCTCCAAGATCACCTAGTCCAACCTATGACCTAACACTAACAAGTCCTCCACTAAACCATATCACTAAGCTCTACATCTAAACATCTTTTAAATACCTCCAGGGATGGTGAGGTATCATGGAAGGTAAACACTTCCCTGGGCAGCCCATTCCAATGCCTAACAACCCTTTTCAGTAAAGAGGTTTTTCCTAATATTCAACCTAAACCTCCCCTGGCACAGCTTTAGCTCATTCCCCCTCATCCTATCACTGGGCATGTGGGAGAATAGACCAACCCCCATATCGCTACAGCCTCCTTTAAGGTACCTATAGAGAGCGATAAGGTCACCTAAGCGTCCTCTTCTCCAGGCTGAACAACCCCAGCTCCCTCAGCCGCTCCTCATAAGACTTGTTCTCCAGACCCCTCACCAGCTTCGTTGCCCTTCTCTGGACATGCTCCAGGGCCTCAATGTCCTTCCTGTAGTGAGGGGCCCAAAACTGAACACAGTACTCGAGGTGCGGCCTCACCAGAGCCGAGTACAGGGGAACAATCACTTCCCTAGCCCTGCTGGCCACACTGTTTCTGCTACAAGCCAGGATGCTGTTGGTGTTCTTGGCCACCTGAGCACACTGCTGGCTCACATTCAGCCGACTATCAACCAATACTCCCAGGTCCTTCTCTGCCAGGCAGCTTTCCAGCCACTCATCTCCCAGCCTGTAGCGCTGCTTGGGGTTGTTGTGCCCCAGGTGCAGGACCCGGCACTTGGCCTTATTGAGCTTCATACAGTTGGCCTCAGCCCATCGGTCCAGCTTATCCAGATCCTCCAAGTCCAACTCCTGTCCAACTCCAAGTCCAACAATTGAGTCCAACTCCTGGCACCACACAGGTCTACCCAAAAATTCAGACCATATGACTAAGAGCACAGTCCAAACACTACTTAAACTCCGACAGGCTTGGTGCCATGATTATGTCCCTGGGGAGCCGGTTCCAGTGCGCGACAACCCTCTCAGTGAAGAACCTCTTCCTGATATCGAGCCTGAACATCCCCTGTCACAGCTTGACACCATTCCCGTGGGTCCTATCACTGGTCATTAAAGAGAATAGATCGGCGCCTGCCCCTCCACTCCCCCTTGTGAGGAAGCTGTAGACCGTGATGAGGTCCCCCCTCAGCCTCCTCTTTTCCAGGCTGAACAGGCGATGTAAACTCAGCTGCTCCTCATAAAATTTCATCAATCCTTATTCCAGAAAAGGACAAGCTTTAATTTGCTTGGACCAGTATGAAGGATAATTAGTGTTTACCAATTCTTTTTACTTGAGACTGTCAGTATTTCCATATAAGTGTTAATTAATGTGTCTCTGAGTTTGGTATAACTTACGTCATTAAGCAAGAAAATATTTCTTTAAGTGTTCTTGGTCTCCATACATGAACATTAGACCTAGGACTAGGTCTTGGGACATTTGGTTCATAGATATGTGTCCTGGCCACACTGTTGCACGGTTTCTTCACCAAGCTCTGTTCGGAAAGGAATCATTCTCAACAGTGTCACTTTTGTCTGACACTCTACCAATTGACAACACTTCCTAGCATACAACTGGACATGAATCGGAAGTGTAGACCTGAAAGTTTTTTTGTTTTTTTTTTTGGCCACCAGCCATCATCTTAAGCTATCTCATTCTGTGTCAGACCAGGATTCAAATGAAGATTTCGGAAGGTTTGAACATTGCCAAATGATATCTATGAGTACTGTCCACGTTTTGTCCACAGAAATACCAGTTCATTTAAGGAGAAATTTAAAACCTCTCTGCTGTTTCCTATATTACCTGATGATTTGACATGGTGTGTAGAAGCTGTGAATCCTGCATTTGAGAAATATGGCACAGGTCTTACAGTCTCGCTAGTACATACAACTGGTTGCCGAACCTTTGAGTTGGTAAAAAATTTGATGCCCATTTCCTGTGAAAGAAATATTTTGGTGTCAGCCATAACCATACTGTAGACGAGGTTTATTCAATTCCTCCCACTATCCCATTACTGCCTTTGATTACTGACTTGAGGGAGTTCTGCGCGTGACAGAAAATCAGAGTGCACCACAGTCAGATGAGAATGTATGTCCATGCAGAACATGTCATGTATGTGTTCTACTAACAAACCATTAAAGCTGTAAAGCTACATAAGTGGAAGCTCACTTCAACAGATTTAAGTAATGTACAGGACATTTACCCTGAGGAACTGATATACATCTGGGCCTAATCCAGACATTACAGGTGTGTAATACAAGCCTTTGTGAAAGATGTTGTCAGATGAGACACAGGGGTCTTGGGGATCATCTTCTAGATTGAGCCCATTGAAGATATAGCCTTGCAGGTCTTGAAGGGGATGCAGACTGTATATCTATGAAGGAAGGAAACACAAAGGCCAATCCTGATTACACGGCCATGTACTTGCCAGAGCTGAGATGCTGTCCTGTTTGAAACAATGCTCTGTTTCCTGGATTAAAAGCTGCTGAATAGCCAGGCCCAGAAGGTGGTGATCAGTGGAGTGATCAGTGATAGTGATCAGTGGATCAGTCTGAGGCCAGTAACTGATGGTGTACCCCAGAGGTCAATACTGGATCTGACCCTGTTTAATATCTTCATTAATAATCTGGATGATGGGACAGAGCATACCCTCAACAAATTTGCTGATGACACAAAGCTGGGAGGAGTAGTAGATATATCAGTGGGTCATGCTGTCATCCAGAGGGACCTCCACAGGCTGGAGAAATGAGCTGACGGGAACCTCATGAAGCTCAAAAATAAAAATTGCAAAGTCCTGCCCCTGGAGAGGAATAACCCCATGCATCAGCATATGCCTGGGGCCTATCAGCTGGAAAGCAGCTTTGCTTTTCTGCTTCTTCTTCATCTACCTGGGGTCCTGGTGGACAGGAGTCAACAACGTACCCTTGCAAGAAAGAAGGCCAGTGGTTTCCTACACATTAGGGGGAGTGTTGTTAGCAGGTTGAAGGAGGTGATTCTTACCCTTTACTCAGCACTGGTGAGGCCACACCTGGAATACTGTGTCCAGTTGTGGGCTCCCCAGTACAAGAGGGACATGGGGCTCCTGGAGCGAGTCCAACAAAACACTACAAAGATAGTGATACCCTCTCATATATGAGGAAAGTCTGAAAGAGCTAGGAATGTTCAGCCTGGAGAAGAGAAGGCTCAAGGGGGATCACATCAATGTACATAAATACGTGAAGGGAGGGTGCAAAGAAGATAGAACCAGGATGTCTTCAGCAGAGCCCAGTCACAGGACAGGAGCCCAAGTGCACAAAACGAAGCACAGGAACTTCCATCTGAACACCAGGAAGCACCTCTTTACTGTGTGGGTTACTGAGCACTGGCACCAGTTGCCCAAAGAGGTTGTGGAGTCTCCCTCCTTGGATATATTCAAAAGTCATCTGTACATGGTCCTGGGAAACCTGTTCTATGTGTCCCTCTAGGTGATTGTTGCTGAGAATCATGGGATAAGAATAATGGGATATCTACCTGGAGAGTAAGCTGGGGCTTTACCTTCCTTTTTGGGTTTTTACTCTTTGACAAGTCTGTTTTCTTGTCCTTGGCCCTTCTGGGTATATAGTACCCAGGATAGAGCTGATGCCCCTGTGTGGCCTGTCTGTTGACTTGTGATCATCTACTGAAATTTCCCCTATGAGCATATGAGTCCTAGAGTCCCTGGTTAAATCAAATCCCAGGTCCTTTACAGGACTTGTGACTGCCAAGAAACAAAGGCCATGTATTACATATTATAGATGGTTTACCAGCACATGTAAAAAGTGGTAGACGTCTAACACAGTCTAACAATCTCCAGTAGAGAGACATGGCAATGGAGAAGAAAACAGTGCTTCTGAGAACGAGACAGTGTATTTGTTTGGGTAGCTTACCATTTCTGCAGACAGTTCTGTCTCAGTCTTCAGGAGCAGCACACTCTGATCTACTGCCCTCACAGCACAGAAGGAGTTAGGAGCAGCTTCTATAACTAAGCTGACATTGGAAGCTGAGGGCATCCGTTTTTCAGAGAATTGCATCTGGACCTGAAATTTATCAAACACATATTGGTATGGCTAATCCCTACTGCTCAGGGATTGGTATGGCTAATCCCTACTGCTTCTCTGGATTTCTGTGAAAGGAGGATGAGAAGAAGAGTAAAAGCTCTTTTGTTAAAGCACAGCTGGTCTGACCAGAGGGTGATGTCTGGTCTCCCCTGCCTCTGTTGACCAGGCCTCAACTATAATGGGGTGTTAGGCAATAAGACTCCCACGTTATGGCAACTTAAATGAAGCCTACCTTAAGTGATTTAAAATGAAGTGTGATTCTGTTGCTGCTATTGTCAAACCAAATCTGATTATGACACTGACTACATGTAATAAGCACTACAACGAGCAAATCATATTTTTACTAGGTCCATGGGCTACCTTAGGAATTGCGGTACAGATTCTGGTATGAATCCAGTCATAGAGAAATCTGTTTGATACTTGTGTTACATAAGAGGGGAAAAGCGTGCATGTGTGTTGGGGGCGGAGAGACTGTATCAGCTAAATGAAAACATTATCGTCAACACCACTTGTTTTTTCTTCTGTTTTGTTTCATGATGGAGATCTTTTAGCTTTCAGAAACTGAAGATGAGAAAAATCTTTAAAATCTCAATTCAAAATGGCAAATCAATATGTTTCACAGGAAAAAAAATATGGAAAAAAAATCACATAACCTTAGACCCCAAGATTTTTATTTTTGCTTCCTTTTCTATATGTATTTAGTTGTGGTAAACATAAACTACATTTTTTTCCACAGAAAAACTATAAAAAATTAGATTACCTTGTGAAGTGGGGTAAGACTAAAATGTGTTTGCTATGTTAAAGCGTAGACTGTCGCTTTAACATACACCAGTTTAGTGCTGGAGAAGTGGGTACAATATGGGAGTAGTGTGTTTCCAGAAAAGTAGTTTTTAATGTTAAAGAGGATTTACCTTTTGGCAATAAAGCCAGGAGGTGGTGGTAGGGGAAAGATATAAGACCAAAGAGAAAAAAGGAGAATAAAGAGAGAGATGCTGAGAGAAGTAGATGGAAACAAGAAGTAAAACTGGAAATTTGTTGTGAACATGTGCATAAAGAATACGTATTTATTTGGCAATGTGTAAGACTCGCTCTGTCTCGGTGTCTCTCACCTTGTTTTTGAAGCACTTCTCAACTGGAAATCGGACACTGTCCGCCACCAGCTCCTTGTCAGGATGTAAGGTGTACACTAGCAGCCAAAGGGCTGGAGCCATTTTCTCACTGACCACAAGCGGGATGGTGAAAGTGCCATTTTGACCTGTTATTAGAGAGGAAGAGAATAATAAAGAAACATACCCAAAGATGGCTGTACTACTGCTGTAGCAGCCATCATAGACAGACATATATCAGGACCTGTCAGTGGAGCAATCTGTAGTCAAACTGAAAAATCCTGGAGTGACAGGGAGTGGCCAGGAGGTGACATGTCAAGGCTTAAATCCAGATGCCCTCAGACTTATTGTCAGTTTAAACAGGTGACCAGATTCAGACCGCCTCCCCAAGAAAGACTCTCTGCATTCCCTCCATTATCCTTTGGGAACATCTTTACAGGACACTATTTCTTGAATTATATCTGAAACTAGTTTCTTGACTAAATCTGATTTTATAGTGATCTTACTATTAATGCTATTAATGCACTTGTGCATGGGTGTAGAGGGATACTACCATCTCAGTAGCTGCTGTGTACATCCAAGAAGTCTTGTCTTGGTCCCCAGTTAACCCATCTTTTTTTTTTTTTTTTTTTAATTGCAGAAACATGATGGCAACTTAACTTACCAGCTTGGATATTAACTTTAATTTCCCCTGTAAGGACGATCTTGCCTTTTACCATGCCCTGTACAGAAGACAACAATACATTTATGGGTTGGTAGAGGTTGGAGGAAGAAAATGACAATCAAGTTCAATATACATTGATATGGCAATTGAAGCATGTGCATTGAGATGGCTTCACATGCTTAAACATCAGCCATATGGCACTGCTGCTGTTACTGGCAAGGAAGCAGCATAAAAAGGAAGGGAAAGGAGTAGGGCAGAGAATACCATAAAGAGTTTCTGGTACAGAAGGGAAATGAACCATAGCCTAAGCCAATATGAAGGTGGTTACTTGCTACAAAATAAAGTAGCACAACCAGAAATTGTGGTTTATTTTGTCTGAGCAGGTACTTTTGCCAAGCCAGCTCAGTAAAGTTTCTGTTCATGGGTCATTGTGGTTGCTGGTTATCCAGAGGCTGGAAAAGCACTACCATAATTGCTGGGGGTAAAACCCACTGCCCAAATAGCTGCCTAGTAAAGCCCTTTCAGTGAAACTCTGTAACAAACCCAGGCTCACCACATAGTAGAAGTTCACAATGTTGGTATGTTCATATCCTTCTGTGTTCAATATGTGGTGCACAGTGATCATCCTCTTCTGCCCACAGCTCAGATCTTTCCACAAAGGCTCAATCCTCACAAAGCTGCTAGTCCAGGAGTAGAAGCGCTGGACAGAGAGAGATGCATCGGGGTACGAAGGCTCTATCCAGCCTTCAGTGTGGCACTGGTCACTGGTTTTGTATGTTGCCTGATTAGGAGAGGTAGCGGGGAAGAAAAGTAAAACAAACATAACTCACTACAGAAACCATTATCATGTACTCACATCAGAATGATTAGTTCACACAATGCACATATCTAAGAATTGCATCTTAAGACAAACTGGGAAGGAAGAAATATCACATTGGTCTTGCAGCCTTGCAGCAAGCCATTGAATTGTAAGAACTCAGGTATTTTCCTCACTTCTTTTATGGCATTTTTGAGAGTTCTAGAATATTAAATAAGACAAAGAATGGACATTTTTATTACCAGAATTCAAACCTCATCCCATCTTTTTGGGGTTCAGTTTTAGACTAGCCTTTTCCCTCTCTCTCTTCCTTTCCCTCTCCCTCTCGCTATCCTTCTCCCTCTCCCTCTCCCTCCCTCTCTCTCTCATGTCTTCCCCCTTCCTTTTCACCCCCCCCCATCTCCCTCCCCCCCCCCCCCCCCCCCGCCTTCTGTACTCACTTTCAGACTGATCTCAGGATCAAACATTTCGGATGTGTCAATGCTAAACTCAGCAATGCCATAAACATCAGTGGTGAAATTGTCTACGTTCTTGTTATTGACAAATAGCTGAATAACCTCATTGGAAAGAGGGGAGTTGTCTTTGTCTACCAGCTTGATCTATAGGAGAAGAAAATACTAGACATGTTTATCTTGTTATCTTTCTTTGTGTAGATATGCATGTTTTTCACCCTTTCCTTTCGGTGCTACTGGTAAGATGACCTTATCCTTTCCTCACTGACAAAGGCTGAACTGAATGTAAGACAAAGAAAGATACATTTATACCTTCACTTTAAATCACTGACAGGGTGTTGTGGGATTTGTCAACAAACATAAAATCATGAAAAGGCTTTTTGAGACAGAAACTGTTTCCTGTATATTTCCTTATATATTTGTATTTCCTTGTATATTTGTTTGTTTTGTAATTTTTTTTTACTCTGTCTTCCCTCATTTCCCAGTATTTTTTTTTTTCATTTGTAATGGTCAGTTCTGAAGAGAGAAGCAGTGATTTGTATCAAATTGAAAACACAAGTTAGAAAAATGCTAATTAATGGATTGTTTTGATCCAAAGTATTTCTGGCAGAAACAAACTCAGAATAAGCTTATACTCTTCAGTATCCAGAATTACTGATAAGGCACTCTATACGTAAAGAAAGAAGCCTGGGGAGAAAACAATCCCCCCAAAATAGTCCCCTAGTTTTTCCCGTCTTGGCTGTCTTGTGATATCCCATCAGTCACCTTCACTACAAACTATCTGTTCCTTCACTTACCTGTCCAAAGTAGGGAATGCCTCTTCTATAGTGGCGATCCATATTCTCAAACTGCAAACTGCTCATCACTCGAGTTATGGAAATAGACTGAGTAGCTGTAAGTTGCAGGCCTGTAAGATATGCCTGGAGTCAAGAGAAGATATACTTTGTCTTGCATATAGCTACATCAGAGTTAGCATTTGCCTGGAAATGATCGCTGTGCTTATAAAAATAGGAAGACATCCTTGTGCTCAGCAGACAGAGGATGAATATCCTCTACTGTCTTTTTCTAACCACACCACTGTTGCTGTTTCTGACTGTCTAGAAGGGATTACCTGTTCCTTTCTCTGTGACAATGGCTTTCACATCAAGATTCCTCATATAACCAATGCGATTTAGCTCAAAGATGTTGGAACTGAAAACACGGGAGAGGCAGCCATCTGTTTCCAGCTGGAAATGGAAGAAAATTCTGTTACCAAGGATCACAGCTTATGAAGGATACTGGCAATATACAATGCCCTTCTTTGGTGGTAACTTTTAGAATAACTGAATTCTTGGGCAGATGCATCCTATGACACTGCCTGACACCCATGACCCAGGACAGCATGCAATGTTCTTAAGTCCATCAAACTCCTGTTTGTTCTACTTTATGAAATGTCCTGAGAAGTAACTGCCAGGCAGCAATGGGAGAGGAAAGGCACTCCCATCAGTCTCTGCATGAGAGGAGAGAAAAAACTCTCGCAAAGAGTTGTTGTATCTTCCTCTCCCTGTCTGGCAGATCTTGACTCTGCCTGGGAGATTACTGATGCATGTGAAACCAACTGTGAATGCATCACATGATCTCTTTTCTTTACATTTTTAATTTTGAAATTCTTAGTCTACTGTTTTGGAAATACTGTGCTGCATAATTTTGTATGAAGACAGCTCTGCTTAACTAGATGGATATTCAACTGGTGAGACAAGTGAAAGTAAAGTTCTTGGGTCTATATATTCCCCATATCTGGGAAATACTTCTTCCACCTGAAGAATGCCAGGCCTTCCACAGCAGAGTGAAAATGGGGAAAAATTGATTACTGAATTCTATCAGTTAAAATGAGTTCTCAGCTGTCAAGAGAAGAATTTTCCATAGCTTTCAAAAAGGAGTCTTTTCCCATTACTTTTAAATTGATCTATATAGGACTGATGGAGATATCACTGCCTACACTTTTCAGGTGGGTCATGAAGAAAGAACTCGTCAGTCCTTCTTCATGCCTGGTGGAAAACCAAGACAATTAAGTGCCCTGAGTTTCTGGCTAGTGATCTAAGTGAATAGGTGAGTTCAGTGAAGTGAAGCACTGAGGAAAGAAAAAAAATTAAAATATAGAAGTGTTGTGAGCAAAGGGAGAGAAGCAGGAACATGGAGGAAAAGGCAAGCACAAAGAGGAATAATAATTATGCATCGTACATCTTTTGTAAATGATTGACAAACTGGGCTTTTCTTGCATCTCCCATATGAATCAAAATCCCTGCACACGCTCAGCTGGACTTTCCCCTCAACAGGCTGGCCATAGGTGTACCTAGGGGAAGAAGAAAAATGTCTATGAGAAGATGCTTGAAAAACTGACTTAAGCTAATTTATGCAGGAATAGACCCAGGTTGAGCAGTGATCTGGCAAGCCAGACACTAGGGTGAATTCACAGACTTTTTCGTAACTTTCTTTCTGTTACAGAAAGATAATACAAGTTGCAAGTTAACATACCGATGAGTTTTATTTCACCCATGAACCCATGAACCAGAACCATACTGTAAATGTCAAAATAAATACATCTATAAGGATGATGGCCAGACATAACTGCCAACGAAATTATTACTATTTTCTCCGTTCTTCTTCTTAGAGTGAAGTCCTAGACTCACTGAGATCAAAGCAAAACTCCTCATAATTGTAAGGGGTTCAGGATTTCAACCATCAGTTATAAATTACAAGATCTTTGTATTAGAGTAAACATGGTCTTTCCAAAGGACTAAGCTTTGTGAGGAAGTTAAAGACAGCTGAAACATTAAGACCCACATTAGAATTTAACAGTGTTAAGCTGTACAAAGGCCCCCCTCTAAGGTGATTTGCTGGGAGAGGACACATCATACTTTAAAAGGGGACTCCTTGAATATTTGGTTAACCCACCAAACACCACTGAGAAGAGAATACTCATACAATAAAATGAGATGAGAATACAAGTAAATGAAAACTCCAACCTGACCAACCTCTTCTGAGGCCCTACTTATTTTAGTCTGTTTTCTAAGTCCTTTCTCTTTCCCCAGTCTTTGGGAAGTTCTTGCTCTTCAGTATGTTTACTAATGGCTCTGCACCTGGTACTTACACTCCACAGACTTTCACTGTGAACTCTGAATCCATGACTGTAAGACCTTCTGGTGCAGTGACTATAACATCAAATTTTGGCAACACTAGAACAAAGAATAAAAAGACAAAAAAAACCAACACTGTTATATTGTCTCTCCTGAGATGAAATAAGATATAACTTTAGTCACAGATGGAATGAGAACTCAGCACTGGGGTGTCAAGATAGCCAAGAAATGGCCTGATCAGTGAAGGTTCATTTAACTATTAATTCAAAGCTTTGATGAGAACGACGAAAATGACAATTCTGAATGATGAATTCTGTGATATCCAGAAGTCTTGCAAAGCTATGGCCAGAAAGTTAGTGGACCTGTCTGGGAGAAGGTTAGCTCATCACAGTGGATTTTTCTATCAATTTATTGATTTGTTATGCAGATTCTTTTCCCAGCTGAATCTGTGCAGATTGGTTAATTTCTGTTGTCTTTTTACTTTTTTTTCCCCCTCCATTTCTTAATGACAAATAAAATAATTGAAGTTACATTTGCCAGGAAGGTGTTTGAAGTATTAGCAATCAAAAGGGTTGCCTTATAAAGACTCATCTCTAATAATGTTTTCTACTCTATTAGAACCAGCAGGTGGCATTTACCGTATTCCTCCACAAGGAAAGAATAATTTGTTCTATCTCCTGATTTCTTTTCTGTGATAATTTTATAGTTCCCCAGGATAGGCTCTTCAGTTAGTGGGAATTCAATCTGGACAATATTCATCTCTGATGTCACATTTTGCCACTGAAAGATCCTGTTGTTCCGTGGATCCTGAAGAAAAAAAGTATATAGATTCACAGTTTGTTTGCCTCAGAAATCTTTTGCAACTAGCATACAAAACCAGAAACAAAGAAGCATAGGGCAAGTTGCTCTTAATTCATTGAAGAAGCTGTTTAATGCAAATGCTCCTTGAGATAAATTATGCCTTGGTACTCCAGTTCTTAATGTTGCTAGATTCTCATCTGACGATCTCAGATTTAGCTATCCTTTGCAATCCTAGGTATTAGTCTCAATGATCAGAGGAAGTTGCACTATGCTGTTTTCCCCTGCTCTTTAGCATGTATTTTACTAGTTTTGTGTCAAGGGGGGAGAGAAAGAAAATCCCTTCTTCATGCTTCTCCCTCAGCCTAGCTTATCCCCAACAAATCTTGCCCTTAAGGAACCCTTTTTTTTTTTTTTTTTTTTTTTTTTCTTTCTGCTGCTAGAAGGAGGAAGGGAGCATTTCTTTATTTCTTTTGTACTGAAGTGTCTTTTGCCTCCGACTGTATTTTATGCTAGTTGGGTTACAGAATACTAACTCGTGCCATTTCCTTGAACTCTTTACAACACAGACTGCAAAAAAAATGCATGCAAAACTCCAAATATTTGTGATTCAATGCAAACAAAATAATATCACATGATTTCACAGTGTAACAAAATTTTGCAGGAATATTGTCTAGATGTGTTTTCTGATTAAAAACCACTGCAAAATGCCATGGAAGTGCCAGTATAGCTACTAATTTTACCCACTGCCTATATTTGTTCACAGTCTTAAGTTATGAAAAGATATACTCCAAAACAAGTTGAACAAACTGAAGGTGGTGTAAGGGAGTCAAAGACAGGCATAAGAACAATACTACTTTTATAACTGCTGAGATGAAAGTAGATATGTTTTCCATGTTAGTAAAGCTTGAACAGCATCCTGGAATTTTATGGAGTTTCTGTTAATTTCTGCCAGTGTATTCAGGAGTAGGATATGGCTGTGTGTAGACACAGCCAATATAACCAATATAAGCACGTGCTTATATTGCTTAATATAAACCAATATAAGCATATGTGCTCTAGATTTTTTGTTTATAAGTGTGGTACATTACAAAGAGAAAAATCTCTTACCTGAATAGTGATCAAGGGGTACTGAAAAAGGAAAAAAAAAAAAAGAGTGGGAGAAGAAATTAGATGTCCGAACAAACACAAATTATTTTTCTGCAGGATTGTGAGAAATGCCTAACTAAAAATAAGTATAATTCCAGATCTCTTATAATCAGTTTTCATAGCAGTTCTACATCAATAAGAAGATTACATAAAGGGACCAGATGAAACAATAATGCTGGGACAGGCTCTGATCATACTGGATTTAGTGGAAGTCAGAAGCAGTTGATTATGCAGAGTTACAGAGGTGCATGTAAATCGTGATTTGGGCTTCTTTGATCTTACATCTTCACTCTGTTTATCTAGCACCAGTTTTTTTGGTAACACTGTGCTGTCTTCTGCTTTACAACCACATGAAAAGAGGCCAGTAAAGATCCCTCCATCTCTTGGATTATGTACCATTAGCATGAAGACAGCTTACTGGCAATGAAAAAAAGTGTCACTGATGAAATAAACAGTCATGGTAAGTCTTTTCATTTCCTCTTTTCTAAAACGAGCAAAGTACCGTAGGTGGTTGACTTGCCTATTTTTGCAAGCAACAATTGCTGAATGGTAATAGCAGGAGACTGTCAAGTGGGCTTTCTAGTCAGAGCTATAAATAATGTCTCAGCACAAAGGCAGAGGGTTTTTAAAGCCTCTTTCCCAGCAGTAGCAAGGGGTCTTGTGTCAGGAGTGCAATCTGCTACACACTTGTCCAGTTACATGTGACTGTAAGGTAAGGGTAGAACATATCATGTGCTTAGGAAATCTTGTTTGCTTTTCGCATGTAGTCTCTGCAAAAACTCATTTTTTTCCACGGCAACTGTTTACTTAAAATTCGAGAGGAGATTGTCTCCCAGTAATTTTAAATACAGGGAAATATTTCAGATCACTCACCATCTCTTGAACAGGTTTAAAATTGAAATCCAGAGCAACAACACGAAACATCACTGAAAAGACATGGAACAAGGCATTAACAGTACTGGAGCTTATTTAGCTGAGCATGAGTTTTTGCTTTTATTAGCACTTCCAGTTTCATTGGATCTTCTAACAAACCCACTTGCACAGGATGTAAGTAATAAAATGCATCTGAAGGTAAAAGAATGCTACAGGGACTTTGCTGAGTGCACTTTCCCCCAGCATTGTATTCTCACTCTTTCATGAAAGTTTGCTTAACCTCAGAGAAAAGAGATGGCTGCACTGCAGTGCAGGTCAGGTAGTCTCAAGTGACTGCCATAATTCTTTCAGTGGCTGTCTGTATGATGTAAGCAAATTTGTTCCACTTCATTACCCAGTCTCTAAAGTGAGGTTTGTTGCTTTGAACATATGAAAACTCCTAATATTACTGCAACTCGGCGAAGTGTCAGTTTTTTCTAATGCAGTGCAATTCTTGTTAGTTAAGTTTGTTCTCATCTTGTACAGGTTTTTACTTTTTTTTTTTTTTTCTTTAGAAGAGCAAAACTGAAAGGAGAATGACAATCACTACACAATGAAAAACAGAAAAAAGCATGCTTCAAAAATGTCCTTACAAACCGTTATGTTTTTAGCATTTAATTTAATCTACTGCTTCTCCCCCCTCAGTAACAAACAATCTGTCAAATAATCAGGCCATGTCTGTGAGACACCTTGGTGGAACCAAATTCTGATTGGTAAGCTTTCCTTTCTGCAATCTGTTAAGACAGAACTCATCCCTAACTAAAATATAGATGATCCAGTCTAACTGCTAAGTTATTTGGCTTACCTCTGGAAAGAAATATTCTCTCAGTGTTTCCCACAATGTTGTTTTAGAAACCTTAAAACCTAGCAGTGAATTAAGAAATTGATCTGAATAAATAGGGCTTTGTGTATGTGGAGATCTGTTCTACAGCAAGATGAGAAGTATGGATAGCTGAATAGCATAAATGTCTCAACTTTGCAGGAAAAAAAAAAGAAAGAAAATATGAAGTCCTAAGCTATCAGAACTAAGAGGGCAAACGACACGATCTTTTCTTTAAAAAAATAAAATTGTATTTCATTTTTAAATCATGGTCTTGGTCTTTTGTCTGTCTTTGAAGCTGACTAGTATCACAGACTGTGGGAACATTGTTTCAGCCGGCAATATAAATAGTGATCTTATCACATCTTTCTACTTGCTTGGCCTGTTACCAGGAATGAAATGACAGCAGTAAAAGCTCCCTTCTTCTTTTAACTAAGGAAGGGACAAATAAAATGAATAGAGACTGTGTGACGGTAGTCTTCTGCCATCCTGAGGATGACTCTCTGAGCTCCACAGCAAACACCCATAATGGTTTTAACAGAAATTCTGAAGAAGGTGTCTAGACTGTAGCTCAGCCTGAGGAACACCCTGCATAAAAAACTCTATCTGAAGAAATTGCATCCTAAGGGAAATGCCATCAACTAAACAGATATTCACCACTCTGTCCTGGTTTGTAGATGGGTTTGTCCGTCTGCACAAAGACAAAGCTCTCTGCATTCCAAATCATCACTGACCGCCGCTCTTCCACGCTAACTGTGGCGCCTTTGGCAGAGAAGGAAATGAAAGCCAGTGGGACAGAATTGACAGGAGGAATCTGTAAGGAAACAGGAAAACAAGGGGAGGATGCTAGTCTTGAAGTCATTTGCTCCAGAACCTGTTGAACACCTCTACCTATGGACTAGACTCCTAAAAAGAGAAACCCATCTCACTCCCATCATCTGAAATGTCTTTCTTGAGCCTTTTACATTTCTTATGTCTAATAAAAATCTCTCGTCTGTCACTATGTACCTGTTCTCCACTTCCTTTTTTCTTCAACATGTCTTATTCCTACTGCTGCGTGTTCCTTTCCTGTGCTCCCTGCTCTGTCTTTCTTCACCCTCCCTACATTTCCTATGAACCTCTGACATCAGCTGTTCCAACAAGTTAACTTTTCCATTGGGACATAAACTAAAATTCATTTACCGTGAAGTTGAAGCACTGCAGATCATTGCTTGCCATCATGGTTTTCTCAAAAATAGTGGTGTTAACAGCACCATACTCAAGGATGACTCTAACAGATATCGTTTGATTGAGGTTGAGGAACTGCAGGCAAATCTGGCCTGGAGAGTCATTTTGGAGGACAGCAGGCACCATCAGGACATACTGCCTGTGAGATCCAAACAGCATAGTGATCACATCATAAAGAATGGAGAAACAGCCTCAACAGGAAGAAACAAATACAAAGTGTTTGTACTGTTCTGTACCTGCTGGTTGATTTGGAATAAACATAAGACACTCTTGCTGGTGTCCCCCACTCCTGCCCTGTAGCTCCCAACGAGTTCAGTCTTTGGTTCCCCACACAGTTCTGCCGGCACTCCCCACTGTTACACATTAGCCCATCACCTTAGTCCTGGACTCATCTGCTATTATTGCTATTGTCCTTTCTGAACACAAACATCAACTTCTCTGGAAGTTCTTCAACAGGCAGGTCTGCTTGGTATTTAATGAGAACCACTCATTTGCCATCCACACTCCAGGTTAACTTAGCTCTCCAGATATGAAAGATGAGTCATAACAGTATTTAATATTTACAGTAAAAGTAGTGGCATCAACTAGCACTGTCTTTAAAGCCTTACAATGAATACTATTAGTAATAACATGGTAGTTCTTACGGCTCAGGTTCCTTTCCAGCTGTTACATGCAGGAGGAGAATAGCCAGAAGAAACTTCAACCACATTTTTCTCACTGGGAGACAGAAGAAAGAGATAAATTCTCTTCCCAAGAAATAATGCGTTGCTTGCTACTTTAACAATTCTGCAACATTCCTCACCAAGAGCTCCAGAAGAAAGGAGTTGGCCCTTCAACTCCTCTCTGGTTCCTTCCTTAGATGCTAGTGCCTTTATAATTGCAGTAAGGGGTGGAGATCCTAGTCTATCCTAATTCTTTCAAGAACCTCCCCTAGCCCTACTGCAAACTACACCACCAACCCACTGTCTCCAGATAGAAACACTTTGCTGCACTTCTCTGAATGTCTGCACAAAGTGTCCTTAGCAGTCTTGTTTTTCAGGTGAGGGGCTTTTCTTCTTATGCTGATGCTTGGAACAGAAAATGATGAAATGACCCAAAACAGAAGGAGCCCGTCAAACTATGTTAATATTTGCGGGCTTACCCCTTCATTCTTGTAATTTACCTCCTGGATTCCCAGTCTGGGTGAAGTAGAATAACTTTCTATACTTTGACACCTGATTCTGGTTAAAATAACGTGTTGGCCTCTCCTTTCTCTTCCTTCTTAGATATTCTGAATATTGGTGAGATGGACTAATCTCTGTCCATTAAGCATTTTGCAGTATTGTTGAAGTCTGTTTTATTTCATCCTGAAATTAGTCAGTTGGTAGATCCCAGGGTAGCATTTGTTAGTGCCTCAGGGTTCTAGTTTTTACACCTTTGTGGAAGCTATTTAGTTTTTGTTTGTTTGTTTGTTTGTTTTAATTTTGTATGTGTGTGTGTATTTTGTTTAGCTTTTGGTTGGTCGGTTGGTTTGGTTTGTTTTTAGGGGGAGAAAATCTACTTTCAGCCAAAAAGCTGGGATGAATTTATGAAGCCAGCTTTCTTCATAGCAGTTTGTATAGTGCTGTGCTTTGCATATGTGCTAATCAGTGTTGATAAAACAGTGTTTTGGCTGTTGGTGAACAGTGCTTGCACAGTGTCAAGGCTTTCTTTCTCCCCCAGAAAATAAATAAATAAATAAAAATCAGTAGGCTGGGGGCGTGCAAGGACGTGGGAGGGGACATGGCCAGGACAGCTGACCCAACTGACCAAAGCGACATCATACTCAGCAATAAAAGCTGGGTAAAGGAGGAGGAGGGGGAACATTCATAGTTAAGTCACTTGTCTTCCAAAGAAAGTGCTATGTGTACTGAGGCCCTGCTTCCCACTTAGTGGCTGGACATATGCCTGCCAATGGGAACTAGTGAATAAATTCCTCTTTTTTCTTCACTTCCATGTGCACATTTTTGCTTTTCTTATTAACTGTCTTTATCTCAATCGATTATTTTTATCTTCCTTCTGTTTTTCTCCCCAGGATCTAGGAGAGGGAAGTGAGCAAAAGGCAGGGTGGGTGCTTGAATGCTGGAAGTGTCAACCCCCGACTAAATGTTAGCAGAATGGTTAAATTTTATTAAAGAGACATATGGTTTCAAAGGCAGAACATCTTCAAAGAAGCATACTTTTCTCTGCTTTCCTGATAAACTGTGTGACTGCCTCTTCTTGTTTGCTGCTAGAATGTGATTTAGGGAATGGTAGTGTGTGCCACCCAGGACAGCTATGAAACTTTCTTCCTTTATGTCTGTAAATTTTCACAGAGTATCAAATCATACGAAACGGAAACAGGGCAGCAGCAACTAGTGGTTACCCAGAGCTTTCTTTGTGGCATGCTGTGGTTGCTTAGACCACAGAGAACATTCTAATATTCTACTCTGAAAGACCAGTTCCCTGTCATACCTATTAAAGTGGATCTCCACCTGTATCAACAATTCAGGAGCTTCACTACGAATCAGGTTTGCTTTTTTTTCTGTAACAAGATACCCACACCATGAGCTGTCAAAAACAAAAATTCACCGTCAAAGTCTTGAACTTGAGTTGACATTGTAAAATAAGTAATAGCCTATATTGCATGTTCTTGCTCTTCCTGGCTTTCTCAGGTAATTATGAATTTATTGCAACATAATAAAATATTCGCTTTCAGACAGGCCCATTTTATAATTATTGCAGTCCACGTCTTCCTGCAGAGAGAATTTTCTGAGGCTAATTTTGAAAGTCTAAACAAAAGATCGGGTGGGTTAGGTGACATTCAAATGTTGTATAGATAGGATAGATTAGCTGTGAAAGTTATAACTTTCTGTTATAATGAACTTTGTTTTGCCCAAATATAGGTTGGATTGTGGCTTTGGTTAGAAAGTCCACCTGTATCTTCAAGAACTGGCACTAACCACAATATTTTCTGTGCATATATGCCTTCTGGATGGTAACCAAATGCAGGACAGAAATGTTCCATGTATCCTATGTCCAAACAACTCACTATGCTAGTTTAAACTTTCCACCAATCATAATGGAGAAGGTGAGTCTAATTATGAAATAAGCAAACAAGAAATCACAGAATCATAGAATGGCTTGAGTTGGAAGGGACCTTAAAGATAATCTAACTCCAACCCCTCTGCCATGGCAGGAATGCTACCCACTAGATCAGGTTGGCCAAGGACCCATTTAGCCTGGCCTTCCTCCTAATATCTAGTCTAAATCTATCCTCTTTTAATTTGAGAGTCCTTCTCCTGGAGAAGAGTCCTTCTCCATCCTTTTTATAAGACCCCTTTAAGTACTGAAAGGCTGCAATGAAGTCTCCCCGGAGCCTTCTCTTCTTCAGGCCTAACAGCCCCAGCTTTCTCAGCTTTTCTTCATAGGAGAGGTGCCCCAGCCCTCTGATCATCTTTGTGGCCCTACTCTGGACCTGCTCTTACAGCTCCACACCGTTCTTGTGCTGGGGGGCCCAAACCTGGACGCAGTACTGCAAGTGGGGACTTACAAGGGCAGGGTAGAAGGGGACAATCACCTCCCTCAGGCTGCTGGCCACTCCTCTGTTGATGCAGCCCAGGATGCAGTTGGCCTTCTGGGCTGCAAGCACACGCTGCAGGCTCATGTCAAGCCTTTCATCTACCAGAGCCCCCAAGAGACATGGTCACAGTGACTTCTGTGTCAATGAATGTCCTGGCCTCAAATTTTACTCGTTATTAGTGCTAAGAGCCTTCTTTTTTTTTTTTTTTTTTTCCCTGTGGGGGTCATGAAATGGCTCTTGGAAAATTCCAGTAGTCTCTGGACTTCTGTGTTTTTTATCTTTTTACTGTATTTGTAGCTGCTCACATTTAATTTCATTACAGCGCTTCTTTCTTTTGCAGTTTATTATCATCTTCCAATAATTCTTTGTGTTTGACTGAAGCAGTGTAGGAAAGGAGAGTGACAGTTCTTTGGGAGTTTGCACAGTATAGCAGAGCAATGTTAAACTTGCTAGCTGAGCACTGCAGTAGTGAGGCAGTGACATGACTTCTGGCAAAGCCTGTATGAGGAGTTCCATGATTGCCTTGCTAGCAACACCCCAGCTGGCAGTCTGAAGCTAACTTGGTTATGCCTACAAAATCTGAAGCTGTTATTTTTGTGGTGTAGATGTTGGCACTTTTCTTGTAAATGGGTTAATTGCTGCATTCAAAGGAGGATCAACACAAAGAAACTTAGTCATTACAGCTACATAAATTAATTGAAAAGCACTGAAGCAATATGTGACTTTGACTATGCTTCCTATAAAACTTTCTGTAAGCAGATTAGGTTGTAACAATTTGCTTAGGATACTGAAGGTCGAAATGCTTGGTTTGGCCCAGGTGGTTGGGGAACAATGCTGAAACATGGTAACTACTGGTAAAGTCCTGTTTGACCAATAGGGTCTCCAGTCAAGCATGCAAGATTTCCTTCTTTGTTCTAAGATACATGGGCCCTGGAAAAGTTCTCTAGCAGCAAAGCCAGCTAAGAGAACAGTGAGCTCATTAAAGGAAGTACGTGTATCACTGGAGGAATGGTCACAGCTAGCAGTGATTTTGATGAGTAATAGAATTTCATTCAACAAATGAAATGTGGTAGAGGGAGGGCTGATGAAATTTATTTCAGTGGCCTGTGATGTTTTCACTCTTAGAAAAGGCAGTGGTTTAAAAGGTGGTACGTGATAGTCAGCCAGTTGCAAGGATTCTGTTACACTTGTGACTCATATGAGTGTTGATGGATCATCCAGGACCTATTTTCAAAGCTGAGACCTTTATCTTCCTGTGGGATGAGGCCTAGGTCTGAGCAGACATAACCATGTGTGAGCTAAAGTAGTACGACTGTCCTTAATATGCAGTTTTACTGGCAAACATACCAGTCAAAGCTGGGTACAGTTGGAGTCTCACTACTGTCTCTGCTCCTGCAAAAGCCTGAGTGGATAATGGTATGTTAAAGAAATTATGTTTCCTACTTACACATAGCTTACCTGGCAGAGCTTAGGCTAAGCTATACACATTGTAGTACAGCTCGGCTATCAAGTTAGTCTGCACTTGTTCATGGGGTACTTCACTATTTTAGTACTCTCCTTGGAAGGACAGGACCAAGAGTTATTCAACACTCCTTTCTGCCTGGTCTTGACAGGCAGCAGCAAGGGTTGTGTTCAGATGTAGAGATATTACCAATAAAACAACAGAATAAGCTCCATGAAAAATCTCTGGTATCTAGTAAGTTCATTCATCAGACTTGTAAATGTGAATCAAAATTTTATTAGAGGGTGGAAAGAAAATCCTTAGAAACATAGCTAGTCAATTGATGTTCTCTGGTGAGACAATGAGCTGACTGCATGACCCCTCCTTAAGCCTCCCATGCTAATACTCCTCAGCTCGTGGTTGGTACTGAGAGACTTTCATGTTTACCAAAATGCTGTGACACAAGCTGCACATGATGTTGCCATGTACTTTGCTCTCCTGGCTAGCAAGGTTCCTGAAGCTAAAAGCCCTCTTTAGCATGCAGAAGTGTGCCAAACACATTCTCTGACCTTTCAGCTTGTCAGGAAAATCCTGACTCCTTGTTCCTGCTTCACAGCTACACACAACTCTCCTGTCTTCTGAGCCCTATGTTTTGCATTCTGTAAGTAGAACATTTGCTTTAAGTGACAACTCCTAACAGTCCCATGTAGAAAGAATTAGCTGTCTGAGGCTTTCAAATTGCCATAGCTTTTCTCTACTTCCACAGCTGGGCTTCCTTCTTCTCTGGAATGATTTGAGAGGGGAGATCTGGGAGTTTTGTTTCCTCTTGGGATCTCATCCATCAGAGTACAAAGCCTACGAAGGCTTTATGGACATAATTGTACCTCTAAGTTTCTTTCATGGAGTTGTGGCCACTCTTGACACAATAGTTCTCAAATCTCCCTCTGAGCAGCAACTTGGGCTGTGAGGAGGGAATGTTGGAGGAGTAATGCCTTTACATACTTCACATGTGGCTTCCAACCTCTACAATTCTGTGATTCTCTGATAACACCAAATGTTGGAGACTACAGTCCCTTTATGATATACAGGAGCCACTTTGAACATTTGCCATCAACCAATATCTAGTTCCAAATCCATTTTGTTTATTGCAAAAAAAATTTCCTTTCCACCATGATACACCAGAAATTGAGTTTGTTCCAGATACTTTATTAGAGGCATGCAATTCAGAGCCCGCAGCTTTCTCTCCTTTTATCTTTTATTACTATCTATTTGGCAGCACAACAATATTCTTGTGTTACCCGATATAATTGCACTACTTCAAGGGTGTCTCCCAGGGAGAGCCTGTGTTTGTGCCTTCCACCCCTGACCTTATGCCTGGGAAGTGTTCTGTACTCATTCCTCAAACAGAAAGGCTATTTCTGCTTCCTCTCCAGTGGTAATGTATTCTGCAGCTATATATTGAACTGCTTAGCACTGTACAGAACATATTGGAGGATGTTTCCTTGAAGAAGTGCTGTAATTCCTAATTATCTTCTATTATATTTGTAAGCATTTGAGGCTTCCAAGTAGGCTGAGGGGAAACAAGTCAGCTTCAGGCAAACTGTGAGTCAGAGAAAGTCCTTGCTGCATAGTTTTCCCTTTTAAAGAACTAGGTGTTTTTTAAGGCTACTACCTCATAAAACACCAGTGCCAGGTAAAAAACATCTGCTGGAGAGCCCTGAGTGGACATCAGTGAGTGACTGAAGAGTCACATCCACGTGTAATGTCATCCCTAGTTGCTAGCTTGAGGAGAATACAAGCTCTTTGCTTTTACGTGGATTATGTAGAAATCCTGCCAAGTAGCAAAGGCATGGGAGTTCACACTTCTGAGGAAAGCTTCCAGAGTCTCTACTGTCACCTTCATGTACACTGCAGCAGATGGATCCCATATGAACTGCTGGAAGAAGTGGGATCAGATAGGTAATCTTTTCTCACAGTGGAAGTTAAAGATTAAAGTAGGGTTAAGGTTCTGGAGCATCTTTCTAACCACAGCAGAGTAAGAAAACATGACTCAGCTAACTTCTTAATACAGAGTGTGTCAGTTGGGAACAAAACTTTCACGTGGGCTTTGGAAGGATCCATGGATGGCGACAGTAACATTGAAGCCAATGAGAGGCTGCTCACTGGAGTCGTGCTGAGTAGACATAGTCTGTGTGATTTGTATTCAACTGAGTAACCCTGAATCTGTTCTGAGTTCAGGATATTCTAACACTTGTTCATTATAACATAATAAGGATAAAAAAAAAAGTAAAGCCACAGTGAATCTTCATGCTTTATCTGCCAAAGATAAAACGGAAGAGCAACCAAGCACTGCAGGATTCCCCATATGTGCTTTCTTCATAGTCTCCAGCATGCAAGGCCTCAGCCTAAACATAATACTTTGCTGCCTTCTTGGTCACTTTGCTGCCTTCTTGACACTTCTGGCTTTCTTTGCTCTGGCTTTCAATCATTTCTTTTTCCTGCCCTATATAGCAATAGGCTTATAGTTCTTCAATGTATTTTGTGAGCCCACTACTGACACTGGCAGCACTTTATATTTGAAGAATTACCCGCAAAAGAATTGAGAGTGTGGTTAGGACTAGTATGTTTAAATAGATCTGGAAAACATTCAGTTTTGGGCCCCAAGAGTGCTCATTCACTGTATTTTTTTCAGCATTTCTTTTACTGTTCTGTTTAATTTTTATTCAAATATCTACTCTTGTTACTTCAGCTCCAATGCTTTGAATCCCACCTTCTGATCCTATAATTAAGTTGCATATTTATTAATCTCCTGTTCTAAATATGAATATCCAGGAAGCTGACATTGAAAAACTGATTCTTGAGTCACCCATGAATCTATTTCACATAAGGCCAGAAGCTTCTTTTTCTTTTCTTTTCTTTTTAAAATTTTACTATTAATTTTGGAGCTCATTTTCCAAAAACATGCAGTTTTTGGTAAAGCTTCGGGTATTTGCACATTTGCCATTTTCAGCTCCAAATACATTCTTAGAACCTCAGTCAAAAAAGGAGTGGACTACTGCACTGCTTCCACCTGCAGGGAAAGTAAGAGCAGAGCGAGTTTTTGCCTGAGCTCTCTGCAGTGAAGGTGCAAAGCCAGGCTTTGCCTTAATGAGGTATTCATTACTTACTGCGATGTACTAGAGAAAAAAAAACATTCACAACTGGGAAAAGTAAGCATCAGGACTGGCTGAGTGAGTATTAAAGATGTTCCTAGTTTTTCAATAGCACAGAAAATGTAAAAAAATCTAGAACCTAAAGTGTTTCTTAGAACATCACGTTTTAATATTACTCATTAGTGATACCTGTGCCAAGCAATGCACTCTGCCTTTCAGTGAGTTGATTGAATGATCTATGTGACCAAAGAAACTCGCCCAACAGACACCAAAGAGGGAAATGATATGCCTCAAGCTCTCTCTTTGTTATAATGTGAGGGGTGCTTGGACATAGAAAACTCTACCTTCTGGGCACTATTCGGGCATTAATTGGCCTGCTGTAGAAGTGATATTGCTAAATACAACCACAAAGAGAACAATCCTTCAGAAAAGCCTTAGAACAGTCCTTACAGAGCACAAATAAGAGCACAAACCGAAACTCTCAGCCTTTTCTGTTGGGGGGAATCAAGAGTTTTAAAGCTGTCTAGGGTGGAAGTGTTTTGTTTCCGGTAAAAACATGGCTCATTCTTTTTTTTTTTTTTTTTTTTTTTTTCCATGAAATAGTAAATTGTTGACATTTTTTCTGAAGTGAATTGCTAATTTTGAGCAATTAAGGAAAATAAAAGCTCCCCAGGCCTCAGAAAATATAAAAGGGGATTTTTTTTTCTCATAATCTTTAATATGTAGTGTCATTCCTTTTCCTAATAAGTGTCTTCTGCACTCAGTTATACTTATGCTTTAAGTATTAAAAAAGTATAAAGCATTAAAAAATAAGTTTCAAATTGGTGACTGCTAAAGATAAGCATGCTAAATTCCTCTGACATAGCAAGTTTCTGAAAGCTGTAACTTAACAATCCTATCCTACAACTATTCAAGTATAAAATGAGGATAGACTCATGAGCGTGATGAGTATAGCAGCTCCCTCCAGAATTTGCTCACTAGCAGACACTGTGCATTCAATGAATTTTTTCCTTTGGCCTTTCAGGAGTTAAACCCTTTTGTCTGAGTTTTACATCTATCATTACTTTTTTTCATTGTTGTCGCATGAGTTTTTTTATGCTTGTTGACACTTGGTTTGGTTGAATATGAATGCTTGGAGAGGATTCAGTGACTTAGCATTGTTCAAGTTACGCTTCTACTGTTTTTACATCAAACAAACAGAGATGTCATGGACTAGCATGATCTGAGAGGTGATCCTGTAAACAGTGGCAATAGTGAAAGCATACATGCCCCTAGCTTTCCTATTTATATAGTCTAGGAATACTAAGTGAAACTCAGGAAAGAGACACAGAGGACTAAAACTAAATGAAATGGTCTGGTGTAATTCTTGTTTGTTTCTTAGATGTACAACTCCTACTTTTGATCATTTGGAGAGGCCATCCCCTACATGAAGTTCTGGAATGAATTGTCAAAAGTATTCAGAAAAGGTTCATTTCAACCATTTAAGTAACAAGGTCATCACTCTGTTCAGATGTTAGGTGCATTTCAAAAAAAGTGCTTCATGATGTGTAGTCAGTCTGGGACAAAAGTTATGGCTAGCAGACTTGCTAAGTAATTCTGTTTAATTCTAGACTTTTCCTGGTGTGATGAGGTTAAATGGACCTTTTTTGTCTCTTCCAGAAATATTTTCTCTGGTACAAAAAACAGTCCAAGCCTTACTTTGAATAGTGAAATAAAAACAAGTTACGGAACAGACACATAAAGAATTCTCTAGTAAAGCCATACAAGCTGGAGATCTAAAGCTGCCATGGGATGTAAAAAGGATGTACAGTTCCTCAGTTTAATGAGTAGTTCAGGCTTCTTTCCAGAAGCAAGATCCACACAAGAAGACACTATATCAGCACATACATGAGACAGAATTTTTCCTCTCCCAATAAAAAAGCAGAGTACAAAGCAGATATTAGCTCAGTGTTTTTTTTCGTTGTTTCCCATTGTGAAGGTAGTGAAGAGAAAGCTAATATCTTCAACAGTCAATTGCTCCACTGACTTCAGAGAAAAGAGAAAAAAGTCTGTGGATTTGGTCTGAAATTAAATAACACCCTGGTGACAGTATAGAAAATCCTCTTGCTAAATTTTGAAAAAAAAATAAAATTATTTTGGAGACAGGGCACCTTGATTTTTAACTTCTTATTTCAAGGAAGATACAGCAATACTGAAGGCTGTGAAGGCTGCCTAGAAGGAACATACAGATCTTCCTTTGAAATACTGAGGAAGAGTTATCTGTTCCTTCTTCATTCCTGTTTCCCTCCCTAGTTCTCTTACCAATTAGCCTCTGATCAGGAACTCCTTGATGATATAATTCAGCTGGCTTTCTCAAATAAAGGCAGAGAGAATGTGGACAAGAAGGAAGTAATAACAGCTAAAGGAAAGAGAAGATTACAGCTTAATTGTTGGAGACAACTCTCAGTGTGAAACAGTGCTAGTAATGTTGCATATGTTTGTTCTGAGTGACACTACTGAGCAGGGCTAATATATTGACCATGAGCTCAGCAAAGCCTCCAGCACTGATCAAAAGCTTTTAGAAGGTGACTGAGCTGAAGGATTCACCTGGATAGTTACTGAGTCAGAGACACAAAGTCAGATTTCTTCTGTATTTGCTCTGCATCTTTGTCTGTTCTTTCAAGTAAGATTTTTGTAAGTTCTTTCTACAGGAAAGTATTCTCCTTTGGTAAGGAGATACCAGGAGCTAGGTGGCTTAGCCATGTGGAGAAGATATGGAACTCATCTGGAAAAATATTTTAGTGGACAACTGACTGACTGAACAATAGCAAGATGACATACTTGTTACTGTCATAGTTTTCTATGCAGCATCTAATTTTTTGCATTATTTAAGAATCAAGACTTTATTACAGAGCTCATGAATCAATTTAAAATTAAATTTCTTAGGTAGTGAAATATGGGGAGAAAGAATGAAACAGCATAACATAGAGATAGCCAAGTTTCACAAATTTTCTGTGTAAGCTACAGGATTGTATAGATATATCACAGTAAGTCAGGTGAAAGAGCCCCAAAGCACTATTTTTTACTTCATGACAAACAAATAAAATGAAAATTTCAAATAATTGAGAGTGTGGGATATAGTTTAACTTGTCAGACTTGTATTACATTTGAGCGAACTCCCAAGTTCCTGCATCAGCAACTTCACATGATGCAAGCTCCGTGAGAAACACTTGGTAGGTCACTAGATGTACTGGAGGTAAAAGAGGAAAGTTATAGGTGTAAAAGGTTATAAAATGCAGATTTTGCTAGATACCATTGACATTGTCACAGCCACTCCCTCTCAGCCTAGCGTTTTGGAAATTTGTAGCAAAATTTAAATGCTGCACTTTAGAAATAAGCTGCATTTCATATCAGTTTCCATCTGACCAGTCTTGCAGTTGACCATTCATTGGAATGGCATTAAACAAAGGCCTTTGTTTTACAGCAGATTGAGTGTGCACAGCTGAAGAAAGTGGTTTGAACTAGCCTGATTTACCACTCCTGAAGCTCACACAATCTCTGCTGCCAGGGATGGGAGAGTGAGGGGCAGTCTGGGGTCATTAAAAAGGCAACTTGGCACCATAATGTCCTCAGAGTCATAGCTGATTCCTCAGCAAGTGGCCATCTGTAGCAAATACAAAAACATTGTTTTGTGTGACTTTTTAGGTCAGGTATCATGCTCAGGGGGAAGTTTCTGATGGGAACAGAAATACCGGGGACAGGACTTCTGGGTTTTGAGCAGAACTGGAAGAAGTGAAAGCCAACCACCTCACAAAATCTTTTTCTCAAAAGGTCACTCATTTTTTTCATAATGTGTAGAAGCTCTCAACATTCATATTGAATGGCATTCCATTGGAAATGCCAGACAACTATTTATTCCTGTCCTTCAATAAAGCAACACTTAAATTCAACCCAAAGGAAGGATCTCCATCCCCATTTCTCTTTTCTCAGGAGAGTATCCGAAAATATTGAAGACATGATGTGCTTGTAAATATTCTTCATTACAAGGGCCCCTTCAGACTTCTCTGTATGCACAGTGGTTCCACATGAAAAGCTGCCAAATTCTGGGCACTTTCAAATGTCAGGTGGTATATTTGGAAAGATGAAAACAAAGTCAGAGCATGGATTCAGGTTCTCGAGGGTGTCAAGGCACTTATCCCACATCAGCCTGCATTTAAATTCACAAAAATATTGTGTCACTTTAGGGTCCTATGTCCAGTCCTTCAGCTGTTTAGAACAACTGTCCAGCTGCCTTTCAAGTTTTCCCAGGTCCTGATGTTGCCAAATTACTCTGATTTTTTTTTTTTTTTTTTCCTAGACTGCACTGCCACTCCATACTGAGCAGAGCAGAGGGGGAGATTCACCTCTCTTGACCTGCAGGACATGCTTCTTTTGATGCTGCTCGGGATACAGTTGGCTTTCTGGTCTGCAAGTACACATTGTCAGCTCATGTTGAGCTTCTCATCAACCCAGACCCCCAGGTCCTTCTCATTACGGCTATTCTCAATCCATTCTCTGTCCAGCCTATATTTGTGCTTGGGATTGCCCCGATGCAGGTGCAGGCCTTGCACTTGGCCTCGTTGAACTTCATGAAGTTGGCATGGCCCTACCTCTCAAACCTGTCAGTGTCCCTTTGGATGACATCCTTTCCTTTAGTAAATTGTTTGGAACTTACATTATTGAAGCCCAGACCTGTCTCCTGTAGAAAAATAATGAGAGTAAACAGGCAAAATGGGAAGACTGCAGACTTTGGTTGCAACAAAGGTGTGATATTTCCTTGCAACCTTCCTTCTAAAGAAATGCAGTCTTAGTACAAAGATCTGAGACCTGATAAACTCTTAGTAAAATAATGGGATAACTGTGGCTGGAGCTCAGGAAGAAAAAGAGGTTTTTTTCTTTGGAAGAAGGGGCAGGCCACTCAGGAGGACTATGAAGATGTTATGAGGTTGTGCAGGGAGAAAGTTAGAAGGGCCAAAGCCTAACCGGAGCTCAATCTGGCTACTGCAGTTAAAGACAATTTTAAAAGGTTTTATAAATACATAAACAAGAAAAGGAAGACTAATCAGAATCTCCATCCTTTAATGGATGTTGGGGAGAAACATAGTGACAAGAGATGAGGAAAAGGCTGAGGTACTTAATGCCTTCTTTGCCTCAGTCTTAAGCAGCAAGACTGATTGTTCTCCAGGTACTCAGCCTCCTGATCTGGTAGATGGGGACAGGGAGCAGAACGAAGCTCTCATAATCCATGAGGAAAGGTTTAGTGACCTGCTACTCCACTTAGACATACACAAGTCTATGAGGCCAGATTGGATCCACTTGAGGGTACTTAGGGAGCTGGTGGAAGTGCTCTCCAAGCCACTTTACATTATTTATCAGCAGTCCTTGTATCAGGGGAGGTTCCAGTCAACTGTCAGCTGGTAAATGTGATGCCCATCTACAAGAAGGGCTGGAATGAGGATCTGGAAAACTACAGGCCTGTCAGTCTGACTTCAGTGCTGGGGAAGGTTATGGATCAGATTATCTTGAGTGCCATCACAGAGTACCTACAGGGCAAAAAGGGGATCAGGCCCAGTCAGCATGTATTTATCAAAGGCAGGTCCTGCTTGATGAACCTGATCTCCTTCTACAATAAGGTGATGCACTCAGTGGATGAGGGAAAGGCTGTGGATATGGTCTACCTAGACTTCAGTAAGGCTTTTGACACCTTTTCTCACAGCATTCTCCTGAAGAAGCTGGCTGCTCAAGTCTTGGATGGGTGTATGATTTGTTGGGTTAAAAACTGTCTGGGTGGCCTGGCCCAAAGAGTTGTGGTGAATGGAGTTAAATCCACCTGGAGGTCAGTCACTAGGGGTGTCCCCCAGGGCTCAGTATTAGAGCCAGTTCTCTTCAATATCTTTAGCAATGAACTGGATGAGGGAATTGAGTGCACCCTCAGTACGTCTGCAGATGACACCAAGTTAGGTCCGGGTGTTGATCTGCTCCAGGGTAGGAGTGCTCTACAGAGGGATCTGGATAGACTGGACCGATGGGCTGAGGCCAACTGTATGAAGTTCAACAAAGCTAAATGCTGGGTCCTGCACTTGGAGCACAACAACCCCATGCAACACTACAGGTTGGGGAAAGAGTGGCTGAAAAGCTGCGCAGTGGAAAGGGACCTGGGGGTATTGGTCAATAGATGGTTCAATGTGGGCCAGCAGTGTGCTCAGGTGGCCAAGAAGGCCAACGGCACCCTGGTTTGGATCAGAAACAGTGTGGCCTGCAGGACTAGGGAAATGATTGTCCCTCTGTAGTTGGCTCTGGTGAGGCCACACTTCGAGTACTGTGTTCATTTTGGGCCTCTCACTATCAGAAGGACATCGAGGTGCTGGAGTGTGTCCAAAGAAGGGCAATGAAGTTGGTGAAGGGTCTAGAGAACAAGCCTTATGAGGAGCAGTTGAGGGAGTTGGGTTCTTTTAGCCTAGAGAAAAGGAGGCTCAGGGGAGACCTTATTGCACTCCACAGTTACCTTAAAGGAAACTATAGTGAGGTGGGGATCAGTCTCTTCTCCCAAGCACCAAGTGACAAGACAAGAGGAAATAGGGAGGTTTAGATTGGATATTAGGAAAAATTTCTGTACTGAAAGAGTACAGAAGATTATCTGATTATCTTAAAAATCATCTAATAATATCAAAGATCATCTAATTCGACCCCCCCTCCCCCTCCCCGCCATAGGCAGGGACATCTTCCACTAGATCAGGCTGACCAGGGCCCCATCCAGCCTGGCCTTGAACACCTCCAGGGATGGGGCATCCACAACTTCTCTGGGCAACCTGTTCCAGTGCCTCACCACCCTCTGAGTGAAGATGTCATTGATGTCAAGAAGTCATTGTCACTGACTGACCTGTTGATTATATGAATCATTTAACTTACGAAAAACCTTACTGTCCCCATTTACAACAAGGAGTGGAGATTGGGACTACCAATCAGAAGGTTTTTTTCCAAAGAACAGTAAAAAATGAGGTGTTAATCTGGAGAGAATCCTTTTTTCCAAGTGGAAGTAAAAATTGCATAAAGTTTTCTTCTTGTGACTAGAAGTCTAACATCTGTAAACAACGTTCTCCAAGCTCAGTCATGGAAAAATGTGAGACTCAATGTCATTTCTTCAGAGTTTTCCTTCAGGATAAATGGAAAGACCAAAATAAATCAAAATCTACAGAATCAGCACCAGATTATTCTCCTAATTTTAGGTTTATTAAGAGGAATCTGTGGCCAAAAATACATGTTTCAGGAGTTTACTTTTACATAAAGCTACCACTGAAATATATGACATGAGTTTCCAAAAAGATGGGTGGTTGCACAGTTATCTCCCTTATTAGGAAAACCACTTTATTTGCAGTTTCTGATCCTCACTGACCCAAAACATTTTTAAAGCCTGGGCCAGAATGTGTCATTTTAATCGATGTCACATTGGGATTTATTCTTCTACGCACTTTTCATTGCCCTCCCCAGAAACAACCAAGTCTCTTATCCTCTTCTTCTCCTACAAATGCTTGTCTTATACCTTCTGACCCATTACTTCTTCTGGCATGTATCTGATTTCAGTTGGAAGATGCAGAGCAGGGTGTTTGGTATTCTGCAAGGGCATATTCATCTGGAAAGGAAAAAAAGAAAGATGACAGTTGTATGAGAGTAAGAAATCATTCAGACCCCAGTCCCTGTGCATAAGATTAAGACATTATGCTGAATCAGAAAACGTCTTATAAATTTTGTTGTGGTCTGTCAGTCGTCAAGGCATTCAGTTGCAGTTCTGCACAGTCAGCGCCTAATGCACTTCTCTGACTGTGTTTGTGAGGACACATCATTACTGTGATGACATGCGATGTGGATTGGGTAGTACAACAGGCACTCCAGGGAGAATTCTCTGGATACTGCTGCTATTCTGCTGAGAGATAGTTCCCAAAGGTTATACCAATATTGAGAAAAGCTTGTGAGAACCTGAGGCACAGTTTTGATAACAAAACTGCCACAATTGGGTAATGCCTGATATATTTGTAGTTCCTTGAGGACATATCTAGAAAGGTGGTCAGGCTCTTAATATTCTAATTACGTGCTTAAGCTCCTGTTGAGTTCAGCAGGACTGTCATTCCTACTTAAGTATTTAAATTCCAGTATAGACTAGTTTTTTGACCACAGCCTACTGTGGTAATGTAAAGTTAGAGACAAGCTAGATGAGACAAGCTAGATTAGTGAAGTCATGAATGCTGTTGTATTTGGGTTACTGATTTTAACCATCATGTCCAAACTGGGGAAAGAAAGTGGAACCACGCTTCTTTCTGTATGTAATTTGTAAGAAAGCAACTCATGACGCATCACTTTCTAACCTGCTGTATGTTTAAATGAAGCAAGAAATGAAAAGATGGGGACATCTGCTATGTTTCTGCAAACCCTTTGCAGTCTAGTAACAAAAAGCAGAAAAATTGCTAGCTTGCTTCTCTAACAAAGAGAAATTAAAGCAGCAGAAACATGAAGAGAAGCTTGCACAGAGATAGTAAGGGAAAATCCACTGTCGTCACCTAGCAAATGCTGAGATCAGTACTTCGATTTTTTTCTTTTTTTTTTTTTCGTGCGTGTGTGTGTGTGTGTGTCTGCTGAGGTCACCTACCTGTTTCATAGTAATCATAAATATGTACTGGTGCTGGCTTGATATTTGACACAGGCAGGCTTTGCTCCACACTGAAGGAGAAGCTAATTGCTTTCTGGGAGAGCTGGAAATGGCAAGACAAAAAGATGAGGACTTTTTCTTTACATGTCTGCTCCTGAGGCTAAGGTTGAGTAGATGCATTTCGGTCAGACTAGGTGACAAAGTACCATTCTACAATTCTCTCCAGGTTGTAATCTTTATATCAAATCAGACAATTGTTTAACTGTTGTTGGTAAACATGTTTCATTGCTAAACCTGTGAGCTATTTTCCTTCCTTTTCATACTTCCATTGCCTATAATACAACCATTCTGTGATTACTGAAGCTTTCAGCACATCACCATTCTTCCTCTCACTGAAAATTACTGTTATTTTCTTTCCTTGCTCTTTCCCAGCTAAAACCACCTTCCTGTGAACCTTCCCATTTTTTTTCTCTCTAATCACATTGAATTCAAGACCCCCAACCTCCCCTATTGTTTTGTTCCTCATTCCATACTCTTGCAGCCAGACCCAAACTTTCCTCCTTGCTCCTCTTCCTCATCTTCAAGCTTTCTGCTGTATGTCTGGGACTGTGACCCTGCTTTCCTCTCCATTTCTTCTTGTTTTTATCTTGCTGATCTCTTTATAGGAATGGAGCCATGGACTGTAGAGCTTTCTGCAATACTGGTGCCCTGCTGGGTAAACCTTCCCATCTCAACATAGGCTCTCTGCGAATTCAGAATACTGCCTCTGAGCTTCCTTACTAGATCCTTGGAGACCAACTGATAATAATTATTGTATGAAAGGTAGATATAATTCATTTTGCTTCCTCACTCCTTCCCCTTTTGGTATTTTAAGATACCTTGTGTTTTGATTTTCATCCTTCTCTTTCGCTCCCTTTGTTAATGTCATTGGTGTGGGAGGATTCTTTTCATACATACCTCTCTCTAAAAGGGGATATTGACTTCCTGTGATACACTTTCAGCTTTCATCAAATGATGAAAAGTGTCACTTAGGGGCTCAGGAATATTATGTAGACCACGATTTTTTGCAACACGAAATGCAACTTTGCTATGTTTGCAAAATGTTATTTAATCACATAGCATTCTTCATGAAAAGTAGCAACAAAGCTCTTCACATTAGACTACAACTACTGTATTTCTAGGTAACTTACTTGAGGTTGGACAGGGTAAAGTCTCTTTAATTCTTTAAGGTTTGTATTCTTAATCTGTTTTTGATGTGATTTTTCTTTTATCTGGGAGCCTATTTTAAAATTCCAGTTTAACAAAACCCAAAAGAAACCTCCCAAACTTACCTTCTGAAGGTAAAAGAAGATGTGGTTGTTCTTGATGTCTACGCGATCCACAACAGAATCCTGGTATTGAAGCTATGAATAAGGCAAGTGATACCAATTTTAATGTAGGAGGTTTGCCAAGGAGACTTACAAATAGCTATACACTAGCAAAATGTTTAAGTGGTTGCTGTGCTCCTGTTGTGCCACCATGACATCTAGTGGCCAAAATGAAAAATGCAAAAAGTTGAGTGCTTTCATACGGTGGCAAGCGGAAATCAATCACAATGAAAAGTATCCTGGTTTTACTAGTCAGGTTTGGTGTGTGTGTCTCCTTATCAGCTTAAGCATAGTCTCATTTCAACGAGAATTTACAATCACACAATCATTTATGCATGTTGAACTAACTTGCTTTCTAGTGTAGTATATTTTTAAAAAAAATACAATAGCTCAAAAAAGGTTCAGAAAACCACATGAACAAAATTATTTTACAATAAAAAGACACAAAAATAAAACGTTTCAAATGTTAAAACCGGCTATTTTTGCCAAATGGATGCAAAGAGTGGGATGTCAATGATGTCATCATCAGGGGTTTTCATCTTCCAAAGAAAAGTTATGAATGTCTTACAGTTCTAGCCAAAAAAAAAAAAAAGAAATTCAGGCCTGAATGATGAGTGCTTTTAGATGCACCAAGCTATGAGAAGATTCTAAAATAAATTGCATTATTCTTTTTGTTTACATGGAGTTTAAGTTTCATGATTGCTAGTGTATATCAAAATGGACTAACAGATGAGTAAGTTATGTGGATTGGCAGCCAAGTATTGAAGCAGCCACAAGTCTGGGCCAAATACTGAAGAGAACAGAGGATCTGACTTGGAGGGACCAGAAGGTCTGGGTCTGTTACTGGAGACACTAATAAGGTCCTGGGGTCACATACTGGACAAGCCAGCAGTCTGGACTAGCTAGCAGAGAGACTTGTTTGTGTGTGTGTATGTATCTGCATGAGGCAACTGGGAAAACATACAAGTCCAGCTATATTAGTGACTATGTACCTAAGGTCTATGTATTGGAGGTACCCACCATGCATATGTGTAGGTGCAAGGGGTCTCAGTCCCAGACACTGGAGTGGCTGGAGTGGCCCTGAAGGTGTATATATGTCCAAGTGCCAGTATAAGGCAGTGTGTGGCAGACCAAGGAACCAGGGGCAACTACTGGTCAGACTGAGTGTCTGAGGCCCGCTACCAGAGGGTATTCCACACTGTGTTCATGCATATATGCCTATATCGCTTCTGCAAATGAGCTTTCATCCTGATCAGACAGAAAGAGGAACAGGATAAGGCCATCTGTGCTATATGTGCCTTTTCTGTTTCCATTGATCTGTGTGGCCAGTCATGTATAGATGTATAGATGTATTGTGTGCATGTGTGCCTACTGGGAATACATGCTCAGCCTTGCTTGCTGACTGGACTTGGGGACAGCAGTCTCACCTCTTTTGAGCTACTGAATTTGGCAGCCCCTAACAGATTTGCCTTCAGGAGATGAACAGCTGCAAATTTGACAGAGTATGTGACAGAAGACTATGACCAGGGACTTTGTAGAATCCCCATGGGTCCACAATTTGCTAATCAGTGACTATTTTTGTCAACTTCCTTTATTTTCAAGGTTTACCATTCACTTTGCTCCCATTCTTTACCTTTTTCAGGGAAGATCTATCGGGAACAAAACCTGAGAGCATCTTCACATCAATAATAGCCATGTTGGAGACATGGCGGTTCCCTGTGTAACTGAAACGAGAAAACCTCTATTAATGTCCAAATGAAGAGGAGACCGGTGAATGAAATTTTCAGCTATAACTCACAAACAACTCAGATAATCTCTATACTGGATGGTCCTGATGTTCCACTGGTTTACAGCAAGTGTGAGAAATTTAGTAGTGAAGCATGAGAGAGTTTCAGGATATTGTCTTGTTTGTCTTCCTGCAGGCGCACAATGACAATTAACTGCCCGTACTTAAATCCTCCCTTAGATATTTTACCAAACTGAGAATGCAAGAAGGTAGCTCAAGAAGAGGAAGTTACCTGGCAGAGATGACAAGGTCAAACTTTGGTGGGAAGTTGTTTGTGCAGGATACATTGGCTGGCTGTATGGAGAGAGAAAATCCTGCAAATTTGTTTGGTAGATGGACGTTGTATCTCAAGGTTGTCTAAAAGAGATGGAAAGCGTGAGATGGTCACAGATCTACAGATTTTGGTGGCTTTGGCATGAGGTATGGAAGGAAATGAGGTAAAGAGGGCCCCTGCTTAGTTCTCACCAGGGTTGTGGTGAGTTTCCAGCTTGCTTACCTGCAGATAGACACAGCCAGTGCCATTCACATCCATGCTGTAATTCCCTGGAACAGTGGGTAAGGAAGCCTGCTGCAGTAAGAAGCGGTTCTTGTCATTCACCTGGAAAGCCTTACTGGGGAACTGCATGAAGCTGACTTTGACTGTGTTATGGCTTTCCTTAGAGAAGGTCAGGTATCCATACTTGGCTAAAGCTTGGAGAGCAACAACAGTGTCCTGAAAAGAACAATAAGATCCCTAATTAGATAGATACACAGCTGTGAAATAGAGCATGAGATTAGCAAAGTTACTCTTTTCTGTTGTCAGTGATCAATCATAAAAGGAGGAGGCCTTTGTAAAGAGTTAAGGAGAGAAGCTACAAGTTCTGGGTTAATGGGATTGAATTATCCCAGAAAATCTGGTATAATGCTCTGTCAACAGTTACCCTTATCTTCTGCTAACTTGAAAATCGGGTAAATTCCCATTTCTGAAAACTAAAAAATGTATGAAGCTGCCTACAAAGACCATAATGTGCCCTGCCAAGGAGACTTATATGAGCACCATTTATCAAATATTATCCAAACAAATATGCAATGAAGAAGAAACATCATACTTTTGACATCCAGCTTGCAGGCTGGACTGTTCCCAGAATCTATTCTTTCTACCACACCCATTTGTCACCTGGCTGGACGAGAAACCTCCATATGGGTTCTGCTGTTTGACAAGCCAGTACACGATGCGAGCAATGTATGATAAGTCATCTGGAGTGAGTTCGGCTTCGTTGAGCAATGCCAGCAGCACATAGCTGGTCATTTCAATCTCAGCAGAAGGGGCACGGGAATAGAAGTCGGGGTAATGTTCTGCTGGTGGCTTATTTTCTCTCTGCCAGTGAACTGAACTACCTGAAAAGAGAAAAGCAGGATGTAAAAAGCATGAAAATGTTACTTGCTGGTTAATTCACTGCAGAATCACGTGGGAGATAGGCATACAATTCCCCATCTTCCTTTACCTAAGAGCTTTTTTTCAGCCTATAACGTTCTAAGCTGTATGAGTTTTAGTTTAAGTACAGAAAAGAACACAGGAAGGGAAGGGGAAAGGAATTAATAAAGTGGAGATGTACAAGTCAAAGTGGGGGATGAAGTGGAGGCAGTGCAGCAGTAGGATGCCAATATGGTCATGGACTGGAGCACATGACATAGCAAAGGGAACTGGATTTGTCCAGCCTGTAGAAGAGAAGGCTAAAGGGAAAATTATGTGTAGTCTTCCACTACCTTGGACTGGAGTCTTCCTGACATCGATTACCACCTAGATTATTTCATAATTCTAAGAACGTCAGGCCACAGCTCAATCTTTTGTGAGGCCAAAAGACACAGAGAGAGAAGATCATAGAGATCATAAACTCAGTAGCATAGCAGACAGGAAATGAGAAGGGAGCAACATGAATGAGAATACTGTACATCGGAATAATTACATCATAACAAAGGCCATTCTATCAGCTGTACTGCCTGCATCATGGCCGTACTTCACTTACCATCTCTCGTAGCTCTTTTATCCAACTTCTCAAGGAAAAATTTGGATTTTTCCTCTTCACCAGCTAAGCCATAAACATAGGCAAAGAGGGCCTGGTTATACAGGTTGTGGATCCCATTGCTAAATGCAGTCTCCAAACAGTTCATGCCACTCTGAACTACAGGATGCTAGTAATACAAAATATAGTAGGGTTGTCAGGTTACTCGGGTTTGTGTCTCGGCATCTCTTTAAAGATCTTCATCACTTCTTAAGCTGCCATCACTGACACTTCATGCTAAAATATACACAGTCCATTACATGTTTAAGGGCCTACAGTGTGTCTTCTATAAAATGTGATCTTGCAGTAGTGTTGCCTTCTTTCTGCATTTATTTAGAGGCGGCATGACTAACAGAGCACGGTTTCTTTTCCTGACTTGTGAGATGATCTTATGCAGGTGAATCCTTTGACTCTTGGTTGCTCCATTTATAAAACAGAGAATATTTTTACAGAGTTATGTAAAGTATATTGAGCACTCACGATGAAGTACATTCTCTCAGATGGGTGTTATTACTCATTTGCTAGCTATAGCTATCAAGATAACTCTTCACCCTTTTAGCCTTACAGACTCTCTCTATGAGCACTGACTGCTTCAGCTCAGATATCACCACCGCACTGTTAACTGTAGTCTGACTGCAGCCTTACTTTATAGGAGTGGCACCAGGCTTCAGAGATTCTCACAAAGACATTGGGAACTAAGTCCACAAGGCTGAATCATCCTGTAAAATGTTTTTATCCTGTCTATCTCAGATACAGAAATGATGCCTCATCTTGCAGCTTCTAGTCTTGTAAAACTCAGTATGCTTAGAACGCATTTGTCAGACTGGGAACAATTCTCTTCTTCCCTATTTTACAGAAGAACAAAGGTTCAGGCCAGGGTCTCAAGGATATACAGGAAGTATATTACAGAGAACAAAACTGAGTTCTCATTCCCCCATACCTATTAAGTATTCCAGCCAGCTAAGTATTTCAAACAACATCTCATCATTTCCTTCCATTGTTAACAATGACACAGGAATATAGAAACATAACTTGGATATAAAGGCACGGATAAAGTTGTAGGAGTGGAGATTTGGATAGTTTGGTCTTTGGACTGGGAAAATTCAGAGAGAATTCTAGACTGGACTCTGGATGGAGTGGGCAAATTCAGTCTGGATTTTACACCTACATAGACTATAATTGTTTAACACAGTTGGATTCCTCAGGGATTTTACACCTTCAGATGAATTTATACAAACTAGATAAATAATTAATCTATAATACACATCAAATGTTTCTGGCAGCTGCAGAGTTCTGTAGACAGATTTCCTGAGCCGACCATACTGTCCTAGAATCAATATTTAAGACATAGATAAAAAATATGGATGAGAGGATTATGACTTGCACATTATTTGGTACGTGGCTGACCAGACTAATAAAAGATAACAGAATCAAATACCTACCTCAACAGAGTGTCCAGCCTCCAGCAATGCTGCCACGACATATGCTGTGAGTGAGTATTCACCTTCTTTTCCACCCTGAAGAAAACAAAAGCAAAAAATAGGTCAGTACAGCTATCCTAGAAAGAAATGAAATATGAATTCATTCATGGTCCAGATAACAGTTAGAGTAGAGATCAGAAGCAACTTCCATCTCCCTGTGTGCACAAGAACAAGAAAAATAAAGATCACTCAGGATAAAGCCAAAATTGTAATTATTTCTTTTTTGTCTGTTTGTTTGTTTTTTTGCTTTTACATGTCTTCAATAAAGCACATTATAGCCTGGGACTAAATGCAGTGGTGGAAAATAAAAGCTGAGACTTTTAGCTTAGAAAGTTCTTCTTGTTTCTACCCAATAATCAATAGAAGGCATAACAATCTTGCCCAGCTTATAAACGAACAACACTAGAGAACGGTACTAGGGAGAGTATGGGTGTGATGATAAATTTGGGTATGGCAGAAGTAATATAAATCAATCCCAGTAGCAGGACTGGAAGTTTCGGAATATACTGAACTCAGTTACCTTCAAAACATTGTTGAAATGTGACCCAACATTTTCAAAGCAGCCATCTGATTTCTGCTTGCTTGCCAGCCAGATCAAAGTTTGTGACTGGACGTTGTTGTCGATGTAGATGTATCGTTTGGCTTGTGCAAATGACTTGTACACAAAGGCAGTGAGCCTGCAGGTGAACCAGAAAGCAAATAGTTGTGAACAAGACAAAGAAGGCTTACCAGCAATTGGATATGCATAGAAACAAACATAGAATGAAATCCATAATGTCTGTGGTAAAAGAAACAAGTACTTTATAAGTTTTAAATAAATAGTTAAAATCCTGGTATTACAAACTGACATGAGATTTCTCTATTACTGTGCTAAAGCCATTCCTTCAGAACAGGGGTAAAGCATAGACACAGCTTGATGACTGATGATAGTAATTTCTTATCATAACTAACAGAACTATGAAATAATCTGTGTGGGACGGAACTTCTGTAAGTCTGCAGTCCCACCATCCGCTTAAACTAGGGCCAACTTCAAAGCTTGGTCAGGTTGCTCAGTGTCTTGTCTAGTCCAGGGATCCAGGGATGGAGATTTCCACACCCTCCCCAGGCACCTGGTTGAGTGTTGCACCCTTCTCCTGGCAAAGATTTTTTTCATTCTGTCCAGTTTTCCCTGTTGTAAATTTTGTATGGAAAAACTCTTTTCCTTACTCTGTGTACCTCTGATGAGTCCGACTGTCTTTTCTACAGATCTTCTCCTGATCTAGGCAGTGGAGGGCTGCACCTAGGTTATCCATTAGACTCCTCTTCTAGAGGCTGAACAAATCTAGTTCCTTGTCTCTCCTTGAACATTATGTGCTCCAGTCGATGATCATCTTATCATTGTTTTATTGCATTCTCTCCAGTTTATTAGTATCTCACTTACTGGGTGATCAAATTAACTGAGCTATGTCCATTTAGATGATTAAAAATAAAAACCAATTAAAATTTTAAACATGTTTCAAAGATTCTGAGCTAAGGAAATAAAAAGTGTCACCACTTACCACACACTCCCTTCCCCATCTCTTGTCCCAAAGGAGCTGTAGGATCCATCCCGGTGTTTGTATGATAGCTGCTTTTGGTAGCCTAAAAGTACAATAAAGAAGACATTTTCTTATCACAGAAAAGGACTAGTCCTGCTGTTTATTCAACTGAAGCAGTAAGACTTTGGTATTTAATATTAAGTACTACATGTCTGGTGAATAATATCAGCCATTAGGATTTCTAGCTACTTTTGCTCCTGAGAGTACCAAATGCTTGTTTGGGGTGCTGTCATTGACTGCTTATGTGCAGTACATGTGGCGCTAGAATTCAGAGATCCGTGTTCGCTATCTAGAGCTCAGTGCGTACAATCACAGTGATCACAATGGAAGAATGTGAAAGGCTCTCACCTGTAATTAAATAACCAGTACCCTTGGCTCTAATCTCTTCAGTCAGCTGTCCAGTTTTATTCAGATAATCAAGGGCATAGATGTTGGGTGTGAACAAGGCCATGTTCTGTTCTCCACAGCCATAAGGCATATGAAGGAGGTTTTCCATATTCCTCAGGGCTGTGCCCAAGATGTCTCCTGAAGAATGAAAGATATAAGGAGTTCAGTTCAGTTCAAATGTTTATTTTCTTACACAGTTTTTTACATTGTTTTATTTTACATTATTACGAGCTCATTATTTTGACACTCTATATGACCAACACAGAGTAAGCACAGTAACCAAAGACACAGCTTAGAAGAAAGACTGAAGTACCCCTACTTTGATTTTGATTTTTGATTTTGATACTGAATGCCTGCAAAACTGCAAATTTGGGAAGGAACCAATCGCTGGAATCATTGATGCTGACTGGTATGTTTTCTGAGAATTAGCTATGAATGCTTAGAAGGGTTAGAATTCCCTAGCCTTTACAATGTGCTTCCCATTTGGTGTGTACATATGAAAATGAGGTTTGGGGGTATGTTGCTGATGGGCTACAGAGGCTGTATTCCACAGTACCAACACACCACACACTGACCCAGACATGCAAAACAATTACTTTTAGAAAGCAATCTGAGTTCAGAACCTCATTGAGGAGAACTGTTGGTGTTAATAATGACTTTAAGGTTCGCAGAGCTGATTGGGATGTGTAAGTCTCATTCTATGGGTATTTATAAACTGACATATGTTTTTCATTATGCAAAAGTATAAATTTGAATTGTGCAGTCAGCATATCTCTGAAGTCTTCTTTCCAAGAAATAAAAATATGTTGGTTTTGTTTTTTCAGGAAGTCTGCTCTGGGTTAATTTTCAGCTGAATCTACTGTTTTACTACACATATACATACACATACTACACTATATGCTAATGCAATATCACCTGAAATGTAATATATTGAAATAATCTGACTATTTTGTTCTATCCTCTTTTGATACAATATGAGATAATTCTGAGCAACTTCTGTCTTTGACATTCTGGAAAGTAGAAAACATTTTTTCTAAATCCAGATGAAGTATCTCCTCAACTTTAGTTTTGCATATGTATACATGGTGGCACTGGGTTCATCACAAGGGAAAAATGCTTTACTTTTAATTTTAATCTAGATACTAAACTTACCGATGACAGAGAAATAAGCTCTGGCAGATCCCTCCACCAGGTTTCTTGGCAGGTTGAGAGACACTGGTTCAGAAACTGTTTTGCCTGACAAGAAAATATAACTAAGAATTGTTGAAAACATTTTCCTCCCCCCAGACCTTTACTTTCTATGCATTACTACAGTTATTATTTGCTGTCTTGGTAAAGAAACCACTGCAGAGCCCATGCCCAATGAGTCTAAGGTATCTCTGAAAATTCTGAATTGTAGCCCAGCTCCTTAACCCTGAGACCGTCCTTCCTCCCCTGGGAAGATCTCTGTTTTCATAGGAGAAAATCAAGAAGGCAGTGAAGTATTTCCATCAATTCCTTGGAATGGACGAATAAACTTGCCTTACCTTTTGTGCAAACTAGGGAGCTCTGAGTCAATTCTTTTTTGATACCTTCAGGCTGTTTGATTGCAGAGAAGTTGTCAGAGAGAGAAAAAAAGTGTAAAATATCACTATGAAATCAGGAACAATTAAGCAGTGTAAAGCATTACATGGAAGTGGCTATCCAGAGAATGCACCCTCCTGTACCCTGTCCTGCCCTGTCTCCACTGGAATATCTCTTGAGCCGTGGCTTACTCTCTTTTTTACACCACAGACTGTGCTGAGCACCATCCTTTGTAGAAAACAGTTATAAAATAGACGGTTCCAGCCTCTGAGAAGGACTTGAGGACAGTCATGTGCCTGCTGCTTTATGATGCTCAAGGTAAATCCCATTCCTTTCATATCTGTCCTTTCCTCCCCAGTATTACAGTCACAGGTGAAACGCACATACAGGTAAGGAATTAAATCTCCCTTATGGCTACAGCTCTGCTGACATTCAAGGAGTGTCAGGGCATGTATGCTCTTGGATGCCATGGATCATCGTGAATTCCACTCTTGGATTCATGTGGAGAAGCCCTACTGCACATAGCTCCATCTGTCAGCTGTCTTGTCTCCTCACACTAGCTAACTGCCTCTAACCCACAGCCATAGGCACTGAATTTTCCAAAAAGAAGAAACCCTATGCAGATTTTCTACTGTACCTCAACTTGTAATGTTTGAATCAGGGTGTCCTTGCGAATTATCCTCTCTTCTGAGGATGTGTTCTTTCCGGCACCCCTAGTATCCAGTTTGGCCTCAGCAGTAATTGTGAATTTCACCTCTCCTGGAGAGCCAGCCACCAGCCCAAGAAAAAAAAAGTTATTTTCAGTGTCTGCACTTAAACCTGGCTTTCACTGCCTCCTACTAGTCTGATTGACAGCTGATAAATGTATTCGCTCTGAAGGCAATGTAAACAAATTTCTTTAAAACGCCACGTCTGTCCACTAGTGGCAAAGAGTACTTGCCTAGGGACATAGTACAAGGGATGAAATAGGGATGGATCCTGGCTAAACAACTGACAGTACTCGCTATCAGTTTTTACCATCTTTTAAAGAAAAGTCCTATCTATGGTTCATTTTGAGAAGAATCTTTGCTAATTTAAGTTTTTGTTTGGTTTGTTGGTTGGTTGGGTTTTTTTGTACTTCAGCTTTTGAGGCACTAACATATATAAACTTATAAACTACTGTGATTGCTTTTTTTCTAAAAAGACAATGTTGACTTCAAGGCAGTGTAAATAGACACAACTGTAAAACTGTGGAGGAGCAATATCCTGTGTCTATTGAGAAACCACTGCAAAATTATTAGCAAATTTTATTCTTATTGGATACATTTCATTAGGTGTAAAACTGTAAACTGAAGGATCATAGGCACATGAAACCCTGCCAGTATTTCATACATAACGAGGCAAGTAAACAGTTCTTCCTAAAATAGACAGGAAATGAACAACTCACTGCTTTTTCAGTGCATATAAGAGAACTTTAGCAGAGGTCCAATATTAAATTTTTGACACAACTAATGGAGTCGTCCAAAAATGTTTGCCTGTGGATTATTGATGCTTCATTAAAGAGTGGGAGCAACAAAGGCAGAAAGATAAAATAAGGATAAATAAGGGTAACCAAAAGACAACCTTACCAAGACTGAGGGGGCTGACAGCCCAAATATAGGTTTTTCTTTCATTGGCACACACCCTTGCTATGTTTCCCTCTGGTGAAAGGACTTCTGCCTTGTAGTCACTCGACTCTGCCAGTATGGCACTGACCTGAGAAACAGAGAGAAAGAGCAAGATTACAAATGAAGTAGACTGTCCCTAAAGTTAAGCTGCAGGTCACAGAAGATGGTTACTTGCTGGAGAAGCTATTTGTCATCTGATTCTGAAGGATGGTGCTGGGAAATAAGGATGGAACATTTCTCTAAGGAGCCTGTTTCTTTTCTGCCCACTGTTAATGGCTGTTTTTTACAGAAGTGTGCTGAGATGTCTGTGCTCGTTTTATCAGTCAGGCCTTCTTATGACTAACTGCTACATACTACATGCTCGGTATGTATTGTTTTGTACAGCACTGTACCCATACCCTCTGCTCAAGTTCTTCCCTCAAGAGCAAAAATAACCGAATTGTGTAGGGATAAGGAGCAAACTGTGGACTAGCCGGCCTTTTCTGATGAATCAAGAATGGATCCTGGCAGAGAGGGTGAAAGAGTAATGTGTCAAGCTACAGCATAAGTTAAACACTTATTTCTGTATTTCTAATGTGTTATGCAGGATACAGAAGCAATGTTAGGAACTCTGGGAAACAGGCAAACCATATCAGAATTGAAAGGAGACTTGATGTACCTGTATGCATTTGTCGAGGTAATTGAAGATGTTGGCTATTAAATTAAATTTTTCCCCTCGAATGACAGAGTATGGCAAGGTGAGATCCACAAAGAATGGTTGGAATGCTGTCAGCGACACAGGTGAGGAGATGCCAAAGCCAACATCATTCTGCAAACAGAAAGCACTGGCTTTCCATTCTGTGATAGTGTCAGGAATGGTGTAAAAGACATTAGCCTGTCCACTGGAACTAAGGAAAACAAGAAAAACAGATTAAGAAGTTATCCTTGGCACTTTCAAGGCAAATTACAGAATAGGCCCCTGGCTGAGTTAGTCCTTCTGTTTTCATCTCAGTTTTTATGATATATCTCTCCATATTTTAAAAGATATAAAGCTGGAGGTAAAGATGAAGGTGTTGGTGAACTATGTTTTAAAAAGCACTTGGAAGAATACTTGGTTTTTTAAATTTAGAAATATCATTTGTAAATGTTGAATATATTGAAAAAAACAAAACAAAACAAAAAAGCATTTAGAACAGCCCCTGGATGTATAGTTAGACAGCGATATTCTCTTTGCAGAAGCTATTATAATCTGGAAAGAAAAACAAAATAACCTGAGTTTTCTGCTGGTGGAAATAAAAAATGTAATGAACAATAACAAGTTTTCCTCCTGTGTTTGCCTAAACAAATTCTCGTATTTTATTCTTAGCACTTATTCTTTCTCCCCATCAGAAGAACAGTAGCAGAGAAAAGAGCAGATATGAGTCACGGTTCAGGTAGGCTTGATACTGTATACAAGACTGGGATGTCAAAGGTCTGTGAGTACAATGGAAAAACGAGACTCATATCTACTAAGTAGACATACATTCCATTGATTCTTCCCAAAATTAATTTCAGCAAGATGCGGCAACTCAAAAATCCACAAGAGGTAAGAAATGAAGGTAAAAATACTCACTCAGTATGAATCAGATCCCAAATCCATGTCTCAGGGAAGTATTTCCGAACAGTGTTAACAAGGCTACTAGCAGTAATCCTTGACTCATCTAGGAAGATTGTGTATGGTTAAGTATACTATTAGAGAGGTCAGGCCAGAACAAACAATTAAATGAGATCTGAACTGCAATCAGATATGCTTAAGAGCATAAATGAACACTAAGTGTTCAATCGGAGCATTTTTCCATTTTTTCCCATAAGAAAAATGAAAACTCTAACAAATATACGGCATAAGAAGGAACTTTTTTTTACCTATTCTGTCTTCCCATGGGAAAATACTGGAAAATGTAGGTATTTTACAAGACACTTCACCTTTTTTCACATTGAAAGGTCTCATCTAGTTAGAAAGGCATTTCTTCGTCCTCTATCACTAGCTCTCTTCAATTTGCAAATGTCAACAGAGGCCAGAATTGTCACCAAAGTATATATTGCTTTACAAATCTCCCTTAGAACTCAATCATTTTACCCTGCCCAGACAAGTAAACTAGAGCTGAATATCCACTCAACTGGAAAACTACTTTGATTAAGATGGCCAAACTACATGACTGAGATTAGGAACCTAAGACCATGGTTCTGTGGACTTGGATGAGATGTTAAACAAACAATGTAGCATGGAGGTGCTTTCAATTTCCTCAGACTTGCTAGTTATATCATGGAAATGATAGTACTTTGCTATTTTGCTGAAATTAGAATCATAGAATCACAGAATCATAGAAAAAAAATAGGTTGGGAGGAACTTCTGGAGTTTTCTAATCCAATCTCCTTGAAGAAGGACAAACTTCAGTCAGCTCATGTTGCTCAAGGGTCTTGTTCAGCTCAGTTTTGAAAACCTACAGGGATGGAAATCCCAAAACTTGGAGAACCTCTTCCAGTGCAGCAAGGCTCTCATGGGGAAGAACTTCTTCCAAGTGTTGAACAGTAATTTCCCTTATGGTAACCTATGACAATCACTTTTGCTCTTTTGCTGTGAAAACTTAACTAGGAGAAAAGAAAAAAAAAATCATACCATTTGCTGATATATAAAGTTCTATTGAGACTATTTGCTAAGTATGCTGAATGCTGTGTGAATTCTTAACATTGGGAATTTGCATTATTTTTCTGCATTGGCATTTCCTTTTATTTAAAAGGAATATATATATTTAAATATTTAATTGTGAGTTAGTGAAAAAAAATAAAAACCTTGAAAAACTATCAATTTTGAAAGTAGCGTCCCAATATTCTCTGTCTTTCCCATATTCACCCTGTAACTAAGTGAGAGAGAAGTGACTTCACTTCTGTGAGGACTGTCAGCAGGAGATCACCAGAGGCAAACTGTGAAACAGACCTATTTCCCAAAAAGCTCAGCATGCTATCTGTTATTTTCTACATGCAGCAGTTTTGAAGACTAGGCATACTGGGAATGGAGACACATCATGAACTTTCTTTTACCTGCGCCATAGGCACCACCACCGACACCATGTTCTAAAAAGATATGGTCATCTCCTCGATCTGACCTGTCTTCGTTGCACAGAACTGGCTTCCGCAGCACAGAGTTGGTGAAAACCTTCAGGCCCATATCCTGAATGTAAAAGAATCAATTAATTTTGTCACTCAGTGCATATACTAGCTATCATGCTATGCTATGCTATACTACGCTATGTTTCCCAGCTGGGTTATCATCCCTCATCTTTCTCCTCCCTCCTCACATGCCAGCCATTCAACCTTGAATGTCACAGGTCACTCTTCTCCCCTACCTCTATGTCATTTCTGTGATGCAGACACCTGGTGTTCTGTGAAGAGCAGTACCGATGGGGTTCATTGCAACTGGACAAGGAAAGTCATGGAGACATCCATGGAAACCAGTGGCCTGCATAATGGACTCGGATCTTTACTAGGAATGCCTGAGATCATGAGCCAAGGTCATTGTCCTGTTTAGGAAATGTGTGCTGAAACATGGGCAGGATCCCAGTGAACATATCTAATAGTGATTCTCAGTCTTCCCAAGTAAGACGTAGGGTTGAGAAGGCACGAACTGTGTGACTGGAGGCTTAAGGCAGTTCCAGGGATCAGAACCACCACCTGAGAAAGTTTAATGCTAATGTGCATGAATTCTTCTGGACTACTTCTCACTTAAAGAGCCACATAAAGCACATACCCTGAAAATCTTGTAGGCATCACCATCACGACTGACATTGACAGGTTCATAGTACAAGCCATCAAAAAAGGTGGTTTTGACTGGGGTACACTCCTGGGTCTTGTCATCTTGCAGGTTGAGTCCATTGTAGTAATAGCCATGTAAATCACTCAAACGAAGCCGGTAGTACACCTAGGAGGTGAGAACAACAGATGTAAAAACAAGGAAAGGTCCCAGGCAGGTGCAAAATTCTACTTCACCAAAGCCCTTGACTTTGGTGAGCCAGCTCTAAGACAGTGATACAGTATAAGGACTCTCTCTGTTATACCATGAAAAACTTTCATGACTGCAGACAGAAAATGTAGAAAGTCCAGTGAAAACAATGTGACAGGATTTACAGTGCAGTCCATTCTAAAGCATCCTCATTGTGCAGCATGTACCCACTCTCTCACTTCAAGACAAAACTGTCTCTGAAAGCATGAAATGAGCAGGATCTCTATAGTTTTTTGAAAGTATGGGTCTTTCTTTCTTTCTCCTTTCTTTTTCTTCCTTCCTTCCTTCCTTCCTTCTTTCTTTCTTTCTTTTTCTTTCTTTCTTTCTTTCTTTCTTTCTTTCTTTCTTTCTTTCTTTCTTTCTTTCTTTTTCTTTCTTTCTTTTTCTTTATTTCTTTCTTTCGACATACTGTTAAAACGTGTAATGCTGCCATGCATTACAAAATTAAATATTACACTACCAGCTTTGAAGTGTACAACTGCTATATATATATTTTTTTTAATCACTGAGGTGTCTGTTTATATACGAAAAAGAAAAACACAGCCAGCAACAGAGAGATTATAGGTGGGCATTGGAACTGTCATTCTGGATGTCCCTAGATTAAAAGAACAAAACCCGGGGGATGTAGCTTACGCTCTCAGCAGATAACTCTCGCTCAGGCTGAAGAAGAAAGACACTCTGATCGACAGCTCTCAGAGCACAGTAGGAGTTGGCAGCAGCTTCAAGGTGGAGACTGATATTAGAGCCTGGGAGACCCTGCTTCTCAGAGAATTTGAGCCGGAGCTGGAAAAGAATAAATCAAAGACAAATAGAAATTAGGAGAATCAGCTTGGCACATAGATCTAAATCTTGCCTTTCACCAGCACTCATGCTATTCTCTATTCTCTGTGGGGCAAAGCTCCTGCTGTTAGACAGCCCTTCTGAATCAGTGAAATTCACTGAAATTCAGTGAAAATTCCTAATCACTATAATTTCCTAGTCATCTCTTCCTCCCCACTCTATTGAGAACTTAGTCTGAGTCTAAACATATGTGTCAATTCCAGGGACAGCTTGTCAAGTTACAAGGCACATCTGTACCTTTTCCATTCCTAAATGCCATCCTGAATGCAGAGCTCATAATGAAGTCATTCCCTAACTCTTCCCTCAGGAAAAAAAAAAAAAAAAAAAAAGGACAGGTGTAACCCTTATAAGAAAGCAAAGGTTTTCACCTTGTTCTTGAAGCATATATCACTGCGTATCCAGGTGCTGTCAGCCACTATTTCCCCATGAGGATGCACTGTGTAGAGCAACAGTCTGGCACTGGGGGCAAGTTTCTCACTGACAGTCAATGTAATGGAGAATGTACCTCTGGGAGCTGTGGAAGAAACATGGAACAGGGGAAGAGAGACCAACAAAAGAGATTAGACATGCCTCAGCTTTGGTGGAAGGACTACATATTTGTTCATAACCTACCTGCACCTGCAACTTTTAAAACAGGGATGCTGGATACTGAGAGGTTGATCTTTCAGTGGCTGAGGAAAAACTCCTATCAGCAAAATGCCAGATACAAACTAGACAATGCTGAGAGCAGTATACTTTGCGAAAAGGATTCTGAGCTCAGTATAAGCTGGACAGCAAAATCTGGGCATGATTGCTACAAAAAGAGCAAAACTTTGCCTTTGGATCTCAAACCTAGAACTTCCTATATCAGATGAGATAGACCAGTTATATAGACCAGATAAGAGAACATTCTTTTAACACTAAGAACTATGAAGTTCTTGTCAATACGGATGACAGCTACTAGAGCAGGGACTAAGCTTTCAAATATATTTTGGTGAGTTACACATTATCGCATACCTTACTATTGGTTAGCCACCAATACTATGGGAAAACCACATGGCTTCAAGCTGATTTAATGAAGGGAGAACCATGTGACATGACTGCTTTTTGATGAATAGGATGCCTCTCTGTAAACTGTGGTGAAATACATACTGTGCAGCCATAGTGTCTGAGTACCCGGAGAAAGACCAAAGATGGCAAATACTAAACTACAAGTCCTATATGTAGAGTGAGGCTTACTTAAGACACCTACTGAAGACTGGAAATGGACCTGGTTCTGCAAGAAAATATGTTTTTAATAATGAAAAAAAAAAATTAGTTCTATTTGTTGCATTTGCAGGATTAAATACTTTTCATTCATTGGAGATTTCCAAAACTTCAATGAATTCCAAGCAGTTAATTGCTAAATATCCCTCTCAAACGGGACACACATTCTTTAAACTTCGGAAAGTTTTAATCTTCTAATTGGTGAAGGCTTGAATGTCACAGAGTAACTGAAATTGTAAATACTCCTTGAAATAAAGAGATAAAGGAGAAATAAAACAGAAAAGGTTACATTCCTCCTGTTTTCATCTTTCAACTAACAAGATCAATTTGATTATTATATGGAGTGTTAGTTAGAATCTGCATCAAAAGTGAATGATACTGTAAGTGGTGAAAGGAGATGAAGTTTAAGAGCTAACACCTGATTTAGCTGTAGTTTTCTGCTTTCATCCCATCTTGCATAACTTGCTAATGCTCTGCTGCTGGGAATGATGCTTTGAAGTAACAGCAGTAATACAGCCTAGAACTTACCATGAGAGATGCTGACTTGCTTTTGGCCACTGAGAACAATTTTTCCTTTTGCCGTCACCTAAGCATAGAAAAAACGTATGAGACGGAATCAAAAGCACCTCCTACTTTCCCCCACGAAATCATTGATATTGAGTGGTATTCTGAGAGGTTTCAGGGGCTATCAAGTCGAACTGTGATTTATAGCCACTGGCTGACCTGGAGATTTCTGCCTTATAGAGTGTTCAAGAGAAGGTGGAAGAAAAGAGGCATTGTGGGAATTGAGATAGCACTTACCACATAGTAGAAGTTTGTGTGGTTGGCATTCCTATACCCTTTTCTGTTCAGGACATAGTGAACGTTGACCTTTCTCTGCTGGCCACAGCTTAGTTTCTCCCCCACTGGCTCAATTCTTACAAAGCTGTTGGTCCGTGAGTAGAAGCGACGGACAAAGAACAAGGCTTGGGGTTCATTGTCATTTCTCCACATCAAGAAGTCTGCACAGTCATCTGGTGCCTGCCTGGCCTATGATGCAGAAGAGGTATACATGAGGAATCAACAAAGTGGAAAATAATAAATTGGCAGGTGAGACACAAAGGCATCTTCCCCCTAAAATATTCTGTCGGGAAATTGATTTTGTGGGGTTGTTTAAGCTAAGAGCAAGAGCTGGTGTGAAAAATTTGTGTTCCTTGAGTCCACAGTGGAAGCATTTCCGGATACCTCAATATATCTACACATCCATGGCACATTGCAGGAGGAAGGTTATTTCAGATTCTTGATGGACTGGGACAGGTTGTTAGGACTTAACGTTGAGTTGGAATGGCTTTGGTCTCAAACACCATGCTGATTCTCACCTCCTCCCATCAAAACAGAGAAAAGGCATGAGAACATGAGAAGAACATATTGTGGTAATGGGCATGGACGTCTGACAGCAGAAATGCAGGGAAGAAGGTGGGTGTGCAACCAAGCTGTGTGGGGAAGGCAGGGCAGGCTGTGAGGAAGGTCCTCTAGTCCACAGAATAAAAAGAAGGAAGACGGCAGCAGAAAGGGCTTCTGAGCTGAGGAAAAAGTAGGGAGGTGATGAAGATCACTGCAGCCAAAACGCTCCTGAGGTGCAGTCTGCTGCTTCTCAGGAATTAACATTTTCTCATACTAGTTTTGCACAAGTTGCAGGTGTTGGTGGACTAAGTGCCTGCTTTCCTCACCTGAAACAATTCTGCCAACATCCACTGTTTGCTTCTAATTCCTCTCTCTGATGAAGTATTTTTTCAGGAATTAGACTGGGGCTTATACTTACTCTCAGCTTAAAACTGGGATCAAAGAATTCAGACGTGTTGATGGAAAAGGCAGCAATGCCATTCTTGTCAGTAGTATAGTTGGCATGGTATTCTCCATTGACCTCCAGCACGACTATCCTGTTGGCAAGAGGCTTGTCATCCGTATTTGTCACACTGATCTGAACACAAAAAATACACAAAGGATTCAGGTTAAAAAATAAAAAAAGAAAAAAAAAAAAGAAAAATGGTGAGAAATTCTGTGCTCACCAGAGGATAATAACTTAAGCACTAAGGACATTTGCAGGGAGTAGAAATCAAGAGTGAAATGTATTTAAGAGGCAAATGGGTAACCTGTAGAATTCAGTAAGCTTCTGGACATCCATATACAACCTTCCTTCTGCACTGCTTATAAGGACAATTCTGAATAGCTCATCCTCATTTCTGTGCCTAGGTTTATCCTGAATGTGCAGGTTGGGAAGAATTTGGGTGTGCTCTAGCACTTGTATTGCTCTAAGTAAACATCCCCATGACTGTGTGATGCAATGTAGGGTAAATTTTGCCTTCAGTTTAGGCACTGCTGTTGCTGGGGAAGTTTCTTGCAGACCTGTCTTCACTACATATGACCTTTCACTTACCCATCTCTCAGGCATTCTCTAATTATGGCTGAGGGCATTATCAATACAATTTTCTTATTTTTTCTAGGAACATCTAATATAATGACAGAACTATGCAGCAATCATTGCTATGCAACATTATCAAGGGAAGCTATCAGTATATAGTAAAGGGGCAGACATAAACAGGGCAACATAGAAATCATGCTGGACCTGAGGGAGTTCTTTCTAAATGTATCTTCTCAGCTACTCACCTCACCAAAGTAAGGAATTCCCCTCTTGTAATACAGATCCATATTCCTGAACATCACTCTGTCATTTTCTTGGTTGACTGCAACATAGTCATAGTCTTTTATCTGGATACCTGTAAGACACACCCAGTATAAAGTGGAGGAAACAGAAATGGGCAGAAAACAGTTTCTTTTGAAAAGTAATATGGAGAAGTGGTGTTCTGGAGGGAGAGCTACACATAAAATGGTGATTGTTTGATGCACAGATTTGTGATTGTTTGATGCACATCTGTTTGATACACAGATTGGGATCCAGGAGATTCCTCTCAAGAAGTATTACCCTTTAGATTTACTCAACTACTTCTCAACCTTCACTTAGTGTTACCTGTCCCATTTTCAGTGACGATGGTTTCTACATTGAGCCTGGCATACATCCTGGCATAGCTGCGGTAGAGCTGGAAAGTTTTGGTGGAGATGACAGTGCTGAGACAACCATCCTTCCCAAGCTGAAAAAAAGAGCACAAATAGAAAAGCCCATTGTTCTCAAGGTTTGGAAAACTGCTCCTCGACCTGTATTATCAGGTCTCTGAAGAGCTTCATGCCTCTGCTCACATTTCCTTCAGCTTTTGCTTTCTACTCACTCCCCTTCTACCTTACACTTCTTACCCTCCAGCTCCCCACCATTTCATAGGGAATCATCTCTCCTCCCTCCCCCTCATCCTCTCTGCACTCACATCCCTTCTCAAACACATCTTGTATGATGCTTGATCTCTCTTATCAGAGCTTAGTTCTTTAAAGCACTTTGAACCTGATCTAGTTGAGAAATTAATAATCAGTTTAACAATGTATTGAAAAATTATTTCCTTTCTCCCCTTTTCTTGAAGGGGAATGGCAAAAGCCAGTCTCCTAATGAGGTCATCGGTAAAAACTACCTTTATGGTCTTTCAGCATTGCCTGTAAGATAGTGAGACAAAAATATGCCTCTGGGATTATCTCTCTGGTGTTCCCCAGGAAATGAATGGGGCCTTCATACACTGTGTTACATGTTGAGTAGTCAAGTTCTCTGGGAAGAAAGGCTTAGCCCTGTATCATACCAGTCCGGTGACAGCTTCACAGGTTGGTTTCTGGCTTTGCTTACATCGTGGGTTATAAAAGCGCTCCTGACACACATTGATTCGGACATTCCCCTGCACTGGTTGGCCATAAGTGTACCTAGGAGAGGAGGAGAAACAAGAATCCAATTACGTCAAATTAGCATGAAACCTGCAAAGACTGTGGGGTATTGCAGGCTCTAAATCTCTCAGAAGTGCCCAGAGCACAGTCAGAAGAGAAGCTAGGAATTAGGACCAGTTAGCCCTACCTGAATTCCCTTCAACTATTTTTAGACAGTCTTTGGCATCTTATTTAATTTAAAAAGCCCACTTTACCATTGATTTGGTGTAGCCATTCTTTAAGGTCTGCAGCTGGAAAGGGATGCTGGACTCAGGTTTGGGATATTATTCCCTCCTGCTTGCTCTTCCTCATTATTGCCTTACACAAAGCAGGAGGTATTGCAGTCCTTGGTGCTCAGGCTTATGCCACTCTGTCTTTCTGCCGAAAGACGAAAACGTTACAGCCAGAAATCCTATTGATAGACTGTCCTCCTGTACTATTTCTCTCCTTCTCTGTACTAGTGAAATCAACAGCTATTGAGCATGTACCATTTGATACCTTCAGACTGTTGAACACACTCAAATCCTGCCAGTTCTAATTCTTCTATGTAGCAGAGTGGAGTTGTTTCATGCCATGGAAGCCATAGCTAAAGGAATTCCTACAGTCCACACATGAATCAGCAGCAGGCTCCTTGTTTCACAGCATGTTACACCTTCCTCTTTCCCATGTTTCTTGTTCACAGATGTGTTATTCTCAGCTTTAATACTTACGATGCACAAACATTCACCCTGATTTCTTCATCAAAGAAAGAGATCCTCCTAGGCACACTAGTTGTCACTTCAAACTTCGGCAGCACTGGGAAAGCAAGATGAATATGATTGATCAGCAGTAGCATGCCATAGGCAGGTGTGTATGAGGAAGACAGTAAAAAAATATAGTTGGCAAAAGCATTTTCACCAACATGGGAGAGAGAAGTCTACCTAGGATTTTGCTGTAGAATATTATTGGACAATAAATTTAACTTAAGCGGTAAGATGAATAACTTTTAAATGCAATAATAATCATCATAATAATGATAACAGCCACAGTAGAAACTACTATAAATCACTTTAGTTGGGCATGCATTTTTTCAAGGGAAATGTGGGAGTAACACTGATGTCTAAATGTAGTTAAGCCCTGTATAGCAGAAGACACTATGCAATCCTGCCCTACTGAAGGAGAAAGGCCAATGATTAAGTGAAACAGTAAAACCAAACAGGTCCCACTCCTTTGTCACACCCTCTTTTCAGCCTATTCTTTGTCCCAGGTCACCAGCAATAACAAAAACACAGCTGGAACAGGCCTTTTTCTCATACACCTGTACACAGGAGACTGAAAGGTATGAAAGAACTCTGGAGGGTGAGCAGGAAAGGTGTTTTACTGTCATTAAAAAAAAAAAAAAAAAAAAAAAAAGAAAAGAAAGAAAAAGGAAAAAAGGCTGGGAGTTGTCCAAGCCTTCTCTAGGCATTACTAGGGAAAACCTGCCACAACCTATAAGATGAAAAAATTGTAAAATTAAAATGAATTGAGTGACTCCCCTGTAAGGGCATCACTATGAACGCTTTGGCACCTCCACTGCTCATTACTTTTCATCGTGCACTTCCACTGGTTATCCAGCCTCTCCCAGTAATGAACTGGTAACCATCATCTACTGTCTGACAGAAAACCTCTTCAGATTTCTGCTGCATATTTTATCCTAGTGCTCTTCATACAGTGATGGCCTCCATAAAACAGGACAGAAATGAGTCAGGCCTCATTAATTTTGCCTTTGAACAAGTGAAGAATGTAACACCTGAGTGATAGGACATGGATCTTAATTCCTGAAAAATGTTGTCTCTTTCAGCATTTCTTTTTTTCTTCTTGCCTTCACTTGCTCCACCCAACTCTCTCCATGTGTTTCTTTCTTAGACATAAACAGGATATTTCAAACATCAACACCTCCTATATGACTTAGACAGAGCCAGCCTCTGACGCAGTGAAGTTCACAGCACTTGCTTACCATATTCCTCCACTGTGAAGAAGTGGTACTCTTTATCCCCTGACTTCTTCTCCACAATGATGTGGTAGGACCCCAGGATTGGCTCCTGGATTAATGGGAAGGAAAGCTGGACAATGCCATGTGTAGATGTTACGTCCAACCACTGCAGAATCTGGTTTTGCTCTGGGTCCTGGAGAGTGGGATAAAAAGAAAAATGAAAACCTTTGTCACTCTCTTTTTTGTCTTCTTTTAAGTTTTGTATCCTGGCATGCTGGCTTAGTGCATTACTGTATGAACGGGAGTTTGGGCTGATGACCTGTGTTCCGATTTACCATTAGTTTTCCAGATCTCTTTGTGCACTAAACAAGCCTACGTTTTTTAAAAATTGATTATTAAAATTACTTGAGAAGGAACCACTCTTAACCTCTGCAGTAGTGTGTAATTATTTTCTATCCAAGGTGATAAAGTGCATGGGAAAAGGTGAAAACTACATCTTCTATCATCTAAAGATGTTAAGTCTTGTTGACCTAAATCAATGCTGACTTCCAAAGATTCTGGGAGAAAACTTTCCGTTTCAAAGTTGTATTAAATCACTTGTAATAGAGGTGGAAAGAAGACTCACATCTTCTGACTTACAAAAATTTGACACATTTGACATTTGTGATTCTTAAATCTAATACATCTCTATTAAGAATGAATGATTTGAGCTTTATTCACAATTCTGGTAAATATTCTTGCATAGTATTAGATATGAACCTTTTTCACAGAAACATCTGAAAGTGCAATACTTGCATACTAGAGCTGGTATCATCTAGGAACACTTTTCTGTGGGCCTTCTGCCATAACCTGTGTCTGATAAGTTTCCTAAATCGTGATGGAAATAGATTTCATTTGTTTTGGATACTCGGTACTCACAGCAGGGTTAGTGAGGAGTATGCATTTGAAATGGCAAATGAGAAAGCCATGTTTTAGGAATGCTGAAGCACTGGAAAGGCTGCGGCCTTTCCAAAGAAATTTGCACTTTAATGATGTGGCATCTCTTACCTCAATGATGATTCGGGGATACTGGAGGAGGAAAAAAAAAAAAGAAAAGAAAAAATGATCAGAACATCAAGAAATTAACTGTGGAGCTTGAAAAATACTAGACCATAAAGAACACTGTGAACCGCTTTCTCTGAATACAGAAGACTGTGTCAGGGAAATGATTTGAAATTCCTGTCTGTAATTGAAGAGATAATTCTAGGGGGATAACCTGTTTATGAATTTATATTTTCTACGGAAGCATCCAATCTCTTTCTACAGATCTGGGGCATGAGAAGTGAAGTGGTTACAATATCTGAGCACTGTGAGAGATTTCCAGGAGTGCTTTCAGAAACTTTGCCCTCTGTAAAGGCAGGAAAGAGATAAGGTGTCAACTTACAGAAGTTCTCCAAAAATAGCAGAGGCCTGTTCCAGTCCCTTCTTATTCAATATACAAGTGAGAGAGTCTCTGTGAAGAGGCACCCCAAGAGAAAGCTTGAAAAATCTTGACTATCACTCTTACTTACTGTCTCTTGAACAGGTCTGAACTGGCTATCCAAAGTGACCACACGAAACATCACTGAAAAAGATATATGACAAAAAATTATCATTTACTTTAGTGGTAAGTTACTTTCAATGTATAACTGAAACAAAATCTGTTCAGGCTTTTAGGAGGAACTAATAAGTACTTGGAGAACTAGAGAACTAGAAAGGATTTTTTTTATCCTAGCCAGTGAAAAACAAAACAAAACACTTATCAGCTGAAATGCCTTTAATACTGACCATCCAGGACTAAATTAACTTATAAAGTGAATACAAATATCCTATATTATCATCAGTTGTTCTTGAAGGATTCAGTACTTTGGAGTGTTTCCTAAGAAACTGCCTATACAAATCACTTCAATGAAACAATCAAAATGAGGGAAGAAGGTATCTTTAGTCTGATTTTAAACCCTGCAGCACTGTAACTTGCTTGTACAAAAGATACAACTAACTATAACACAGACAGTAGTCATTTAACTATGGTAATTAAATCAGCTCTAAGAATTAGATTAGCAGTTAACTATAAAGAGCTGTTGACAGGAAATGACATGCTCAAATTATTTTTATATGAAATTTAATTCCAAGCTTTACCTACTATTTTCTGTATTTTTAAGGATGCTCTTTACGTGATTGATCTCAGTAAATCTGGCAGAACTCAAAATTATGTAAATGAAATTAACTCAGAAAAGACACGTGAACCCTCTTTGTTTCTTGCAATTCTGTGAATTGGTTCTGTTTTTCACTGACTTTTGATGAGCCCAAAGTCAGATGACAATTACACACTATCTGATGACAATTATACACTATACACTGCCTTTGCAGTCTGTGGTCTTTTCCTCCACAAGAGAAGTCCTTGTCATTCTTGACCCACCCTTGCACTCATTTTCCCAGGTCACTATCTGAGTCAAATTCCCCAGCCACCTTTTTGTCCTGGTTTGTAGATGGGTTTGTCCGTCTGGATGAAGAGAGTGTTATCCACATTTTCGATTGCCACTGATCTTCTCTCAGCTAAGTTGACTGTGGAGCCTTTGGCAGAGAAAGAAATGAATGCCAAGGGGTCAGAACCAGCAGGAGGAACCTGGAGAGAAACAAAACCCCAAAAGAAAAGTGTTAAATGAGGCATGTTGAGGTGCCCTGACGCTTCGGATTCTTGAGTAAGATGCTGCCTGTGAAGTGAATCATTAATAGCTTGTGCTAAGTCATGAGAAACCCCACATTTACCAGTGACATAGTCTCTGGTAAACTATGCTGTGGAAATCTCTGTCGCCATGTAGCAAGGTTTTAAGTTATGCCCTATCCTAAGCATTTCCCCATCTCATGTAGCTACGTGCCTACAGGCAAGTTTCCTAGCTGTACAGCTTAGTTCTGAAGTGTTTATCCCGCTGCATTCTGGAAGACATAATCTTGGGTCTCCTCTGTCATATTTGTCTTGATCTTGCAGAGTCATAGAACAGGGAATGAGCATTTCCCTTCTGGATTCTCCAGTGACTTGACAATTTTCCCTTAGCAATTATGACAGTTCCATAGGACACATGCACCTGGGATGGCAATTAAAAGCATTTTCCTATTCGCTCTATGAATGGAGATGAAAAGCCTTTCTCCAGCTCTCCTCCACAGCCCAGATATCTTTCTTTTCTTTTTTCTTTTCTTTTTTTTTTTCTGTCTTTATTGTCAGCTTTTCCAACAGTTTATTTTTTTTTTGTCATATTGTATGCCTGCACTTTTCACCTTTATGCTCTCACTGACAAAGGCAGTGGCACTGAAATATTTCCAGCTTCTACACCCTCTTTAGTAGTCTCAAAAGAGAAAATACCTTGAACTCGCAACACTTGAAGAAATCATTCTTTGTTACAAACTCCTCAAAGAGAGTTGTCTGGATGTTGTTGTATTCCAGGACAACACTCAGGGACAAAGGCTCGCTGAGGCTGTGGAACTGCACACAGGCGGTCTGTGGAGAGTCGCTCCTCACTACTGTTGGTACCAGCAGCACATACTGACTGCAAGAAGGCAAGACCAGTTTAGAGAGTTCAGTCATAGAGGAAAGCAATAACAAACAGGACAGGAAAACGCCACAGAAATGCTATACATATGAAAGAAATAATGCATGACAGAGCTGACGATTTGGGTCTTCAACACAATATGAATCACAGTCTTTTCTTGGTAATCGGATCCATTCCCTCCTTTCCCTCCACCTCCAGCTTTGCTTACTCATATTGTCTTTATTGCTATTTTCACTTGCTTAAGTCAGAATGTATGATATTCAAAGATCAAAAGTAAACTAATAATTAAAAAAATAAAACCGACAGTGTATCTGAGAAAGCTAAACACTTCACAGTGCTTTCCTTTAGCACTTCTGAGAAGGGTTAAATCCCCTTCTCAAATGGTGTATTTTTGAAAACTGTCACTGAAATCTTTGATTTTCATAAAGCTATAGACACCGACAGTGCTGTATAAGCCCTCATAGCACAGCAAGTGTAGAAATAACAATAACAATAATAACAACAGGATTACTGTTTAGCATAGCTCCTTGGAACCAGACATTATCTGCCCTGTAGGACACTCTCACTCTGTACTGCCAATATGTACCTCTCCCTGATCGTTAGTATTACTTGCTAACCTAGTATTGAATGTCCTCTCAATGCACTTCAGACTTCACCTACTCTGGTTCTAGGTTTCTGTCACTCAAATCAGATTTTGTAGCAGTTTTATGATGGAGAACATCATTCCAAACCATACTTCAATGTTATCTACTTCAATTTCAAACACATTTCAGAATCTAGGTTACATTACATAGCGATGTTCCATGATAAATTAACTAGAAGGAAAAAAACCTGAAATATTGTATCATAAAAACACATAAGGTATTATCTCTTACGGTTCAGAAGACACTGTGGTGATCCAGCTCAAGCAGAAACTACTGAGAAGTATCCTTGACCACATCTCTGTCCTCGAGGAAGAAAGAAGAGAGACTGATCTCAAGTGGACAGCCTGTCTTCTGGCTTTTAAACTGGCCTGGGATGGTGCTCCTCCTTCACAGCTTCAGTCACATTCTAGCAAAAAAAAATCTACATAAAATTTGCATAGGTTCATCTTCCTCTCACCTGTATGTTCTCACACTCTTAGAATTCTCAAACAACAGATTAGGAAAGCTCTCATACTTCACATAGCTTTGTGAGCTAGCCAGACCGGTTCCTGCCAATCTGTTTTATTGAAGCTTAGCTCTGTGATTAACGTCATTGTGTGAAGGTTGCTTAATGTTTCAACTTGTTAATTTTTGCCATTGCTAAAGTATTTCCTTGTTCTGTGAAGATTTTTCCCTAGAAACATCTCACCAAACAGAAGTAATCATAACACAGGGCTATTGTATGCCTACATAGGGATCTGGGCAGTAAAAATACAGCATTCAGTACGACACAGAAGGAAACTTCTATTCCTAATCTGTCTTTGTTACTGCACACGGTACCATTCAGGAATGGTGTTGGCTAAATGTCTACCATTGTCTACCTGTCAGCGGACAGGACAAGTATATCTCTAGGGAAAGGAATTTTATAACCTTATTTTATTCGTTCACTCATCTATCTGTCAGTCATCTTTTTCTTCCACTCCTGCTCCCCTCATCATAGAACATTTAAGCCTGTTGGTGAATTTTAAGTAAATCTGACCAAGAAAGAGAAATTTTAGAATAATCAAGCTATATATATATAATCATAACATAATTTTCATTGAAAAGGACCTCCTGATATTGTCTGGTCCAATAGTCCATTTTAAGTAAGGCTAACTTCAAAGCTTATCCAGTCAAGTTTTGAGTATCTCCAGGGATGAAGAGTCCACATCATCTGCTCCCATGCTTGACCATCCATTGTTGTGAAAATATATATTTTTTTCTTTAAATCAGAATTTCTGTTACTATATTTTGTGTCTTGTCCTTTCACTGTGCACCTCTGAGAAGAATATGTCTTCTCTATAATCCCACTTTACATAGTGGAAGACTGCAATTATGTTCCCTTTTTGTTTCTCCAGGCTGAGTAAACCAGATTGTCTCAGTTTCTCTCTTTGTTCCAGACTCTAACCATCCAAATTACTTTCCACTGGACTCCCTCCAGTCTACTAATGCTGTTCTTGTACTTGGGAACAAAATCTGAAAACAGAACTCCACCTGTGGTCTCACAGTTGCTGAGTGGAGGGGAAGAATGAATTTCCATGATGTGTTAGCTACACTCTTGCTAATACAGCCTGAACATAGAAAACTAAATAACCTGTGGTGGTAGGGGACTGCATTCACACTCTCCTGTATGAAAAGAAAAACCAAACCAAACCAAACCAACCAACCAAAAACAACAAACAAACCACAACAAAAAACAACAACACGGTATCCAATCAACATGTGTGTAACTGCAGCCTACCCTAGGTAGTTTCCCCACTTTTTCCTCTTCTTCTTCCTCTTCTTTAGACAACTAAGTGATAAAAGGGGAGAGAGAGCTGAGTATACTGTAGGAATAATTAGGGACACAGAAGAGAGCTAGGGGCAATGAAATAAAGGTTAGGCAGTACAGGGTGGGCCTGCAATTATCTAAGGGCTGTAAGAAGGAAATGAGAACTATTATAGTGATGTGGTACAAATAGATGTAGAAATGCTGAAAGCCCGACTATCAATTTTATTTCTCATGATATAATACATGCTTACTAATGACTCAGCCATACAGGGGTTATTATTTCTGTCAGCACAGGCAGTACTCTAAACTACTCCTGTCTAACCAGCTCCTCTTTCCCAGAAGCTTTCTGATGACAAAGTTAGGACACAAACATAAGTGCCTAAGGTGCTGCTGGAGCTACTGTCTATTCCCAGTGAGTTCCTAGCAAGAAACATTGCACAAAGCTTCCCCGAATGTCCTGTCACTAATGTGACAATTCTGCGTGGCAGGTGGGTGTTGTGCAAACAGGGCAGAAACGTTGTGAGGAAAGCAGCTGCATTGTTTACAATCAGGGCAGAAGGCAGCTAAGTGTGTTAGAGATGTGTTTGCATTTGCAGCTTTGAAATACCTCAGATCCCATGTATTACTTCTAGCAGTCCACAGCTACTAAGCAATAGACAAAGAAGAATTAAGGAAGGAAAAGGAAATGGCAATCAATTCCTAGGCTTAGGTGTAAATCATTCCAGAACATCACCTTTTATTTAAGTGCAGCAAGCCTCTAGAGTTCTTGGCAGTAAATGAATAGACTTCAAAAAAGGGAAAGATAAGGCACTTGAAAAACTGAAATTTTATGACTTTATGTTCGGTTCAATTAAAGGGCACCTGCTTCTCTGGAAGCTTGACAATGAACCCATTACATTAGTTAAGTTACTGATCCCAGAAGACCACATATTCCAACAGCGGAGAATTCAAACTCTCAGTCAGTATAGATCTGAAGTCATGCCTGCTTTCTGTTATGTCAGAGAAAAAACAGTGTGTCCTGGTTTCAGCTAGGATAGAGTTAATTTTCCTCCTAGTAGTGGGTAGGGTGCTGTGTTTGGGATTTAGGATGAGAATAATGGTGATAACACACTGATGTTTCAATTGTTGCAGAGCAGTGCTTACACTAAGCCAAGCACTTTTCAGCTTCTTGCTCTGTCCTGCCAGCAGGCAGGCTGGGGGTGCAGCAGGAGCTGGGAGGGGACAGACCCAGGACAGCTGACCCAAACTGGCCAAAGGGGTATTCCATACCATATGGAGTCATGCTGAACAATTAATATGGGGGGGCTGGCCGGGGTGGGGGGACCGGCTGCTCGGGGATAGGCTGGGCATCAGTCAGCAGGTGGTGAGCAATTGCATTGTGCATCACTTGTTTCGTACAAATTATTAGTAGTACTATTATCATTATTATTATTATTATTTTCCTTTCTTTTCTGTCCCAATAAACTGTCTTTATCTCAACCCACAGATTTTCACTTCTTTCCAATTCTCTCCCCCACCCCAGAGAGGGAGGTGGGAGGGTGAGTGAACGGCTGTGTGGTGCTTAGCTGCTGGCTGGGTTAAATCACAACACAGTGAAAATATGTTCAGTGGAAAAATGAAAGGCTTTCAGCAGTTCAATAGGAATGAAATAGGAATGGTTTTCAGCAGTGAAGTCTTGGATTTTCCAAAAGAATGAGTAATATGTAGTTACTGGCTTCTCTTTGGCAGTTCCACTTTGCATTTGCATAACACTCAAGAACTGGGAGTACTTTCTAAGTTGTGACTTAACCTGAGATGAAGGACAAACAATCCAACCTACACTGCATTACTTCTTCTCCTCCTCCTTCTCCTTCTCCTTCTCCTCCTCCTCCTCCTCCTTCCTCTCCCTCTTCTCCCTCTCCTCCCCCACCTCCTCCTCTTCCTCCTGTCCTCCTCCTCCTCCTCCTCCTCCTCCTCCTCCTCCTCCTCCTCCTCCTCCTCCTCTTCCTCCTTGTTCTTGTTCTTGTTCTTGTTGTTCTTGTTCTTGTTCTTGTTCTTGTTCTTGTTGTTCTTCTTCTTCTTTAAACATTTGCCTCATTTTTGTCTCTAAAAGAGGTACATGAGGAGTCAGACCCCAGCTTCCATATCACTTAAGCAAATACCTTCATCAAAGGTTCCAGACTATTTGCTAGCTTTCTAAAGGAATTCTGTTGTAATCTGAGAAATGCTTTCCCATGACACATTTATCAAACCCTTTCTGACAAAACATATTTTTTTAAAGCCAACATGTCTCTTAATAGTATTTTATATATCTCAGAGATTAGATACTTTGGATGAATTTGCCTTCATTGCCTTCCACTCTTCCAAGGCCTATCCTTACCTGTAAGGTTTTAGACTATCAGCTGATGTCAATATGTTTGCCAGCAGCAGGCAATGTGTAGTGCTATTGATATAGTACGCTGCATCATTTCAGGTTGAATGATGGAACATTTTCTGATATTGGATGTTTTCTGTAATAACAAAGATCAGATAACATTAAGCATGGTACCACTTATATATGGAAAAGTAAACAGAACACTGTTCAGTTCCCACAAGATCTTTGTTATAGGTAGGCTATTAGTAAATATACTAGCATGCTATCAACATCATCTTTCTGGAACATTTTTTAGACCTGCTTATTAAAAATGAGGTTTTACAACCTCATATGGAACAAAACACTTGAAATACCATTGATTTTTCTTAACTATAAAGTTTAACATATAAGGGCATCTCAAAAAAATCCTTCTGTGTCCAAAACATGAAAATAGGAGGACATTAAAGTAGCAAGACAGGCCAAGAGAGAGTTTATAAAAGAGTAACAAAGGCATTCAAAACTAATAACAAATCTTTCTTCAAAAACAATAGGAATAGGGAGAATTCTTTTGCCAGAGAATCCACAGGGACTCATGACAAAAAGGATAGAAGATAAGGTCAAGAAGAGTGCAAGAGCAGTACAATTACTGTTACTCACTATTGTTTTAGTTAATCTAACACGTGTTAAATATAATTGTATTTAAAGAAACTATTCTATATAAAAAAATCCATTTCTCAAATAATAACCAACAATCTATGGACAATGTAATTCTGATGCTTTAGTTACGTCACTGCCATTCTGAATTAGCTTAAAATCTTCAAACAAAAGCATACTGATTTAACTTAAGGCTTGGTTATTACAGACTTTTGCCATAAAGGACCGTGAACATGTATTTCACTTGATCACAGAGCACAAAAACAGAACATTTTGAAGGGCAAAAACCAAACCAAACCAAACTAAACCAACCAACCAACCAACCAACCAAAACAAACAAAGAAACAAACAACAAACAAACAAACAAAACAACCAAAAAACTTCCTTCAACAGAAAAGTTTTCCAGTCTTTACTATATCCCTTGTTCTTTTACTCAAATTGTTCTTTGTTTTAGGTGGAGATAGACGAAAAAAGGCAAAGAGTAATTGAGTTAAAATAAAGAAACAGACTTCAGACTTTCCTTTTTGAAAAAACAGCATCTCAGATTTTGTATTCTATTATAAAGAAAATGTATTAGAATCAGTTCCTCCAGATTCAGATTTTAAATAACCTACCACTCTCTGTGGTTAAAGGAGTTAATTTGGGGTCTATATCTAATTTTTCAAAGAGAACAGTAAGTCTGCCCCTACACTAGCCCATTCAGCAATCACCCATTTCATGAGATACCCTTCTTTTCACTCTCCTGGAAACTTGCAAAGTCTGTAAGTCAAAAGAATATTTTGCAATTCCAGGAAAGCAGAGCTTGACACATGAAAAAATTGCTGTTCTTACTGCTTTGAGATGATTCTTGGTAATAGAGATTTCACAAGGTATGCTCAGTGTGAAGTTGTAGCTGAGCCATGAGCCAGAACAGACCCTCACTCCTTAGTCTGTAGCATCAGCTAGAATCAAGTCAGAACAGACACCAGACAGCAACAGTTTCCTAGCTCTTTGGTCCAATGGATCACTACCAAAGAATCACAAAGACAAGTGAACTACCACATGCAGGTAAACAGGCATCTTGATCATGAAACTGCTAATTGAAAACACTACAAAGACTATATGACATCATGGATAAGCTAAGAACTAGTTAATAAGTCTTATGAGATGCCAGTGGTTCAGGCGAATCACTAGTTTAAATAAAAGATACTATTTAAAGTGATGACATCCCACTTTGTATTTTAAGACCTGCTTTTCCCAGTCTTTTGAGTAATGTGTGAGTAATGGCTACAGCACGCCTCTCAACTCAGACTTCCATTTAATACAAGATGTTTTTTTCAAGCATGTTATTTCCTATAGCAAAGGCTTACAGGCTGCTGAAAATGTCTTCCTGATGGTATGACCTAACTGCAGTTTGCCACATGTACCTCCTGTGGTACCCACTGTAACTTTGTAAAGGGTGACACTAAGCAAGCTAACCTGTAAGTGACCAGAAACTAGAAAATACTTCAAAAGCAATTCTTCAGGCAGCAAAAACAAGGCTTTTGCATCTGCCTGAAGAGCTTGTCACTCTTGCAAGGATCAGGGAACAATGATTACCCAGCTCAAATTATTTTGTCCACCTCACCTTTTCTAAACAATGGGATCACCCTGCACTCATCTTCTTGAAGAACCTTTATTTTGCAGGAGAAACACCTTAAATGCTACAAAGCCCCAAGAGAGTTTTACAACCTTTCTACACCTGTATATTCTCACACATCACCACTGCCACAGGTACACATCATGGGGTCATGATCTGCTCTTTCACCAAAATCTCATTTTCTGTGTATCTGGGTATCTTCTGCACTATCAGATCACCTGGCTCCCATGACCTGGTTCCTAGTTTGTCCACCTTAGATGATATCAATTCACCCCAGTGAACCATTATGGAATGAACTAACCAGTTCTGTAGATAATTCATGGCAGGTACCAATACTTGAGTCATGAGGGGTTGGACCCATCAACATTAGGTCTGCTTTTTGTTTTGCCAGTAGGCTTTGCACTTGCAGTCACCTCCACATGCCTCCATTAGGCATGTCAGGACATGTAACACATAGACCTGTGGATTGCAGCAAAGTCCTCATGTTATTTCTGCATTTACAGAGGAGACGTGGCCTAAGACTGTGCAATTCAGACACCAATTTGTTCTAGAGCCCTGAGTTGGTGGACATAGGACATTTATCATCACATGGTTTGATCAGAGAGCCCTCCCTAAGGAAGATACATTTAGCAGTGGAGATACTGTCTCTGTTGTCTCCTTTTGACTGTCCATTAGTTACAGCAGGAAATACTGGTGCAGGACGTGTGATATTGAGGAAGGTCACTTTTCTCTGGTGAAGTGGAGGCAATCTATTTACATCTCTCAGTGGAGTCTCTCTTTCTGATTGCTGACTTGAAAATCTGTAGTTCATACTGAGTAATTTGAGCCCTACAGATCTGCTTGTGGGGTAGTGACCAGCAGCAGCAGATTAAAAATTACTTCAGTGTGAGATGCTTAGATAACACACAAGCTCCAAAATGCAATACAGGCCATCCTATTTTCATTGTCTAAAATAAAATATTCAGCCTATAGAATGAAAGAAAATGAAGCACGGTACAGTCAAGGGTTGGGATCTTAATCACAATGCGTCAGAAATAAAATGAGCCAGAAATAAAATGTGAAACACATTTCCGTGTTTTAACTACCAGATTTTTCTTTCTCAATCAGCTTGTTGATAGGACCTGATGTTTGGGAAGCACTGGGTTGCATCACAGCTGATCAGATGCAACAACAAAAACTTGATTAATAGCTGCCTTCACTCAGTAACAAAAGGAGCTCAACACTAAAACTCATCTGATGTCGAAAGCTGGATATTTTCACTGTTATGAGGACAAGAAGCTACTTTTGACAATGAGATCTCAAACCAAATGACAGAAATATGTCAAAAGCAATTTTTTAATTCCAAAGTTACTTTTGGAATTTCATCTATCTTTATATAGCATATCCAAGCCATGGAAATCATTGCCTATCTTTATTAAGTGACTTGATAATATTTTGGATTTCAAGGGAGTGGTAAATTGAAGGAAACAAATAAAAGTTAACTAGTCTTACATGTAAGTAAACTGTCTAAATGAAGTGAAGGCTATCTTTGCTTTCTAGGCATATTTGTTCTTGGTTCCTTCTGTACAGAAGCTTAAAACAGTTGCTCTTTCCTAAGCTATTAATGATCAAAATTATATCCACATTGTCATGGAGAACAGCTCTTGGATTTATCCAGAGAAAATTAAGAGGAGAAATCCTTTATGAGAGTTTGGAAACTGAAAGATCAACGTGAAAACATTATAACAATCAGAATATTGTGTTTTAAGATGAACAGCAGGAAATGGATATTGTTAGTTTATGTGACAAAAAGCTCCTCTGCACATCCATAAAGGAGCAGAGAGAAACAATGGCAGATGGAGGAACCTAAATAATACTGTATCCCAGCTAACCCTTGGCCCATCAGCTCATTAAAGGCCGATCTCCAAGGGTACAATGGCATCAGGGAACCCAAATTAAGGACTCAGAAGAATGGACACCCTTCCTGGGCCCCTCCCAGGGCTGTCTCAGCCCCCATGTTCCAGGTGTGAAAACCATCACTAGACAAACTGAGTTTCCAAGCCCAGCTGCTGGAGGTACCTTCTACATATGCTTATGTGCTTCCCACCAGTGGACCTCTATCCAGCTCAGCCAGAGAGGGAAGCAGGAGGGAGGCTGTTGGTGCTGTTTGTATTCTTGTGAGTGCTCCGTGTGTCTGTGTAGATCTGTGTGGCAGCCATGTATTTTTATATATATATATATACACACATATATGTGGTGTTTGTGTGTGTAATAGGAATAACATGGTCAGCCTTACTGCTGGCTGCACCTGAGAGTAAGGAGCTGCAAGAACTTCACCTCTGTTGGGCTTCCAGATTCTGTCCTCCCTAAGAGAGATCTTTTGCAATGTATCCAATATGCGGTATGTTAAAAGACTGAAACACAACAGAAAGCTCTGTATACTGATTAGGGAAAGACACGTCATAAAAGATGTCAAAGACATGAAATACCTATCTTAGGAACTGCTGAGAGTAGTGACATTTGTACAGAACTCAGTGAAGATTAGCAAATTCATCCAAGACAGCAGGAAAAATAGAAATGGAGCTAAGTAATGTGGCTCTGTGCTGCTGTGGCTATTTAAGCAGAAGGTGGGGGTCTGCATTTCAGTTTTAACTGCAGTACATATGATACATTGTCTACTGCACAAAGCATGTTTCAGAGTGTTAATCATGTGGTCTCTGCAAAATATAGTATATTGAAAGACAAGCTATTGCAAGTTTGTGACAAAAAAGCATGTTATGTGAAATTCACTTCTGTGTAAACTTGAACTTTCCTAATGGGAATGGAAGATGGACAGAAGCACCAGTGTTCCAGCATCTCTCTGCTCATCCCTATAAATATAAGGAATTTATTAACACTCCTAGCTGCTGAAAGCAAATGTTTAGGGACACTGACAACTGAAAGAAAATCTGAAGATCCCCAGAACTGAGCTGTGTCACCTTCCAGTCTGCAACAGTATGCCTAGGGACTGGTGCTACTGTGGAAAAAGCTACTGAATTCGGACTGCTAAGACTCAGACAGTAAAAGGATATCCTGCATCTGAAGGAATAAGCCCTTACCACCACAGCGACACTGATCACTACATGGTTTCCCCATACTAAAATCAATGCCATCCTCACCATGTGTATAATCATTATAATCCTGGTTACACTGTTGTGTTGTAGCCATCTGCCCTTTGCTCTTCAGGCTGCAGAGAAGTAAGTAAAAATTGTAGTTCCTGAGTGAACACAAGAACTAGTCCTGCTGCATGTCAGCATGGACAGAGAGGAATGAGACCCTCCAACCACAGACTAAAGCTACGGTGGTGGTGCTGCAGCCATAGGATCTTCCCCTGTGGCTCTTGGACAACAGTGCCAAAATACCCTTACAATATGTACAGAGTGGCATCATTATAAACCATGATTACAGTTTTCATAATCTGGGAATGATTACTCAGTAATTAAGGAGCTATCACACACAGCTCTCTGGATGACGTGCTTGCGACTGCCAGGAATTGGGAGTGGTGAGCACAGGCGTGGCATGAAGTTCATGGATGAGCAAACAGGAGGCAAAGGGAAACTAAATAGAAAGCTGACATTGGGTAGATGCTCCTGTGTCAAACAGAGCAAGGCAAATACTGAAAAATGCTGAAGATAAATGCTGAAGAAGAGGCAGATGGGGAAGACTGCTAAGGAGAGAGAGGAGATGAACGAGCAGCAAGTTGGTGGGGGTGACTGTAGACGTATCTCCTGTCAGCAGGCTGGAGCTGGGCAGCGGGCAACCAACTTCTCAGGGACTCCAGGAGCTGCCTGAAGACCTGCTCTGCAAGGCTATGACACCTGCAACCTCCTTGCATTGTGCTAATGGAGAAGCTCTGGCTTTCCAGGCAGCAGGCAAAGCTTTTCAACCAGAAGAGGGGAGAAGGTCATACCATAGTACTATGTGGAGTCAATAGTCTCTGTAATTCATCTACTTCTTTTCTGTATTGCCCCAGAAGAGAGCTGTTGGGCTGTGGGGAACCCCTAGCTTTGTAGTGCTGTCCCTCCCAGTGGGTGAGGAGAGCTGAGGGGACAAATCCCAGTGGAGCATCCCATGGAGTTCATGGGAAAAGTGGCCAGGCCACACACCCCCAGACCCTGGGCTGGACTGCCATGACTGCTACAGAGGGGAAGTGCCCAGCCCTGGACTGGCAGGGAGGGATGTACTGGGGATAGGGCTGGGGGTAGCACAGTCCGTGAGTAGTCTGCACTCTGCATGTCCTGGTCCTTTGCACTGCTGACAGGACAGGGCCATCAGGAGCTGGCATGTTCCCGAGCTGCACCCTGCCCATTGCCACCCTGCCAAACCCTGGTGGGATGAGCTGAGAGGCTCAGTCAGAAGCAGGAAGCAGCTGTCATGGTGGGGCACCAGCATTGTGGGACTTGTAAGGTGACTGAGAGTGGCAAGGTAACTGCAGAGAGACAAGGAGGAGGTTTACAGCATCAGCATCAACCCACAGAATGGAATCATCTCACTGCAACTTCAGATATGCTGCCCTTCCACAAGGAGATTTAAAATAGCTTTTGTGCCTCCACTAACCAAACCATAATGAAAACCCAAAAGTGCTGGCAGTGAGGTTACAATACACCTTTCTGGCACAAGTGGGCAAGTTGTGCCCCACAGGAAAATGCTCTGTAAACTCCCAAAAAGAGGTACCGAAGAAAGAAGTAAGTAAAATTTGTTATCTGTGTTAGGGAGTGTAACAAGCACTTCAGTGAAAAGCCTGAGAACCAAGCAGACCAAAACTTCCAAAGCTGTGAGTGGAGTAGGAAGCATCAGCTCCCAGATCATTTAAAATTTTTTCTTGCTATTGGTGTACCTTTTACTAAATCTTTCTGGCAGCGTATTCAGACTCTCACAAGACCTCCTTTATGTCACCTACTCTCAGAGAAGGGCAGCTGATTATTAATTCATAATCCTGCACTAAAATGGGCTGGCAGGCTAAAAGCAGGCCATTAATAAGAAAACAAAAACAAAAATTAAAAGTGGAGAGTAGTCTCTGCTGCAGTGTACTGAAATTAATAATCTTCAGTTGAGTTAGGCAATTAGTGTTTCCACGTGTGCATTTTTTCCTGAAGCCTAGCTCTGTACTGTTGGGCCTCCTTTAAAGGACACTTGGTTCCTTCTGGGTCACAATGGTTTCCCTGCTTTCACCTTCCACAAGCAGAGATTGTTCCAAGTGAATGAGTTTTTTCAGGCCTTTGCTGACTCAGAATTTACATCAGATTTATTTTATTTTATTTTATTTTATTTTATTTTATTTTATTTTATTTTATTTTATTTTATTATATATATATTTTTATGTTTAATATCTTGCAAAGACCTTGAATTTTAGATTTTGTCTCTTGCAGATGGTCTCCTTCTCTTGCTGAGTTAGCACAGTGGTGTCTCTCAGATGAGATAGAATAATGCAGCCTTTGCCAAGCCTGCTCTGAATTTTTTATTGAATGTTGAATTTGCAACTTGATATGAGCTGCAAGTGTTCCTCTATGCACTTGAATTGCAATGGGATGTGCTACTTCTCTGGAGGAGTGAGCAGTAAAGTGAACTATATCAAAATGTACCTTTTGGTCCCATGGCAGGGCAGATATAATAAGCAGGCCAGTTAGTTTCTCTCAAGATTTACAGCACAGCCTTTCTTATTAGCAGTGTTTTGAGGGAAGATGGTGAATTCTCTTTCCAGCTTAGCAGCTTCCTGTAGTTTGTAAGAAATGTTGACTTCTTTGTTTTGGACAGCTTGGATTCTGTTGTGCTGTCTTATGGCTGATTCAAAGCATATTTTAATTAAAAGCTACTTGTGTAATCTGTTTAACGTGCAAATATGGTTTCCGAGGGACTTAATGAAACTGCGTTGCGTTCTAGAGTTCAATCTCTTCAGCCTGCTGGAGAAGGGAAACTTGCATGTCAGTTAGTTGAGCTCTGATGTTTAAACACCAGCTGTAAGAAAATGTGTCCAAGTCACTGTACCTGTTTTCAACACGTAGCACTACTTGACAATTAGTTGACATGTGGCATTGAATGAAGTCGCAGTCTCTATGAACTAGAGAGTAACTGCAACAAGGTTATGGTAACTGCAACATACTGAGTGCAATGACACTTCTCAAATACGTGGCTCATTTATTGAATGTCAGGTTTTCAAATCCCTCTCATGTTTCAGATTTTAATTAAAGTAACCAGTTATCTAAAACTGTCAGTTTTTTATCAATAAATGAAAGAAATATGTTCTGTATGCTGTCTATATCTGCTGAATGTAAATCTGCTGTGTCTGATTCAATCTCTATGGCACTGACTTTGGATTTGTTCCTTTCTGTATTTTGCATAATTGCAATATTGTCTGCTTTGAAATGATTTCACAGTGATAAAACTACCCATCTGACTTCTCTTTATCACTGTCTTAAAGTACTAGCATCCAACAAGGGAGGCTGTTCCACTCTGCTACTGCTTGACTTTGGGGAGAATACAGATCAACACCTGAGTGATGCTTACTGTCCAGGGCTTGCAGTCTGAGCTGCACTTGTATTTACACAAGTCAGGAGGAGCATAGCTGAGGATATCTGATTCTTCAGTGCACATAGATGATCCAGCATTCAGCTACTATCTCTGCATCAGCATGACCTGTAGGGGCAGGATGTGACTACAGTAGTTTTGTCATATCATATGCTTTTATTCCTTCTGAAAACATGTACTATATTAAATCAGACTTTGAAGATGTCAATCTCCTCTTTTCTTTAAAAGGGGGATGTAGTATTTACAACGGAGTCCCACCTTTCCCATAAGTTTGTGAAAATCATAGTGCTGTAGGTAAAATACCTGCAGCAGGCCAGCAGATGAGCATTCTCATCTTAATTTCTTTCTTGGTGTAACAGTTTCTTTGCTGCAAAAACCTAGGTGGACACTGCCATTATATGCTCTGTTCTGCCCTCTTGGCTGTCTAGAAAGTTTATGATGAGGTTTGGAAACAAGTCTAAAATTGAAGACTATGTTCTGTGTGACCTAACCCATCATTGCACGGAGAATCTCTAAACTGCTGGAGATCACTGCCGCTAGGGTGAAGTACCTGACTGATTGTTTTGCAGTTGTCTCCCTACAGATGTGCGTTTGCTAATGCTGAGACAGTAACCATTTCTTTTTTCCTTGTGTAGTCCCTTTGTATGACAGAGAAACAGTTTGAGCTGAATGATAGAAGAATATTCTTGCAGTGATTTTTTTTTGCAGAGTTCCACAGTGATTTGATACCACCTGCAGTCTTGATATCAGTGATAGACAGGAATTATGTTTATTCTTGGGTAACAGGTGGTCATGTTGGAAGCCTGCCTGAGTATGGGAAGGTTTTTCTCTCCCTTGAAGATAGATTTCTGTTATCCTGATTTCAACATGGACAAGAGAGGCTTTGTTCCACCTTACCCAAGAGGATCAAATGCTGGGTGAGACAGACCTGTTTTTCCACATTGGCATTGAAATGCAACCCTCAACTCAAGCTTCATCTCTTCTTCTGACAAGGCAGGTTTAAAAAAGAATTGTCTACTAACACTCCTATCCTAGTGGAGCAGGTATTTCACAGTTGGGGGACACTGAAAGACTGTTTGGTTTAGAATAACTGCTGACATCCAGGAAGTGAAATAACAACATGTATGTACAAAGCTCAAATATATGATACCTCTTGTGCTGGTATATTTTGATCCTAGAGATACTGCCTCCTCCCTGAGTGACTGATGGAACTGAATCACAACATGATTTAAAATTGGGAGCTAAGATTTTTGAAAACTTTGCATTTCAATTGGCTCTTTAGTTTCTCAATCATGACAAACATAGGCTGCTGTTCAGAAAACATTCTTGAGTCACTCATCTCATTCAGACAGAAATTAAAGTGTTAGATGCAGACTGATATTTCTGTAAGTCGTGTTGGTCTGATGTGCTCATTAGCAACATACAGTACATCCTAAATATTTGCACATTCAAATACTGTTCTTAAAACAGCCTGTTTTAAACTGAACCATCTATTTATGCATCAAGCTGAGGGAGAGAGCAGAAATAGAGGTACCAAACCCTTCTGATTCCCTGGACCTGGTCTGCTTAACATGTGATTAATTAAAAGACCAGTGTTTTGTATAAAATTTCAGTGTAAGAAGTTTCAGTTGTTATCTTGGCCTATAGTACAAATTGGCATCAGCTTCTGGAAAAAAAATGGCAAAAAATGACTGGAGGAGGAAGGACATAAAGTTGAAAAGGTGAGGGACTGTCTGTTACATCTAGAGATAAGTGGCAAGAAACCTCTGATTTCTTTGCTCTTCTTTCATGATGAAAAGGTTATTCTGATGGACAGAGACTGCCTGTTTTTACCCCGGGGCCAAGAACAATAACAAGACTCACAGGAATGGCGTGTGCCAGGTGCTTTTTGAGATCAGACTAACTGGGATTATTGTCACTGATGCTAAGTGGATGGAAATATTCATTTATATTGACTATCATTATTGACTTTTTCTCTTCCTCCTCTGCTCTAATACAAAAGGAAAATATTATTTTCCAACTTTCCCATGCTCTGGGTATTTTTCCTACCTGAATAGCAGACCATTCATCTAAAGAAGTAAGCATATGTGGCAATAATCAGTTGCTAGATTCGGAAAACTTTTAGAAAGGAACTCTGTAAGTGAAATGGGTTCCTTTGAAAAGGTAGTTGGGCTCCTCAGTCATTTCAGTACTCCAGAAACTGCTGCCCTTGGTATCTAGCTTTCTGAATGCAATTTTAAAAACGTTTTGGCAGGGGACATGAATGTACTGCTCCCATGTGAGGCAGCTGTTCTCAGGACAAGTTGAGGCAGAGCTAGGCTTGTCCTGCCCTGGATTGCTCCAGGCCTTCTCTTGGCAGTCAAACACTGAGCATTGCTAATGACGTAGGCTGGGTTTGCAGTCTCAGCTGAACTGGAAGAAGTAAAAGTATTAGGGCACTTGGGTGCTGCAGATAAATCAAATATACCTGTCTTATCATATTAGTGGGGGATGAATAATTTGGAAAGGTGGTCAATTTACACTGTGCCTGAATTTCAGAGGCAGATTCTGGACTTTAATGCTGTTCTTCTGATTTTCAGCTGAAAAAGGGGCACATTTTTGCACGGTTCAAGTAGGAATGTGCATATACATGCATGATTTACACCAACTAGAATTAGCTGGAATCATGGTTTTAAATAATAATAATAATAGTAGAGATCAAATGCTAACAGTTTTTAACCTTGTTTTCAGTGGAGAAGAAAGTTCATTTATTCATTTATTATATTATTCCTTGAGTGTTCTGACCATTTTTCTTGAAAATCTGAATCCATACTTCCAAATGTGCATCCAACTTTATTGAATGGCTTGAATTTGATGTCTATAATAGCACCCTGCTCTTTCGTGGGTGCTAGTTTCAGTCATAGCTGAATACTGCTGCTGTGCTCCAAACATAACTCTTCAATCACGTTGATGTGACCCTCAAGAATCAAAATATTTCTGGTGAAATGACACCTTGGGTATCAAGTTTTGTGAAGTAACTTCTGATGTGAGCATTGTGACCAGAACTGACCTGCTGACCTTCTCCTGTGTATTTGCATGTATGTGCACATGTATTTGCATATGGCCAAGCAGTTAGCCAAGTGGGGTGATATGGAATGAAATTAAATCTTGTAGCTTAGTTCTATGTTGAATCAGATCAGCAATACAGCATGCAGTTAATTTTGTAGTTTTGTGAAAGTTTGTGGAGGTACACAAGATGTTGTGGTTTAACTCCAGCAGGCGGCTAAGTACCACGCAGCTGCTCTCTCCCTCTCTCTATGGCAGGATGGGGGTGAGAATTAGAAAGTTAAAAGTGAGAGAACTCACAGGCTTAGATAAAGATGGTTTATTAGGTGAAGAAAAATCTGTGTGTGCAAGTGAAAACAAGATATTCATTCACTACTTCCCATTGTCAGGCAGATGTTCAGTCACTTCCAGAAAAGCAGGGCATATCACATGTGATGGTTTCTTGGGAAGATAAACACCAACACTCTGAATGTGCCTCCCTTCCTCTCTCTTTCCACCAGCTTTTATTGCTGAGCACAACATCATATGGTATGGGATATCTCTTTGGTCAATCTGGGTCAGCTGCCCTGGCTGTGTCCCCTCCGAGCTCCTTGTGCACTCCCAGCCTCCTTGCTGGTAGGGCAGCATCAGTAGAAAAGTCTTTGACTCTCTGTAAGCACTCTCTGCAACAGCTAAAAACATTGGTGTATTATCATCACTATTTTCATCAAAAATCCAAAACACAGGATTATGCAAGCCTCTACAAAGACAATTAACTCTTTCAAACAAAGCCATGACACAAGAGTAAGCAGCAACTGCTTTTTGTGATTTAAATTGGCCATGGGATGGCAGCTTTCTGGTGTTAATCCACAGTGGAAATTTGGTTATTAAGTACGTTATATATGTGTCCGTTTTCTGGCTCATTACTATTGGGTTACGTAGCAAGAAGATTTTTCAAGCACAGGCTACTCAATGTCAACCTCCACCTGTTCTGAAGAAGTCTGCTAAATGGAGTATCCTGGAATATCAATATGGATTACAGAGCTGTGGGAGCAGCAGTTAGGGACTGAAGAGCACAGGCAGTTTTTTCATCAATCCTCCTGGTTAAAGGGAAACAATTTGAAAGGGCCAATTGAACCTGGCAAATCAACAGATGGTTAAAGGACTGATGTCACAGACAGGAATTCAGCTACACAGACCATGGGACTCACTTTGAGAAACCTGGTCTGCTAGGGGCTGATGGGGTCCACCCATCAGAAAAGAGGAAGAGCATCTTTGGTCATAGGCTTGCCGAACTGGTGAAGAGGTCTTTAAAGTAAAGTTGCTGGGGGAGTGGAACCTCAGTCCATACCATTCATGCCAGTTTGATGCCAGTGTCAGTGACAAAGGGGCCCAAGAAAGCTGGTTAATATCCAAGGATCACCTCCACCAAGCTCAGGAGCAAAGCATCACAAAAAGGATGAAGTCAGGCAAAAAAGCCAGGAAGCATGCATGGATCAACAAGGAGATCCTGGCCAAACTCAAGCAGAAAAAGAAGGCCTACAAAGGGTAGAAGCAAGGACAGAAAGCCTGGAAGAATACAGAGAAATCATCTGAGCAACCAGGGATCGGGTTAGGAAAGCTAATGTCAAGGACAAGAAGAAGGGGTTCTATAGGTACATTGGTGATAAAAGGAAGACTAGGGAAATTGTGGGCCCTCGCCTGAAGGAAATGGGAAAGCAGATTTCCTGGGATATGAAGAAGGTACTCAATGGCATTTTTGCTTCAGTCTTCACTGGCAAGACTTCAGCCCAAGTTACAGAAGGCAAAGGAGGGACTGGGAGAATGAAGAACCACCCACTGTAGGAGAAGATCAGGTTTGAGACCATCTAAGGAATGTGAAGGTCCATGGGACCTGATGAGATGCATCCATGGACCCTGAGGGAACTGACAAAAGAAATTGTTAAGCCACTGTCCATCATATTTGAGAAGTCATTGTAGTCCGATGAAGTTCCCCCTGGCTGAAATAGGGGAAACATAACCCCCATTTTTAAAAAGGGAAGAAGGAAGACCTGGTGAAGTACAGAGCGGTCAGTCTCTCCTCTGTGCTCAGCAAGGTCACAGAGCAGATCCTTCTGGAAACTATGTCAAGGCACATGGAAGACCAAGAAGTAATAGGTGAAAGCCAATGTGGCTTCACTAAGGTCAAATCATGCCTGAGAAAACTGGTGGCCTTCTAGGACAGGTTTACAGCATTGGTGGATAATGAAAGAGCAACTGATGTCACAGAATCACAGAATCACAGGATCAAAGGGGTTGGAAGGGACCTCGAAAGATCATCGGGTCCAACCCCCCTGCCAAAGCAGGTTCCTTAGAGCAGGCTGCCCAGGTAGGCGTCCAGACGGGCCTTGAATATCTCCAGAGAAGGAGACTCCACAACCTCCCTGGGCAGCCTGTTCCAGTGCTCCGTCACCCTCACTGTGAAGAAGTTCTTTCTCATGTTGGTGCAGAACTTCCTGTGCTCTATTGTGGCCATTACCCCTTGTCCTGTCCCCACAAACCACTGAAAAGAGGTTGGCCAAATCCCTCTGTCTCCCACACCTCAGGTATTTATACGTCATCTACCTGGACTTCTGCAAAGCATTTGACACTGTCCCACATTATATCCTTGTCTCTAAATTGGAGCAACGTGAATTTGACCATTCAGTGGGTAAAGAGTTGGCAGGATGGTCACACTCAAAGAGTTGTGATCAATGGCTCAATGTCCAAGTGGAGACCAGTGACAAGTGGCATACCTCAGTGGTCAGTATTGGAACTAGCACTGTTTAGCTGTGAGGTGCTGTCAACATGCTGGAGGGAACGGATGCCATCCAGAGGGACCTTGGCACACTTGAGAGGTAAGCCTTTGTGAACCTCATAAAGCTCAACAAGGCCAAGTGCAAGGTCCTGCAATCCTTAGAGACCTTATAGTGGTCTTCCTGTGCCTGGAGGGGGCCTACAACGTAGATGGATGGGGACTTTAACAGGAAGTATAGTGATAGGACAATGAGTAACAGCTTTAAAATAAGAGAGGGTATATTTAGATTAGACATTCAGAAGAAATTCATTACTCTGAGGGTGGTGAGGCACGAGAACAGGTTGCCCAGAGAAGATAAAGATGCCCCATTCCTGGAGGTGTTCAAGGCCAGGTTGGATGAGGCTTTGAGCAACCTGATTTAGTGGAAGGTGTCCCTGCCCAGGGCAGAGGGGGTTGGAACTAGATGATCTTAAACATCCCTTCCAAGAAAAATCATTCTATGATTCTATGATAAATCTAACAACCAATTTCAGGCAACCTGATATTTTGTTGGTACGATATCCACAATCCTGTTGCAGGATCTACATTTTGCACACAGAACTATAATGCACGATTACCTGCTCAACTATGTGTTTAGGAGGAAGACAACATGCAGTCTGAGGCTGTGTTTTCTCTCAGGCAGAAGACATTACTGAAAGCAACAGTGAAATACACAATATTATCTGTTGTCCTTCCATTTCTTTTTCCACATTAGAATAAACGAAGGAATTTATTCTCCTACAGTTTGTAATACTTTGCAGTACCTTTAAGGCTGGGTCTTGTACTATGTTTGCACAGAAGTTTATTGCATAATAAAATAAATATTTGCTTTTAAGAGATATGTCCTGTTATTTATTTGGATTTCCTTGATGTAATATCTTTCTGAGCCTTTGTGGTGTATGGCACGGAGGCACAGAAAGTTGAAGGAGAAATTAGGTAAAATGAGGGGAGTGAAGATGGATTGTTTTAAGTTTTTTTCCAGAGAAGAATACATTTTAATTTATAAAGGTGCATATTGGTGAGTAGGTTTTTAAAATGAAAACACATGTAGTGGTGTAGGATACAACAGAAAAATCAAAGAAAACATAAGAGAATTATGGGGTAGAAGCAGTGCTCTAAAACCTTATGCTATGCTCCTTGTTCTCTAGATACGAAAAAGAAAAAATCTACGTTCTTTACTATGGTTGTTGTAGGTAAGCTCAATGTGACTCCTTCTGAAAGTGGGAGGTGATTCCTATTTTAAGCAAAACTAACATAAATTATGCTCATTCTGTCATAGATTTCACTCTCTCATTCTCTCATACTTACAAATGCAAAGATATATATGTGTCAAAGTATTCTGGGAAGGAACAGTAGTGCCACAGGTGAGAAGTGACAGAAGATGTGGGTTCCTCATCATGTCTTCAGAGCTTCTTTTTGATTGGCAATAATTATTAATCTTTATTAACTGAATTTTAGTTGTGCCATTTACATCTTCCACAAGTAGAGATTTCCTGAGATATACGCATGACTATTCTCTCTTGCCCCTTGAAAATATAAGGAAAAATTACTCAGTCTCAGCATTCCTTATTTTCTTACTTGAGTATTTTATGGCTGCAAGACTGTTTCTCATCTCTTTCTCACTGTATCTTTATGGCGTTAAGTTACTGGCCTGGTTGTTTTCTGGGTATTTGAATGATAACATTCTGCAACAATTAATTTATTCCTTGTTCTAACTCTTTAATAAGCTGCCTCTACATAAAAATTTCCATTCAGATACCATTTATACCAAACTTATTATTTCTGTTACAATGCTCTGCAGTTTAATGTAGTATTTACCTCAGAAAAATACATAGCACAAACACAAACAGATTTTCACTGCTATGGAAGCCAACTGTAATGTATGCTGAGAACAAATGTGGTCCAAGAAACCAATGTTTACCAGAAAATGCACTTTTTCTGACATAGAAATTAAACCAGTAGGATTTTATACTTAAAACCAGCACCCTATACTCAACAATTCTTAATTATTTTAAAATTACACTATAGTATAAGTATCCTAAGTAAATTTAGGATGAAATCTTTTTACTAGAATGTTATCAATCAGAACCTGAATACAGTACGAAATCTCATCTGATGACTTTAAACCGATGTACATTCCTCCGTAGGTAGTCAGTGTAAAATTCTCATTTAGATAAGAGCAAGAGAGTACTAAAGATGAAATAGATGTCTACAACTTGTGGTTCGGTAAAGATGGGTTTTAGGGCTCTCATTTACCCTAGTCATACAGGTCTATGCAGTTGTTTGTGCTTAAAATGGATCATGAATGTCATGAATCTCATAGCCACACATTAAGACTCCTTTGTGTGCAGGTGAAACCTTCATAGAAAGAGCAAGGCAGCAAGGCAAGAAAATCCTGAAATGCAGTCTGTGTTGCTTCACGGTGTGGTCTCCATGAAAGGGTGCAGGGAGTTCCAACATCGTAGAAGTGTCATTGTATGCAGATGTTCCTGGGCAGAGCGTAGGGAGTATTAAACCTTAACACTGTAAAAGATCTCTCGAAGGCTTTATCGCTGGGAAAAAGCTAAAAAATTGACGTAACTGGTGGGCAGAAATTGGCTATTTTAGTGTAGAAGTCACTAGACTTGAGGTCAGAGTGTTATTGTTCCCAGAATCGCTGTAGTTCCCAGAATTTCCTTCAGAGGGTGAAGGAGAAGGAATTGGACTTCTAAGATAAGCATTTTCTTTCTCCGTGTGTCCTGCTTACAATTGCCTGTAGGAGAAAGATCAATAAAGTTTTCTGTTTAAGCACAACGAAACAACTGGGCATCCCTGAAGGGAATGTAGCATCCCTGGATGCTCTCAGTGTCACCTGCTGCCATCTTCTGGTCGTCGTGCCGCAAACAGCTCACAGAGGTTCGCGTGGGACAAGGTTTTCCCCCGAGCTGTAACCGTGAGCAATGCCATCCACTTCGTATTTCAGAACACCCGTAATGCTCTCTGCCTTTCTTTGAGGGCTCTGCATGCAGACTTTTAAGATTTTTTTTTTTCGTTTATTTCTTTTCCCCTCCATAATGATTAGTAAAACGGGAAGTCTTAACCCCCGTGCCCCAGATTGGAAGGGGGTTCATTTTCCCAGAGCAGATGGTCAGGTCCCAGCTTTCTTATATGGAGAAGTAGCACTGTCTTCCTACTGTCGCCCTGTTGTGCTTTTTACTTACTCTGAAGCTACTTTTTGACAAACAAGTGCGCTCAGTTCTGTGAGAGCTGGGGCAAAAGCGCAGTTTCAGACCTTTATCTTCCCAACAGCAAGAAACTCGCAATAACCTTAATAGACAAGAGACCTTGATGGCAATTCAAGAACAGCATTTTGATTTCTGCTGTTGCATATGAAAACTCCTACAATATTGAGTCTTTCACCTGAGCTGTTTGAATTGGGAATCCTGACTATGAATTTTAAACATAGATCTCTATTTTTCAATATGCTAAAGAAATCCAGGAAAACCAAATCCAATGGATCTGTAAAATACTGCCATCCAAACACTTCTTATGCTAAGAGGTTCCTGTCGTTCGAGAGAAGACCATGTAGTCAGAGACCTCAATTCATGGAGCCCTTGCAAGCAGCAATGCCACAAAAGCAGCATACTTCATAGATACTAATTTGGATCCATGACTGCTTACAGAGATGGAAGCTTTAAAAATCACATGGCATTGATGCTATGAACTCAGGGAGACTGGAAATCAACAAGAATTTGCTATCAATACCAGTAGACAAATATAAAATTGAACGCATTCCTGCCAGTGGTACGGGCATCTGAAAACACACTGTTTCTGAAGTGACCTCATGCATGAAGGAGAGTCGACTTCCCATCATCTCAGAGAGTGGTTCTAAAACTCCACAACTACAGCAAATGCAATATTCTCAGAACAGAAACAAACAAACAAACAAACAAACAAAAAGGCAAAGCTCTGGGTCCATGAGATATTGCTTCTCTACTAAGCAGCATGATTTAGCTCCTCCACACTTCTGCTAGAGGTGACCTGGAGGGAAGGAAAGCAACTCCAGCTGCCACCCTTCTTTGGCAGGCACTGCCTCTGCATTTCATCAGGCTGCCAGGTACACTGACAAAGCTATCCCGAAATCCCTTGATTTGTGGGAGAGTAAATAGCACATAAATAAAAAGCAGGGAAACAGGAGAGGTTGGGATTCACTTTAATTGGCATCTCTCTGGCTACTTAGAGACCTGAAGTTTCTTCAACTAGGGGAGGAATATGGGGCCAAGGGGAAGACCTGCCTTTACTGTTTGAGTTCATAGAATCATAGAATCATAGAATATCCCGAGTTGGAAGGGACCCATAAGGATCATCAAGTCCAACTCCTGGCACCGCACAGGTCTGCCCAAAAGTTTAGACCATGTGCCTAAGTGCACAGTCCAATCTCTTCTTAAATTCAGACAGGCTTGGTGCAGTGACTACTTCCCTGGGGAGCCTGTTCCAGTGTGCAACCACCCTCTCGGTGAAGAACCTCTTCCTGATGTCCAGCCTAAACTTCCCCTGCCTCAGCTTCACACTGTTCCCACGGGTCCTATCACTGGTGATAACAGAGAACAGGTCGTCTGCCTCTCCACTCCCTCTCGCGAGGAATTTATAGACTGCGATGAGGTCCCCCCTCAGCCTCCTCTTCTCCAGGCTGAACAGGCCCAGTGACCTCAGCCGCTCCTCATACGTCTTCCCCTCTAGGCCCTTCACCATCTTCGTTGCCCTCCTCTGGACACTCTCCAACAGTTTAATGTCCTTTTTGTACTGTGGTGCCCAGAACTGCACACAGTACTCGAGGTGAGGCCGCACCAGCGCAGAGTAGAGTGGGACAATCACTTCCCTCGACCGACTAGCGATGCCGTGCTTGATGCACCCCAGGATACAGTTGGCCCTCCTGGCTGCCAGGGCACACTGCTGGCTCATATTCAACTTGCTGTCAACCACAACCCCCAGATCCCTCTCTGCAGGGCTGCTCTCCAGCGTCTCATCGCCCAGTCTGTACGTATAGCCAGGGTTGCCCCGTCCCAGGTGCAGGACCCGGCACTTGCTTTTGTTAAACTTCATGTGGTTGGTGATCGCCCAGCTCTCCAATCTGTCCAGATCTCTCTGCGAGGCCTTTCCACCCTCACCCGAGTCCACAACTCCTCCAAGTCTAGTGTCGTCGGCAAATTTGCTCAGAACATCTTCTAGTCCTACATCCAAATCATTTATAAAAACATTGAAGAGGACTGGCCCTAAAATGGAGCCTTGAGGGACCCCACTAGTGACCATCTGCCAGCCAGATGTGGCCCCATTTACCACAACCCTTTGAGCCCTGCCCGTCAGCCAATGGCTCACCCATCGTATGATGTTTTTGTTTAGCTGTATGCTGGACATTTTGTCCAGTAGGATCCTATGGGAAACCGTGTCAAAAGCTTTGCTGAAGTCCAAAAAGATCACATCAGCTGGTTTCCCTTGATCGACTAGATGGGTGATCTTATCATAAAAGGAAATCAAATTTGTTAGGCAGGACCTACCCCTCATGAACCCATGTTGGCTGGGACCAATGACTGCAAGTGACTGAGTTGGAAGTGTGAAGCCCACTTTGGGCAATGTGAGCAGGGGGACTACCTAAACAGTGATTAACTGACACCTTGGTATGAGTTTCTTAGTTTAATAAAAATGAAAATAATAATAATAACATCAACTACAACAACAACAAAAAGTGCCACCTGGCAAGCTCCCTGTCTTGCTACGAAAACCCAAGAAGGCTGAACTTGCAGAAATCACAAATAAAGGTCTCTGAAAATTTTCAGTCTTGAAGGAAGGCACTTGAAGAGACCTCGGGATCCACATCCAGGCAGAGCACGTTGCCTGCATTGCCTCTGGAGTGAAGCACAGCAGACACAGTGCCCCAGCCAACAATATCCTGCAGGTGTTCTTGAGATGTTCTCGAGGCATTTCTCCCTCACAGCCCTGCCCAGACGAACCTGTCCCAGGCAGCCACACCCCAGGGACCTGTTTCTTGCTTAGCCACAGCAGGCGTCGGGCTGGGATTGGCATTCCTTCCGTCTGGGTCACTCTCCACCTTGACATGCCCAACAGGGAAGGAGAGGGAAGGGGAAGAGAACGAGGAACCGGAAGATGCAAGAAAAGTACGTGGAAGGCTAGGGAAAATGCGGGCTTTGGTTGGAGGGAAATGCCGAGAGCATTGGGACTGTTGAGCCTGGAGGAGGTGCAGTGAGGTCACCCTGAGAGGTTGTGGAGTCTCCAGCCACGGAGTTCTTCCAAACCCAACCGGACCCAGGCCGGGGCAACCTGCTGTAGCTGACTCTGCTTGAGCAGAGGGTAGTCTGGATGAGCTCAGAAGGCTACTTGTGACTTCAGAGGTCCTGCTGTGGCATGGCCCCGTGATCCTGAGACATGGGGAAGGGCAAGGGGAGGGAGGTTCTCTCCCCAGGAGTGGAAATGAGGGTTTGGGCTGGAGGCGGGAGGCAGCCTTTGATGCAGAGAGGTCACAGGGCAGGGCCAGGCTGGAGAGCAGGGAGGAGGCTCATCCTGGCAAGGCCAGGTGTGGGGACAGCCTCTTCCATAGCAATGGGAGGAGCAGGAGCAGGGTGGTCCCTGAGCCCCCTGCTGGGTGAGGTCACAGGCAGGGGGGTGAGGTCACAGGGGGATTCCTGCCTACTGGTCCCCTCCAGGGGATAAAGGACCAGAGCCTGCGCAGGAGAGGGCCTGGTCCGGAGCCCATCTCCAGAGGGGTGGGCACTGGGCAGTGCACGTGGAGCCACCCTGCTACACGCAGCGCTCGGACAGGCCGTCAAGGACGGGCACAGGCACGGGCAGGGGCACGCAGGGCCTGTGGACGGAAACCAACCGCGAGGGCCAACAAGGACAGCAAGAGCAGGGGCAAGGCAGTCAGGACACAGGGAGATCCGCCCGCGCAGCCTGGAGACACCTCGGGATTGAGCCGCGAGCAGCATGTCCGGAGCAGAGGAGGTCTGCGCGGTGCCTGAGCAGGAGCGGGAGCCTGAAGCGACGTGCTCTGGGGGCCCCTCCACAGGCAGGGGAGCAAAGGCCAAGAAGAGCCGCTCCTCCCGCTCCTCCCGGGCTGGGCTGCTCTTCCCTGTGAGCCGCATAGACAGGCAGCTGCGCAGAGGCCACTTCGCCGAGCGCCTTGGAGCCAGGGCCCCCGTCTTTCTGGCTGCTGTGCTGCAGTGGGTGACGCACAAGACCATGGACATGGCTGGGAAGATTTCCAAGAAGAGCAACCAACAGCGCATTTCCCCGGGCCACTTGCAGATGGCTGTGCGGAACAGCCCTGCGCTCAAGCAGCTCCTGCTAGGCAAGCCCAGGCACCACAGCAGGGCTGTCCCCCACAGCCAGCGCGTGGCCTCACCCTCCAAAAAGAAGAAGGCCAAGGATAGGAGGAGAAGGCGCAGGCAACGGGCTGCACCTGCCCATGCCACCGCTGCTGTCGCTGCCAAGTGAAAACAGACATTCCTGTCCCAGACCAGCATGGCAAGGGCTGTCCTGTTTGCCCGGCTCTTGACAAATCCACCGCTCTGGTCTAATGGTCCAATAAAAGCCCTTGAAATGCCATGTTGTGCCTGGGGCATGCCTTGTGGATGCTAGGCAGTGAAGTGAGGAGAGGGAGCATGGGGGACAGCAAGGAGGGGACACCCCGCCAGTGGACTGCTTTGTTAAACAGTGACATCTGGCAGTGTCGCAGCGGGGAAGAATCTGTGGAGGAATTGCTCAGGGTCCCAGTCTGCCTTTCAGCATTTTGCCAGCAGATGAGCTTCCAGGGCCTTCTCACTGCACTGCCTTCCCTGTCCAGGAGAGAACGGTTCCTGCACAGGAGCCTAAGCATGACAGCAGAGAGAGGGAGAGCATGTGGGGCAAAATAGGGGGTCACGTGGGTTATCAAAGCGGCACCTGACAGTGACCAGAGAGCAGCAGGTCCTCCCTCAGCCCCTTGTCCGTGTGACAGGGTTGTCCAAGCATGGTCTCTGCACCGCATCCCTCATTCCCTTCAAGGGAGGACCAGGGGATGCTCATGATGATGCAGGGCAGCTCTTGGGCCAAAGAAAAGGCACTTCTCTTCCACAACGTTGCTCCATTCTCCCTCCCTTCTCTTTCTGCCGGGGGAAGGGCCACCTGCCCATGGGGTCTATAAGAAGGCCTTTGGGACCAGGCTTCTTGTGGGAGCTTCTTCTCAGAGGAGCTCCCGCCTGGGGGTAGGATCTGTTTGCACCGTCTCAGAAAATCTCCTCCTGGCTGGTCAGATGGAGAGGTGCGTGTAACAGGCCTGGCAGTTGTTGCTCTTCTTCTGGTGGTGCCTTGCCTGACACTAGAAGAAAAAGAGGCTGCTGAAGCCCATGGAGGCCAGTGCTGGACATGCTCCAAGGACTTGAGCAGCCTCTTCTCATTTAACAGGCTCCCCACCCTGTATGCTCCCTGCCAGACACCTGCTCACACCCCAGTTGGAGCACAGGCAAATACTCAGGTTCCTGATCCAGCCTGAGCAAACTGTCAGCCTCTCTTCCAGGGTGAAGGACACAAGAGACAGGCCTTCCTGTGGGGTATCCCATTATCCCCCCGACAGTGGAGCCTGGAAAGGCAGGGTAAAGAAGAGAAGGGAAGGGCATACTTGCAAGGGGGAAGTCGTGGTGGTTTTACCTTGCTGGGCAGCTGAACTCCACCATTGCTCTCTCACTTCCCTTCCTCAGAAGAAGAGGGGGAGAAGAAAGTAAGAGGGAAAAAAATAAAAACGAGCAAAGACCCTGCAGAAGCACAGAGAGAGGAAAAAAATTTACTCTCTACTTCCCATCAATGAGTGACGCTCGGCCACGTCCTGGCAAGCAGAGCCTCAATACACATAGGACAGATGTCTTCATAACGAGAGCCCCTGCTCTCCTTCCCCTTTCCCACCTTTTATTGCTGAGTGTGACACCATATGGCATGGCATATCCCTTTGGTCAGCTGCGCTGGTGATGTCCCCTCCCCACCTCTTGCCCACCTCCAGCCTGCTGGCTCTTGGGGGGGTTGGAGGGAATCTCGATGCTGTGCCAGCACTACTCAGCAATAGACACAACACTGGTGTGATACCAGTGCTGTTCTAGCTACATGTGCAGACAACAGCACTGTATGGGCCACTGCAGGGAAAGTTAACTCCATCCCAGCCAGACCCAGAAGTGTGTTTTCTAGTTTCCATAGACAAATGCATTCCATTCAAAACTTTTCAAGCAAACTCAAACTTCAGAGAAGGGCAGGGGTGAGGTATTATTTGGAAACCATTCCTGAATAAAGAGGAATGTGCAATCTATGCCTATGAGAGGAATCAAAATCTGCAAACAAAAGTACAGATATACCTCCTTTTTTTTTTTGTTTGTTTGTTTTCAGAAGCATTGCCACAGAGTAGACCTAGAGGTGGCCTAGCACAGTGCTCAATTTTATAGAAAGTGTGAAGCACTTTGCTCAAGAAATTGTTAACTGTTGAGAGTTCAAGGAGATCTTTATGTTTGACCCATGCTGAGGTACATTATAAAAGAACTTGTCCTGGTTTCAGGTAGGACAGAGTTAATTTTCCTCCTAGTAGCTGGCAGGGTGCTATGTTTTGGATTAGAATGAGAAGAGCGCTGATAACATGCTGATGTTTTAATTGTTGTAGAGCAGTGCTTACACCAAGCCAAGGACTTTTCAGCTTCTCGCTCTGTCCTGCTAGCGAGCAGGCTAGGGATGCAGCAGGAGCTGGGAGGGGACAGACCCAGGACAGCTGACCCAAACTGGCCAAAGGGGTATTCCATACCATCTGACGTCATGCTGAACAATATATAGGGGTGGCTAGCCGGGGTGGAGGGGGGGGGGCCGGCTGCTCGGGGATCGGCTGGGCATCGGTCAACGGGTGGTGAGCAATTGCATTGTGCATCACTTATTTCGTACACATTATTACTATTAATACTATTATTATTATTATTATTGTTATTATTTTCCCTGTCTTAATAAACTGTCTTTATCTCAACTCACAGACTTCACTTTCCCGTTTCTCTCCCCCATCCCGGAGAGGGAGAGGGGAGGGTTGAGCGAACAGCTGTGTGGTGTTTGGCTGCCAGCCGGGCTAAACCACAACAGAACTGCACTAGACTTTTTCCAAAATTTCCAAAAATTTCCAAAATTTTCAAGGGTGAGCATCTGTCTGACCATTCATTTCTAACAGGGATATGTTTTCTACTTTCATTTTTCTTTCTTTCTTTCTTTCTTTCTTTCTTTCTTTCTTTCTCTTCTTTCTTCTCTTTCTTTCTTCTCTTTCTTTCTTTCTTTCTTTCTCTTTCTTTCTTATCTTTCTTTCTTTCTTTATTTCTTTCTTTCTCTTTATTTCTTTCTATTTCTTTATTCTCTTTCTTTCTTATCTTTCTTTCTTTCTTTCTTTCTTTTCTTTCTTTCTTTCTCTTTCTTTTTCTCTTTCTTTTTCTTTCTTTCTTTCTTTCTTTCTTTCTTTCTTTCTTTCTTTCTTTCTTTCTTTCTTTCTTTTTCTTTCTTTTTCTTTCTTCTTTCTTCGCTCTTTCACTCTTTCGCTTTCTTTCTCTCTCTCTTTCTCTCTCTCTCTTTCTCTCTTCCTCTCTCTCTCTCTTTCTCTCTCTCTCTTTCTCTCTTTCTCTCTCTCTCTTCTTTCCTTTCTTCCTTCCATCCTGCCTGCCTGCCTGCCTTCATTCCTGCCTTCCCTTCCTTTCTTTCTCTTTTTTTCTTGTCTTTCTCTCATACTTTTAACTATGTTCCCCATTACTTTAGTCACAAGTTTTTGTTTCTGCCTGTGGGTTAAGACTGCACTGGGGGAAGGGAGAATGGACGTTGAATATGAAACTTCAAAATTACAGGCCTCCTCACTGCTTACAACGTCTCTGCTAATGAGCAGGTGTCTCCAGCTCTAAGGTGGGAAGAAGACCACCTTGAAGTACAAGATCCTGCAGCTGAGCAGTCATACACACAGCCTGTGTCCTTTTTGCTGTCCTCCCCAGAGCTGAACTGATTCTCAGACCTTTGCGCTAGGACTCTGCAAGGCCCCAGAGTAAGGGCACAGTGTTGCATCAGGCCCTTTCTTTGGCAGTCTTTGGCAAGCTTTTGGGTGGTGGAAGGAAGACTGCTAGTCCAAACGAGGGAGGTTGCTTCCAGTGCACAGGGCATTAAGGGAGAATCCTTAGCAGTCGGATTGAGGAGGGAACAGGAGATGTAGGCACAGGCAAGCTTTGGAAGAGCAGAGGGACCAAGAGAAGGCACGTATAGACCTGCTGTAAATTGCATCAGATGTTTTCAGAGCCTTCAAGGACAATGAAGGGAGAGAACGTGAGTGCAAAGAAAGAAAGGAGAGGAATGCAGGAATGCAGAGAGGGAAAGGTTTCAGCAATGGCACAGGATTGCAGCTTCAATACTTTGGAGGAAAGGGCGTGCTGGAGCTGTAGAGGATATTTCCACGGCCAGTGTGGGAAATTGAGAGAGGACAACAGCACATATTTGCTGGGCAAGACCAAGGAAGAGCTAGATGCAGTGACTGGGAAGAGCCCTCTGTGTTACGGCTCTCGTGCACGGGAAAATAAAAAGGAGCCATTCTGGTCCTCCAGAAGCTCCAAGTGACCCTTGCTTCTCAATCCTGGTTGCAGTTTGTTGGCCCTAACCAGAGTACCAAATCTTTGGATTCAGAATAACACCAGCGCGAGTTGAGCTTTTATTCCTGACAAGTAGCCATTAAAATAAATGAGATTAAAGAAAGCAAGAGATGAGGTGTGTTTTCCAGAGAAGTTGAAATGATTCTGCTGGAAACAAAGCCTTTTGCACTTCTTCAAGACGGCACGGAGGTGGTGTAGAGTGGTGGTGGTGGAGGTGTAGAAATACCTTTATACTAATTGGGATTAATAATGAGATGCAAAACTTTTTGTGATCCCTCTACTGAATAAGAACCAGAGGTTGTTTTCATGTATTTTTGCACTGAACTGTCTGCATGTGTTCCTGTGGTGCACTTTTGTTAGCATGTGTCTCATGAAGGGCTCATTGAGCTCTGGAGGCAAAAGGGAGTGCTGCGCACCAAACATGCATGTAGAACCTAAAGGCAGGCTTGGCTTAACCACTGCAATTCCTTTTTGCCTATTTCCAGGAAGCCAGAGAGGGTTTCTGAGTGCTGAGAGTGTTCCTTCAGCTTTCTCGGGCACACGCACAGATTTGAGTGTACAGCTTTGTAACTGAGCTTTCCCAAGAGCGAGAGACCTTCTGCCTCTCCAAGGGTGCCGTTCTGCCTCCTCCTGTGGGTAACGCAATGCGCTCTTTGTCTTCCGATGATGCTCAAGCAGTGGCACGGTTGCACTGTGTCCAGGCCTGTGAGAGCAGTGCAACTGGAGGGCATGGCCGTATACTTGTGCCACCTCCAATCCATGTTGCCTGAGCACAAAAAGGAACACAGCCTATGCACGGGCAGTCCGTGCCTGACGAGGGGCCCTGGGTGGGTGCCCAGGCTCCGGGCTTCTGCACAAAGCCACGTGGCAGTCGATTCGCTAATGCCATTACTCACTCCAGCAAGACAGCCAGTGAGGAAGCGGAGGAGGCAGGCAGACTGTAGCGTGGTTGATTTTCCCACCATTGAGAAACGTGTGAGTCCCTCACCAGGTGGTGAGAGTCACAGCTAAAGCTTGGGGTCTTCTTCCCCCGCTACATCTGCCATGCTGCCCTTTGGTCTTTGTCTTGAGGGAGGGACTGTGTGCTGCTGCGTCCACTTTGCTCACAGCCCTGGGGACTTCATGAAGTGTTCCTTGGATGTTCTGTGTGGCTAGCCCCCAACATCATCCCCAGCAGACAGAAAGGCTTTCCAAAACAAGAACTCTTTAACAACCTCCACCGTGGCCTTCAGGTGCAGCACAACAACGACACAGGGAGTTTATCCTCAGAGCCCCCTGTGTGATTATCAGAAGCCCTGTCAGGCTTGTTATCATTTATGCTCCGACTCCTTAATGATGCCTCATGCGGCTCATCTCTTGACACAGGCTCCGTTACCCATAGCACTGAGTAGGGCCCTGTGTCCCACTGGCTCAGTTCAGGCTATGGCAATGCATTGGCTTTTGGGGAGGTCAGGCACAGTCGCTGCTCCTGTAGCATTTGTTGTTGGTCACCATCAGATAAAAGTTGGGGTTTCCCCTGTTCTCAGCTTACCTTTCGGCTCCCCTTCTCATCCATTTCCTTCCCCATTCTTCCACCTGTTTCACAATCCACCCCTGCTCGCTGGAAGAGAGCCATTTTCACCCTTCTTTCGTACCGTGCAGCAGTGCTTCTTTTGCCATCTTAGGGCTCAAGTGAATCTGACTTGCAGCTGTACAAACACTCTGAAACCCCTCTCCAAATCCCAGAGGCTGTCAACTAAGGGCCAAACCAAACAGAGATCCCTGTTGAGAAAACTGCCAGAGACTGTGCGGGACTGTAGATGGGGAGAAAGAAATGCTCTTCTGAGCACCTCATTGTGCAACATACCAAACACTGGCTGCAATTCAGATGCTTAGATGCCCTGGTGTCCCTGGCCTTTGTTGAGCCGTGAAAGGTGAAGCTGCTGAAGTCCTGGCCCATGACGGCAATGCAATAATGCCTTGTGATTAGAAGGAAGGTCTTGAAAGAAAGACACCCGTATCTTGTTCACTTGGTTTGGGTCAGCTGTGTAAAGTCTAGGGGAAAATAACAGTGGGGTAGAGTGCAGGTTCACGCTTGTGTGGCCAAACGGAGTCATATTAGCAAGGACTTGCGCTCAGGAGGTTAAATCCAAATAATTTCAAAAGCAAAACATGGCTAAAATCTAATCTTCCTCCTAGTGATTCCCATCAATGTCCTAATGAGGAAGGACTTGGGGGGAGGAGTGGAAGTAAGCCTCAAGCCCGCGGAGAAAAAGCCCTTGAGCAAGGCGTTGGATGAGCATACCGGAGATATACACCATTCCCTCAAGCCCCAGTATGGGTGTGTCCAGCCAGCCCAGGCACTCGGCAGGACAGTGTTTTGCTGAATTAAAAAGCTCCCTGTTGCTACTGAAAGCTTCTGGTTCTGCTGAGCTGAAGCAGCGCCAGGCTCCAAAAGAGTCCTTCTCCATCTTCGTTGAACCCCTGTGTAAAGCAGAAGGGAGTAACAGAGCCAGTGTGTTTCCCGGCATTCAGAGAACCAGCATACTCCAAATGAACATGGGTGTTCCTCAATCGCACACCAAGTGGCCAAAAGGAGTAGAGTCACACGTCCAGCTGTGCTCTCTGACAGTCTCAGCTTTTAACAGAGCATTGATGGGCATGGAGCTAATGGGCATGGAGCTAATGGACACCAACTGAGGAGCCCAGAGGCACCTTGTGCCACAGGTCCAAGGGAACTCCAGGAGCTTTGTCGCTGGAGGAAAGGTCATCCACAGGTGGGCACAAGGAGACTCCTACTTTACTGAAGGGCTCTGCACCCACCTGGGTCACGAGGATAAGACCATTCTTCCCTCCACAAGGCGGTATGAAAAGAGAAACTGGCAAGAATGATGCGGAGGATGTGCAAAGTACCTTGTGTCTGGAGTTACCGTGCTTCAGAAATGGGGAGCAGGAACACAGGAGCCAAGAAGCCCCTTCCAGTCTAACTTGTTCTATGACTTGGTGCATGCCAAAATTATCTCTGTCTCCGAACTGCAAGCAAATGGGAGGATAACAGTATAATAAAGGCTGTGCAGCTGTGTTACAGACCCAGATACTCAAACGCTGTAGGTAGCACGCTAATCCTTTGGTTATCAGTCCTTCACAATGTTCTCCTCAGCTATGTCCCTCACCATGTCACTCCCATCCACTGTGAAATGGTACAGCAACATATAGAAGTCACTTTGATGGTGACTTTTAATGGGTTAGAGATTTGTTTGTGGCATAGGTGCCTTGGGAGAGGGATTTTGCTTCCTCATTCATCTCTGTGTTCTAGAAACAGCCGCACTGTCTGGCTATAACCATCCTGAGTCTATAACCTACATCCGGAATCAGGGCAAATGTAGAGTGCAGGAATCTCCACTGCCTCAGTCAGACAAACTTCTGTGAGTACCAGTTCTCTCCCCCTTCCTGCCATGGGAGACCTGAGTGAGTTACTGTGTGGTACTTAGCTGCCTACTTGAGTAAAAACACATCAGCAGTGTTCAGTGAAAATACATATTAAAATTTTCTTTCCATGCAGTACATCTCTGAATTTATAAGCATAAAAGTTCTTGAGCCAGAAATGACCATGCAAGCCTGCTTTGCACACCTGACCCCTCTCTGGTGCTATTGTGAGCATTTGCAAGGCAGTTCAGAGAGGCAGAACAGAAAATGAGCTGGCTAAAAGCCAAGCCATTTACCACGATGTAGGTTCCACTGGATCACTTCCCTGATGCGTCTCCTACACAGTTGTATGCCTGCTACTGTGGGCAGAACAAAGCTGGCACAAACAGGCCATGATCGCTGTGGGAATGATTGGACTTCTCCATAAAGGGTTGCCTGGACATGAAACAATAGCATTGGATAGTAGTCATTAGGCTGTACGAGGCTTGGTAGTCTCTTGGTTACATCCTGGATATGAGTCCCTGATGTAATGCATGTAGGAGGGGAAAAGTTCTTTCCCTTTTCTACAGTCATGAGTAAGTGGCACAGTGCTCACCCAGGCCTAGCACCCATAAACTACTTGCTGGGAGGAAAAACTAATGGAATTTAAAAGAAGTTTTCTCCACCTTCCATTTTGACTGTGGCTTTTATTGCTGTTACTGTGCCTCACTGTAACTGTTTACAATATACATATTGATAGTTTTAAAAGGAGAAGAAACTGGAACCTTGGCAGCCAGAACTGCCTGCAGCAGAATGCTGAATCAGATGGATCTGCAGCTGGGAGGAATCCAAAGGGTGTTTCAGACAAATAAGGAAGTTTCAGACAAGGCTTTGTATCTTCTGTATTACAGTCAGAATGTATTTTAGCTAACAAACATTAAAAATAATCTAATCTTACTTTATCTGCAGGAATAGATATCTGCCTTCCCAAGACAACATGTTGTAGCTCTTATAGTAGAGGTGGGAGAAGAAGCCTTTGTAAGTACAATGCCACATCCAATTCGGAATAAAGTGTAAAGTGTTTACTTTCAGAAAGGATCCCTAGAGTTCAGGCACTGAACCCTGGGGATTTCTACTTGAGATTCCTTTTTGTGCTTCCTGTTGGCAATCAAAACAGTGTCCCTTCAGACATTTTGCATAGAAAACTTTGGCTTTAAAAACAAGTGAATTAAGGAAGCTGAAAGGAATGGAACAGCCTGGTTTCACCTACTGCCTGAGAAGGTACTCAGAACCTTCTAACAAGATTTCCCTAATCAGAAACACAGAGCTGAAAAAAGCACATTTGTTTGGATATTATAGGTAAGGAAACTCCTTTGTATAAATACTAGTAACATTTTCTTAGCAATAACTATGTACTGTACCTCCAAGTGTAGCTCTGTTTGTTCAGTAATCTGAAGTGAAGTTAGATATAAAATTACACATCAAGCAACTGCAGGATTCAATATGAATGCACTTCACTAACTTAAAGGACTCACAGCAGTGGATCAGAAACACTGTTCTGGACTAATAACAAAAACAGAATTATTCTGCGAATGATGCATTTATTTTCATATTGACTTAATTTAAAATAGCTGCTATTAAGATGTTCTACCTTCATCTTAATCAACATCTGCCATCTTCATCATGATAAAGAGCTGTTATTTTCTCCAACAGAGAAATCACACACACACCAAAAACAACAACAACAAAACCACCCAACAACAACAGAAAAAGAAAAATATCAGGGGAAAGCTAGACAATACAATTGTGCAAGATTGCTTAAAGAAGTTTTAAGTTTGTGCAAAGTCTAGAGCTTGCAATTCAAATCTACATTGCTCAGCATGGTTAGAGGATTATGCACCTTCCAGTGAAGGAGGAGGGAAAAGGGGGGGATGGAAGCTGTAGTGGAAAGAAGAAAGGACATGACATTCATATGAAAACTCTCAATTTTCTTTTCTTTCCCTCATTCCTTCCCTTCCAGGTCTTAGCGGTCTTGGTTTGTGCTGTTGCACCTTTAGCACAGCATGCAGAATCAAACAGCTGTCACAGAATTTATCCTCCTCGGGTTCTCCAGCAACCCAGTCCTGCGTGTCTCTCTTTTTGTCCTTTTCTCTGTCCTCTACTCTGCCACTCTGATGGGAAATGCACTCGTCTTTGTGCTCATCTGCCTGGACTACCGCCTCCACAGCCCTATGTACTTTTTCCTCTGCCACCTCTCCATCGTAGATATCTGCTATGCCTCCAACAATGTCCCTCATATGCTGGGGAACCTCCTTGGACAAGGAAGAACCATCTCCTTTGCTGGGTGTGGGACACAGATACATCTTTACTTAATCTTTGCACTTACAGAGTGCGTGCTGCTGGCTGCTATGTCTTATGATCGCTATGTGGCAATCTGCCATCCCCTCCGCTACTTCCTCATCATGAACTGGAGGTTGTGCCTCACCCTTACAGCAGTTTCATGGGCTTTTGGGTTCACATTTGGTACACTACAAGCTTCTCTGGCTTTACAGCTGCCATTCTGTGGCCCCTGCAATGTTGACCACTTCTTCTGTGAAATTCTTGCTGTCTTAAAGCTGGCCTGCACTGACACTACTGTCAATAAAGTCCTGATCTTTGCTGTTTGTGTGTGCTTCCTCCTCTTCCCCTTGGTCTTAATCCTCATTTCCTACCTGCACATCCTGGCCACTGTTCTGCACATCCAGTCTGTGGCAGGATGGCATAAAACCTTGTCCACCTGTGGCTCACACCTGATTGTGGTGGGGCTGTTTTATGGAAATGCCATTTTCATGTACATGGTTCCTGGGAGTGGAAATGCATCTGGGAGGGAAAAAGTTCTTTCCCTCTTCTACAGTGTCATCAACCCAAGTTTGAACCCCCTGATTTACACTCTGAGGAACAAACAGGTGAAGGAAGCCTTGCTGAATCTCCAGGGAAGGAAAAGAGTCTTTCATTCAGTGTAGTACAGGCTCTAAGGTTTTACCTGTCTCTTGTCTTTCTGCTGTTTCTTCTTGAGCTCTTTTGGTATTTTAAGCAGTTAAAATGAAACAAAACAAAACAAATGCATTTATTTCTGTTTCTTTGTACAGTCTAATGAATACCACAACATGATGACTAATTATTATTCATTTTATTAGAGATAACTAATTGCTCTTCATCATATACAGCCATTCTAAGCAGGCAGTAGGTTTTAACTGGGCTATTGAGACAGATGGAAAAAGATAGTCTGTCTTCATTTTGAGTAGGAGTCAGAATAAAATACTTTGTAAGAGTTGTGTTTTTTTTTCTTTTTTTTTTTTTTTTCTGAGTATTAGTAAGATGTGATTTTTCCCTACCACAATTGTATTTCCTGTATCCTTAGGATACTAGAGATTCAACTCAGTTATTATAAAGAAGAGAGAAAATATGTTGTTAAAGGGCTTTGCTTCTTAGCAAGGTGAATCAGCCTGTGAAGAGTTTTGCTTCTGCACACCTTTAGCTCTGAGACCTCCCATGCAGGAAGTGAACATGATGACAGCTGCAGTGCAGAAAATAGCTGTGGGTGGTTTTGCCAAGCTGGTGCCCACAGAAGTTCGTTTGACTGAGCCAGTGGAGATTCCCACTGAGAATTGGCATTGGCCCCGACTCAGAATGTAGGTCCTTAGTGCTTTCCTGTTTAACCATATTTCAAATATCTTTCTTCCTGCAGATCTCTTTGCTGACAATCATGCTTTGGAAAATCTTCCTCAGTCCCTGTGTTTACACATCTAACTAGTGCTAGATATTCCACTGTTCTACTGGCTCCCATTAAATTAATTGCCTGCAGGATCATCCCTCCAAGAAAACAAGGCCGCTAACCGGGATAAGGTTTTCAAAATGATGGAGCACATTCAACACAAAATTCCTCCAGAAAGGCGATTAAATCTGCATCGTTCTACTTGGCAAGAGTATGGAGGATGTAAAAATAAATCTCCCTACCCCTCATCCGAAGCAGGTCTTTGTAGGTTCCTTCCTTATATGTTCATTCAGGAGAATAACTGCAGTTGCCTATTCTTGAGACCTTCCTTTGAAACATATAGCGATTGAGATATCTGTCGTCTTTCAAGATAGGAGAAATGGAAG